>NC_058524.1:461473762-462098762 GCF_904849725.1 Hordeum vulgare subsp. vulgare
AAGTAGATAGGTTGGATACGTATCAACTCCCACAAGCTTAAACCTTTGCTTGTCCTCAAGCAATTCAGTTGATAAACTGAAAGTGATAAAGAAAAACTTTTACAAACTATGTTAGATCTTTTTGTTGTAAATATGTTTAACTTATGTTCAGATCTTCAGCTAAGATTATAGACTAACCACATTCACAATAACATTTAGGTCTCATATTTACTTATATCAATGGCATAATCAACTAGCGAGCAATAATAATAAATATCATATGATTTTTTTTATCAAAACAATCATAATACAATATGATAAACTGGAATATCGCTAGCCCTTTCTGAGACCGCAAAACATAAATGCAGAGCACCTCCAAAGAACAAGGATTGACTAGACATTGTAATTCCTGGTAAAAGAGATCCAGTCATACTCACACTCAATATCAATTAATAAAAAAGCATACAAATGAAGGAATTTCTCTCTAACTGGTGCCTTTTTATAAGAAGAGGATGACCCAACAGTAAAATAAAATAGATAGTCCCTTTGCACAGGGAATCATTTATTTGTAGAGGTGTCAGAGCTCGAGCTTTTAAAAAAAGGGATAAATCAAAATTTTGGGTGGTATGCTTTCATTGTCAACTTAACAACTAAGAGATATCAATATCTTCCATGTTAAATACATTATAGGCGGTTCCCAGACAGAATAGTAAAGTTTTTACTCCCCTCCACCAATCGATGAGATTCCACGGCGGGCCGAATCCACGGGTACCGTCCATACAAACAACAATCCTGGAGTAGTTTTGTTTCATTAAATTTGATTTGACTTTTGAGCAAGGAATTGGGCATCCCGATTACCAGCCACTTTCTCGTGAATGATAGTGAATCAACACATATCTTGAGAATAACCCACCTAGCATGGAAAATATTGACAACCCCTAGTCACTACATGAATGATTAGGGCATACAAAATAGAATATTTATTTGAAGATTTAGAGTATGGCACATGAAAATTTACTTGGGACGACAGGTGAATACCGCATATAGGTAGGTATGGTGGACTCATATGGAACAATTTTGGGTTTATGGAAATGGATGCACAAGTAGTATTCCCGCTTAGTACAGGTGGAGGCTAGCAAGAGATTGGGAAGCGACCAACTAGAGAGCGACAACAGTCATAAACATGATTTGAGATTAACCAACATTGAGTGCAAGCATGAGTAGGATATAAATCACCATTAATATAAACATCGTAGAGGCTATGTTGGTTTTTTTTGAACTACATGTGTGAACATGTGCCAAGTCAAGCCACTCGAATCATTGGGAGGAGGATACCATTCTATCATACTACAACACAATCATTTTAATGTGCATGTTGGCACTCAAGACAAACCATTATTCACTCCTAGCTAATTAAGCATGGCATAAGTAACTATAATCTTTAATTTTCTTTACAAACATGTTCAATTCATAACGAACTGATCCAGAATGATGAGCTAATCATATTTACAAAAACAAGATAGGTCGAGTTCATACCAGCTTTTCTCCGTCTCCGTCACTTCATCATATATCGTCATTATTACCTTTCACTTGCACGGTCGAACAGTGTGAAAAATAATAATAAGAGTGTTCGTGCATTGGACTAAAGCTGGAATCTGCAAGCAATAACTCAAAGGAGAAGACAAGGTAATATGGGCTCTCTCATAGATAAAAAATAATGAATATGAGAGACACTCAACATGTCATCGTGGTCTTCTCTTTTTGGCCCAAAGAAGAAAAAAAACTATTTACACGGGGAAGCCCCCAACAAGAAAAAGAAGAACGAAAAATGTTTTTGGGTTTCCTTTTAACACTACAACTAAACAAACTAGAAGATAAAGCCAGAACTATTTTTTTTGGATTTTCTCAAGGTTAATGAAACACACAATAAGGATGCAAAAAAAAGGAATACACTACTATGGATGGTAGAATGAAAAAGTATGAACACCGACAACTGGAATGAGTGTGTGAACATGAATGTAAAGTCGGTGAGAAATACATACTCCCCCAAGCGTAGGATTTTGGCCTAAGTTGGTATAAGGCCATGGATGGAAATAACCCTCTCCTGGATACTCCGGAGGATACTGAGGGTTCCACTGGTTTGCGAGATCCTGCAGCTCCCACTAAAAAACTGGAACCTAATACGGATCGAGGGCTGGTGCAGGCTCAGGTGCTGAAGGTTGCGACAGGCCCCAATGTTTGTAAATGTCCTCGGGCATAATAGTGTACCTTCCTGCATGGATATCGAACAAAGCAGGAGCAGGCAAAGTAATAATCTCACAGGTACCCTAACTAAATACAAGTTGTACCATCCTATCATAATCTAAATATCTTGTAGGAAGTAGCATTAACTCTTCTTCGTCCAGCCTAATAGGTATCTCAAAGTGTTTAGCTGAACAAGATTCATAGATACCTTCGAATATAGGGCCCTTCAAACGGTTTAAGTTCATAGGTTGAGCCACTATAGTGCCGATACTAAAAGATCTATCCGCAAGTAAAGCGTGGCGCAGGATAGTGAGGTTGGGAGCAGTATGGCTTCCACTCTCGCCGCGACCAACCAAAAATCTCCCTGCAAATAATGAATAATAACGTAGAATGGGAAAATGTATGTTGGCCGCTCTTGCTTTTGACACCCCTCTTTCTTCCCCTACAGTGATTGCGGGAATAAAATCCTCTAAGTCATTAGGACGCGGTTCACTGATGCTGCCCTCAAAAGGTAATTTGCAAACATTGAAAAAAATCATAAAGTGACATTTCCTCAGGCACATCATATAACTGAAATTCTACCATGGGAGGATTCTTCCTAGGATAAAAGTGAAAATTTTGCATGAACGTATTAGTAAGTAGGAGATACTGGTCACACTTATCGTTGAGGAAGTCGGTGATGCCTGCATTTTCTGCTAGATAGTAAAAATCTTCATAAATTCCGGCTGCCCTCAAGAATGCCTTACTTGGCCATTCACATGGTCGAACTTCCGCGGTGTGAGGAATATTATATCTAGGCTTCTCATGTTAATTTTATTTGAAATGCCAGCTTGAAGAGCCTCTTAACAATCTCCTAATCTTTTCTTTCTCTGAAAAATAAATCTGAAATTTTTCATTACTCCACATAAAAATGAACAAACTCAATCAAATCTTATAGCACCTACTCCCACAAGTGCCTAGAAGCTATATCATGCATCAAAACTACTTGGTACCCTACAAATTTGACATGCAAGCTCAAGAACAAGGTCACCACAGTAGCAAGATTTTGCAATATATGAAGCACTAGAATAAAAACTAATTGGACCATTGGAGGAGTTACATACCGATGATCAATCCCCTAAAATAGTTTTATAAATGGGGCTTTGAGCAAGGAGATCGAAAATGGCAGCAAGATGAGCTAAAACACGGGTTTGAGCAATGGTGTGATTTTTTATGGAGGAAGAAGGAGTGGATGGGTACTGGAATAAGTGAAGGGGCCCCACGTGGGACCCACAAGCCAGGGGGCGTGCCCAGCGGGGTGGCCGCACCCTGTAGGCTTGTGGCCCACTCGTGCAGCCCCCTGATGTGTTCTTAGCACCAAAAATTCTTAAATATTCCAGAAAAAATCATACTAAATTTTCAGGGAGGTGTGAGAAATTTTATTTTTCATGTACTTTTCTATTGGACGGATAAACCAGAAAACAGAGAAATAATAACTTTTATACTAAAGTGAAACTAAAGAACATAAAATAAAAGTTGGGTAGAAAAGGTTGTGCTTTCTAAATTCACCCATCTCATGCCCGTCAAAAAGAATTCATCAATAAGGTTGATCAAGTCTTATTGACAAACTTTTTTCCGAATGACGTGGAACCGGAGAACTTTCGAATAACACTAGGTTACCTCAATGGGGATATGCATGTCCCCAACAATAAGTATATCATATTTATTTTGGACTTAGGAAGAGGGAATTCGAAGACTCCAATAGTGAACGTTGGAATTTTCTCAATGGAGTTGATGCTATGAACTTGAGTCTGTTTCTTCGGAAAGTGTACCGTATGCTCATTACCATTAACATGAAAAGTGGCATTGCCTTTGTTGCAATCAATAACATCCCCTGTAGTATTCATAAAGGGTCTACCAAGGATGATCGACAAACTGTCGTCCTTGTGAAGATCAAGAATAACAAAGTCCGTTAATATAGTAACGTTTGCAACCACAACAGGCACATCCTCACAAATACTGATAGGTAAAGCAGTTGATTTATCACTCATCTGAAGAGATATTTCAGTAGGTGTCAACTTATTCAAGTCAAGTCTATGATATAAAGAGAACGACATAACACTAACACCAGCTCCAAGGTAACATAAAGCAGTTTTAACATAATTTCATTTAATTGAGCATGGTATAGTAGGTACTCTGCGATCTCCTAATTTCTTTCGTATTCCACCCTTAAAAGTGTAATTATCAAGCATGGTGGAGATCTCAGCTTCTAGTATATTTCTTTTATTAGTAACAATATCTTTCATGTACTTAGCATACGGAGACATTTTTAGAATATCAGTTAAGCGCATACGTAAGAAAATAGGTCTCGGCATTTCAGCAAAGCGCTCAAAATCCTCATCATCCTTTTTCTTGGATGGTTTAGGAGGAAAGGGCATGGGTTTCTGAACCCATGGTTCTCTTTCCTACAATGCTTCCTAGCAATAAAATCTCTTTTATCATATCTCTTATGCTTAGGTTGTGGGTTATCAAGATCAACAGCAGGTTCAATCTCCACATCATTGTCATTACTAGGTTGATCATCGACATGAACATCATTATTAATATTATCACTAGGTTCATGTTCATTACTAGATTGTGGCTGAGCATCAGAAATAGAGATATCATTTGGTTTTTCATGTGACTCTATATCAGGTTCACTAGCAACATGCAAAGTCCAATCATCATTCTTTTTCTTCTTATTAGAAGGACCAGGTACATCAATATTAACTCTCTGAGATTCTTGCTCAATTCTCTTAGGATGGCCCTCATGATACAAAGGTTCCTGAGTCATTCTCCCACCTCTAGTCACAACTCTAACATAATGATCAGTATTCTTACAAATCATCTCATTGAGCAAATCATTTTGTTCTTTAAGTACCTGTTCTACTTGAGTAGTTACCATGGAAGCATGTTTACTAATAAGCCTAAGGTCATTAACAGTTCTTCTCATATAGTCACCCAAGCGATCAAGCATGTAAGCATTATGTTTCAATTTTCTACTAGCATAAGCATCAAAATTTTCTTGTTTAGAAACAAAGTTATCAAATGTATCCAACCATTGGCTAGCAGACTTATTATAAGGAATGTCACCTTCATCAAATCTATGAAGAGAATTTACCTCTACTACCTGTGTCGGGTTATCAAGACCATGTATTTCTTCAATAGGTGGTAGATTCTTAACATCTTCAGCTTTAGTACCTTTTTATTTCATAGATTTCCTTGCCTCTTGTGTATCTTCAGGACTGAGGAATAGAATACCTCTTTTCTTCGGAGTTGGTTTTGGAGGTGGTTCGGGAATAGTCCAACCATTATCATTGATCAATATATTATTCAGTAGTAGTTCAACTTGTTCAATAGTGTGTTCCCTGAAAACACAACCAACACAACTATCTAGGTGGTCCCTAGAAGCATCAGTTAGTACATTACTAAAGATATCAAGTATTTCATTTTTCTTGAGAGGATGATCAGGCAAAGCATTAAGTAACTGGAGAAGCCTCCCCGAAGCTTGTGGGAGACTCTCTTCTTTAATTTGCACAAAGTTAAATATTTCCTGCAAGGCAGCTTGTTTCTTATGGGCAGAGAAATATTTTTCACAGAAGTAGTAAATCATATCCTGGGGACTATGCACACAACGAGGAGCAAGAGAATTAAACCGTATCTTAGCATCACCCTTTAATGACAACGTAAACAACTTGCAAATATAGTAATAATGATTCTTTTCCTCATGAGTAAATAGGGGGGCTATATCATTCGATTTAGTTAGGTGTGCCACAACGGTTTCAGATTCATAACCATGGAAAGGATCAGATTCTACCAAAGTAATTAACTCAGGATCGATAGAGAATTCATAATCCTTATCAATAACACAGATAGGTGAAGTAGCAAACTTGGTATCATATTGCATTCTCGCATTCAAAGATTTTTCCTTCCACTTACATAGCAATTTCTTAAGATCATCTCTATCCTTACAAGAAAGAAAGTCCCGAGTTACTTCTCCTTCCATAACATAACCCTTGGGTATATTAGGCAATTCATATCTAGGAGAGCTAGGTCTAGTAGGTGCATCATGATGTTCAGTTTTAATAATTTCATGAGATTCAGAAATATTATCAGTTTCAGCATTCACTCTAGCAATTTGTTCGTCAAGAGATTCACCAAGTGGCACAATAGTATCAAGTAAAGTATCATCATAAGCATCATACATAGTAGAAGAAGCATCATCAATTACTTGTGACATATTAGATTCAGTAGGAGGTGGTGGTGTCGCAAATTTACTCATAACAGACGGTGAATCAAGTGCAGAGCCAGATGGCAGTTCCTTACGTGACCTCGTAGATGAGGGGTAGATCTTGGTTTTAGCATCTTTCAGATTCTTCATAGTGATCAACTGATATAAATTCCAAGTGACTCAGAGAATAAAGCTATGATGCCCGGCAACGGCGCCGGAAAAAGATCTTGATAACCCACAAGCATAGGGGATCGCAACAGTTTTCGAGGGTAGAGTATTCAACCCAAATTTATCGATTCGACTCAAGGGGAGCCAAAGAATATTCTTGAGTATTAGCAACTGAGTTGTCAATTCAACCACACCAGAAAGACTTAATATCTGTAGCAAAGTATTTAGTAGCAAAGTAGGATGTAAGTAACTGTAATGGTTGAAACATGACAATAGAAGTTTTGTAGTGATCGTAACAATAGCAACAGAAAAGTAACTTAGCAAAGACCAGTACGTGGAAAGCTCGTAGGCAATGGATCAGTGATGGATAATTATGTCGGATGACATTCATCATGCAACAGGCATAAAATAGGGTGATACAAAACTAGCTCCAATTCATCAATGTAATGTAGGCATGTATTCCATATATAGTCATACATGCTTATGGAAAAGAACTTGCATGACATCTGCTATCCTACTGACAACAGCGCCAGAAGTTGACACGTTGATAGAGGCTGGGCTTGCATTGGTTCTTCCTTTGAAGAGGAAAGGGTGATGCAGCACAGGAGCAGTAAGTATTTCCCTCAGTTTGAGAACCAAGGTATCGATCCAGAAGGAGGGTCTCGTCAAGTCCAGAGTACCTGCGCAAACACAAACAAGCTTGCACCCAACGCTTCAAAGGGGTTATCAATCCCTTCAAGATTGTTTGCAAAGTGAGATCTGAAGGCGGAAAGTGCAATGAAGTAAAAAGTGTAAGGATGAAAATATGGTGTGGAGTAGACCCTGGGGGCCATAGTGTTCACTAGAGGCTTCTCTCAAAATAGCAAGTGTTACGGTGGGTGAACAAATTACTGTCGAGCAATTGATAGAACCGCGCAAAGTCATGACGATATCTAAGGCAATGATCATACATATAGGCATCACGTCCGAGAAAAGTAGACCGATACTTTCTGCGTCTACTACTGTTACTCCACACATCGACCGCTATCTAACATGCATCTAGTGTATGGATTTCATGACGAATAGAGTAACGCTTTAAGCAAGATGACATGATGTAGAGGGATAATCTCAAACCAATGATGAAAACTCCATCTTTTTACCCTTGATGGCAACAACACAATGCGTGCCTCGCTACCCCTTCTGTCACTGGGTGAGGTCACCGCACCGTATGAACCAAAAACCAAGCACTTCTCCCATTGCAAGAATCATAGATCTACTTGGCCTGACAAAACCCACAACTCGAAGAGAATTACAAGGATATGAAATCATGCATAAGAGAGATCAGAAGAAACTCAAATAAGATTCATAGATAATCTGATCATAAATCCACAATTCATCGGATCTCGACAAACACACCGCAAAAGAAGATTACATCGGATAGATCTCAATGAAGATCATGCAGAAGTTTGTATTGAAGATCCAAGAGAGAGAAGAAGCCATCTAGTTACTAGCTATGGACCCGTAGGTCTATGGTTAACTGCTCACGCATCATCGGAGAGGTCATGGTGTTGATGAAGAAGCCCTCCGTGTCCGAATCCCCCCTCCGGTAGGGCACCAGAATGTGCCCCACATGGGATCTTGCGGAGACAGAAGCTTGCGGTGGCGGAAAAGCGATTGCGATGATCTCCTGATTTTTTCTGGAATTTATGGGAATATATAGGCGAAAGACCTAGGTCAGGGGACGTCCAGGGGGCCCACAAGCCTATATGGCGCGGCCCCCCTGGCCGCGGGGTGGGGGCTTGTGGGTCCCCTGGGGCTCCCCTGCCTTGGCTCCCAAGTTCCCCGATCTTCTTCCGTTCCAAAAAAATATTTTTAGTGATTTTCTTCCGTTTGGACCTCGTTTCAAAATCTCCTCTGAAAACGGTCAAAAACATGGAAAAACATGAACTGTCACTTGGCACTGAGTTAGTAAGTTAGTCCCAAAAATATATAAAAGGCATACAAAACATCCAAAGTTTGACAAGATAATAGCATGAAACCATCAAAAATTATAGATACGTTGGAGACATATCAAGCATCCCCAAGCTTAACTCCTGCTCGTCCTCGAGTAGGGAAGTGATAAAGAATAAATTTTTGATGTGGAATGCTACCTAGCATAGTTGTCCTTTGCAACTTCTTTCACGTGACATGAATGTTCAGATCTGTAAGATTCAAAACAATAGTTTGCTATTGACATGAAAACAGTAATACTTCAAGAAAACTAGCAAAGTAATCATGAACATTCAAAATAACAAGGCCAAAGAAAGTCATCCCTACAAAATCATATAGTCTGGCTATGATCCATCATCCTCACACAACTAATGTAAATCATGCACAACCCCATAATTGGCCAAGTAATTGTTTTCGCACTCTTACTTTCTCAAACTTTTTATAACTATCACGCAATACATGAGCGTGAGCCATGGATATAGCACTATAGGTGGAATAGAGTGTGGTGGTGGTTGTGAGACAAAAAGGAGGAGATGGTCACATTGACTCGGCGTATCATTAGGCTATGGAGATGCCCATTAGTAGATATCAATGTCAATGAGTAGGGATCGCCATACAAGAGATGCACTAGAGCTATAAGTATGTGAAAGCTCAAAAGTAGAACTAGTGGGTGTGCATCCAACTTGCTTGCTCACGAAGACCTAGGGCAATTTTGAGGAAGCCCATCATTGGAATATACAAGCCAAGTTATATAATGAAGATTCCCACTAGCATATGGTAGTGACAAAGCAAGAAGCTCTCAATCATGAAGAACATGGTGCTAACATGAAGCACAAGTGTGGAAAAAGATAGTAGCATTGTCTCTTCTCTCTTTTTCTCTCTTTTTTTCATTTGGGCTCTTAGGCCTCTTTTTTTCTTTTCTTTTCTTTTCTCTCCCTTTTTTTGTTTTTGGGCTCTTTGGCCTCTTTTTTTTTATTTCCTCACATGGGACAATGCTCTAATAATGATGATCATCACACTTTTATTTACTCACAGATCAAAGATCATAATGATGATGACTACATAGGAAATGCCTCCGGCAGTGTACCGGGATGTGCAACGATCTAGCATGGCGTATGACGTTGAAACATCTCGCTAGCTCTCTTACGATCATGCAATGGCAATATGAGAGTGACGGCACAAGTAAAGAGACGGAACGGTGGGAGTTGCATGGCAATATATCTCGGAATGGCTATGAAAATGCCATAGTAGGTAGGTATGGTGGCTGTTTTGAGGAAGGAATTTGGTGGGTTTGTGCACCGGCGAGAATTGCGCGGCACTAGAGAGGCTATCAATGGTGGAAGGTGAAAGTGCATCTATACCATGGGCTCACATTAGTCATGAAGAACTCACATACTTATTGCGAAAGTTTTTATTAGTAATCGAAACAAAGTGCTAAACGCATACTCCGAGGGGAAGGGTTGGTAGGTGTAAACCATCGCGCGATCCCGACCTCAACACAAAGGATGACAATCAATAGATCAATTATGCTCCGTCTTCCTAACATAGCGGTTCACCATACGTGCATGCTACGGGAATCACTAACTTCAACAGAAGTATTTCTAGATTCACAAACACCCTACTAACATTACTTTTAATATTAACCAATTCCATGTCTCAAAACTATTTGAGAGGAATCAAAACTTCTATTTCTACTCAATGCACATGAAGGTGGAGGTTTTTGCATCCTCTTTGGGTACCTATCACATTTGGAACTACTTTTCATAGCATAAGCCAACTACCAAGTCACGCACCGCCGTGCTCTAAAAGATATAAGTGAAGCACATAGAGCAAAAGTATCTAGCTCAAAAGATATAAGTGAAGCACTATGAGCATTCTAGCAAAATCATGATGTGTGCATGTCGCTCTCTCTCAAAAAGGTGTGAAGCAAGGATGATTGTGACACAACAAGACTTCTAAGATACAAGACGCTCCAAGCAAAACACATATCATGTGGTGAATAAAAATATAGCTCCAAGTAATGTTACCGATGGATTGAAGACGAAAGAGGGGATGCCTTCCCGGGGCATCCCCAAGCTTAAGCTTTTTGGTGTCCTTGAATTTGGCTTGGGATGGCTTGGGCATGCCCAAGCTTGAGCTCTTTCCACTCCTTATCTCTTTGTCCATGAGAACATCACCCAAAACTTCAAAACTTCACAGCACAAAACTTAAACAGGAACTTGTGATAACATTAGTACAAGAAAACAAACTACCACCTTTTTTTGGTATTGTAGCAAACTTGAATTCTATCTATATTGATGATGGGCTATTGTATTCTCACTTTTCCATGGCTAGTACCCCCCGATACTAACCATAGTTTCATCGAAACAAGCAACCAACTCAACAAAAACAGAATCTGTCAAAAACAGACCAGTCTGTAGCAATCTGTATACTTCTTATACTTCTGGTACCTCAAAAAATCTGAAAATTACGAAGGCCTGGGAAAAATGCATATCGATCAGCAGCAAAACAAATCAACTCAAAATATCTTTCTGAATAAAAATGAAAAATCATCTCGTGAGCGAAAAGTTTCTGTCTTTTTCCAGCAGGATCAAACAACCATCACCAGGACTAGTCATAAAGGTTTTGCTTGGCTCAAACACAAAAAGAAACGCAAAAAACACAATCACAACAGAATTATGAAAGTTTGGACGCAACAAAACAGAAAGAAAAAGATAGATTCATTGGGTTGCCTCCCAACAAGCGCTATTATTTAACGCCCTTAGCTCGGCATTGATAATTCAATGATGCTCACACAAAAGACAAGAATTGAAGCACAACGAGAGCATCAAAAAGCATGTGAAAATCACATCTAAGTCTAACATACTTCCTATGCATAGGCATTTTATAGGAAAACAGATTGTCAAGACAACCAATAGTTACCATATGCAAGGAAGAAGAAAAAGACAATAACAATCTCCACATAACGAGAGGTAATTTAGTAACATGAAAGTTTCTACCACAATATTTTCCTCTCTCATAGCAATTACATGTGGGATCATAATCAAATTCAACAATATAGATATCACAAAGGATATTCTTTTCATGATCCACATGCATGCAAAGTTGATGCTCTTCAAAAATAGTGGGATTATCATCAACGAAAGTCATGACTTCTCCAAACCCACTTTCAATCTTATTGCAAACATCATGTTCATCATGAGGCTTAAACAAATTTTCAAGATCATAAGAAAAATCATTACCCCAATCGTGATCATTGCAACAAGTAGTGGACATAGCAAAACTAGCATCCCCAAGCTTAGGGTTTTGCATATTTTTAGCATGAATGTCACTAATAGAATTTATAGTGAAACCATTGCAATCATGCTTTTCATCCAAGGAGCCCTCGTGAATCACTTCATAAATTTCTTCCTCACAATTTTCAGATTCACGCATCTCAAGCAAAACTCCATAAAGATAGTCAAGTTCACTCAACTCACTAGCAATTGGATCAACATAATTGGATCTCATAAAGAGATTAGCAAGTAGACGAGGATCCATATCACTAGATTTTCAGCAAGCGAAGATGCAAGCATATTTAAGGCACATGGCACACAATCGAACAGAAAGCAAGCGAGAGAAAAGGGCGAACGAAAAAGGCAAACAAAAAAAGGCAAATGAAAAAGGCAAATTGGTGAAGTGGGGGAGAGGAAAACGAGAGGCAACTAGCAGACAAAGTAAATGCAAGAGATGAGTTTGCGACACCTACTTGGATGAGTTCTTGACTTGATCCTCCCCGGCAACGGTGCCAGAAATTCTTCTGCTATCCCACCGACAACAGCGCCAGAAGTTGACACGTTGACAGAGGCTGGGCTTGCGTTGGTTCTTCCCTTGAAGAGGAAAGGGTGATGCAGCACAGGAGCAGTAAGTATTTCCCTCAGTTTGAGAACCAAAGTATCGATCCAGAAGGAGGGTCTCGTCAAGTCCAGAGTACCTGCGGAAACACAAACAAGCTTGCACCGAACGCTTCAAAGGGGTTGTCAATCCCTTCAAGATTGTTTGCAAAGTGAGATCTGAAGGCGGAAAGTGCAACGAAGTGAAAAGTGTAAGGCTGAAAATATGGTGTAGAGTAGACCCTGGGGGCCATAGTGTTCACTAGAGGCTTCTCTCAAAATAGCAAGTATTACGGTGGGTGAACAAATTACTGTCGAGCAATTGATAGAACCGCGCAAAGTCATGACGATATCTAAGGCAATGATCATACATATAGGCATCACATCCAAGACAAGTAGACCAATACTTTCTGCATCTACTACTATTACTCCACACATCGACCGCTATCCAGCATGCATCTAGTGTATTGAGTTCATGACGAACAGAGTAACGCTTTAAGCAAGATGACATGATGTAGAGGGATAATCTCAAACCAATGATGAAAACCCCATCTTTTTACCCTTGATGGCAACAACGCGATGCGTGCCTCGCTACCCCTTCTGTCACTGGGTGAGGTCACCGCACGGTATGCACCCAAAACCAAGCACTTCTCCCATTGCAAAAATCATAGATCCAGTTGGCCAGACAAAACCCACAACTCGAAGAGAATTACAAGGATATGAAATCAAGCATAAGAGAGATCAGAAGAAACTCAAATAAGATTCATAGATAATCTGATCATAAATCCACAATTCATCGGATCTCGACAAACACACCGCAAAAGAAGATTACATTGGATAGATCTCCATGAAGATCATGGAGAACTTCGTATTGAAGATCCAAGAGAGAGAAGAAGCCATCTAGTTACTAGCTATGGACTCGTAGGTCTATGGTGAACTACTCACGCATCATCGGAGAGGCCATGGTGCTGATGAAGAAGCAGTCCATGTCCGAATCCCCCCTCCGGCAGGGCACCAAACCGTGCCCCAGATGGGATCTTGCAGAGACAGAAGCTTGCCGTGGCGGAAAAGCGATTGCGATGATCTCCTGATTTTTTATGGAATTTATGGGAATATATAGGCGAAAGACCTAGGTCAGGGGACGTCCATGGGGCCCACAAGCCTGGATGGCACTACCCCCTGGCCGCGGGGTGGGTGTTTGTGGGGCCCCTGGGGCTCCCCTGCCTTGGCTCCCAAGTTCCCCGATCTTCTTCCTTTCTAAAAAAAATCTTTTCGGGGATTTTCTTCCGTTTGGACTCCGTTTCAAAATCTTCTCTGAAAGTGGTCAAAAACATGGAAAAAATAGGAACTGACACTTGGCACTAAGTTAATAAGTTAGTCCCAAAAAAAATATAAAAGGCATACAAAACATCCAAAGTTTGACAAGATAATAGCATGAAACCATAAAAAGTTATAGATACGTTGGAGACGTATCAATATCTTTTGTCCTACCCTCCCGTGGCAGCGGGATCCTAATGGAAACTAAGGTATATTAAGGCGTCCGTTTAATAGAGAACCATACCAAAGCATTAACACTTAGTGAATACATGAACTCCTCAAACTACGGTAATCACCGGAAAGAATCCGAGTTATTGTCATCCTGGGGGATGCGGATCATAACTCGTAATATGTGTCTTGCAAGATAGGATCAAGAACACATATATATTCATGAAAACATAATAGGTTCAGATCTGAAATCATGGCACTCGGGCCCTAGTGACAAGCATTAAGCATAGCAAAGTCATAGCAACATCAATTTGAGAACATAATGGATACTAGGGATCAAACCCTAACAAAACTATCTCGATTACATGATAGATCTCATCCAACCCATCACCATCCAGTAAGCCTACAATGGTATTGCTCACAAAAGACGGAGAGCATCATGAAATTGGTGATGAAGGATGGTTGGTGATGACGACGGCCTCGATTTCCCCTCTCAGGAGCCCAAAATAGACTCCAGATCTAGCCTCCCGAGGAAGAAAAGGAGGTGGCGGCGGCTCCGTATCATAAAACACGATGAAATCTTCTCCTTGATTTTTCTCCCCGGGTAGGAATATATAGGAGTGGAAACAAGGTCGGTGGAGCCACACGGGCCCCACAAGCCAGGGGCGCGACCTAGGGGGGTGCCCTGGCGGCTTGTGGTCAGGTGTTGGCCCCCCCTTCGGTTGATTCTTTTGCTAATATTTTTGATTAATTCCATAAACGTTCTCCGTAAATTTTTCAGGTCAATACGAGAACTTCTGATTCTGCACAAAAATAACACCGAGGCAATTCTGGTGAAAACATCGTCAGTCCGGGTTAGTTCGAGTCAAATCATGCAAATTAGAGTCCAAAATAAGGCCAAAAGAGTTTGGAAAAGTAGATACGTTGGAGACGTATCAGGCTCAAGCTAGCATGAAGCATGAATCATGAAGCAAACCACATACCTAGTTCCGTCCAGATTGAAATGAATTGGCGTTGCCTTGATGGTGTGGCACACCAACCATTTGGACATGCCAGTCCTTCGCATTATCGTGGACGGCTCGCCATTGGCCTGTGCACCACCCATCCACCAACGCCTCCCAACAATCCATCTTATCCGCACACCATATCGGGGGAACCTATAAGTTAGTAAAGAGAAATTTGAGCGCTACGCCTATGAATCAAATTAAGAAAACTAAGTACAAGGCCTTAAGAATAGGTAATTACCTTCATGTACTCCTCTTTCTTCAGAAAATTTCCGCGGTAATACGAGTTGTCCTTCTTAATACTACGCGATGCGTAGTAGTCTCGAACAACTTGTGGCCGAGCCTCGTGGTGTAAGTTCTATAATATCCGCTTGCACTCGGCCTCGATAACCTTGGCTGCCACCTCCTCATATCCCTCCTCACACCTGTAAAAGGTCTGCAATCAAATGAGACAACACTCATTAGTAAAATAAGTAGCTATATTTTTAATTATAGATTGTGTAAAAGGAGAAATTACCCAAAAGCTGTTGATCACCATCTCAGCCCTCGTTGGCACAAGACACCATAGATCATCTCCTCCGGCGGGGCCTGGGCAGCCTTGTAATGCCCCCAGCTAAATCCTAGTGTAGGAACCTCACCCTCACCAGGAAACGTGAAAAAAACCCCGAAATTTTGCAGGCAAAGCACACCAAGGACGGTGTTCGGCTTGTGGACTCCAAGCGGGTGATACCAACCCATGCAGTATGACAAGGTCAATGCATTAGATATTTGAAGAAACTTGAAGGCAAAAGGTACAAAAATAGTAAATGCACTTACTTATCCCCTTCAGCCCTAATCATCGGCCTCTGCTCTCGGGTCGCCGACATGGCCGAGAGATGTGTACTACCACGTTGGTACATGGTGACCCCCTCAACCACCTTGCCCTCACTATAAGTACACTCATCCCCGCCACCATCAGCATGGCCACCTGACCCCTCGGTCCGATCAGTCCAGGTACCCCATCTGGACAAAGCATGTCTAGCATGAGTCTCCTGGGACGTAGCCCCTGGTACTATAGTCTCATGGGGCGAAGCCTCTGGAACGAGAGTATCATGGGCCGAAGGCCCGTCCACCCGAGGCTCCTGGCTCGGAGTTCCCATAGCCTCCACCTCAAACGGGTCCACCCTAGTAGTCCTGTACTCGGGTGAATGAGATGGGGGTGGCGGTGAGGACGGCGTAGCAGTCTGCCTAACTCTCCTGCAGACACGTCGTGTACCCTTCACCTTCTTCCCTACCCGACCTCCTCTCCCGATGGGCAATGACACCGACGAAGAAGCACCCGCGATGTCCCTAGATTGTCTTCCAACACTGTATTGAGAGATAGGGGTGGAATGGAAGGACCCCTCCCGCGGCCCGCCGACGAACAAATACCCGTCGAGCGATCTGGACCCGCGCCCACCATCTTTCAACACCTGCCATGACAAAGAGTAAAAGAAATTAGTACAACATAAAAAATTGAATACCTGACATGAATAATAATATCTATATATATTTAAGTTGGGATGCATACGAACTAATAATAGTCTGGATTATCTATATATGCTCCGGGATCAATAAATGGATCATCATCATCACTATCACGCGTGTCGTCATGAATGACGTGCTTATCATGTTCACCGACATCAACATATGGAAGGCCTTTCTATAATCGGTCAAGTATTGACAGGTCATCTCCAATAGTAACATCTTCTAGTTCCGGATCTGCTGGTTCGGGCTTAGGGGTGAAGTCGGATTCACTATCGTTGTGCACTTCCATGTTCTATGGTCAAGTAGAGCGGTTCTTGAAAGGAAAGACGTGTTTCTTGGAAGAATTCTCCCTCATATGTGTGTGGGTTAAGGTGAGGTTCATAATCATCTTCATTTGGGGGAGATGGTCTAGCATGTTGTGCACTTCATAAACAACATCCAAACCATTCAGATTCTTAATTGTTTGGCAGGCCCACGGTATATAGAAAACTTGGGTCGCCTGTTGAGCCGTAATATAGACATGTGGAATGTCTAAATGGATGCTTTGATTGATTTCAACTAGCCCTATATGTTCATAAGTCCTTCTAGTCTCCTTCGGCTGGAACCAATAACATTTGAAGACTATGACGTTCAGTGGGTTTTCACCATAGAATTAAAGTTCATAAATTGCTTCAACTCTTCCATAATACTGAGTACCTCCTTCGCCGATAGCAGAGACACCATAATTTGTAGATTTCTAGTCGGGCATAGATAACTCTTTCCCAAAGGTACAAAAGTGATACCCGTTGATGTTGTATTTCTCAAATGAACAGACCTTATAGTCATAACCATTAGTGGATTGTCCCAATTGGGCGTCCATAGAGTCTGAATTAGCCTACAAGTTTAATATGAAATGATTGTTGCATTAGCCGCAAATTAGACCAAGAAATGGAATGGTCCATTATTGATAATTACCGTTTGTTTGAACTAAGAGATGAAATCGGGAAAGCCGCCTCCATGCTTTGCCAGAAGCTCATACTCTTTGACGGAATCATTTTGAACCACACCTCCATGTCAGAATTTGGCAACATATTGACTCTATCAAATATCCAGTAATAAGAGCAGTCTGAAGGAATTAGAAGTTGTAGAGAAATGTACCAAGAACTTACTTGATGTACGAGCGCACTTCTGTTAGGTTGTTGAAGAGATACAACAAAATGGTCTGTCATTCTTCGACATCCAATGTTATTGGTTTTGAAGCACCGGCTGGTGCAAGCTTCCCTTTGAATATGCTGATGTTGGATCCAACTTTTTAGGGTCGCCATCATTGTACCAAGGCTTCGGATTACGCAAAATGACGATTTTTGGCTTCATAGTGTGCTGTCACGAAGTTTGCCACCTCCTCGGTAATGAATGCCTCGGCCATTCTTCTGCACCCTATTAGTTGTGAAGCACCAATGATTTTGCATGGGTTCACCCAATCTTGCCTCTGTCGGGAGATGTAAAATTAAATGTTGCATTGGATTAAAGAAGCCCGGTAGAAAGATCTTCTCTAACTTGCTGATCAACTTCTGCGCCAACTCCTCCATGTCATCTACCATGCCAGTCGATAGTTATTTTGCACAAAGAACATGGAAGAAATAGCTCAGCTCTGCAAGTACTAGCTAGTCATCCTATGGAATAAAGCCACGTAACATCACCGACAATACCCGCTCAAGCCATATCTGCCAATCATGACTCTTGAGACCAAATATTTTCAATTTTTCAAGATTGGCTCCCCTCTTCAGATTTGTTGCATACCCATCTGGGAACATCAAGTGCATTTTGACCCACAAGATAATTTCCCTCATAGGTAGCATTCCAAGATTGAACCAGGCCTTTGGCGTCAACCAGTTCTGCTTTCCTTGTAATTGTCGCATGTTTTGTAATAGTCTATGACATAGTGTCTCTTGATCGACTCTAGCCTTAGGATTATCCTTTGACTTCCCCTCTATGCCGAACGATGTACCAAAAATATCCTCTACGATATTCTTTTCAGCGTGCATCATGTCGATGTTATGTGGAAGAAGGTGGTCTTTGAAGTAAGGCAGATCCCACAACCATGTCTTGTGAGTCCAGGCGTGTTTCGAATTATACACCTTGAAATACCATGGATGCTCTGGATCAGGCTCAAGAGCGTATAACTAATCCAAGATCTGTTGTCCTCTTAACGCAGGTGGTGCCGAGTTTTTGACAACCTTACCTTTGGTAAAGTTCTTCTTATATTTTCTGAACTGATGGTGAGGATCCACGAACTGTTTATGCAAGTCAAAGAAAGAATACTTACGACCCGCCTGCAACCAAGGAAACTAAAGAGCTGCCTTGCATGTGGGGCACGAAAACCTTCCATGCACACACCAGCCAGCAAATAGCGCATAAGCCGGCAAGTCATGCATTGAGTACATGTACCAGACATGCATTTTGAAGTTTTCTTTTCTAGCGGCGTCGTATGTCTTGAACCCATTATCCCAAGCTTCTTGCAATTCATCCTTAAGCGGATGCATGTACACATTCATATTCTTCCCCGCATAGTTGGGCCCTAGAATTATCAACGTCAGGAATATGTTCTTTCTTTGCATAATCTGTCCACGTGGGGAGAGATTCAGTGGAACGACAAATACAGGCCAACTACTGTATTGGATTGCCGTCATACCAAAGGGATTGAACCCATCCATGGAGATGTAGACTCGAGGATGCCTTGGGTCTTCCGCTTTATCCGGATGTAATGCATCAAAGTGATTCCATGCTTCCACATCCGATGTGTGTACCGACATCTTATTCCCATCTGCATCTAGTTCGGTTCTTTTGCCCAATTGGTGCCATGTCATCTGTTTGGCTGTCTCATCGACCTTGAAAGGACATTGAAGCCTTGGTATGATTGGAAAATATCAAAGAACATTAACTGGGATTTGGGTTTGGCACTTCTCACCCATACCGCTGTCTACCACAACATACCTGGAAGACTTGCAAATGGGACAATAGTTCACGTCTGCATACTCAAGCCTAAATAAGGCACATCCTTTCCCACAGGCATGTATCTTCTCATAGGGCATCTTAAGTCCATGGAGTATTTTGTCTGACTAGTACATGTTTGCAGGCATGACATGGCCTTTGGGTAAAAAGTGTCCAAATGGTGTCATCATCGTGTCGCAACATTCTATTCCCAAGTTGAATTGAGCCTTCAGAGCCATTACTTGTGCAATGGCATCCAGCTGACAAAGCTCAATGTGCTCGTGGAGAGGAAATTTTGAAGACTCCAACATTTCATAGAAGGCCTTTGCAGATTCCTCCATCTCATCGTTCGAATCCCGAGCATCATCAAAATCTTGCACCATGTCTTCGATCCTAGTAGCATGCTCGTCGGCGCGACGACGAACCACCTCAGCTCTGGTGCGTTGGGTAGAGTCACCACGAAATGTCCACGTCATAGAATCAGACGTAAAACCCCTCCTCTACAGGTGTTTACCCATTTCAGCCTATGTTCTCTTTTTAAAGTTGTTGTGCCCAGGACAGAGGCACCCGTTTTTTGTTTGGCCATTTGCAAATGCGGCTTTCACAAACTCCTTGGTTTTGTAAACCATTCTTTGGTCATATCTTTCTGACTAGTGTGACCGGTGTACATCCACACACGATCACTCATCTTGCCTAGCTATAAACACACAAGAAATATATATATATAATTCAGCATTTATATTCATCAGTTAATCAAGTTTGTCAGTTTTATTACATCCATGCAACCTACACGCTAATAGGTAAAGATAGGTCCTTATCCCACCAGAGTATGTGTAGATTGGGTTTGTTTTCCCATGCTCTCCTCCAGATCCGACACAAAATTTCGGCAGCACCTCTCCATTGTTCTACTGATACACATCTCGGCAATAAACAACGAGGATGTATACCTGGAGAATAAGAGGGAGGCACTGACGAAATTATGCATGGGATCCGGAGTAGAGCATATGGGAAAATGAACCCAATCTACACATACTCGGGTTGTCCATGGATAACGTTGGATAATTCGGAAGAATCACGGTTATAAATATATGCAAATGCATGCATATTTATAACTGTAACCCTTTCGAATGGAGATGCATACTGGTCACACATACTGATGATTTAATGTACCTATATCTACCAAGTTTCATCAGCATGAAGACCGGCCCGAAGCAAATAGAGGGGGGGGGGAGGACATGTCATTTGTGCTCACCCGGGAACGCAGGGGCGGAGCTTGTCGAATACACGGGGAGGTCTCTGAACACCATATCTCGCAACGACGAAACAACTGCACATGTAAATCCACCCGATCAACACAAATATTTTGTTTTTATAACAAAATCGAAAAATATATTACCTAACTCATAATTTACAAAACTATGATCCCGTCGGCATCTGGAACGCTGAAGAGGACCTCTTCTCCTCTTCTTCTTTTCTTCTTCCTTTTTTCCTTTATCCTCTTCTTCTACTTAATTATTCTTCTTTTCTTCTTATTTTTTTCATATTCTTCTTCTTCTTCTAATTATCTAAATATAAACCTAAACCTACACCTAGCACTAACCTAAAACAAACACTAATTACCCTAAAAATAAACAATAAAAAACATAAAAAAATGAACTAAGAGAGCCGATGGTGGTGGGGGCGGCGCCGGATTGGGGAAGCCGCGGGGAGGGGGCTGCTACCTCTTGAGCTTGCGCTGGATTTTCCCTTGAAGAGGAAAGC
Organism: Hordeum vulgare subsp. vulgare; assembly: GCF_904849725.1. Classification (NCBI taxonomy): domain Eukaryota; kingdom Viridiplantae; phylum Streptophyta; class Magnoliopsida; order Poales; family Poaceae; genus Hordeum; species Hordeum vulgare. The sequence continues at coordinate 461,494,969 of NC_058524.1, forward strand.
GTGATGCAGCATAGTAGCGGTAAGTATTTCCCTCGGTTTGAGAACCAAGTTATCGATCCAGTAGGAGTATCAAGAAGAAGCATATTTTATTCCGTTTGGACTCCGTTTAATATTATCCTCCGAAAAAGGTCAAAAACACGTAAAAAACAGAAACCGGCACTTGGCACTGAGTTAATAGGTCAGTCCCAAAAAAGATATAAAATAGCATATTCATGCATACAAAACATCCAAAGTTGACAAGATAATAACATGGAACCATAAAAAATTATAGATACGTTGGAGCCATATCAAGCATCCCCAAGCTTAACTCCTGCTCGTCCTCGAGTAGGGAAGTGATAAAGACTGAATTTTTGATGTGGAATGCTACCTAACATATTTGTCCTTTGTAACTTCTTTCTTGTGGCATGAATGTTCAGATCCGTAAGATTCAAAACAATAGTTTACTATTGACATGACAATAATAATTCAAGCAGACTAGCAAAGTAATCATGAACTTTTGAAGTAACAAGGCCAAGGAAAGTTATCCCTACAAAATCATATAGTCTGGCTATGCTCCATCATCCCCACACAACGAATTTAAATCATGCACAACCCCAGTATTGGCCAAGTAATTGTTTTCGCACTCTTACTTTCTCAAACCTTTTCAACTCTCACGCAACAAATGAGCGTGAGCCATGGATATAGCACTATAGGTGTAATAGAGTGTGGTGGAGGTTGTGAGGCAAAAAGGAGGAGATGGTCACATTGGCTTGGCATATTAATGGGCTATGGAGATGCCCATCAATAGATATCAATGTGAATGAGTAGGGATTGCCATGCAATGGATGCACGAGAGCTATAAGTGTGTGAAAGCTCAAAAGGAAAACTAGTGGGTGTGCACCCAACTTGCTTGCTCACGTAGACCTAGGGCAATTTTGAGGAAGCCCATCATTGGAATATACAAGCCAAGTTATATAATGAAAATTCCCACTAGTATATGGAAGTGTCAAAACAAGAGACTCTCTATCATGAAGAACATGGTGCTATTTTGAAGCACGAGTGGGGAAAAAGGATAGTAGCATTGTCCCTTCTCTATTTTTCTCTCTTTTTTTGTTTGGGCTCTTTGGGCTCTTTCATTTTTTTTGGTGAGCATCTTTGGCCTCTTTTTTTATTTCCTCACATGGGACAATGCTCTAATAGTGATGATCATCACACTTTTATTTACTTACAACTCAATACTTAGAACAATGATGAGTCTATAGGAAATGCCTCGGGCAGTGTACCAGGATGTGCAACGATCTAGCTTAGCGTATGATGTTGACACATCTCGCTAGCTATCTTACGATCATGCAAAGGCAATATGAAAGTGACGGGACAAGTCATGAGACGGAACAGTGGGAGTTGCATGGCAATATATCTCGAAATGGCTATGAAAATGCCATAATAGGTAGGTATGGTGGCTGTTTTGAGGAAGGTATATGGTGGGTTTGTGCACCGGCGAAAGTTGCGCAGGACTAGAGAGGCTAGCAATGGTGGAAGGTGAAAGTGCATCTATACCATGGACTCACATTAGTCATGAAGAACTGATATACTTATCGCAAAAGTTTTGTTAGTAATCGAAACAAAGTGCTAAACGCATACTCCTAGGGGAAGGGTTGGTAGGTGTTAACCATCGCGCGATCCCGACCGCCACACAAAGGATGAAAATCAATAAATCAATTATGCTCCGACTTCCTAACATAGCGGTTCACCATATGTGCATGCTACGAGAATCACTAACTTCAACACAAGTATTTCTAGATTCACAACACCCTACTAACATAACTCTAATATTACCAAATCCATATCTCAAAACTTAATTGTTAGGAATCAAACTTCTCTTACTAATCAATGCACTTGAATATGTAAGTTTTTATTATATCCTCTTTGGATGCCTATCATCTTTAGGACTACTTTCATAGCACAAGCCAATTACCAAGTTACTGAGAGAGAGCACTCTCAAAAAGATATAAGTGAAGATGGACAGTTTTTATTTCTACAAAATATGACACCGCCGTGCTCTAAAAAGATTTAAGTGAAGCACTAGAGAAAAATTATCTAGCTCAAAAGATATAATTGAAGCACATGCGAGCTAAATTGCCTAACTCAAAAGATATAAGCGAAGCTCAATGAGTATTCTATCAAATTCACGATGAGTGCATGTCCCTCTCAAAAAGGTGTGCAGCAAGGATGATTGCGAAAAAACACAAAGAAAAGACTCCTATAATACACGACGCTCCAAGCAGAACACATATCATGTGGTGAATAAAAATATAGCTCCAAGTAACGTTACCGATGGATTGAAGACGAAAGAGGGGATGCCTTCCCGGGGCATCCCCAAGCTTAGGCTTTTTGGTGTCCTTGAATTTGGCTTGGGATGCCTTGGGCATACCCAAGCTTAAGCTCTTTCCACTCTTTATCCCATTGTCCATGAGAACATCACCCAAAACTTGAAAACTTCACAACACAAAACTTAAACAGAAACTCGTGATATCATTAGCATAAGAAAACAAACCACGAACTCTTTAGTTACTGTAGTAAACTTGATTTCTATTTGGATTGGTGTTATATTACTGTATTCTCACTTGTCCATGGCCAGTACGCCCCGATACTATCCATAGTTTCATAAAAATAAGCAATCAACACAACAAAAACATAATGTGTCAAAAACAGACCATTCTCTAGCAATCTGTATTGTCGTGGTTTTGTCACGGCAGGTGTCCTCGTGAAAGGACTTGATACTGGAACCATCGCACCTTGGTGGCGACTCAAAGGGGTTAAGCGGGAGAGACACGGCGATTTACCCAGGTTCGGCCCCTCGAGAGGAGGTAATAGCCTACGTCCTGCTTTTGTGTGTATTGATATGGATTCGATTACAAGGAAGGCGTAACTCGCCTAAACCTAGCACTCGATGATTTCTAACCTGCCTATCCCCCTTCAAACTCGCCTTTATATAGAGGTCGAGGCTCTAGGGTTTACAAGAGTCCCTTCCTCTTTACAAATCGTGACCACCGCGGCCTCTGAGTCGCCGTCTTGCAAAACCCAGAGACCTTCCATAAATCACAACCATCTTGCAGCCTTAAACCGCCCAGGCTGAGGCCCAAATGAGTCAAAGGATGAACCGCCTTACTAGTAACCCGGCCCATATTGGGCGGGTCACTTAATAAGCAATATCCCCAACATGTATAGTTTGTATACCTGTGGTATCCCAAAAATTTGACCGCAGTCTCCGCATCGCAAGCCCCAATAGGTTCCGCCTCAATCCATTTAGTGAACTTATCAACCGCCACCAATAAGTGAGTTTTCTTGTTGGAGGTCATCTTAAAGGGACCGACCATGTCCAGCCCCCAGACCGCGAAAGGCCAAGTAATGGGAATCATCCTCAATTCTTGAGCCGGCACATGAACCTGTCTCCCATATCGTTGGCACCCCTCACATCGCCGTACGATATCTTCTGCATCTGCGTGAGCCGTCAACCAGAAGAAACCATGTCGAAAGGCTTTTGACACCAAAGAACGTGACCCGGCGTGATGCCCGCAATCTCCAGAATGGATGTCATTTAGGGTTATGCATCCTTCCTCGGAAGAGACGCACCGCTGAAAGACCCCTGAAGCACTTCGTTTATATAGCTCGCCATTAATGATGACCATGGACTTGCTACGCCGAACAATCTGGCGAGCCAAAACTTCATCAGTGGGTAACTCACCTCGAGCGAGATAAGCCAGATAAGGAAGAGCCCAATCCGGAGTGACATGAAGAGCCGCCACAAGCTGAGACTCGGATCTGGTATCGCCAATTCCTCCTCCGTGGGTACAGCCACAGATGGTTTGTGCAAGACATCCAAGAAAACATTAGGGGGACCGGTTTTCTCTGTGAGCCGAGTCGCGAGAGGGCATCAGCTGCTACGTTGAGTCGCCGATCAACATGATCAACCTGATACCCATGAAAATAGCCCGCCACGTCAGATACAGCTCGCCTGTAAGCCGCCATCATAGGATCTCGAGAGTCCCAGGTGCCCGAAACCTGTTGCGCCACCAAATCTGAATCCCCAAAGCATCTGACTTGGGTTAAGTTCATCTCTTTTGCCAGTCGCAAACCGTGAAGCAGAGCTTCATATTCTGCCGCATTATTTGTGCCTGGGACTTGATGGCCGTGCGGGGGGTATATTGTATGTGATGCGACCCGAGTTCTATTGCCCATTTGGCGATTCGCCCTGTTGCCTCGCAGTTTTGGATCACGTCGCCGAGGGGCACGGAACTGACCACGGTGATCGGGTGCTCCTGGAAATAATGTTTAAGCTTTCGACTCGCCATGAACACCCCATAGACCAGTTTCTGCCAATGTGGGTATCGCTGCTTGGAAAGAGTTAACACCTCACTGATAAAGTACACCGGGCGTTGCACCGGGTATTCCTTTCCTTCCTCCTTTCTTTCGACAACCACAGCCACGCTGACCGCTTTGGAATTCGCGGCGATATACAGGAGCATAGGCTCCTTTTCCGTCGGGGCCGCCAGGACCGGCGGGTTAACCAATTGATGTTTCAAGGCCTGAAAGGCCTCGTCAGCCTCCTCTGTCCTTACGAATCGGTCAGACTTTCTCAACAATTGATAAAGGGGAATCGCCTTTTCTCCGAGGCGGCTCACGAAACGACTGAGAGCCGCGATGCGACCCGCCAATCGCTGAACTTGATTAACATTCGTCGGCTTGCCGAGGGAAGTAACCGCTTCAATTTTGTCCGGGTTAGCCTCGATGCCGCGCTCCGATACCAAGAAACCTAGTAGTTTTCCCGCAGGTACGCCGAAAACGCACTTGGTAGGATACACCCGTAAATTATCAAAGGTTTCCTTAAGGTCTTCCAGAAGTGTCTCCTCCCGGCGGGTCTTGATCACAATGTCGTCAACATAGGCATGAACGTTGCGGCCAATTTGGTTATGAAGACAATTCTGGATGCAGCGTTGGTAAGTCGCCCCTGCGCTCTTGAGCCCGAACAGCATGGACACATAGCAAAAGGCCCCGAAGGGGGTTATGAAGGCGGTCTTCTCCTGATCTTCCACAGCCATTTTGATCTGATGATAACCTGAATAGGCGTCCAAAAAGCACAATCGCTCGCATCCCGCCACCGAGTCAATGATTTGGTCGATGCGGGGAAGAGCGAAAGGATCCTTGGGGCAAGCTCTGTTGAGGTCCGTATAGTCAATACACATACAGAACGTGCCATTCTTCTTGAGTACTAAAACCGGGTTAGCTAGACATTTGGGGTGAAAGACTTCCACGATGAATCCGGCGGCTAAAAGACGGGCGACTTCCTCGCCAATCGCCTTCCGTCGCTCCTCGTTAAACCTGCGAAGGTATTGTTGGACAGGTTTGCACTTTGGGTCAATATTAAGATGGTGCTCAGCGAATTCTCTCGGCACACCCGGCATGTCAGAGGGCTTCCATGCGAAGATGTCCCGATTCTCACGGATGAATTCGATGAGCGCGCTTTCCTATTTGGGGTCCAGACCCGTTCCAATGGTAAACTGCTTGGATGAATCGCCAGGGACGAAGTCGACTGTCTTCGTGTCATCCGTTGGTTTGAACTTGAAGGGCGACTCGGAATATGTAGTCAGCTTCTTGAGCGGTAACATGTCTGCCGGGTCAATATTGGCCTGATGGTTTTTGAGCTCTTCCGCCGCGCAGGCGACTTCCGCATAGGCCGCGTCTCCTTCCTCACACTCCTTTGCGATTCTTCTATCTCCGTCAACCGTGATGGGCCCTTTAGGACCAGGCATTTTGAGCTTGAGGTAGACGTAGCACGGGCGGGCCATAAAGCGAGCGTAAGACGGTCGCCCGAACAGCGCATGGTACGGGCTTTTTAGTTTGACCACCTCGAAGACCAGCGACTCCGACCTGTAATTCTGCGCAGTTCCAAACGCTACTGAGAGCCTGACCCGGCCTACGGGATAAGCCGATTTGCCCGGGACGATGCCGTGGAAGACCGTGGTTGAAGGCATCAAGTCTTTCTCTAATAGATTCATCCTCCGGAAGGTGTCGAAGTATAGGATATTAATGCTGCTGCCGCCATCCATTACTACTTTCGATAGAGTGTAGCCCCCTACTTGGGGAGCCACGACTAATGCCAGGTCGCCCGGGTTATCTATTCTCGGCGGGTGATCCTCTCTGCTCCATGTTATGGTCTGTTCGGACCAGTGGAGATATCTGGGAACTGCCGGCTCAACTACGTTGTACGCCCGGTGATTTACCTTTTTATCACGCCTGCAAGCATTAGTGGTGAAAACATGATACTGCCCATTACTTAGCTGTTTAGGATTGTTGCGGAAGCCCCCGTGGTCATCCTGGTCCTGCGGAGCCCCCTGTGGGGGCGGCTGCTGGAAAACTCCCGGAGGGTTGTACCGCCGTTGGTGGTGCACCGGGTACTGGCCGCCACCTGGCTGCGGGCCCCCCTGTGCCTCTTGTTCGGGAAAACCGCCGAAGGGGTTGTGCCTTTGGTTGGGCGCGGCGAGTTGGTCCTGGCGACGGTTCGAATCCTCGCTTTGGCTCTTCTTGATTGCCTCGGCCCGAAATTCTCGCATCACGAAGCAGTTTTCCCAAGAGTGGCCCGCCGGGCCGTCGGCCGTGGTGTGGTGCGGGCAAGGGCCTTTGAGTAGCTCTTCGTAATTACGCGGTCTTTTCCCACTTAAGCCTCGATTCTTCTTTTTGCCGTCGTTGGCGTTGGTGTTGGCAACCAGATCCGAGGGCTCCTCATGTGGCCTACGCTTGCCGTTGGTCCCCTGGTTGTGACGGTTGCGGCCTTGGAGGCGGGTATGGTTTTTGGTTGAATCGCCCTTCTTGGGCGAGTTACCCTTACCATCCTCGCCGGGATCCTTGGTATCATCGGCCTCGGCGTACCTAGTGAGGGTATCCATCAGCTCGCCCATATCCTGAACTTTCCGTTTGAGTCGCCCCAATTTCTGGACCAGCGGCTCGTAGTGGCAGTTGTGCTTGAGGATAAGCACAGCTTGCGCTGCTGTGATGCCATCCGATGAGTGGATAATTTCCGCGACTCGCCGCGACCAATGGTGCGCCGACTCATCCGGGCGCTGTACGCAGTGTTGCAAGTCAACGATCGTCATCGGCCGTTTGCAGGTTCCCTGGAAGTTTTTGATGAAACGCTCCTTCAGCTCGGCCCAGGAATGGATGGAATTGGGGGGTAAGTTTTTCAACCAAGTGCGCGCCGATCCCTCGAGCATCATGGTGAAATATCTGGCGCAAACCGCCTCGTTTACGTCGAGCATGTCCATGGCGATCTCATAGCCCTCGATCCAAGATGTTGGTTCGAGATCTGGCGTGTAATTGGGCACCTTTCTTGGTCCTTTGAAATCCTTGGGCATTCTTTCGTTTCGAAGGGCCAGGGACAAGCAGGGCACCCCAACTCGCCCTCCGGTCCCCGCGGGAGGAGTCTGAGCCTCCTGAATGTTGGGTGGACCTCTGCCCGGCGGGTTCCACTCGGGCGGGTTGTCCTGCGGGAAGTGTCACGGGGCACTGTTTACGGCTGGCTGATCCTCCGGCCTACTCCTGGTATAGCTCGCCTGGGGGGTGGAGTGCAATCGCTCAGGGCTGTGTGAGAACTGCGCGTTTTGGACCACCGCCGTTTTCAACATCTCGATGGCGTTCCTTGCTTCGATCTCAGCTGGGGTGTTGCCGTGGATCGGAAGAGACTCCAGATGGCGAGTTGCGGCAAGCACGTTGTCCACCGGGTTAGAGAAGTGGCCTCGAGGGGTACGGAAACGAGGAATTTGACCCTCAGTCGGCTGAATCGGCGGGTTAGGAGGGCGGCCCAGCCCTCCTGCTGGGGCGGCTCCCATCCCGGGTGTTTGGGGAGTGTCGAACAGGCGAGTCGGATTGAGATCATGGGGCAGGCGTCCCTGGTGTCTCCGCTGATGGACGGCGTCGGACGCGCGCTGTTGTCTTTCAAGCCGCCAGTTGTCGGTGTTCAATCGCATCCTTTCGGCCGTAATCTGGGCTTGTCGAGTTTCCATCCTGGCGGACTCCGTCTCAGCATCCTGATGGGCCTTTGCCACCGCCAGCTTTGCTAACTCTGCGTTTATCTCTGCTTGGTTCTCTGGCGTGAGGGGGGTTGACATTAGTCCTGTGATTTCCGCCGCTAAATTCACCAGGACTGCTGACGCACTTCTGGATGTCCCGCCGGTCCCATCGCCTCCGGCGGGGTTCTGTGCGGGTTGAGTCGCCCCGGCCATGTAGATGGCGATCTGGCGGCGGGTTCGATCGAGGATTTCCGGATCCATGGCCAATGACAAGCCACCGAGACCGTCTCCGTGGAGGGACTGGATGGAATCTGAATCGCCCATGGATGATTCGTCGTCAGAGTTGATGGGGGTAACCTCCTGAGCCGCCGCGTGCTCCGGCTCCTCCGACCCCTGCGTGAACCCCACAAAGACCGGGTGGGTCAGATTCCATGTTGTGACTGGATGAACGTACCTGGCCGGCTCGACGATGTCGGAGGAGATGTCCAGCTCAGGAACAGATGACCCGATCATGCCGATGAAGACGTTGACCTTGCCGAAGGGGACCCTGTAGCCTGATTCAAGATAATTTGCTTCAGGTCCCCATCGCTGGTTGTCGATGTAGGCTATGCCGCGTCGGCTCCAAGTCATGAGCGCTGCCGCATAACTCCCAAACCCTGGTAGGGCTCCCTTTGAGAACTCAACTCCACCGTGCGTAGGCCCCACGGTGGGCGCCAACTATCGTGGTTTTGTCACGGCAGATGTCCTCGTGAAAGGACTTGATACTGGAACCATCGCACCTTGGTGGCGACTCAAAGGGGTTAAGCGGGAGAGACACGGCGATTTACCCAGGTTCGGCCCCTCGAGAGGAGGTAATAGCCTACGTCCTGCTTTTGTGTGTATTGATATGGATTCGATTACAAGGAAGGCGTAACTCGCCTAAACCTAGCACTCGATGATTTCTAACCTGCCTATCCCCCTTCAAACTCGCCTTTATATAGAGGTCGAGGCTCTAGGGTTTACAAGAGTCCCTTCCTCTTTACAAATGGTGACCACCGCGGCCTCTGAGTTGCCGTCTTGCAAAACCCAGAGACCTTCCATAAATCACAACCATCTTGCGGCCTTAAACCGCCCAGGCTGAGGCCCAAATGAGTCAAAGGATGAACCGCCTTACTAGTAACCCGGCCCATATTGGGCGGGTCACTTAATAAGCAATATCCCCAACATGTATAGTTTGTATACCTGTGGTATCCCAAAAATTCTGATTTTTTTTTGACAATTAGGGCAATTCGTATATGAACCAGAAGCAAAAATAATCAACTCAAAATCTCTTTATGGATAGGAATGAAAAACAATTTCGTGAGTGCAAAGTTTCTGTCTTTTTCAGCATGATCAAACAACCATCACCAAAACTAATAATAAAGGTCCTACTTGGCACAAACACTAAAAAGAAAACAAAAAAACACAATCATAAAAGAATTATGATGGTGTGGACTCAACAAAACAGAAAGTAAAAAAGCTAAAATAAATTTATTCATTGGGTTGCCTCCCAACAAGCGCTTTTCTTTAAAGCCTTTTAGATAGGCATTGATAATTCAATGATGCTCACATAGAAGATAGCAATAGGACATGAAGAGAGCATGAAGAAACATGTGAAAAACATATCTAAGTCTAACATACTTCCTATGCATAGGCATTTTATAGGAAAACAAATTATCAAGACAAGCAATAACTACCATATGCAAGGAAGAAGAAAGAGACAATATCAATCTCAACAAAACGAGAGGTATATTAGTAACATGAAAGTTTCTACCACAATATTTTCCGCTCTCATAATAATTACATGTGGGATCATATTCAAATTCAACAATATAACTATCACATAGGATATTCTTTTCATGATCCACATGCATGCAAAGTTGACGCTCTTCAAAAATAGTGGGATTATCATCAACTAAAGTCGTGACTTCTCCAAACCCACTTTCAATATTATTGCAAACATTATTTTTAATATCATATTAATCATGAGGCTTAAACAAATTTTCAAGATCGTAAGAAAAATCATCACCCCAATCATGATCATTGCAACAAGTAGTGGACATAGCAAAACTAGCATCGCTAAGCTTAGGGTTTTGCATATTTTTAGCATGATTGTCATTAATAGAATTTATAGTGAAACCAATGCAATCATGCTTTTCATTCAAGGAGCCCTCGTGAATCACTTCATAAATTTCTTCATCACAATTTTCAGATTCACGCATCTCAAGCAAAACTTCATAAAGAAAATCTAGTGCACAAAACTCACTAGCAATTGGTTCAACATAATTGGATCTCTTAAAGAGATTAGCAAGTGGGTGAGGATCCATATCAATAGATTTTTAGCAAGCAAAGATGCAAGCAAATAGAAGGCACATGTGAACACAACCAAACACAAAGCAAGCGAAAGAAAAGGGCGAACAAAAAAGGCAAATATTTTCGTAAAATTTATTTTTTCAGAAGTGGGGGAGAGGAAAACGAGAGGTAAAAGGCAAATAAAGTAAATGCAAGAGATGAGTTTGTGACAGTTACTTGGATAAGCTTCACGTTGAATATTCCTCGGCAATGGCACCAGAAATTCTTCTTGCTACCACTTGAGCTTGCGTTTGTTTTTCCCTTGAAGAGGAAAGGGTGATGCAGTACAGTAGCGATAAGTACTTCCCCCAGTTTGAGAACCAAGGTATCGATCCAGTAGAAGTATCAAGAAGAGGCACCAATGTACTTGCGCAAAAACAAACATACTTGCACCCAACGCTATAAAGGGGTTGTCAATCCCTTCACGATTATTTGCAAGGTGAGATATGAAGGTGGAAAGTGCAACAAAGTAAAAGTGTATATCTGTAAATATGATGTGAAGTAGACCCGGGGGCCATAGTGTTCACTAGAGGCTTCTCTCATGATACCAAGTATTACGGTGGGTGAATGAATTACTGTCGAGCAATTGATAGAATCGCGCAAAGTCATGATGATATCTAAGGCAATGATCATACATATAGGCATCACGTCCGAGACAAATAGACCGATACTGTCTGCATCTACTACTATTACTCCACACATCGACCGCTATCCAGCATGCATCTAGTGTATTGAGTTCATAACAAACAGAGTAACGCTTTAAGCAAGATGACATGATGTAGAGGGATAAATTCATGAAATATGATATAAACCCCATCTTTTTACCCTTGATGGCAACAACACGATGCGTGCCTCGCTACCCCTTCTGTCACTAGGTGAGGACACCGCACGGTATGAACCCAAAACCAAGCACTTCTCCCATTGCAAGAATTATAGATCAAGTGGGCCAAACGAAACCCACAACTCGAAGAGAATTACAAGGATACGAAATCATGCATATAAGAGATCAGAGGAGGCTCGAATAATATTCATAGATAATCTAATCATAAATCCAGAATTCATCGGATCTCGACAAACACAGCGCACAAGAAAGTTACATCGGATAGATCTCCATGAAGATCATGGAGAACTTTGTATTGAAGATCCAAGAGAGAGAAGAAGCCATCTTGCTACTAGCTATGGACCCGAAGGTCTATGGTGAACTACTCACGCATTATCGGAGAGGCAATGGTGTTGATGAAGAAGCCCTCGGTGTCCGAATCCCCCCTCCGGTAGGGCACCAGAACGGTCCCCAGATGGGATCTTGCGGAGACAGAAGCTTGCGGTGGCGGAAAAGTACTTCCGTGGCTCTCTCTGGTTGTTTTAGATTTTTAGAGAATTTATAGGCGGAAGAGGTAGGGTAGAGGAGCCACGGGGGGCCCACAAGCCTCCTAGGCCCGCCCCCGAGGCCGGGGCTAGGGGCTTGTGACCTCCCCCGAGGTCCCCTGCCTTGGTTCTCAAGTCTCCTGTGTATCTTCTGTAATGGAAAAAATCATTCCGCAGGTTTTATTCCGTTTGGACTCCGTTTAATATTCTCCTCTAAAAAAGGTCAAAAACACGAAATAAACAGAAACTTGCACTTGGCACTGAGTTAATAGGTTAGTCCCACAAAAGATATAAAATAGCATATTCATGCATACAAAACATCCAAAATTGACAAGATAATAGCATGGAACCATCAAAAATTATAGATACGTTGGAGACGTATCAGGGGCCGACATGGAGGAGCCGGCGTGGGGAGGGGAGTACGGGAAGAGGGCAACACAGTGGTGGGGGCGGCGCATGGAGGGAGGCAGCGCAGGGAGGGGGAGGGCGCAGGAAGGGGGTGATGACCTACAAGTATAGGGGGTCAATCGTGGTCCTTTCGATAAGTAAGAGTGTCGAACCCAACGAGGAGCAGAAGGATCTCACAAGTGGTTTTCAGCAATGTAAAATCTGCAAGCACTGAAATTGTCGGTAACAGGTGATTGTGTGGTGAGGTGATTCGTAGCAAGCAACAAGTAACAAAAGTAGCAACGGTGCAGCAAAGTGGCCCAATCCCTTTTGTAGCAAGGGACAAGCTTGGACGAAGTCTTATAGGAGGAAAAGCGCCCCCGAGGACACACGGGAATTTTTGTCATGCTAGTTTTCATCATGTTCATATGATTCGCGTTCGTTACTTTGATAGTTTGATATGTGGGTGGACCGGCGCTTGGGTACTTCCCTTACTTGGACAAGCATCCCACTTATGATTAACCCCTATCGCAAGCATCCGCAACTACGAAAGAAGAATTAAGAAAAAGTCTAACCATAGCGTTAAACTAGTGGATCCAAATCAGCCCCTTACAAAGCAACACATAACCTAGGGTTTAAGCTTCTGGCCCTCTAGCAACCCATCATCTACTTACTACTTCCCAATGCCTTCCTCTAGGCCCAAATAATGGTGAAGTGTTATGTAGTTGATGTTCACTTAACACCACTAGAGGAAAAACAACATACAACACATCAAAATATCGAACGAATACCAAATTCACATGACTACTATTAGCATGCCTTATCCCATGTCCTCAGGAACAAAAGTAACTAATCACAAAGCATAATCATATTCATGACCAGAGAGGTAATGAGTAGCATCAAGGATCTGAACATAAACTCTTCCAGCAAGTAATCCAAGTAGCATCAACTACAAGGAGTAATTAACACTACTAGCAACCTTACAAGTACCAACCGGAGTCACGAGACGGAGATTGGTTACAAGTGATGAACTAGGGTTTGGAGATGAGATGGTGCTGATGAAGATGATGATGGTGATGAGTCCCCTCCAATGAGAGGAGTGTTGGTGATGACGATGGCAACGATTTCCCCCTCCGGGAGGGATGTTTCCCCGGCAGGATCGTCCTGCCGGAGCTCTAGATTGGTTCTGCTCAAGTTCCGCCTCGTGGCGACGGCGAATCCATGAAAAATCTCCTCCCTGATTTTTTCCGGACGAAACCCTTCATATATCATAAGAGGGGGGCTAGTGGGCCAGCAGGCTGCCGACAAGCCCCCTAGGCGCGGCCAGCGGGGTCGCCGCGCCTAGCATTTTCCGGACGAAACCCTTCATATAGCATAAGAGGGGGGCTAGTGGGCCAGCAGGCTGCCGACAAGCCCCCTAGGCGCGGCCAGCGGGGTCGCCGCGCCTAGCAGGCTTGTGGTCACCTGCTGGCGCCCCTCTGGCGCTTCTTTGGCCCAGTATTTTTTTATAAATCTAGAAAAAACCATCGTTGATTTTTAAGATGTTTGGCGTTGCGCAGAATAGGTATCTCAAACTTGCTCCACTTTTAGGCCAGAATTCCAGCTGCCCGCATTCTCCCTCTTCATGTAAACCTTGCAAAATAAGAGAGAAAAGGCATAAGTATTGTACCGTGAAGTGAAATAACAGCCCAAGAAGCGACAAATATCAACATGAAAACATGATGCAAAATGGACGTATCAGGGGGGTGCGGGGGAGGGGGCGGCACGGGGGAGGGGTCGACGCAGTTAGGGGGCCGGCGTGGGGGAGGGAGGCAGCGCAGGGAGGGGGCGGCGTGGGGAGGGAGCCGGCGCGGGGATGGAGTGGCGCCGAGAGAGGGAGTCGAGGGGGGGGGGTGGCATCGGTAGGGGGCGGCGAGGGGCGGCGTGGGGTGGGAGGCGGTGCGATGGTGGGGGCGGCGGAATTGAGGGGGTAGCCGCCAGGAGGATGGGCGGCGCGGTGGTGGTGATGTGGCGTCTCGGGGAGTTGTGGAGACGGTTGGGATCGGGGAGAGGGAGAGAGAGAGTGGGGATCGCGGATGATGGGGTGGGGCCGGGGTGAGGAGATGGGGTTGTGTTAGTGGGACATCGCCTTTGATGTACGCTTGGGGATGAGGTATACGGGAAAGAGGGCGTGGACGGACGGCAAAGAAGTCACAAAATGCAAAGGTGACGGCTCCAGGTGCGGTGTCTCTTTGCCGTCTGCTTGGACCATCTTTGCCATCAGTTATTTCTTTGTCATCTGCCTTGTCCATCTTTGTTGTCCGCCAGCATACGGCAAAGAACGCACTAATGGCAAAGAGTATCTTTGCCATCAGACAATTCTTTGCCGTCTGTTTGCCGATAGATGAAGGCAAAGAGTCTCTTTGCCATCAGCTAGCACACGACAAAGATCCGGCAGATGGCAAATTCCCTTGTTCCTGTAGTGTTGTTCCGAAAGGTTAGCACTAATAATAAATGGATATATCTTCTTGTAATAAAGATAAGCATATTTCAAGGTATCAGGTAAAGCCTTAAGCTCAAATACGTGATCTCCTTTGGGTGGAGGAGGATCAGCTAAAATTTCAATAGGTAAATTGTTCTTAAGGATAGGTTACTTATCAAGGAGTATCTTATCTATTTCATTACTTTCATTCAAATGCATGTCATTCTCACGGTCTTGCAAATATTGTTCTAATAGATCGGTAGGAGGTACAACAATAGAAGCAAGACCAATTATTTCATCCTTAATAGGCAATTGCTTTTCATGTGGCTATTTTCTAAACTTAGAGAAGTTAAACTCATGAGAAATATCACCAAAGCTCACTTTGTCCTTATTAGTAGAACAATTATTTTCAATATTAGCCGTATTCAAGAATGGTCTACCAAATATGATGGGACAAAAGTTATCATGTTCAGAACCAAGTACTAAGAAGTCAGTGGGGGTACTTGACTTCTTCGCACAAGACTTCAACATCCCTAACTATCCCAAGTGGCAAAATAGTATCACCGCTTGCAAGCTTAATAGTGACATCAATATCTTCAATTTCTAAGGGTGCTATATCATGCATAATTTCATGATATAGTGTAAAGGGTATAGAACTACTACTAGCACCAATATCAAGCACGGGTTTATTTTTATATAGTTCATCTCATTTGTTTCTAAACAGGTTTTGTAATTCAAGCAACTTGATTATAGAGGAAAATAACCTGACCATCAGTATTATCAACTAGGAGATCTTTAACTATAGTTACATTAGGGTCAACATTTATTTGTTCAGAAGGTGTAGGTGTTCTAACATAACTCTTATTAACCACTCTTGTAGCCTTAGCATGTTCTCTAATCCTAATAGGGAAATGAGGTTTATCAATGTAAGCAGTAGGAATAATTGGATCAACATGGCATACAATTATTTCTTACTTCTTCATTCTAACAGGTTCCTCGGGTAACTGTTCAATGGGAGGATGATATTCGAACCACTTTTACATGGGCAGGCCAACATAGGTAGCAAAAGATTCGCAGAAAGAAGATAATATCTCAGAGTTAAGGCCATATTTATACCTCACTCTTTACCTTCATCGAGTTCCCAAACTTCAGCGTTGCGTTTAGTCTTTTCGAGAAGATCTCATCTGAGTTCAATTGTCTCCTTCGTATAGGAACCGACAGCACAAGCATCGAGTAAGGTTTTATCATCATGAGAAAGTCGACCATAAAATCTTTGTATAATCAATTCCTTCGGGAGCTCATGGTTGTGGCAAGTGGGCATCATAGATTTAAGCCTCTCCCATGCTTGACCGATGCTTTATCCTTCAAGAGGCGAGCGATTATAAACAAAATTCTAATCATGATGAATTAGATGCATAGGTAAAACTTCTGATGAAACTCCAGCTTCAAGCGATTCCAATCCCAAGATCCAATATAATCCAATAGCATGTACCAAATTAGTGATTTTCCCTCCAAAGATAAACGGAAAGCTTTCTCCTTAACTTCGTCTCTGGGTAGATGTGAAAGCTTAAACAATCCACAAATCTCATCGACATATATCAAATGGTAATCAAGATGAGTTGAACCGTTATAAGAATTAGCCAACAGTTTCTCTACTATACCCGAAGGAATCTCATAATAAATATTTTTAGTAGGTCCAACAGGTTGAGGAACAATTTCCTCAACTTCCATTTGAGGCGAAGATGCCCCAAACAAGCCACTCAAAGGGTCACCATTCATAATGATAAGTAATAGTAAATTTCAGTACGTACCAAAAATGTTTCCTTACAATTTCCACTTAACAAAGATGCTTCACTCCCAGGCAAGAGCGCCAGAAAAGAGTCTTGATGACCCACAAGTATACTGGATCAGTCCAAGTCCTTTAAATAAGTAAGAGTGTCGAACCCAATGAGGAGCAGAAGGAAATGATAAGTAGTTTTCAGCAAGGGATTCTGTTTAAGTGTTGGAAGTAATGGTGATAGATAATTTTGTTGCAAGATAATTCGTAAAAAGTGACAAGTAACATTAGTAGCAAAGGTGCATCAAGGTAGCCCAGTCCTTTAAGGACAGGCCTGGAAGTTCTCTTATATAAAGCAAGCGCTCCCGAGGACACATGGGAATTTCTATCTAGCCATGTTCATCATATTAGGTCGATTCGTGTTCGCTACTTTGATGATTTCATATGTGGTGGACCGGTGCTAAGGTGTTGTTCTTACTTGAACTAACAACCTACTTATGATTATCACCTCTTGAAAGGATCCGCAAGTACGAAAGAAGTATTAAGAATAATCTAACCATATCATGAAACATGTGGATCCAAATCAGCCCCTTATGAAGCAACACATATACTGGGGTTTAAGCTTCACATGACAACACTAAGAGAAGTAACAATATCGATATCATCAAAATATCGAACGAATACCAACTTCACATGATTACTTATAGCAAGACTTCTCCCATCTACTTAGGAACAATAACTACTACTCACACATCTTCAACGTATTCAAGACCAGATGTGTATCAATAATAATTAAAGATTTGAACATAATATCTTCCACCAAGTAATCCAACAAGCATCAACTACAAGATGTAATCAACACAACTAGTAACCCAGAGGTACCAATCTGAGGTTTGGAGACAAATATTAAATACATGTGATGAACTAGGATTGGAAATGAGATGGTGCTGGTGTAGATGATGATGAGGATGAGGATTGGTCCTCCCACGAATGAGTAAGCGTTGGTGACGAGGATGGCTTCGATTTCCCCCTCCCAAGGGGAATTCTCCCAACAAAATTTCTCTACCGGAGAGTAAAAGGGCCTATACCCAGGTTTTCGCCTCGAGACGTTGGCGCTTCGTCCCGAAAGATGATTTATGATTTTTTTTCTAGGGTAGAGCACATCATATAGGAGAAGATGGTCGCGAGAGGGTCAGTTGGTGCCGCACAAGCCATCAAGGCGCGGCGAGGGGCACCCTATTAGCTTGTGCCAGCTGGTGGCGCCTCTCTGATATATTTTTGACCCATAAATTCTCAAATATCCTAAAAAAATTATCCGTAAAGTTTCAGGTCATTTGGAGCAAGTTGATTGTTCTGCCTTTTTCTTTGTTTTCCTGTCCAGAATTCCTTTTTCCAGATATTTCACAGAAAAAAGGCATAAGAATTGTATGATAATAATGAATAATGGACAGGATCAACAGAAATATCAATAGTAATCATGATGCAAAATGAGTGTATCACTAACCCTAGATGTGTATTTTCATCCAATCTTAGTATCTTGATAATTGTAGTCTCACTATATTATTTAGAGAGGTCATGCACTAAGGTTTTTTTGTCCTCCCACATGAACAAAAGTTTTAAATATCTCGCTATAGTGCCGCTTTAGCATCGCTATAGAATTTTAAGAGGTCCGGGCCCGCCTCGGGCTGTGCATCCAAGGATGTCACAGGTCTGAGGGATGACATGTGGTCGCTTCCGGGCAGGAGCGGCGCTCCCGACCAATCGGTGGAGGTGGGCAGCATTATTGCTGCATTACGTGGCAGTTCGGCAAGGGCACACATGCTATCTCATGATTCCTCCTCTTCCTGGTCGGCCTCCTGGTCGGTCCAGAGCACGGGATCGGGTGGGGTACGCCTTTCGGTTAACCTCGATCCGGCTTTTGAGCCCTCGGCCTCCCCGCTGCATGCGCGCTGCTTCCCCCAGGCGGAGCCACATGAGCTTTCACCAATACGCACACATGCATGCCTGGCCCACCCGGCTACACCCCCATGCAGTAGTCCGTTTTCCTCATGCAGCAGCGCCGCTACGTCGCCTAGCCCGTTGGCTACCTCAGCTCGTGCCTCTTCGGCTAGTCCGGCTACCCCGTCGCCCATGCTCTAGCAGGTGCTTTCACAGATCCGTAAGCACATACATGCCCCCCTCCTGCCGCTCCCTGACGTGCAAAGGGGCCGGCGCACGCGGCCCATCATCCCGGAGGAGCAGTGCCGACGAAGTGCAAGATTGCAAAGGAATGCCAAGTCCTTGCCATCATCGTACATCGAGCGTGCTCAACAGGTCCTGATGTCCAAGATGGGCATTTGCGAGATCGAGAATGAACCACCAGTTGATTGGTTGCAAAAGTATGCACAACTTTTCCACAGCCTGCTGCCTCTGCATCGCATAGACGCCCTTGCATAGCTATTCTCCCTGGACGTACCATTCGAGGAGTCCTTGGGGTCACTAGAATTCTAGAGGGCCGGTTCGGTGGTTTGTAGGCGTTGTAATGGATAATACAATTCATAATACCATTGTGTGGAACTTGCGGGGTCTCAACAACGCAGCTAGAGGGGCTGCCATGGGGAGCTTGGTTGGTGAAGCTTCGGCATCGGTGGTGTGCCTCCTGGAGTCCAAGCTGGAAGTGGTCGACCAGCGCGTGATATTCTCGTTGTTGGGTCTAAAATTTGACGCATTTGTGGCTCTCCCTATGCATGGCACGGCTGGCGGGATCATCGTGGCCTCGGACTCCACAGTGGTCACGATGCCCGCCTTCCGAATCGACCAGTTTTTGGTCACGGTGGAGATGGCTTTCGGAGGGGGCAATCAGTGGATCCTGACCACGGTTTACTGACCCACCGATGACACACTAAAACCTCAATTCCTGGATGAGCTGCGGACAGTTAGGGTGGCTTGCGCGGGGCCGCGGGCAGTGGGAGGAGACTTCAACCTCATCGTGGAGGCGGCGGACAAAAGCAACAACATGATCATCAGGCGAATGATGGGACGTTTTAGGGGCTTCCTAAATTATTTGGAGCTCAAATAGGCGTGTCTCATTGGGCGACGCTATACGTGGAGCAACGATAGGAACCACCCAACCATGGAGAAGATCAATCGCTGGTTCTCCACGGCAGATTGGGACGTCGGGCACCCGGATCACCTGCTACAGGCCTTGTCCTCCTCCATCTCAGATCACTGCCCGCTGCTCATGTCAACCAATGTCTCCTTCCATTGAAAATCGCGATTCCACTTCCAGAGCTATTGGCAATGAGATGGAACTTGCTGCCTCCGAATGCAGATCCATTCGTGGACCTCTTTCTGCGGCTAAAGGCCACTCTAAGGCACTGACGAGATAGAATCAAGCCAAGATTGGCAACATCAAGGAGCAGATTCTATTGGCAAACGAGCTCATCCTGTGCTTCGATCAGGCGATGGACACGAGACCTCTGTCAAGCGGAGAGGCGTGGCTCCGCAAGCAGCTCAAGAAGAAGGTGCTCGGATTGGCGTCATTGCAGCGGACCATTGCCCGGCAAAAATCTCGCATATCATGGCTGAAGGCAGGCGATGCAAGTGAGGCGTTCTTCAAGATTTTTGCGAGCCAGGGGCGTAGGAAGAACCATATTTTCAGGCTAAAGAATGGGGCTGCGGAGGCAGCCTTGCGGGAGGACATGTGTGCGATGGCGGGGGACTACTATGATGTCCTGCTTGGGGAGTCGGTGCATCGGCAACACATGCTCCGTCTGGCTGCTCTAGGGTTGCCGCCGGTGGACACCGCGACCCTCGAGTCCCTGCTGACTGAAACCCTAATCCGGAACACTATAAAGGAAATGCAGCCCTACAAGGCCCCGGGGCCTGATGGATTCACCACACGTTTCTACCAATCATGTTGGGCCATCATCAAGGATGCGGTGATGAAGGCGGTGCATGCCTTCGACGTTGCAGATGGCAGGGGGTGGACAGGCTTAACGAGGCCTTCATTGTTCTGTTGCCAAAGACGGAGGGGGCGGTAGACATCAAAGATTTCAGGCCCATAAGCCTCATCCACAGCTTCGCCAAAATCATTGCCAAGGCCTTGTCTGCTAAGCTCGCCCCGTTGATTCCAAAGCTGGTAGACCGCAATCAGAGCGCGTTCATATCTGGAAGATCCATCCTAGACAATTTCATGCTAGTACAACGATCCATTCTCACCCTCCACCGCAAGCGAGCACCGGCGATCATCTTCAAAATCGACATCGCTAAAGCCTTTGACAGCATCTCCTGGCCATTCCTCCTTGAGGTGTTGGCCCATCGTGGTTTCGGCCCACACTGGAGAAGGTGGATTTCCACCCTACTCTCGACGACTAGCACACATGTGCTCGTCAACGGCTCGGTCAACAAAAGCTTCTCGCACGGAAAGGGATTGCGACAAGGTGATTCGGTCTCCCCTTGTTGTTCATCATCGTCATGGACGTCCTCACGACCATGTTCAGAAAGGCGGAGTAGGCAGGCATCTTCTCCTTGCTCCATGCACTTGGTGTCCACCATCCCCTCTCGTTATACGCAGATGATGACGTCCTGCTGCTCAGGCCGTTGGCCACCGATATGGACGTGGCAAAACAAATCCTGGAGTGCTTCGGGGAGGCCATGGGCCTACGCTGCAACTTCTCTAAGAGCTCCGCATCCATGATCCGTTATCGTGTGGACGAGGTGCGGGTCATTGTTCAGGCAGCTGGTTGCGCCATCAAGGAACTGCCAATCACATACCTTGGCCTCCCCCTCCCGCCGTGTTCCCTAACCCGCGCCGAGCTCCAGCCGCTTATCGACCGGATCGCCGCCCAGCTGCCAACGTGGAAGGTCGTCCTCCTCCGACGGGCAGGAAGGCTGACGCTAGTGAACTGCAAGCTCTTGGCGATGCCTATATTTCAATTGATGCGCTGGACCTCCCGCCATGGTTCTTCAAAAGCATCGACAAGCTGAGAAGGGGCTTCTTCTGCTGCGGGGTGGAGGACGCCAAGGGGGGTGTTGCCTTGTGGCATGGTAGATCGTCTGCTCCCCCAAGCCGTACGGTGGGCTGGGCGTGCTCAACCTACGGCTTCTCAATCAGACCATGCGTCTGTGTTGGCTCTGGCTATAGAAGACGATGCTAGACAAGCCCTGGGATGGCCTGGAGATAGGCATAATGGATATGGCCACGGGCCTTGGCCTTGCGGCACTTCGGTGCACAATCGGGAACGAGAACGGAGCAAGTTTTTGGCATGACCCATGGTTGAACGGCCGTGCCCTGGCTCAACGAGTACCAAACCTACTGAGCTTCGTTCGACCAGCAAGGCAAAGGATGAGTGTGGCGGAGGCCTTGGATGACCACGCTTGGGTGGACGCGATACGTGGATCACTAACGGTACCTGCCATCACTGAATTCCTCGAGATCTGGGAGGAGGTGCAACCCGTCACCCTTTCTGATGCGTCGGACTCGTTTGCCTGGCGCCTTGGTAGGGAGCTACGCCACCTTCTTCCTGGGTAGGGAGCTCGCACATCTGAAAGGGTGACGGGTTGCACCTCCTCCTAGATCATGGGCTCCAGGCGAACGAGTCCGGCGCATCAAAAAAACCCGTCAACCTGGCACCATGTCCCTAGCGATCGTGGGCTCCCCTAGAGGTGAAGATCTTCGCATGGCTCGCGGTGAGATCTAGGTTGTGGACGGCGGATCAGCTGGCACGTAGGAACATGCCGCACACGGCTATGTCAGCTATGTTGTCAGCAAGATGAGGATACCACTCACATGCTCCTGGGCTGTGCTTACTCCCGCGAGGTCTGGTATAACATACTGCTTCCACTAAGGTTGCACAGGTTCACTCCGGATGGCGCGCAGCCCCTAGCAGAATGGTGGCCACAGATGGTGGAGGCGGCGCCGACAGGCCAAAGAAGACACCTGAATACCATGACCTTGGCCACTTTACGTTTCATCTGGCTTGAGCGTAACAGCCGGGTCTTCGAGCACAAGGCGTCCCCGGCCACGACCACGGTTGCGCTAATTAGGGCCGAGCTCCGTCTTTGGATTCTTGCTAGGGTAGAGGATGGACATCCATTTTAAATTCACTAGAGCGTAGCAACATGCCGGTCGAGGGCGGAGATGAATTGTAATGACCTTGTAATTGGGTTTCCCTCTTCTTCTTAATGGAGAAGACAAGCAACGCTCTTGCATGTTCTTGAAAAGAGGTCTTCTCCTAAGAGGCATAGCTTGCTATTCAGAACTATGATCCTGATAAATGGCTTAATGTGAATGAAATAAAAATAATGGGAGATGACTAAATGCCATGAAAAAGTCAACGAATAATTAACAGGGGTTAGGTGGACGCTCATGGTGAAAATGGGATGCGGGAAGGGGGCACCCATTGGACGTGGTAATCTATAGATTAGGATTATTGAAGTGAGATACAACCACACATAATACACGATAAGAGCAAGTACAATAGTAGAGCCGACTGTCGGCTGTAAGCTCATGCCATGTCACCTATAGCCCATCTTATAGCTAACATGTACAATAGTTGTTTAGAAAAGTGTGCTACTTATTTATTATATGACCCACCTTTCATCCTCACAAAGTGCCTAGGAGCACGTGCTAGAGCTGGCTCTTAACTAAGAGCCCGCTTACCTTCTCTCTCCTCTTCTCTCTTCTCCAACTAAGCAAAAATTATATTACTTTATTCTTTATAGCCAGCCGACTCAGCTCTATTGTACTTGCTCTAATGGAGCCAAAGCTTGGAAATGTGCATCCTAATAAGTGTCCTTCAAACTTGTATGGTTGTATGTATACCCAAGTTTGTCTAACATTTAAAATTGGCTAGACAGTATTGATGCGTAATCTTTAGGATGGTGATCAAGATGTAAATGTGTAGTTTGACCTCTATAACGCCGAGACAACTATGGAAGTTTGATAGTGGTGATGCGTACAACTATTTAAATATACTACTTGGTGCAAAATGTACCAACAACCCAGCTGCTAGTTGCAATGCATTACACAACCAATACAAAATTGTATGTATACTATTATTGCTAGAGCCATCAACACAAATATACTACATCAACTTGATTATTAAGTGCATGAATCTTCTCCAAATGATAGGGGTCAACGCACGAATATTAAGAGTCATGCATGCATATAAAAGCATGAGCAAGAATATAATGAAACTATGAAGATGTAAAAAAAACTACTCCCTCTGTCCCAAAATAACTGTCTCAACTTTGTACTAGCTCTAGTACAAAATTGTATTAAGCTCAAGACACTTATTTTGGGACGGAGGGAGTACATAACAAATATGGCTTGCATGCTTTAATCCTCAATATGACCTCAAATGGAAAAGTGCTCAATATGAAAGTTGTTCGAATCGTAAAGAAGTACAATTTTTCCTTTTAATCATCTCAATCTAAGATTCTATGCAATTTATGGAGCCAAAATAGTGCTCTGCAGTAAAGTTATCCGAGAACCAAAATTTATGGAGCCAAAATTCTGGACTTATCATGAGCTTTACAACATACTAGATCGTTGACGGCGCGCGTTGCTACGCCCGTCTATTTTAGCAATATAATATTAGTGATTGATGCAACTATATATAAATGTAGTAATTTAATCATCATATAATCATACATGATATGTAGGGTAATGGTGTTTTTGACCAGAAATTCAACTCATAGTGTGTGTGTTTGTGCCTGTCTATTTTGTAGTGAGCATGTTAGCTATTGGTAGAACAAATAATTTAAGTAGAATATTAGCTATTGGCATGAGCGCTCAGGAATATGTAGGATATTAAGAAAACAATAGTTTGATTTTGTATAAGAATACTCCCTTCGCTTGGGTTTATTGCATCCCCCTGTATTTGGTGCCAAAACTTTGACCACAAATTTTATTAATAAAACATAAAATATATGCAACAAAAATTATAGTACGAGAATCTTCTTTTGAATACAAATCTAATGGTATACATTTTATAGCATACAAATCATATCTTGTTAGTCGTATAGTTGGTAAAAATTTGACTTAAAATACAAGGAGCCAAATTGGGGAGGGGGTGCAAGAGAGACAATGAGCACTGCATGGACATTTTTAACAGCTACAGGAAAATGGTCATCAAACACTTTTTCTATAAAATCAGAACCACAACGGTACTGACTATGCAAATACAGAAGTTCATATATTGGCCACAATCTACGTATAACTCGGGCAATTTCTGCTCCTCCTTAGTGAACTTCTGCTTCCAAAAGACTGATGAGTGTGTCTTCTTCATGTAGTCCATCATCGTTGTATGTTCAGGTTAAGATTTTTTTTAGCAACAATGATTATAAGCAAGAAATAAGGATGATACAACAACTTAATTGAAAGAGTGAGACGTAGCTTTGTATCAAGCATAACAAAAGGAACATAAACTGACACATCTATTTACTTTTTTGTTACACCTTTATATCAAACTGAAACAACCCTTTATTTTGTTGTTAATAAAGTGCATCTTTTACTTCATTAACATTAGATTTGTATACTTTCAACCGCATTGCTGTATTAAGCATTTTCTCAAGATCATCAAACATCACACTCGTACTGTTGTATATCACATAGAGATTTAGGTCATAACATAATTGTAAGAGCTAAACATGTCGTGTACTGTCGGAGCAGTACTCATACAACTGCCCGAGTAAGAGTCGGTTAGCAGTAGGCTAACCTTATGCATATATATATGCTTGTACCCCTACCTCTTGTAATACAACCAAAAAAAGAAAAGCAATACAAAGGCACGATAAGGGT
This sequence comes from Hordeum vulgare subsp. vulgare, assembly GCF_904849725.1. Taxonomy (NCBI): domain Eukaryota; kingdom Viridiplantae; phylum Streptophyta; class Magnoliopsida; order Poales; family Poaceae; genus Hordeum; species Hordeum vulgare. The sequence goes on from NC_058524.1 coordinate 461,520,156, forward strand.
CTGTTGCAATACATCGATTCGGTGCGTTTCGTCGAGAGTTTTTTTCTTGTTCCGTCAAGTTGATCGGAAGTAACCAGCTCTAGGTGACTCGCGTTGGGAGGCTGCGGCTAGTAATGTACATGGCAAATCCATCCACCTGCTTGCTAGCTTGCTAGCTTTGCATGTACGTGCGTGTGCTGCTGCTCTCGTGTTTTGATAAGCCGATCTAAAAGCCAATAATAATGAACCATACGGTGATTTTAATTGAATAGAAAATGAGTAATACAAGCATCCATATTGCATAAATTATAGGGCCGCTAACACTTTGATTTTATCCTGACTGATTGAGCTTACTGGAATCCAAGAAGGAATATAATAATGGCACTAACAATTCGTTTTTCCAATATAGAAAAAATCAACTTAGCACTAACAACAGTATAATTCCATTCATCCAATTTGTTTCTCCGTGGAGGCAACGCAATAATGTGTGAACACAAGATGGGATTGAACACTATTTATCAAACAAAGCTTAGTGGAGCCAAACTCAACCTGGTATATGATGCACAATCAAACGACAGCTTGCAGTCTAGGACCTTCTGGTTTACCTGCTCGAACTTGAGCATCTGCGCTGCAAAAATATACTTAATAGGACAACAGTTTTTTGGGTGTACATCATGTTCATCCTCTTCTGCGGATACGGCCATAGGTATTGCTCATTTGTTATAGACTCAGTTTGTTCAGCAACTCTCGTGTATTTCGTGATACTAAAAATATCATTACTTTATTAATTACTTTGCACAGCAACAACACACAAGTTCTAAGCTTCACGATAGTATTCAAATTCGCTCCATACAGAGATGTGCTCCTGTAGTTAAGATTCATTTGACATAAGAACCCATTTAGTATATCGATCAAATGGTGGGAGCTAATGAACTCGTCACCTACGCAAATTCTCCTCCACCACCTACTCAAAGTTCACTCCACCACATGAGCTCTCCAGTTACTACATAGATATGTTGACACATTTATTCCTATCCTACCACCTTTTCTCCATGTTCCAAACCCTCTCAGATTGTGACATGAACAAGATACTACACAGGTGTTTGGTGTATCACAAAATGCACTACACCTGATTGTAATCTCACACATGTTTCATTGAAAATTCTACAAAATGCCAATGCGGCCCTACATGATAAATTGCATTCCTCTATTACTTTTATATCCCCAACTTCTTACTATTCATTGCTATGTTCAGATAAATGATTTCTTGTGGACATCTTAATTTAGAGTACATATTTTGCTCTAATATGTAAAGCTGATAAGAATAGAGATTACCCTGAAACAAATTGAAGAATGACCTAAACTAAAGCAAAAATCTTGAAAAAGGGAACCAAGCATCAATAACATAGTCATAGTTAATCAAGATTTTCTTTGACAAAGGAAATGTTCATTGTACGCTCATGTACAAGGTTTTACCTGATTGGTCGGGATTTAGGATGTCCCAATCTGATTGAGGGGTGGATCTTCGTCACCTAAGCTTTGTGCAATATCTCCGCACCAGCGTGAAACAAGAGTCACCACCTGCGCAAAATAGGAATGGAAAGATATTAGCATGGGTGGAAGAAGGGATAGTATAGAAAAGGGGGAAAACAAAGATAGAGGCCGACCTAGCCAAGAAACGTGCTGAGTAAGAGTGGCGATTCAGTTTCAAAGAAAAGGAGCAAGAACGATGATTGAGAGGTTCACGCAAGGAAGCATATATACAACACACATTAGAAAATATAAAGACACACACCTTCATTAATCGCCATCGGCGAGTGGCATACATCATCCACCATGAATGACTCTAGAAACTGAAGATTGATTGGACAACTGGGCTAGGAAAAAGAACTGCAATGGAGCTCGAAATTGGCAGCAGATCTAACGGATCAAATCGACAACGAACGTCCTGAACGCTGCCAAAAACACAAATCGCTGTGAGGCTTCGTGGGGTCGTTCTCCTCACGCACACCACCGCCACAGCCACCACACGTCTTCGCCGGAGCAGCCTCCCCCTCTTTGTCGCCACTGCCAAATTGTACATTTCAGATCTGACATCGCTTGTTGCAGGGAAACGAAAAGGGGAGCAAGACTGGTGAAGCTGCAGAGCAGATCTGGTCGCATCACCTAGCTCGATCAAACTTACGGTTCGGGAGGGGGCTGCAGAAACGGAAGGCTGCAAAGAGGGGGCTGTAGCCGCATCCCTTGTTGCAGGGAAACGGAAGGGATGTGCAGCCAGAGGTAGAGGGAGGTAGCTCGATTGGTCTCCTTTCGGGTTGGGAGATTGGCCAAATGGGCTGGAAAAACAGCCCAAGTCACCAGAGTGCTCGGTTTTTTCTTCGGGAGTAGCAGCCCTTAGGACAATGGCCCAGTTAGCGAGAAGATTAAGATCAGACGGCCAGGACAAGCCAGATCTTATATCTAACGGTCAAAATCTTCAAATGCCTGAGAGAGCTCGGATTAGGTGCAGTTATACTGTCCAAATAGAGCAAAAATTGACCCCAGAGCCTCCGGGCACCTCTGGACTTAACATGAACATTGCACCATCATGCGCGGAATTTTGTCTTGGAACCTCGAGGATACCTCCATGTTATCCATGAGCATTACAAGTAGGCGTGAAGATTGCCTTGGAACCTCCAGGGACTTCCGGGGACGGAGCCTCGGCGTTGGCTTGGAGCTTTCTAGTGTATTAATCTGAAATAGGATAGATGTAATAATTTGGAACAAAAGCTGAGAATTTTATTTGTATGGGAGACGGCCCTTAAATACATAAGAGGTAACAACCTATTGAACAACACACAATCGTCAAACCAATCTATCATTTTTAGCTTTTAGCTTTTCTTCCTCATTTTATTGTTCCTCGTTCTTCGTCGTTTTTCATGCTCGATGACAACAAACGTCGAAGTTTTAGGACGGTAATGCCGACCTAGGGCAGCCCATAGCCGCCATGCTTCGTGATGGGTCCCTCATGGTGTGTGGGGATTTGGGGTGTTGAAGAGACCTCGTCGGCATGTCTTGCGAGTTGCGACCCCATTCCTGGCTTGGCCCCCGGTGACGTGTGCTGTGTATCTTACTGGAGCTGGGGCGGCAATGTGACGTGTTCGCGTCCAAAGAGGAAATTCTTAGGTGCTCGTCTTTCGTTAATATTTCAAATATACAAGGTCGGCTGTAAGGTGTGTTCATACATACCAGGCTTTCAGTTCCAGTGTGGTGTGCTTGGAGTGTGTTTAAAGGATATATTCTGGAACCATGCCAAAATGGTCTGCTAACTCGATCGTGCGAAAAGGTGTACTCGCCTTTTGAACTAGCCAAAACAGTTTAAGTGGACAACTTGCATCTTTTGTGTTTTTACATCATTTCAACGGTTTGTCCCCACACCCTGCGATTCCAGCGAAACGATTGGATTCTCGGCATGGACAATTGCACCATCCAAGCAGGCAACCATGTCGACGGGATCACATCCATAATTTTATGTAATTCAAGCTAGGTACGTGTATTAGTTAGCCTGTCAATTCCCTCCGCTTTTGTTTTCTCTTCTTCCGGTCTAGACCTCGTCAAGGTTCCGGCCAATATGCACGAGGCGGCAGACAGACCGGAGACCTTGTCCGTCGAGCTAATTAACACTGCGAGAGGGTTCGCACATTCGCACACGCGTAAAGGAAGACGCAGCACAAACCGAACTCTATAAAAGCGTATGCTTCCCCACTCGATCATCCATTGCAACTACGTAGCTGATAGTAAGCCATAAGCATCTCGCTCTCTCCCTGCCTGCTTCCTCTGCACCGTGCAGGCAACAATCGCTCTCATCATCAGTCAACCTACAGGCATGGCGTCCTCCAGCGTCCCTTCTTGGGTTGCACTTGCACTGCTCCTCTTGGTTGCTCTCGCTGCCACCGCCAATGGCAACGAGCTCTCCGCGGGTTACTACGAGAACACGTGCCCCAACGTGCAGAGCGTCGTGCGGTCAGTGATGGCTAGCAGCGTCGCCGCCAAGCCGAGGATGGCACCCGCCGTCCTCCGCCTCTTCTTCCACGACTGCTTCATCAACGTATATACGAATCTCTACTTCTATGAGTATATTCTTGCCTACTATGATTCCATCCACTTGCTAATGCGCTCTTCATATATGGCATGACAGGGATGTGATGCTTCCGTTCTCCTGGACGCAACTTCCTTCTCCCCAAGCGAGAAGGATGTGAAGCCAAACGCCTCCCTCACCGGCTTCACCGTCATCGACGACATCAAGTCCGCACTCGAGCACGACTGCCCGGCAACCGTCTCCTGCGCCGACGTCATTGCCCTCGCGTCCCGCGACGCCGTCGCCCTGCTCGGAGGCCCCACCTGGAGCGTGCCCCTCGGCCGCAAGGACTCGCGCTTCGCCGCCGACCCGGAGTCCACCGGGAAGGGCCTCCCCAGCCCGCACGACGACCTCGGCGAGCTCATCACCATGTTCGCACAGCTCAACCTCGACGCTCGTGACATGACCGCGCTCTCAGGTGCCCACACCGTCGGGATGGCCAACTGCGACCACTACAGAGACCGCGTCTACGGCCCCAACGGCGACATCGATCCATCCTTCGCACAGACCACACGGCAGAAGTGCCAGGGTACTTCTGGTAAGGCGCCGTTCGACGTGCAGACGCCGATGAGGTTCGACAACGCTTACTATCGGAACCTTATCGCGCGACGCGGCCTCCTCACCTCCGACCAGACTCTCTACGGCGGTGGAGGCCTACAGGACAATCTCGTGGAGATGTACAGCACTGATGGTGAGGCGTTCGCCAGGGACTTCGCCAAGGCCATGGTGAAGATGGGAAACATACCTCCGCCAAAGGGGATGCCCGTGGAAGTGAGGCTCAAGTGCTCTATGGCCAACTATTGATTTATTTTTTATTTTTATTCTGCGGGTGGCCAATCCCAAATCCATGCAACCCGCGGCCGGCACTATCATACTGGATTCAATTATTATTGTTAAATGTATAAACTGTGACGAATACTCCTGTTTACTTTTTTGTGTGCAGTGTTGTATTAACAGAATGTTGACATAAATATGCACCCAAACATGTTTGTATGTGCAATAAATGGTCTTTTTCGTGTTTGCTTTCACGGAAAATATAATGTGTCCTCCGATTCTAAAGTATAATTGTATTTGTTCTTTTAAAATCAAATGTTTCTATGTTTAATCAACCTTATAGCAAAATATATCAAAACAGACGGAGTACATTTTAAGCACTTCTCGATATACAAGCATATCGAGATATAATGCATCTCGTGGAGTTCCTTAGCATGACCATGGAGCACTCTTGATTCCCGCACTTGAGCTTGGCCCCATTGTATATCGATGTTCTTGATTTATAAATCGTTCATGGGATGGACAATTCGTTTTCACCATTACATTCGTATTGACAAGAGACTCACTACTATATCCCACCAAGCATGTTCCACCAAGTATGTTTCGAGAAAGATAATATAATCTTTCGGTATCTTTTATAATACGGAAATTCGCAGGGGCACGTGAGTACGGGGACACTCGCCTGACAAGTTCTGCCGTTCACTCTTTTTGCCGCGCGATTTGCATAATAATTGGATCTCACACGAGGACATAATAAGCTTTAAGTTTCGAAAAAATGAAATTGTTTTTTCATCTAAAACTGCCAAGTTTCAATCAGGATAACCTGGAGCATTTTTTTATGACGGTCGTAGACACAAAACAATTGATTTTTTATCGGTCGCTCATACTATGCTTTAACATTGAAACTTAACACATTTTTTTAGAAGTCATCAAAAATATATTCAGAATGAATCTTATTTAAAAGCGCTGGTTACGAGAAATATGAATCTGAAAACATAATCTAATTTGGAATTTTCCTTTAAATGATTATAAAACTTTAAAAACCAAAAGCCAAAATAAAAAAGCGGTACCAGGACCTGAGTGCCCCCGCACTTGCATGTCCTATATCCTAATCCATCGTGATGTACTATAGTTACCATCTTATTTTTTGACAATATTACAGAAGTGGTAGTAATTATCGAAACTGCGATGAGTATATTATATCACCAATTCACCATGGTGTATCAACTATCCAGTAAGCACATCACGACCTTAGTGGAAACTAACACTAATAACCATGATAAATGTATCACCTAAAATGTATTTTTCCAAAAGGTCCCTGATTTATTATGAGGACCATCAATAGTATAAATCAACCCAATATAATGCAAATTACATTGAGATTCTTATATCAACGATCACTACCACCGCTAGAACGAGCTGAAGATACGCCGTTGTGGCCGCTCCCCTACCAGAGCCGACATGGCCTTGTCGATGACAAACTGAAAGCCTTCGAGCACACGTCGAGAAGTTACACTCAATGTTCGCGAAAACCTTGAGTTGATCAATTTTGTTTCTGGGTACTGTTAAAGTTGTTAGTTTGGTGCCTCCTATTGGTTCGATAAACCTTCGTTCTTAACCAAGGGAAATATTTTCTGTTCTTGTGCTACATCACCCTTCCTTTTTACGAAAATCCAACAACTCCTACGAAAGTAGCATGTCTTCGTCGAATCCCATTGGATTCGGTCGTTGCTGGTCTTCGGTAGATTTGTTTGGATATGTTCTTCGTTCGTGTTTGTTTAGGTGTTTACAGGTTTGATCCTTCCGGCCGGCGACTTTCTTCATCGGCGATGGTTACTACTCCGGTGCATTGGTTCTATGGGGCCTTAGCATGATGACTTCTTTGACTGTCTACTACAACAATGCTTGTCAGACTTCAGCGAGGGAGGGCGATGACATCAGTGTTACTTTGCTTTGCTCCAGTGCTTGTAGTCGTCGCTAGGTGGTCTAGGGACCTAGTTATAATTTTATTGTGTCTAGTGTTCTTTGTACTATCATGATTGAAGATGAATATATCGGAAGTTTCTCACGCAAAAAAGAGATATCTGCCTCATCATCAGTGTAACCGGTACAAAACAACTATAATGGTAACTCGCATGTACCCGCGATGGTCGGTTTCTTGGTGCCATGGTAATGGTGGATGTTCCGTTGTAAGACGACTTCTTGGGGCCATTGGAATGAAGATTGTTCTCATTCAATGTGTTGCTTAATTTAGATCATGGCTACCTCCTCCTCTGTTTCTATTCTTGACTCCACATATCAAGAACAACCATTCTCCCTTGTGGCCTGATTTGTGAGTGAGAGAGGGGATGTGGTCATTTTGTCTCTGGATTAGGCTTTTTTAAAACACTCGTTAGTTAAACAAATGGTTATTACAATCATTCATTACAACATACACCACGCAAGGCGGAAAAGAGTTAACAAGAAACCCGTCGGACCTACTACTAAAACTTAACTTAGCAATCTCATGTGCCACCTTATTGGCAGGCCGATTTATTATCGAAAACCTCACATTTTGGATCATCTTGGCGATACCTAGGGCCTCTTTCTTCACATCAATGAGAGGTGATATGTCAAGCTTCTCATTTCAAAAGAAATAATGTACGAAAGCACATCTAGTCCCCAAAATAAGAAATTGGTGAAGGGTAATACCGCTATAAAGTCCTGCGAGGCAGGTGCAGAGCTCACCTTCATTGTCACTATTACATCGACCAATAAAATCCCATGAGGAAATGATAATTGCGCCAGAATACTTTCTAGCAATAACCCCCACACTTGCTACATTAATACTCTCCACAAAAATAGCGTGGACATTGATCTTGATATAGTCGGCATGAGGCGATTTCCACACAACATGCTCTTTGTGCATAATCTGTTGGGAAACGTTGCATGGGAAACAAAAAAATTCCTACGCACACGCAATACCTATTCATGGTGATGATCATCTAAGAGACGGGAGAGTGAATCTACATGCCCTTGTAGATAGTTAAGCCGAAGCGTATATAACGCGGTTGATGTAGTGGAACATCTTCGCGATCCAAATCGCAGCCCGTCTCGTGATCTCATCATGATCCGTCTCGTGATCCCATCATGATCCATCCCGATCTAGTGCCGAACGGGCGGCACCTCCGCGTCCAGCACATGTACAGCTCGATGACAATCACCGCCTTCTCGATCCAGTAAGAGGGCGGAGAGGTAGATGAGTTCTCCAGCACGACGGCATGATGGTGGTGGTGAACTAATCCAGCAGGGCTTCGCCAAGCTTTGCGGAACTAATCTAGAGGGGAAAACGATCTAGAGAGAGAGCAACCGTGGCTTATTCAGGTTAGGGCTGGGCTCAAATCCTCTAGTATATATAGGAGGGAGGGAGGGGAGGAGGCAGCCACAAAACCCCCTAAGAGTTCGGCCGAAGTGGAGAAAAGGTGGAGGAGTCCACCTCCAATCCTACTCCTAGTAGGATTCCATCTTGTCTCCTTCCCTTTTTCCCTTTTCCCTTCTTTTGCTCCTTGGCCGAAATAGCCTTATTGGGCTGGCCGCACCAGCCCACAAAAGGTTGGTTCACCACTTTTAAGCCTATTAGGTTCCCTCCTGGGTGGGTGGCCCCTCCCGGTAAAACCCCGGAACCCATTAGTCTCTCCCGGTACTTTATCGGTAATACCCGAGAACTCTCCGGTAGACAAATGCAACTTTCCTATATATCAATATTTACCTCCGGACCATTCCGGAGCTCCTTGTCACGTCCAGGATCTCATTCGAGACTCCTAACAATTTTAGGTCACCAACATACATAACTCAATACTACCGAAACATCACTGAACATTAAGTGTGCAGACCCTGCGGGTTCAAGAACTATGTAGACATGATCTCAAACACTCTCTGATCAATAACCAATAGCGGGACCTGGATGCCCATATTGGCTCCTACATATTCTATGAAGATCTTTATCGGTTGAACCTCTATGTCAAGGATTAATTTAATCTCGTATGCTCTTCCCTTTGTCCTTTGGTATGTTACTTGCCCCAGATTCGATCGTAGTTATCTCCATACTTAGTTCAATATCGCTACCAGAAAGTCACTTTACTCGTTCCGTAATAGAAGACCCATGACTAACCCATTAGTCAAATTTCTTGCAAGTCTTATTGTGATGTTGTATTACCGAGTGGGCCCCGAGATACCCATCCGCCATACGGAGTGACAAATCCCAGTCTCAATTCACGCCAACCCAACAGAAACCTTTCGGATATACCTGTAGAGCACCTTTATAGTCACCCAGTTACGTTGCGATATATGATACACACAAGGTATTCCTCCGGTGTCTGGGAGTTGCATGATCTCATGGTCATAGGAACAAATACATTGACATGCAGAAAACAGTAGCAATAAACTGACACAATCATATGCTACGTTCATAGTTTTGGTCTTGTCCATCACATCATTCTCCTAATGATGTGATCCCGTTATCAAGTGACAACACTTGTCTATGGACAGGAAACCTTGACCATCTTTGATCAACGAGCTAGTCAACTAGAGGCTCACTAGGAATAATGTGTTGTCTATGTATCCACACATGTATTTGAGTTTCCAATCAATACAATTCTAGCATGGATAATAAACGATTATCATGAACAAATAAATATAATAATAACCAATTTATTATTGCCTCTAGGGAATATACAATAGTCTCCCACTTGCACTAGAGTCAATAATCTAGTTCACATCACTATGTGATTGCAATGAATCTAACACCCATACAGTTCTGGGGTTCGATCATGTCTTGCTTGTGAGAGGTTTTTAGTCAACGGGTCTGAACCTTTCAGATCTGTGTGTGCTTTACAAATCTCTATGTCATCCTATAGATGTTGTTACCACGGGCCATTTGGAACTATTCCAAATGACTGCTCCACTATACGAATCTAGTTTACTACTCAGAGTCATCCGGATCACTGTCAAAGCTTGCATCGACATAACCCTTTATGACGAACTCTTTTATCACCTCCATAATTGAGAAAAATTCCTTAGTCCACTAGTTACTAAGTATAAGTTTGACCGCTGTCCAATGATCCATTCCTGGATCACTCTTGTACCCCTTGACAAACTCATGGCAAGGCACTCATCAGGTGCGGTACACAACATGGCATACTATAGAGCCTATGACTACGGCATAGGGGACGACCTTCGTCCTTTCTCTTTATTCTACCATGGTCGGGCTTTGATTCTTACTCAAATTTCACACCTTTACAACACAACCAAGAACTTCTTCTTTCACTGATCTATTTTGAACTCCTTCAAAATCTTGTCACGGTATGTATTCATTTGAAAGTTCTATTAAGCGTTTTGATCTATTTCTATAAATCTTGTTCCTCAATGTTCAAGTAGCTCAATCCAGGTTTTCCTTTGAAAAACTCCTTTCAAACAACCCCTTATGCTTTCCAGAAATTCTACATTATTTCTGATCAACGATATGTCAACCGCATATACTTATCAGAAATTCTATAGTGCTCCACTCACTTGTTTGGAAATACAAGTTTCTCCTAAACCTTGTATAAACCCAAAAGCTTTGATCATCTCATCAAAGCACATACTCCAACTCTAAGATGCTTACTCCAGTCCTTAGAAGGATCGCTCGAGCTTTCATACTTGTTGGCATCCTTTAGGATCGACAAAACCTTCCGGTTGTATCACATACAACCTTTCCTCAAGGAAATCATCGAGGAAACAATGTTTTGACATCCTATCTGCAAGATTTCATAAATAATGAAGAACTGCAAATATAATTCCAACAGACTTTTAGAATCGCTACGAGTGAGAAAGTCTCATCATAGCCAACTCTTTGAACTTGTTGGAAACATTTTTGCGACAAGTTGAGCTTTCTTAATGGTGAATTTTCACCATCATCACCTGTCTTCCTTTTAAATATCCATCTGTACTTAACACTCTTATGACCATCAAGTAGTACTTCAAAATTCCATACTTTGTTTTCATACATGGATCCTCTCTCAGATTTCATGGCCTCCAGCCATTTGTCGGAATCCGAGCCCACCATAGCTTCTCCATACCTCGTAGGTTAATTGTTGTCCAACAACATGACCTCCAAGACAGGGTTAACATACCACTATGGAGTAGTACGTGACCTTGTCGACCTACGAGGTTTGTAGTAACTTGATCCGAAGCTTCATGATCACTATCATCAGCTTCCACTTCAATTGGTGTAGGCGCCATAGGAACAACTTCCTGCGCCCGGCTACACACTTGTTGAAGTGACGATTCAATAACCCCATCAAGTTTCCACCATCCTCCCACTCAATTCTTTCGAGAGAAACTTTTTCTCGAGAAAGGACCCGTTTCTGGAAACGAGCACTTTGCTTTCGGATCTGAGATAGGAGGTATTCCCAACTGTTTTGGGTATCCTATGAAGATGCATTTATCCGCTTTGGGTTTGAGCTTATCAGGCTGAATCTTTTTCACATAAGCATCGCAGACCCAAACTTTTAAGAAACGACAACTTAGGTTTCTCGAAACCACAGTCCATTAAGTGTCATCTCAACGGTATTACCTAGTGCCCTATTTAAAGTGAATGCGGTTGTCTCTAATGCCTAACCCAAAAACGATAGTGGCAATTCGATAAGAGACATCATAGTATGCACCATATCAAATAGGGCGCAGCTATGGCATTCGGACACACCATCACACCATGGTGTTCCCGGTGGCATTTGTAGTGAAACAATTTCCACATTGTCTTAAATGTGTACCAAACTTGCAACTCAGATATTCATCTCGACGATCATATTGTAGACATTTTATCCTCCTGTCACAAGGATCTTTAACTTCACTCTCAAATTACTTGAACCTTTCAATAATTCAGACTTGTGTTTCATCAAGTAAATATACGAGTACCTACTCAAATCATGTGTGAAGTAAGAACATAACGATATCCCCTACTAGGAACTTTTAGCCGTAAGTTTATTGAGAGGGGAGGACGAGAGGTGGACCTAGGTCGCCAGCCCCCCTTGGGCCATGGGGACGAGCGGGAGAGGGAGGGAGGGCGGAGGAGAAGGGAAGGAGACTAACCCAGGGGCCATGCGGGGAGGTCGACGCCATCGAGGAGGGCGTCGGGCTAGGCTCGCCGCCGACGAGGTGGTCGCCACTGGGAGGGAGAGCAGGAGAAGGGGAGGGATACGGGGGAGAGCGAGCTCGACTTGGTCGATACGGGCACAGGGGTCGCGCGGGGACTGGCCTGGGGATTTTAGCGGGGGTGATAGCAATGGCGCATCCCCAGGCGGTGCGCCATTAGTAATACTTTTTTTGTATATCAATGGCGCATCCCGAGGTGGTGCGCCATTAGTAACCCTAGTTACTAATGGCGCACCCGTTGGTGGTGCGCCATTAGTAGTTTTGCAAAAAAAAATAGTAGTGGCGCACTGGGTGAGTGGTGCGCCATTACCAGTTAAACTAGTAATGGCGCACTCTGCCCGGTGCGCCATTAGTAATTTTGCAAAAAAAATTATAGTAGTGGCGCACCGAGTGTGTAGTGCGCCATTAGTGTCCATCACACTAATGGCACACCTGCACATGGTGCCCCCCTGCTATATAGTAGTGGCGCACTACTTGTCTGGTGCGCCATTAGTGTCTATATCGTCTATGGCCCTTTTCCTAGTAGTGTCCACTGCGTGCCTCAGCACTCATTGGACTGCACACATCAAAATGCATTACTTCCAACAAGTTACTTTCTTGTTCCATCTCATTGAAAACAAGGCCTTCAGTCATCTCGCCCATGTGGCATGATTTGCATGTCTCAAGTGATTCAAAATCAAGTGAGTCTAAACGATCCATCTGCATGGAGTTTCTTCATGCGTTTATACCAATAGACATGGTTCACATGCCTCAAACGTTTCAAAACGAGTGAATTCATAGATCCATCAGTATGGAGCTTCTTTATGAGTTTGATACCAATATGACTCAAGCAGCAGTGCCACAAGTAAGTGGTACTATCATTACCACTTTGTATCTTTTGGCATCAAATATTATGAACATGTGTAATACTACGATCAAGATTCAATACACCATTCAAATTTGGTGCATGACCATTGAGGGTATTATTCAAGTAAACAGAATAACCATTGTTGTCTTCAAATGAATAACCGTATTGCAATAAACACAATCCAATTATGTTCATGCAAAACGCAAACACCAAACAACATTTAGGTTCAACACTAATCTCGAAAGTAGAGGTAGCGTGCTATGGTGATCACATCAACTTTGGAAACACTTCCAACACACATCGTCACCTCGCCTTTAGCTAGTCTCCGTTTATTCCGTAGCTTTTATTTCGAGTTACTAACACTTAGCAACCGAACCGGTATCTTATACCCCGGTGCTACTAGGAGTAATAGTAAGGTACACAACAATATCATGTATATCCAATATACTTTCGGCGACTTTGCCAGCCTTCTCATCTACCAAGCATTAAGTGTAGTGCCCCTTCAGTGAGTGTTCCCCTCATATTAGAAGCACTTAGTCTCAGGTTCGGGTTTAACCTTGGGTTCCTTCACTAGAGCGACAACTGGTTTGCCATTCATGAAGTATTCCTTCTTGCCCTTGCCCGTCTCGAAACTAGTGGTTTCACTAACCATCAACAATTGATGCTCCTACTTGATTTCTACTTACGCAGTGTCAACCACCGGGAATAGCTCAAGGATAATCATCTCTATCCCTGATATGCTATAGTTCATCACGAAGCTTTGTAGATTAGTGGCAGTGACTTTGGAGAACTATGTCAATCACTATATTATCTGGAAGGTTAACTCCCACTCGATTTAAGCAATTGTAGTGCCCACACAATCTGAGCACATGCTCAATGATTGAGCTTCTCTCCCTTACTTGTAGACAAAGAATCTTATCGGAGGTCTTATACCTCTCAACACGGAAACGAGCCTGAAATCCCAATTTCATCTCTCGGAACATCTCACATGTCTCGTGACGTTCCAAACATCTTCGACGCCTCAATTCTAAGCCGTTTAAGCATTATGCACTGAACTATCATGTAGTCATAAAGAACATGTATGTCAGATATTCGCAACATCTAAAGACGACGCTCGGGGTTTAGCACACGGAGCAATGCATTAAGGAGATAAGCCTTTTGTGCAGCAATGAGGACAATCCTCAGTTTACGGACCCAGTCCGCGTAATTGCTACTATCATCTTTCAACTAAATTTTCTCTAGGAACATATCAAAAATAGTAGAGCTATAGCGCAAGCTACAACATAATTTGCAAAGACCTTTTGAGAACGTTCATGATAATTAGCTCAATTAATCATATTACTTAAGAACTCCCACTCAAATTGACATCCTTCTAGTCATTCGAGTGTCGCATGATCCAAATTCACTAACTCAACTCCGATCATCACGTGAGTTGAGTTTAGCTTCAATGTTGAAGATCTCCATGTTTATCATATCCACTATATGAGTCATGCTCGACCTTTCGGTCTCTTGTGTTCTGAGGCCATGTCTATACATGCTAGGCTCGTCAAGTTTAACCCGAGTGTTCTGCGTGTGCAACTATTCTGCACCCGTTGTATGTGAACGTAGAGTCTATCACACCCGATCATCACGTGGTGTCTCGAAACGACGAACTGTCGCCACGTTGCACAGTCAAGAAGAACACAAATTTATCTCGAAATTTTAGTGAGGGATCACCTTATAATTCTACCTTCGTACTAAGCAAAACAAGGTGCATAAAAGGATTAACATCACATGCAAATCATAAGTGACATGATATGGCCATGAACTCGTGCTTCTTGATCTCCATCACCAAAGCATCGACATGTTCTCCATCGTCACCTGGGCCACACCATGATCTCCATCATTGTGCTGCCATCGAGGTTGTTGCTCTAACTATGCTATTACTACTAAAGCTACTACTAGTGATAAAGCAAAGCATCTCCAAGCGCAAAATAATTAAAGACAACCCTATGGATCCTGCCGGTTGCCGTAGCATTGACGTGCAAGTCGATATTTAACTATTACAACATGATCATCTCATACATCCAATATATCATATCATGTCTTTCTCCATATCACATCACATGCTTACCCTGCAAAAACAAGTTAGATGTCCTCTAATTTGTTGTTGCAAATTTTACGTGGCTGCTATGGGTATCTAGTATGATCGCATCTTACTTATGCAAATCCACAACGGTGATATGCAAGTTGCTATTTAACCTTCTCCAAGGACCGCCTTAGTCAAATCTGATTCAACAAAAGTTGAAGAAACAGACACCCGCCAGTCATCTTTATGCAACATTTTGCATGTTAGTCGATGAAACCGGTCTCTCGTAATCGTACGAGTAATGTTGGTATGGGCCGCTTCAATCCAACAAAACCGCCCAATCAAAAAAAGACTAAGGAGGGCAGCAAATTGAACATCAACGCCCACAAACTCTTTTGTGTTCTACTCGAGATGTCATCTACGCATGAACCTAGCTCATGATGCCACTTTTGGAGAACGTTGCATGGGACACAAAAACTTTCCTATGCACACGCAATACCTATCCATGGTGATGATCATCTACAAGAGGGGAGAGTGAATCTGCATACCTTTGTATATCGCTAAGGGAAAGTAGTATATAACACGGTTGATGTAGTGGAACATCTTCGCGATCCAAATCGCAGCTCGTCCCGCGATATCATCATGATCCGTGTCGCGATCACATCCCGATCTAGTGTCGAACGGATGGCACCTCCACGTTCAGCACGCGTACACCTCGATGACGATCACCGCCTTCTTGTTTCGGCAAGAGGGGAGGAGAGGTAGATGAGTTCTCCAGCACGACGGCCTGGTGGTGGTGGTAAACTAATTCAGCACGGCTTCGCTAATCTATGTGGAACTAATTATCTAGAGGAGAAAACGATCTAGAGAGAGAGAGAGCAGCCATGGCTTATTCAGGTTAGGGCTGGGGGTCAAATCCTCTAGTATATATAGGAGGGAGGGAGGGGAGGACGCAGCCACAAAAAACCCTAAGGGTTCGGACGAAGTGGAGAAGAGGTCGAGGAGTCCACCTCCAATCCTACTCCTAGTAGGATTCCATCTTGTCTCCTCCTTCCCTTTTTCCATTTTCCCTTCTTTTGCTCCTTGGCCAAAATAGCCTTATTGGGCTAGCCGCAGCAGCCCACTAAGGGTTGGTACACCACCTTTAGGCCTATTAGGTTCCCTCCCGGGTGGGTGGCCCCTCCCAGTAAAACCCCGGAACCCATTCGTCACTCCAAGTACTTTACCGGTAATTCCCCAAAACTTTCTGGAAGCGAAATGCAACATTCCTATATATCAATATTTACCTCCGGACCATTCCGAAGCTCCTCATGGCATTTGGGATATCATCCGGTACTCTGAACAACTTTCGGTCACCAACATACATGACTCAATAATACCAAAATGTCGCCGAACCTTAAGTGTTCAGACCCTGCGGGTTTGAGAACTATGTAGACATGACGTGAGACACTCTCCAATCAATAACCAATAGCGGGAACTGGATGCCCATATTGGCTCCTACATATTCTACGAAGATCTTTATCGGTTGAACGTATATGTCAAGGATTCAGTTAATCCCGTATGTTGTTCCCTTTGTCCTTCGATATGTTACTTGCCCAAGATTCTTTCATCGGTATCTCCATACCTAGTTCAATATTTTTAACGGAAAGTCTCTTTACTCGTTCTGTAATACTAGACCCCGTGACTAACCCATTAGTCAAATGTCTTGCAAGGCTTATTGTGATGTTGTCTTACCGAGTGGGCCCCGAGATACCTCTCCGTCATATGGAGTGATAAATCCCAGTCTCAATTCACGCCAACTCAACACACACCTTTCGGATATAACTGTAGAGAACCTTTATAGTCACCCAGTTAAGTTGCGACGTTTGATACACATAAGATATTCCTTCGGTGTCCGGGATTTGCATGATCTCATGGTTATAGGAACAAATACATTGACATGCAAAATACAATAGCAATAAACTAACAAAATCATATGCTACATTCATAATTTGGGTCTTGTCCATCACATCATTCTCCTAATGTTGTGACCCTGTTATCAAGTGACAACACTTGTCTATGGCCAGGAAACCTTTACCATCTTTGATCAATGAGCTAGTCAATTAGAGGCTCACTAGGGATAATGTGGTGTCTATGTATCCACACATGTATTTGAGTTTCCAATCAATAAAATTCTAGCATGGATAATAAACGCTTATCATGAACAAGGAAATATAATAATAACCAATTTATTATTGCCTCTAGGGCATATTTCCAACATAATCCACAATAAATCCAACTGAATAGCGTCGTGTTTGGCCATGTAAGAGGGCCAATAATTGTCCTTAAAAAATAATAGACTGTCATATGCAAATAATAAGTGAGATATACCAGGAGCTTGTCTATTCAAACGAAATTCCTTCAGAGCCCCCTTAGCACATGCGTCATTGAGGAGCATAGAGAGTGCCTAAGCAAAAAAAAGGAACAACTTTGAAGATAAAGGACCTCCCCACCTAAGCCCCCATGAAGGAGAAAATGGCTCCAACAATTGACCATTAAGCCGTACTGCAAATTTGACTGGAGTAACACACGTCATAATCCAGTAAACCCATCACAGCACAAAACCCAAAGCCCCCATCATACATTGTAAAAAAAATTCAATCCACGCAATCATAGGCTTTGGCAAGGTCCAGCTTATAAGCACAATATTCCCTTCTTAAATATTAGAGCATACTTAACGAATGCATTCATTCAAAATCGATGAGAGCATTATCAAAGTCCAAAGATTAACCTTCACGGATTAAATGCACTTTGAGAAGGGGATATCATACCATGCATATAGTAGTGGTCTTAGTCTGTTTACAAGACACTTGAAGATGATCTTGTAGATAACATTGCAAAAAATAGTTGGCTTGCAATATTTTAAATGATTGAGGATTCCTAATCTTTGGGATGAGAACAATAGTTGTATTATTACACCCCCCTCCTCGGACATAATTCCAAAAAATGAGAACATGTTGTACAACCTTGACAATATCATCTCTGGTCAAACCCCAATTTCTCCGGAAACACCTCACATGAAAATCATCCAGTACCAGGGCTTTTAACAGTCCAATTTGAAATATATGATCACTTATTTCTTGTTTCGTAAAAGGTTTGCACATATCATCATTTATATTATCCGTCACAAGGGGTTTAACAAGTGAAATAATGTGGGACACATCAACCGAAGCATCACAAGAATAAAGTTGTTTAAAGAATAAATTTGTGATGCATTTCATATCCTTCAGATTTTTCGTGAGACAATCATCATTCTTTCTAAGGGTAAAAATAGAAAAAAAAAAAATCTTCGCCCTCCAAGTAGCCTTCTGCTGAAAATATTTTGTATTATAGTCCCCCTTTCATTTGCCCAAACGAGATCTTCGCTTCCATAAAAAATTCTTCCTTGATCAAAGCAGAATGATCATTTATATGTTTATTCTCTTCCGAGCAAAATCAAGTTCTCTTTGGCATATACCAAATATGCACCCGACTCCAGCCATGAAAAGGTTTCATAAGTTGTCTAAATTATTGGAAGCATCTTTCAAGTCCTTAATATTTGACCCTATTTTCCAACAAGCATTAATATGTTCATCCAAAACTTCACCTTCCCTCTTCCAATAGGATTCATATCATATTTAGCTATTTAATAAACCTACCACCTACCACCTTACCCATCAACTCAATAAAAATAGGGAATTTGTCAAACCTGGAACATGTAATATGGGAGACCTTGCATCATGGGAAAAGAGAAGACCAAAGTGGGCAAGCCACCACATGGTCAAGGCGTACCTTCACATTCTTGTTGCCCGCCTACTTACTATTATACGTTCACAAAACACATTGAAAGCCTAAAGCAAATCAATTACAATACAACAGAACATCATGAAAATTAGCCATGAGCCTAGGAGACCTCTTATGATGAGTAAAATGTTCATTTTGCCACGCAGCTGTGTCAGAACCCCCACCATAAACCAAGGACCAACACCAAGAGGTTTAATCCATCTTAAGAGATCCCATATAACGTACCTTTGGCTTACCTCAGGTTTTCCATAATAATAGTGCACCTCCACTTTGTGGTTTAGGCTCTCAAGTAGGGTTGTAGGGGTATCTTCTATATCTAAATAGACAACCCCCACTAAACATTTTATCTCAACATGCAAGTATGCCACCTCATCAGACAATTGTGGGATCGCTAGAAGGGATGTCTAGACGGCGTGAATAGACTACTTGCATAAATTAAAATCCTAGCCTTTTCCCGATTTTATTGGTTGGCAGCTTTTAGCAATACTAACATGTCTAGTGCACCCTACACATGGTAGTAGACATATATGGCAGCGGAAAGTAAAGACATTGCACATGTAAGTAATGGGTAGACTTTAGGAAGATCAAATAGAAAGATGAACACAGTGATTTTTTGGCATGGTTACGATGAGTGGTGCTATCGTACATCCACATTATTGGAGACTTCAACCCACGGAGGGTAACGGATGCGAGAGTCCATGGAGGGCTCCACTCACAAGGGGTCCACCAAGAAGGGGCCTTGTCTATTCCACCATGGCTTACGTCCACAGAGGACTAACCTCACTCACGTAGATCTTCACGAAGTAGGTGATCTCCTTGCCCATACAAACTTCTTGGTTCAACTCCACAACACAAAGTAGGAGGCTTCCAAGCGACACCTAAACAATCTAGGAGGGACCACCCTCCAAAAGGTAATAGATGCGGTAGAACGATGAGCTCCTTGCTCTTGTGCTTCAAAACATAGGCTCCTTAACACTCAATCACTCTCTCACAGATTTGGATGGATAGGAGAGGTTGATTTGGTGGAAAGCAACTTGGGAATGCTAGAGATCAAGTTTCAAATGTATGGATTGGAATCTCTTGATCTCAACACATGAGTAGGTGGCTCTCTCTCAAAAAATGGATCTGGCAAGTGTATGTGTGTTCTAAGTGCTTCCTCTCGAATGAGAGGTGGTGGAGAGGTATATATAGGCATCTCCGAAAATCCAATCATTTCAATATTATTACCCAACTCGATGACACCGAAATGAATCTTGGTGGTACGGAGTTGCACTAACTATGGCAGCTTTCGAATTCTCGGTGAGACAGATATAGGAATCTCAGTGGTACCTATTCGATGACCTAGGGAAATTTCCAATTCTCGGTGAGACCGATTTCAAAAATCGGAATTTCTGATTCTTGAAATCGACATACCATAAAGTTGTTCACTATCTTTCGGCGACACCGATATGGAAGTTCCTGGTACCGAGAGATTAGGGTTTGGCAAAGGTTCTTTCACCGATTTTGATGTGAAGGCTTTGGACAAATATTTTTGTGAGAGAAATGATGAGTATTTTTTGTGGCTATCCCTAAGCACTTGAGAAACCAATTCATCATAAATACCTTACCCCCTTTTAATACTGTCGACTTTCTTATGGACTCAAAAGTGATTTCTCAAAAATATAAAACGTAGAGTCCTCTGGCTTGAAGCTTGGCCAATCCTATTCTTTTCCTTGCATAAAGGGTTTCTCCTCACAATCCTTTAGCCAAAGCTCTGTGTGGATTATTCCTGAAATATTCTAGGTAAAAGTGTTAGTCCAAGAGATAATGTATGTTGTCATGAATTATCAAAAGCACCAAGGGAGCATATGTGCTTTCAATCCCCCCCTTTTTGGTAATTGATGATGATATACAATCAAAGATTTAAATAAAGATAGACATTAGAGTATGACAGCTTTGAAAGATACATGACTAGTACAAGCTCCCCTTAAATGTGTGCAATCCCTTTTAAGAGATGTTTGCTTTGGACTACATGAGCACACACATAATAGAAGGGATAAACAAGTCTTGTGAATCTTGGCTACATGCATCAAACATATGTGAATGAAGGATTTCCATGTTCAAGACTCACCCTTCCAAACAATATGTGTAAGAAACAAGAGATCTTCTTGAACAAGAATATGATGCATATACTTACCTTGAGGTTCTTGAGCATCTTAGCAGTAGGAGTACAATTGGGAAACAAATGCTAGATAACACAATAGTATTCTATTGTAAAGATGCAAAGAGCTTCAGAAGTACCAAGATATTGAAGACATGTTGAAAATAGGATTTGATGATAGATATGTCTGCATAGATATTTAGAACTTTCTCCCCTCACAATGAATATGTAAGATTACCTCTCCCCCTTAATCATAGCATGTAGATATTGGGAGTAGGCAGGGTGAGACAAGTTCAATCCAAAGTAGGCAATAAAACTCCAATCAAATTTTCTATATCTCTGCCACTTAATGGTAGCTCTCCCCCTGAATGTATAGGTTTTGATGTATCTCCCCCTATGGCAGATCTTCCATTTGGTAGATCTGCCCTTCTGTAATAATCATTTAGAAGGTTTGTTAAATCCCCCTTTGGCATTAATTTCCCAAAAGGTTAGAGGGTAATCATTCATTGAGAGTAAGGGATCCTGGATTCTTTTATCTCTGATAAGGGTTCCTTGAAATTTTCACCCCCATCAGTATAGATAAGAGTTCTTTATATATCTCCCCCTTTCAGTTAGGGATCTGGTATGTATCCAACGTATCTATATTTTGTTATTGTTCCATTCTATTATATTATATGTTTTAGATGCTTTATATGCATTAATATGTTGTTTTATATTATTTTTGGGACTAACTAATTAATCTAGAGCCTAGTGTGAGTTTCTGTTTTTTTCATGTTTTTGAGTATTGTAGATAAGGAATATTAAACAGAGTCCAAACAGAATAAAAGCTCTGAAATGATTTTTCTTGTACCAGAAGAAACCCAAAAGACTTGGAGTAGGGGGCAGGACACCTGTCAGGAGGCCACAAGCCTGTTGGGCGCGCTCTAGGGACGGGGGACGCGCCCCCTGGCTTGTGGGTCCCCTGCAGGTCTCCTAACCCTATTCTTCGGCCTGTAAATTCCCAAATATCCCCTATTGCTAAAGAGAGCCACACAATTACTTTTCGCCGCCGAGAGCCTCTATTCCCGTGAGATCCAATCAGGGAGCATTTTCCGGTAATCTGCCGGAGAGGGAATTGATCACGGAGGGCATCTACATCTACTCCATCGCCCCTCCGATGATGCGTGAGTAGTTCACCACATACCTATGGGTCCATATCTAGTATCTAGATGGCTTCTTCTCTCTCTTTGATCTTCAGTACCATGTTCTACATGATCTTCATGGAGAGCTATCCGATGTAATACTTGTTTGCGGTGTGTTTGTCGAGATTCGATGAATTGTGAGTTTAAGTTTGGATTATCTATGAATATTATTTGAATCCCTTATGAATTCTTATATCCATGATTTCATATCTTAGCAAGTTTCTTTGGGTTATTGGTTTGGTTTGGCTAACTAGATTGGTAATTCTTGCAACGGGAGAAGTGCTTAGTTGTGGGTTCAATCTTGCGGTGTCCTCACCTAATGACATAGTAGGGGTAGCGAGGCACGTATTGTATTGTTGCCATCGAGGATAAAAAGATGGGGTTTTCATCATATTTCTTGAGTTTATCCCTCTACATCACGTCATCTTACTTAATGCATTACTTCATTCTTTATGAACTTAATACTCTAGATGCACGCAGGAGTCGGTCGATGTGTGGAGTAATAGTAGTAGATGCAGAATCGTTTCGGTCTACTTGACACGTACGTGATGCCTATATGCATAATCATTGTCTTGGATATCTTCATAATTATTCTCTTTTCTATTAATTGCTCGACAGTAATTTGTTCGCCCATCGTATTATTTTCCTTTATGAGAGAAGACTCTAGTGAAACCTATGGCCCCCGGGTCTATTTTCCATATTATACTTTCAGATCTATAAACCAAAAATACCAAAATTATCTTGCTGCAATTTATTTACTTTTGTTTCTGCAATATTTTATATCTATCTCTATGATATCTCATCCTTGCAAATAACTCTGAAGGGATTGGCAACCCCTTTTTAGCGTTGGGTGCAAGAGTTTGATTATTTGTGTAGGTACTACGATTGGAGCCTTGCTTGTTCCTCCTACTAGATTGATACCTTGGTTCTCAACAAACTGAAGGAAAATACTTATCTACTTTGCTGCATCACCCTTTCCTCTTCAAGGGAAAACCAACGCAAGCTCAAGAAGTAGCAAGAAGGATTTCTGGTGATGTTGCCGGGAGGATACATAGCAAGATCAAGCCTACCAAATACTCATCACAATATCATCTCTTGCATTTACATTATTTGCCTTTTGCCTCTCGTTTTCCTCTCCGCCACTTCACCAATTTGTCGTTTTATTCGCCTTTTTCTCGTCCGGTATCTTTTTGTCTACTTGTGTTACCATGTGCCTTCTATTTGCTTGCATCTTTGCTTGCTAAAAATATATTGATACGGATCCTCATCCAGTTGCTAATCTTTTCAAGAGACCCAATTATGATGAAGCAATTGCTAGTGAGTTGAGTGTACTTGATTATTTCCATGATGTTTTGCTTGAGATTTCTGAATCTAAAAATTGTGATGAAGTGATTCACGATGTTTCCTTGAATGAAAAGCATGATCCCAGTGACGTTACTATAAATTCTATTAATGTCAATTATGTTAAAGATATGCAAAACTACAAGCTTGGGGATGAAAATTTTGTCATGTCCATTACTCATTGTAATGATCATGATTGGGGTGACTCTTCTTATGATCTTGAAAATTTATTAAATCCTCATGATGAATATGTTATTGATAATAATGTTTGCAATAGTATCGAAAGTGGGTTTGGAAGAGTGTCAACATTAGGTAAAAAAATCCCACATATTTGGAGAGTGTTCAATCTTATGAATGTTTTGATAAAAGTGGGTTTGGAGAGGTCATGACTTTAGTTAATGTTAATCCCACTACCTTGGAAGATTGTAAGACTTTTATGCATGTGGATCATGAAAATAATGCTTTATGTGATAGCTATATTGTTGAATTTATTCATGATGCTACTGAAAATTACTATTAGAGAGGAACACATGCTTTTACATATTGCAATAATATCAAGTTTCTTCTCTATGTGTTGGAAATTTGTAAGTTATACTTGTTTTCCCTTCCTATGCTAATTGATTCTTGTTCGCATAATTTGTTTGCTCACAAAATACCTATGCATAGGAAGTGGGTTAGACTTAAATATCCTTTCCATGTGATTCATCATGCTCTCTTTATGTTTTAGTTCTTCCTTTATGCAAGCATCATTGAAATTGTTATGCCTAGCTAGGGGCGTTAAACAGTAGCGCTTGTTGGGAGGCAACCCAGTTTTATTTTTATGCTTTTGTTTTTTCTTATGTTTCTAAGTTCTGCACACATTATTACCTCTGTAATAATTCTGTTTTGTTGTTTTAATTAGTGTTTGAGCCAAGACCTTTGGGATGGTCTACGGTGTTTGCAAGTTGATTTTGCTGAAAAACAGAAACTTCTGCTCTCAGTCCAGGATTTTTGTAAATTCACTGTAACGTGATTTTGATCTGAATTTATTACACAACATTTATATACAAATTTCCCAGATTTTCCTAATTTTTCCGAATTTTTGCTGTTAAGGAATTCTTTGAAGTAAACAGATTGCTACAGACTATTTTGTTTTTGACACATTCTGTTTCTTTGTGTTGTTTGCTTATTTTGATGAATCTACGGGTTGTATCAGGGGGTATGAACCATGGATAAGTTGGAATACGGTAAATATTACATAAATATAAATAAATAATGAGTGCACAACAGTACCTAAAGTGGTGACTTATTTTTCTTATACTAACGGATCTCATGAGTTTTCTGTTGAGTTTTGTGTTGTGAAGTTTTCAAGTTTTGGGTAAAGACTTGATGGACTATGAAATAAGGAGTGGCAAGAGCCTAAGCTTGGGTATTCCCAAGGCACCCCAAACCATATTCAAGGATACCAAATAGCCTAAGCTTGGGGATGCCCCGGAAGGCATCCCCTCTTTCGTCTTCAATCCATCCGTAAATTTACTTGAGGCTATATTTTTATTCACCACATGATATGTGTTTTGCTTGGAGCGTCTTGTATAATATGAGCCTTTACTTTTTAGTTTGCACAATCATCCTTTCTGCACACATATTTTGAGAGAGACACGCTGAATCATGAATCTATTAAAATACTCTTTGTGCTTCACTTATATCTTTTGAGCTAGGCAATGTTGCTCTAGTGCTTCACTTATATCTTTTAGAGCTCGGCGGTCTTGTCTTTTATAGAAATTATTAAACTCTCATACCTCACTTATATTATTTTGAGTTTTCTTTAAACAACATGGTAAATGGTTTGGGTTATGAATTTTAGTCCTAATATAAAGGGCATCTAAGAGGGATATAAAAAAACTTTCATATTAAGTGCATTGAATATGATGAGAAGTCTGATTCCTTGCATATAGTTTTGAGATATGAAAATGTAATATGAGAGTCATGCTAGTAAGTAATTGTGAATTAGAAGAAATACTTGTGTTAAAGCTTGTGATTCCCGTAGCATGCACGTATGGTGAACCGTTATGTGATGAAGTCGGAGCATGATTTGTTTAATGATTGTCAACCTTTGTGTGGAAGTCGGGATCGCGCGATGGTTAACTCCTACCAACCCTTCCCCTAGGAGCATGCATCTAATACTTTGCTTCGATAACTAATAGGCTTTTGTAATAATTATGTGAGTTCTTTATGACTAATGTTGAGTTCATGGATTATACGCACTTTTACCCTTCCACCTTTGCTAGCCTCTCTAAGTACCGCACAACTTTTGCCGGTACATTAAACCCACATTCCTCAAAACAGCCACCATATATTTTCCTCAAAACAGCCACCATATCTACCTATTATGGCATTTTCGTAGCCATTACAAGATATATTGCCATGCAACACCACCGTCCCATTTTTATGACACGCACCATCACTTCCATTTTGCTTATAGAGTCATATTTTGTTCGAGATATCGAGTTGTAATCTTTGAGTTGTAAGTAAATAAAAGTGTGATGATTTGCATTATTAGAGCATTGTCCCATGTGAGAAAAGGATGATGGAAGCTATGATTCCCTCACAAGTTGGGATGAGTCTCCGGACTTTACAAAATCTAAAAGAGACAAGTGAAGCCCATAAAAAAATAAAAGAGGCCAAAGAAGCCCACCAAAAAATGAAAAAAAGAAAAAAATGATAGAAAGAGAGAAGGGACAATGCTACTATCTTTTGAACACTTGTGCTCCAAAGTAGCACCATGTTCTTCATAGGGAGTCTCCTATTTTGTCACTTTCATATAACTAGTGGAATTACATCTTTTGCACAACCACTTAGTTTCCTTTTTGAGCTTTCATACACTTATTGCTCTAGTGCATTTGTTGCATGGCAATCCCTACTCACTCACATTGATATCTATTGATGGGCATCTCCATAGCCCGTTGATATGCCTAATTGATGTGAGACCATCTTCTCCTTTTTTGCAACCTCCACCATACTCTATTCCACCTATAGTGCTATATGCATGGCTCACACTCATGTATTGCGTGAGAGCTGAAAAGGTTTGAGAATATAAAAAGTGTGAAACAATTGCTTGATGTTCATCAGGGTTGTGCATGATTTAGATACTTTCTGTGGTGAAGATGGAGCATAGCCAGACCATATGATTTTGTAGGGATAACTTTCTAACACCATGTTATTTCAAAAGGAAGCAATTGCCTTATTAGTATGCTTGAAGTATTATTGTTTTTATGTCAATATTAGACATTTGTTCTGAATCTTATGGATCTCAATATTCATGCCACAATAGAGAATATTACAAGGACAAATATGTTAGGTAGCGTTCCACATCAAAAACTCTGTTTTCTATCATTTACCTACTCGAAACTAGCAGGAATTAAGCTTGGGGATGCTTCATACGTCTCCATCTATAATTTTTTATTGTTCCATGCTATTATATTATCTGTTTTGGATGTTCTATATGCATTAATATGCTATTTCATATTATTTTTGGGACTAACCTATTAATCTGGAGCCTAGTTTCAGTTTCTATTTTTGCCATGTTTTTGAGTATTGCAGATAAGGAATATTAAACGGAGTCCAAATGGAATAAAACTCTCGAATGATTTTTCTTGGACCGGAAGAAACCCAGAAGACTTGGAGTAGGGGGCAGGACACCTACGGGGAGGCCACAAGCCTGCAGGGTGCGCCTAGGGGGAGCGCCCTTGGCTTGTGGGTCCCTTGCAGGTCTCCTAACCCTATTCTTAGGCCTATAAATTCCCAAATATTCCCCCATCGCTAATGAGAGACATGAAAATACTGTTCCGTCGCTGAGAGCCTCTGTCCCCGTGAGATCCAATCTGGGAGCCTTTTCCGGTAATCTGCCGGAGAGGGGATTGATCACAGAGGGCATCTACATCAACTCCATTGCCCCTCCGATGATGTGTGAGCAGTTCACCAAAGACCTATGGGTCCATAGCTAATAGCTAGATGGTTTCTTCCCATGTAATACCATGTTCTCCAAGATCTGCATGGAGATCTATCCCATGTAATACTATTTTGCAGTGTGTTTGTCGAGATCCGATGAATTGTGAGTTTATGTTCAGATTATCCATGACTATTATTCGAATCTCTTCTGAATTCTTATATGCATGATTTCATATCTTAGCAAGTCTCTTCGAGTTATTAGTTTGGTTTGGCCAACTAGATTGGTAATTCTTGCAATGGGAGAAGTTCTTAGTTTTGGGTTCAATCTTGTAGTGTCCTCACCCAGTGACACAGTAGGGGTAGCAAGTGATACATCCATTTTGCATCATGCTTTTATGTTGATATTTATCGCTTTATAGGCTGTTATTGCACTTCATGGTACAATACTTATGCCTTTTCTCTCTTATTTTGCAAGGTTTACATGAAGAGGGAGAATGCCGGCAGCTGGAATTCTGGCCTAAAAAAGGAGCAAGTTTGAGATACCTATTCTGCGCAACTCCAAAATCCGTAAAAATAAACGAGGATTTATTTTGGAATTTATAAAAAAATTCCGGGCGGAAGAAGTACCAGAGGGGAGCCACCAGGAGGCCACAAGCCTGCTAAGCACAGCCTACCCCCCTGGCCGCGCCTAGGGGGCTTGTGGGCTCCCAGTTGGCCCTCTGGCCCCCCTCTTTTGCTATAAGGAGGATTTCGTTCCAGAAAAAAAATCAAGAGGAGGCTTTCGGGAGGAATCGTCGCCGCCACGAAGCGGAACTTGAGCAGAACCAATCTAGAGCTCCGGCTGGGTCGTCCAGCCGGGGAAACTTCCCTCCCAGAGGGGAAAATCGTCGCCATCGTCATCACCAACGCTCCTCTCATAGGAGGGGACTCATAACCATCAACATATTCATCAGCACCATCTCATCTCCAAACCCTAGTTCATCTCTTGTATCCAATCTCCGTCTCGCGACTTCGATTGGTACTTGTAAGGTTGCTAGTAGTGTTAATTACTCTTTGTAGTTGATTCTAGTTGGATTACTCAGTGGAAGATTATATGTTCATATCCTTTATGATATTCAATACCTCTCTGGTCATGAATATTACTATGCTTTGTGAGTAGTCACTTTTGTTCCTGAGGACATGGGATAAGTCATGCTATAAGTAGTCATGTGAATTTGGTATTCGTTGGATATTTTGATGCGTTGTATGTTGTTTTTCCTCTAGTGGTGTTATGTGAACGTCGACTACATAACACTTCACCATTATTTGGGCCTAGAGGAAGGCATTGGGAAGTAGCAAGTAGATGATGGGTTGCTAGAGTGACAGAAGTTTAAACTCTAGTTTATGCGTTGCTTCGTAAGGGGCTGATTTGGATCCACTAGTTTAATGCTATGGTTAGACTTTGTCTTAATTCTTCTTCGGTAGTTGCCGATGCTTGAGAGAGGGGTTAATCATAAGTGGGAGGTTTGTCCAAGTAAGAAAAGCACCCAAGCACCGGTCCACCCACATATCAAACTATCAAAGTAGCGAACGCGGATCATATGAACATGATGAAAACTAGCTTGACAAAAATTCCTGTGTGTCCTCGGGAGCGCTTTACCTCCTATAAGAGTTTTTCCAGGCTTGTCCCTTGCTACAAAAGGGATTGGGCCACTTTGCTTCACCTTTGCTACTTGTTACTTGCTACTTTCTATGAATCATCTTATCACACAACTATCTGTTACCGATAATTTCAGTGCTTGCAGAGAATACCTTGCTGAAAACCACTTGTGAGATCCTTCTGCTCCTCATTGGGTTCGACACTCTTACTTATCAAAAGGACTAAGATAGATCCCCTACACTTGTGGGTCATCAAGACTCTTTTTTGGCGCCGTTGCCGGGGAGTGAAGAACCTTTGGTATGTGAAATTTGGTAAGGAAATATTTATATAGTGTGCTGAAATTTATTGTCACTTGTTACTATGGAAACTAATCCTTTGAGGAGCTTGTTTGGGGTATCTTGACCTCGAACGGAAGCACAAGGAGTTGCTCCTCAACCTTCTGCACCTACTGAAATTATTTGCTATGAATTTCCTTCGGGTATGCTTGAGAAACTGCTGGCTAATCCTTTTACAGGAGATGGAACATTGCTACTACGACAACAGGCCTTCCCTGGCAACGGCGCCAGGAATCCTTTTGTCACGGGCTACGCCTATAGGGACTTCCTTGGAAAATATGCAAAGGATTTCCCCGCGGCCTTGGAGCCTTGCGTTGGTGTTCCCTTGAAGAGGAAAGGGTGATGTACCACAGCGGCGGTAAATATTTCCCTTAGTTTGAGAACCAAGGTATCGATCCAGTGGGAGGCTCGCGTCAAGTCACAAGTACCTGCGCAAACACAAAGAGCTTGCACCCAACGCTATGAAGGGGTTGTCAATCCCTAATAGATTGTTTGCAAAGTGAGAACTGAAAGCAAAAAAGTAAACAAATCAAAGTAAAAGAGAAAGTGGAAACGATAGTTGTGAATAGACCTGGGGGCCGTGGTGTTCACTAGTGGCTTCTCTCATAAAAGCAAGTAGACGGTGGGTCATGGAATTACTGTCGAGCAATTGATAGAACCGCGCAAAGTCGTGACGTTATCTATGGCAATGATTATATCTATAGGCATCACGTCCAAAACAAGTAGACCGATACTTTCTGCATCTACTACTATTACTCGACACGTCGACCGCTATCCAGCATGCATCTAGTGTATTAAGTTCATAAGAACAGAGTAACGCCTTAAGCAAGATGACATGATGTAGATGGACAATCTCATATCTATGATAAAATCCCATCTTGTTACCCTTGATGGCAACAACAAGATGCGTGCCTTTCTGCCCCTTCTATCACTGGGAGAGGTCACCGCATGGTATGAGCCCAAAACCAAGCACTTCTCCCATTGCAAGAATCATAGATCTAGTTGGCCAAACAAAACCCAAGACTCGAAGAGACTTACAAGGATATCAAATCATGCATATAAGGAATCAGCAAAGACTCAAATATAATTCATAGATAATCTGATCACAAATCCACAATTCATCGGATCTCGACAAACACACCGCCAAAGAAGATTACATCGGATAGATCTCCATGAAGATCATGGAGAACTTTGTATTGAAGATCCAAGAGAGAGAAGAAGCAATCTAGCTACTAACTACGGACCCGTAGGTCTGAAGTGGACTACTCATGAGTCATTGGAGAGGCGATGATGTTGATGTAGAAGCCATCCAACTCCAAAGTCCCCTCCGGCAGGGCACCGGGAAGGGTCTCCAGATGAGATCTTGCGGAAACGGAAGCTTGCGGCGGCGGAAAAGTGTTTTCGTGGATGCCCTGATTTTAATGGGATTTTAGGGAATTTATAGGCCAAAGAGATAGGGTAGGGGAGCGCTAGGGAGCCCACAAGCCTGGTAGCCGCCGCCCCCCTGGTGGCGGCTACAGGGCTTGTGGGCCCATGTGGCTCTCCTTCCTTGGCCCTCAAGTCCCCCGATCTTCTTCTGTTCTGGAAAAATTTATTTCGGAGATTTTATTCTGTTTGGACTCCGTTCCAAAATCAGATCTGAAAAGAGTCAAAAACACAGAAAAAACAGGAACTGGCACTTGGCACTGAATTAATAAGTTAGTCCCAAAAAAGATATATAAAACATCCAAAGTTGACAAGATAACAGCGTGAAACCATCAAAAATTATAGATACGTTTGAGACGTATCAAGCATCCCCAAGCTTAACTCCCGCTCGTCCTCGAGTAGGGAAGTGATAAAGAATGAATTTTTGATGCTTTCATGCTACCTAGCATAGATGTCCTTTGTAACTCCTCTTATGTGACGTGAATGTTCAGATCCATTATATTCAAAACAATAGTTTTCTATTGACGTGGAGACAATAATACTTCAAGCAAACTAGCAAGGTAATCATGAACTTCCAAAATAACAAGGCCAAAAGAAAGTTATCCCTACAAAATCATATAGTCTGGCTATGCTCTATCATCCATGCACAACAAATTTAAATCATGCACAACCTCGGTATTGGCCAAGTAATTGTTTTCACACCTTTACTTTCTCAAAAAATTTCAACTCTCATGCAATACATGAGCGTGAGCCATGGTTTTAGCACTATAAGTGGAATGGAGTGTGGTGGAGGTTGCAAGACAAACAAGGAGAAGATGGTCACATTGACTAGGCATATCAATGAGCTATGGATATGCTCATCAATAGATATCAATGTGAATGAGTAGGGATTGCCATACAAATGATGCACTAGATCTAAGAGTATGTGAAAGCTCTTAAAGAAAACTAGTGGGTGTGCATCCAACTTGCTTGCTCACGAAGACCTAAGGCAATTTTGAGGAAGCCTCTCATTGGAATATACAAGCCAAGTTATATAACTAAAATTTCCCACTAGCTATATGGTGGTGAAAAAACGAGAGACTCTCAATCATGAAGATCATGGTGCTTAATAAGCACAAGTGTGGAAGGATAGTAGCATTGTCCCTTCTCTCTTTTTTTCTCATTTTTTTGGTGGGCTCTTTGGCCTCTTTTTTTGTGGGCATCTTTGGCCTCTTTTGTAAATGGGCTTCGCTGGCCGCTTTTGTTTCCTCACATGGGAAAATGCCCCATCAATGATGGTCATCACACTTACAACTCAAAAATTATAGATACGTTTGAGACGTATCAAGCATCCCCAAGCTTAACTCCTGCTCGTCTTCGAGTAGGGAAGTGATAAAGAATGAATTTTTGATGCTTTCATGCTACCTAGCATAGATGTCCTTTGTAACTCCTCTTATGTGACATGAATGTTCAGATCCATTAGATTCAAAACAATAGTTTGCTATTGAAGTGGAGACAATAATAATTCAAGCAAACTAGCAAGGTAATCATGAACTTTCAAAATAACAAGGCCAAAAGAAAGTTCTCCCTACAAAATCATATAGTCTAGCTATGCTCTATTATCCTTGCACAACGAATTTAAATCATGCACAACCTCAGTATTGTCCTAGTAATTGTTTTCATACTTTTACTTTTTCAAACCTTTTCAACTCTCACGCAATACACGAGCGTGAGCCATGGCTTTAGCACTATAAGTGGAATGGAGTGTGATGGAGGTTGCAAGACAAACAAGGAGAAGATGGTCACATTAACTAGGCATATCAATGAGCTGTGGAGATGCTCATCAATAGATATCAATGTGAATGAGTAGGGATTGCCATACGAATGATGCACTAGAGCTAAGAGTATGTGAAAGATCTTAAAGAAAACTAGTGGGTGTGCATCCAACTTGCTTGCTCACGAAGACCTAAGGCAATTTTGAGGAAGCCTGTCATTAGAATATACAAGCCAAGTTATATAATGAAAATTTCCCACTAGCTATATGGTGGTGACAAAACGAGAGACTCTCAATCATGAAGATGATGGTGCTTAATAAGCACAAGTGTGGAAGGATAGTAGCATTGTCCCTTCTCTCTTTTTCTCTCCTTTTTTTGGTGGGCTCTTTGGCCTCTTTTTTTTGGTGGGCATCTTTGGCCTCTTTTTTGTATATGGGCTTCGCTGGCCTCTTTTATTTCCTCACATGGGACAATGCTCCATCAGTGATGATCATCACACTTACAACTCAAAACTTAGAGCAATGATGACTCTATATGGAATGCCTTCGGTAGTGTACCGTGAGAATGATCTAGCATGGCATAGATATTAATGGAAATATCATGCTAGCTATCTTAAGATCATGCAATGGCAATGTAGAAGCTGTGGCACATGTCATGGTGGTAGTTGCATGGCAATATATCTCAGAATGACTTTGAAAAAGCCATTGTAGGTTGGTATGGTGGCTGTTTTGAGGGAGGCTATATGGTGTGTTTTGTGCACCGGCGAAAGTTGCACGACACTAAAGAAGATAGTGATGGTGGAAGGTGAAAGTGCATCTAAACCATGGACTCAACATTAGTCATGAAGAACTCATATACTTGTTGCAAAAGTTTTAGTAGTAATCTAAACAAAGCATTCAATGCATACTCCTAGGGGAAGGGTTGGTAGGTATAAACCATCGCACGATCCCGACCGCCACACAAAGGATAACAATCAATAGACTAATCATGCTCAGACTTCATCACATAGCGGTTCACTATACGTGCATGCTACGAGAATCACTAACTTTAACACAAGTATTTCTAGATCCACAACACCATACTAACATAACTTAAATATTACCACA
Source organism: Hordeum vulgare subsp. vulgare (assembly GCF_904849725.1). NCBI lineage: Eukaryota > Viridiplantae > Streptophyta > Magnoliopsida > Poales > Poaceae > Hordeum > Hordeum vulgare. The sequence goes on from NC_058524.1 coordinate 461,553,781, forward strand.
ACCACATCTCAGAACTAATTGAGAGGAATCAAACTTCTCTTACTATTCAATGCACATGAAGGTGGAAGTTTTCATATCCCTTTGGATAACTACCCCTTTTTAGACTACTATCATAGCATGGATCAACTACCAAGCCAAGCGCTTCCATGCTCTAAAAGATATAAGTGAAGCACACAGAGCAAAATCAACTAGCTCAAAAGATATAAGTGAAGCACATGTGAGCTGAATTGTCTAACCAAAGGATATAAGTGAAGCTCGACAAAATCACGGTGAGTGCATGTCTCTCTCTCTAGGTGTGCAGCAAGGAAGACTGTGACACAACAAAAATAAAAGACTCCTACGATACAAGACGCTCCAAGCAAAACACATAACATGTGGTGAATAAAAATATAGCCCCAAGTAACGTTACCGATGGATTGAAGACGAAAGAGGGGATGCCTTCTCGGGGAATCCCCAAGCTTATGACATCCTTGAATCAACTTGGGGTGCCTTGCGCATCCCCAAGCTTGAGCTCTTGCCACTCTTTATCTCTTTGTCCATAGGAACTTCACCCAAAACTTGAAAAATTCACAACACGAAACTTAAACAGAAACTCGTGAAAACATTAGTATAAGATAGCAAACCACCACTTCCTTAGGTACTGTAGCAAACTTAAATTCTACTTATGTTGATGCTGGGTTACTGTATTTTCAATCTTCCATGGCTAATACCCCCCAATACTATCCATAGTTTCATCAAAATAAGCAACCAACTCAACAAAAACAGAATCTGTTAACAGCAGACCAGTCTGTAGCAATCTGTATACTTTGTATAATTCTGGTACTTGAAAAATACTGAAAAATTATGACAGTCTGAAGAATTTGCGTAGCAATCATCAGCAAAAATAATCAACTCAAAAGTTCTTACAGAAAAAAATGAAAATTCTTTTCGTGAACAGAAAGTTTGTGTCTTTTCCAGCATGACCAGACGATCATCCCCAAGACCATAACGGTTTTACTTGGCACGAACGCAAAAATAAACACAAAAAAACAATCATAACAGAATTATGAAAGTGTGGAAAACACAAAACAGAAAGAAAAAGGATAGATTCGTTGGGTTGCCTCCCAACAAGTGCTATTGTTTAAAGCCCTTAGCTAGGCAAAAGGTGATGGAATCACGTATAGTCATCTTTGGTGCTCAAACCATAAGTAGCCCTCATCATAGATTCGTAAGGCCATCTTATTTTCTTTCTAGGAAAATGCTTCATGCCCTTCTTTAGAGGAAATTGAAATATAATATTCCCTTCCTTCATATCGATGATAGCACCAATAGTCCTTAGGAAAGGTCTACCAAGAATAATGGGACATGAAGGATAGCAATCTATGTCAAGTACAATGAAATCCATGGGTACGTAGTTCTTATTTGCAACAATAAGAACATCATCGATCCTTCCCATGGGTTTCTTGACAGTAGAATCCGCAAGATGCAAATTAAGAGAACACTCTTCAATCTCATGAAAACCAAGAATATCACATAAATATTTTGGAATCACAGAAACACTAGCACCCAAATCACACAAAGCATTGCATTCATAGTTTTTGATTTTGATTTTGATAGTAGGTTCCCACTCATCATGAAGTTTTCTAGGTATAGAGACTTCTAATTCGAGCTTCCCTTCAAGAGATTTCATCATAGCATCTAAGATATGAGCGGTAAAGGCTTTGCTTTGGCTATACGCATGTGGAGTGTTTGCAATGGATTGCATCAAAGAAATGCATTCAAACAAGGAGCAACTATCATAATTGAATTCCTTGAAATCCAAAGTGGGAGTTTCATTACTCCCCAATATTTTGATTTCTTCTACTCCACTCTCCACACCTTTATCATCAAGATAGGTGGACTCAGAATCATTGGGGTGTTTTTCAACCAAAGTGGATTCATACCCAACCCCTTCATCAATAGGTTTGACACGCGAAAACAAAGATTCAAGAGGAGTCACACCAAGCACTTTAAGATCTTCGTGATTTGCATCCCTAGAACGCACCCTTTTAAACCATTCATGCCTAGCGCGAATTTGGGCGGTTCTTTCTTTGCTCTCATTCATAGAGACACGCATAGCTTTTAAATTTTCATCCAAGTGCACCTTGGGAGGAGCACACCTAACTTTCAAAGCATCAATATCACAAGACATCCTATCAACGCTCTTAGCCAAATCGTCTATTTTGAGTAGTTTTTCCTGTATGGACGCATTGAAAATCTTTTGAGAGTTGATGAACTCTTTGATATTACTCTCTAAATCAGAGGGTAATTTGTTGTGATTTCCATAAGTGTTGTTGTAGGAATTGCCATAATTGTTGGAGGAGTTACTAGGAAAAAGCCTAGGAACATAGTTTCCTCTAAAAGCATTGTTGTTGCCAAAATTGTTCCTACCAACAAAATTAACGTCCAAACTAGCGTTGCTACTCTCAATCAAGGAAGATAGAGGCATGTCATTAGGTTCTAAAGGAGCATTTGTACTAGCAACCAAATTATTAAACTCGTCCATCTTAGCACTAAGCGAGTTAATTTCTTCTATAGCGTGTACCTTTTTGCTAGCAGGCGACCTTTCAGTGTGCCACTCAGAGTAGTTGGTCATGATATTGTCTAGGAGTTTTGTAGCGTCTCCTAACGTGATTTCCATGAACGTTCCACCTGAGGCGGATTCCAAGATATTGCGAGAAGCAAAATTCAAACCAGCGTAAAAGATTTGTATAATCATCCACAAACTCAAGCCATGAGCGGGACAATTTCTAATCATTAACTTCATCCTCTCCCAAGATTGTGCAACATGTTCATGATCAAGTTGCTTGAAATTCATGATATCGTTATGTAGAGATATAATCTTAGCGAGCGGAAAATACTTGGATATGTAAGCATCTTTGCACTTATCCCAAGAATCGATACTATTTTTAGGCAAAGAAGAAAACCAAGTTTTTGCGCGATCTCGCAACGACAAAGTAAAAAGCTTCAACTTAACAACATCATTATCCACATGTCTTTTCTTTTGCATATCGCAAAGTTCAATGAAGGTATTGAGATCGGATGTGGCATCTTCACTAGGAAGGCCAGAGAATTTCTCTTTCATAACAAGATTCAGCAAGGCAGCATTGATTTCATACGATTCCGCACTAGTGGCGGGAGCAATCGGAGTACTAATAAAATCATTATTATTGGTACTCGAGAAGTCGCAAAGTTTGGTGTTTTCAGCCATGATGACTTCAACAAACCAACAAGAACACAAGCAAGCAAGAAACCGGCAAAGGAAAATGGCAAAAGGCAAAAGAAAACGGCAAAGGAGAAAGGCAAAAGAAAACGGCAAAGAAAAAGGCAAAAAGGCAAATAAAAATGGCAAAGGATAAAGGCAAATGAAAACGGAAAATGTGAAGTGGGGGAGAGGAAAACAAGAGGCAACTGAAAGCAAAAAGTAAACAAAGCAAAGTAAAAGCGAAAGTGGAAATGATAGTTGTGAATAGACCCGTGGGCCGTAGTGTTCACTAGTGGCTTCTCTCATAAAAGCAAGTAGACGGTGGGTGAACGAATTACTGTCGAGCAATTGATAGAACTGCACAAAGTCGTGACGTTATCTATGGCAATGCTTATATCTATAGGCATCACGTCCAAAACAAGTAGACCGATACTTTCTGCATCTACTACTATTACTCGACACGTCGACCGCTATCCAGCATGCATCTAGTGTATTAAGTTCATAAGAATAGAGTAACGCCTTAAGAAAGATGACATGATGTAGATGGACAATCTCATATCTATGATAAAATCCCATCTTGTTACCCTTGATGGCAACAACACGATGCGTGCCTTGCTGCCCCTTCTATCACTCGGAGAGGTCACCGCATGGTATGAGCCCAAAACCAAGCACTTCTCCCATTGCAAGAATCATAGATCTAGTTGGCCAAACAAAACCCAAGACTCGGAGAGACTTACAAGGATACAGGGCTTGTGGGCCCCCCTGTGGCTCTCCTGCCATGGCCCTCAAGTCCCCCGATCTTCTTCTATTCTGGAAAAATTTATTTCGGGGATTTTATTCCATTTGGACTCCGTTCCAAAATCAGATATGAAAAGAGTCAAAAACACAGAAAAAACAGGAACTGGCACTTGACACTAAATTAATAAGTTAGTCCCGAAAAAGATATAAAAGGTATATAAAACATCCAAAGTTGACAAGATAATAGCGTGAAACCATCAAAACTTATAGATACGTTTGAGATCAAACATCACATCCCAACTTGCATAATCTATGTAGATGAAGTTTGTGGTTTATTTAAGATTGCAGGTTTGCCCGAGGATGAGGTCAATAAGAAGGTCTTTACCTTATCTTTGAGGAATAAAGCATTGACATGGTATAGGATATGTGATGATACCGAATCATGGAACTACAACCGATTGAAATTGGAATTTCATCAAAGGTTTTATCCTATGCATTTGGTACATCGTGATCGGAATTATATTTATAATTTTTGGCCTCGTGACAGAAAAAGTATATCTCAAGCTTGGGGGAGGCTTAAATCAATGTTATATTCATGCCCCAACCACGAGCTCTCGAGAGAAATTATCATTCAGAACTTCTATGCTCGGCTTTCTCATGATGATCGCACCATGCTTGACACTTCTTGTACTGGTTCTTTTATGAAGAGAGATCTTGACTTCAGATGGAATCTATTGGAAATAATTAAATGCAACTCTGAAGATTGGGAGTTTGATGAAGGTAAGGAATTAGGTATGAATCTCAAGTTTGATTGCGTTAAATCCTTTGTTGAAACAAATACTTTTTGTGATTTTAGCGCTAAATATGGACTTGACTCTGAGATAGTAGCTTCATTGTGTGAATCATTTGCTGCTCATATTGATCTCCCTAAAGAGAAGTGGTTTAAATATCATCCTCCCTTAGAATTCAATGTAATTAAAGCCAATCCAGTTGAAGTGAAAGTCATCGCTTATAATGATCCTATTGTTCCCATTGCTTACATTGAGAAACCACCTTTCCCTATTAGGATAAAGGAGCATTCTAAAGTTTCAACTGTGATACGTAGGGGCTACATTAGAACACCTACACCCCTTGAGAAAATTAGAGTTGAACCTAGCATTGCTATTATCAAAGATCTCCTGTCCGACAATGTCGATGGCCATGATATTCACTTCTGTGAAGATGCTGCTAGAATTGCTAAACCACATGCTAGAGACAAACATAGGCCTGTTGTTGGCACGCCTGTTGTTTCTGTTAAGATAGGAGATCATTGTTATCATGGTTTATGTGACGTGGGTGCTAGTGTTAGTGCAATACCTCGATCCTTATTTGATAAAATTAAAGACGAGATTGCACCTATTGAGATGGAACCTATTGATGTCACTATTCAGCTTGCCAATAGAGATACTATCTGCCCTTTGGGAATTGTTATAGATGTTGAAGTCTTGTGTGGTAAAACAAAGTATCCTGCTGATTTTCTCGTTCTTGCTACCACACAAGATAGCTTTTGTCCCATCATATTTGGCAGACCTTTCCTCAATACTGTCAATGCTCATATTGACTGTGAGAAGCAAACTATCATTGTTGGCTTTGAAGGTGTGTCACATGAGTTCAATTTCTCCAAGTTTGGTAGATAACCTCATGAAAAAGAGTTGCCTAGTAAGGATGAAATTATTGCCCTAGCTTCTATTGCTGTGCCTCCTACTGATCCTTTAGAGCAATACTTGCTTGAGCATGAAAATGATATGCATATGGATGAAAGGAATGAGATAGATAGAGTTATCTTTGAACAACATCCTATCCTTAAGAATAATTTGCGTGTTGAACTGCTTGGAGATCCACCCCCACCAAAGTGTGATCTTGTGTTTGAGCTCAAACAGTTGCCTGATACTCTTAAGTATGCTTATCTTGATGAAAAAGCGATATATCATGTTATCATTAGTGCTAGCGTCTCAGAGCATGAAGAAAAGAAGTTAATTAAAAACTCTCAGGAAGCACCGTGTTGCTATTGGATATACTCTTGATGATCTTAAGGGCATTAGTCCCACTCTATGCCAGCACAAAATTAAAACCGATCCTGATTCCAAACCAGTTGCTGGACATCAAAGGAGATTAAATCCTAAGATGAAAGAGGTAGTAAGAAAGGAAATACTAAAGCTCCTGGAAGCAGGTATTATCTGTCCTGTTGCTCATAGTGATTGGGTGAGTCTGGTGCATTGCGTCCCTAAGAAGGGAGGTATTACCGTTGTCCCTAATGATAAGGATGAATTGATCCCACTGAGGATTATTACTAGCTATAGGATGGTGATTGATTTTAGGAAATTGAATAAAGCCACTAGGAAAGATCATTACCCTTTGCCTTTTATCGACCAAATGCTAGAAAGACTGTCTAAACACACACACTTATGCTTTCTAGATGGTTATTCTAGTTTCTCCCAAATACCTGTTGCACAATCTGCTCAGGAGAAAACCACTTTCACCTGCCCTTTCGGTACCTTTGCTTACAGATGTATGCCTTTTGGCTTATGTAATGCACCTGCTACCTTTCAAAGATGTATGATAGCTATATTCTCTGACTTTTGTGAAAAGATTGTTGAGGTTTTCATGGATGACTTCTCCGTTTATGGGTCTTCTTTTGATGATTGCCTCAGCAACCTTGATCGAGTTTTGCAGAGATGTAAAGATACCAATCTTGTCTTGAATTGGGAGAAGTGGCACTTTATGGTTAATGAAGGCATTGTCTTAGGGCATAAAATTTCCGAAAGAGGCATTGAAGTCGATAAGGCTAAGGTTGATGCGATCGAGAAAATGCCATGCCCTACAGATATCAAAGGTATAAGAAGTTTCCTTGGTCATGCTGGTTTCTATAGAAGGTTCATTAAGGACTTTTCTAAAATTTCTAGGCCTCTTACCAACCTCTTGCAAAAGTATATTCATTTTGTTTTTGGCGATGATTGTGAGGAAGCCTTCGAAATACTTAAGAAGGCCTTGATAATTGCACCTATTGTTCAACCACCTGATTGGAACCTACCTTTTGAAATCATGTAGGATGCTAGTGATAATGTTGTTGGCGCTGTTCTAGGACAAAGAGTTGATAAGAAGTTGAATGTTATTCACTATGCTAGTAAAACTCTAGACAGTGCCCAAAGAAACTATGCTACTAGTGAAAAGGAATTTTTAGCAGCCGTGTTTGCATGTGAAAAGTTCAGATCTTACATAGTTGATTCCCAAGTCACTATTCACACTGATCACGCTGCTATTAAGTACCTCATGGAGAAGAAAGACGCTAAATCTAGACTTATCAAATGGGTTCTCTTGGTACAAGAATTTGATTTGCATGTTGTTGATAGAAAGGGTGCTGAGAACCACGTAGCAGATAACTTGTCTAGGTTGGAGAATGTTATTGATGACCCACAACCTATTGATATAGCTTTCCTGATGAGCAATTGAATGTCATCAATACTTCACGTAGTACACCGTGGTATGCTGATTATGCAAATTATATCATTGCCAAATATATACCACCTAGCTTCACATACCAGCAAAAGAAGAAATTCTTCTTTGATTTGAGACATTACTTTTGGGATGATCCTCACCTTTATAAGGAAGGAGTAGATGGTGTTATTAGACGTTCTGTACCTGAACATGAACATGGACAGATCCTACAGAAGTGTCACTCCGAGGCTTATAGAGGACACCATGCGGGAGATAGAACTGCACACAAGGTATTGCAATCAGGTTTCTATTGGCCCACTCTCTTCAAGGATGCCCATAAGTTTGTCTTGTCTTGTGGCAAATGTCAAAGAATAGGTAATATCGGTAAATGTCAGGAAATGCCTATGAATTATTCACTTGTCATTGAACCATTTGATATTTTGGGCTTTGATTATATGGGACCTTTTCCAAAATCCAACGGGTATACTCATATCCTAGTTGCTATTGATTATGTCACTAAGTGGATAGAAGGTATCCCAACTAGTAATGCTGATCACAACACCTCTATAAGGATGCTTAAAGAAGTTATTTTCCCTAGATTTGGAGTCCCTAGATATCTAATGACTGATGGTGGTTCACATTTCATTCATGGTGCTTTCCGTAAAACGCTTGCTAAGTACGATGTCAACTAGAATTGCATCTCCCTATCATCCTTAGTCCCGCGGTCAAGTAGAGCTAAGTAATAGAGAGATTAAACTAATTCTGCAAAAGATTGTCAATAGGTCTAGAAAGAATTGGTCTACGAAGCTCGATGATGCACTGTGGTCTTATAGAACTGCTTATAAGAATCCCATGGGCATGTCTCGGTACAAAATGGTTTATGGTAAAGCATGGCATTTACCTCTTGAGCTAGAGCATAAGGCTTATTGGGCAATCAAAGAGCTCAACTTTGATTTCAAACTTGCTGGTGAGAAGAGGTTATTTGATATTAGCTCGCAATGGAGAGCTCACGCATATGAAAATGCCAAGTTGTTCAAAGAAAAGGTTAAGAGGTGGCATGATAAAAGGATACAAAAACGTGAGTTCAATGTAGGTGAGTATGTCTTGCTATATAATTCTCGTTTAAGATTTTTGCAGGCAAGCTTCTCTCTAAATGGGCAGGTCCCTACATTGTTGAGGAAGTATATCGTTCCGGTGCCATCAAGATCAACAACACGGAAGGTAATTTTCCGAGAGTGGTAAATGGGCAAAGAATCAAGCATTATATCTCATGTACTCCCATAAATGTTGAACGCAATATTATCAGTACCATAACTCCGGAGGAGTATATAAGGGATATTTATCACCCTGTTTCAGATTCCGAAAATGAAGAGGTATGTGATTCGTAAGTAAACCGACTCCAAAACTTTTCCAGTAGGAATTTTTCTCTGTTTTGGAATTTTTAGAAAAATAGAAAAATTTAAAGTAGTCCGGAAAGTGCACGAGGAGGCGACAAGCCTGCCAGGCGCGGGCCTCCCCTAGTCGCGCCTGGGGGGCTTGTGACCATCTCGTGTGCCTCCCGGACTCCGTTTTCTTGCGGAGTACCCCTTCTGGTCGGGAAAAATTCATTATATATTCTCCCGAAATGTCTGACCCTCGTATCGCACAAATTTCCTCTGTTTTCATTTCGAGCTGTTGTGCAGACATATCTAGATCGCTATGGCGTCCCCAAAAGCTCCGAAGGACAAGTTCTTCGAGAAGGTCATCAATCCCTACCTCACGGGAGTGCTGCAACACCTTCAATCTATCGAGATATGTGAGGGGGTGCTGCACATCCGTGATTGTTAGGGGCCCAAGAAGACCGGAAGCGTGGAGGCGAGGCTCGAAGCAATGGAGCAACAAGTCTTCAAGTGCCAAGGGATGGTAGAACGCAGACTCAACGCCAACCACATGATGATCACAGATTTCACCAACAAGCACAAGATCTATGCCAATGACATCGGGAAGCACCTCTCCAGGCTCTATGACAGCATTTATCACCTCCAAGCCCAAATCTATGACCTGCAGAACCAAAACTATGAGTATGAGTATAGATTTAAATCAATACGGTTGGCTAGAGATTTGAGGATTCCAGAGACTCGATCATCTTTCCACGATGGAGCACCTATGCCTTGGAAGACGGAGGATCAAATCCAGGTTGCAACAACTACACCACCATGGACTCCAAAGGAAGACAACTAAGCACGGGTATAGGCAATCCCCTTGGCTTGTGCCAAGCTCGGGGGAGTTGCCCCGGTACCGTATCGCCATCACATCTTTTGCCTTTACCTTTTCTTAGTTCGATCCTTTTTGGTTTTATCTTTCTCTAGTAGAATAAAGTCCTTAGTGTTTTAGGCTTGAGTTTTGCTTTGTGTCACCCCCGATGTATTCGAGTTCGTGGGTCATATAATAAAGAGTGTTTTAATTAAGGGCCTGGCTTCATGCCATGATCAAAAGAAAAGAATGATAAAAGAACAAAGGCATGAAAGATCATGTAATGATCTTATGGGAAGTGATGACTTCGCATATAAAAAGAATGTTGATTGAAACTTGTTGTGGGTGGACAAACGTAGACCTTGGTCATTGCTGCAATTAATAGGAAGTAATAAAGAAAGAGAGGTTCACATATAAATATATCATCTTGGGCACCATCTATGATTGTGAACACTCACTAAACTATTACATGCTTAGAAGTCGATGTTGAACAAGGAAGACAACATAATGAATTATGCTTGCTTAGTTCCGAACAATGATTATATGACTAGAGATCCCTTAGCATGTGTAACGCCCCGGGCACACCCGTCGGCGGTCGTTACTGCTGGCAGGATCTAGACTGGCCCCACATATCAATACTAGTCTTTTCTGCGCAGTTTGTCCTCACTCATGCACACCCGGGATCAACTTCCCGGTCGGTCACCCATCCTAGAAATACTCCAAGTCAAGCATGCTTAACCTGGGAGTTCTGTTCGAATGGGCTCCCGGAAAAGAAGGAATTCCTTATTGATATGAGTAGTCTATCATCCCTAATAAGCCAGGCTATCACATACACCACCACTTAGAGGAACCGTCGTCCTCGTCGGGCCACAGGAGCGCTCCCTCTTGGTACAAACGTCTGTGCATCCAGTCTAGTACATGTACCATGTCGTGTGCCACGACGGGTCACAAACGTGATGAACAACATGACCGCACACCTGTCCGGAAACATCCGTGTAACCGCGAGGGTCAGCTCTGATACCAAACTTGTAACGCCCCGGACACACCCGCTGGCGGTCGTTACTCCTGACGGGATCTAGACTGGCCCCACATATCAATACTAGTCTTTTCTACGCACTTTGTCCTCACTCATGCGCACCCGGGATCAACTTTCCGGTCGGTCACCCATCCTAAAACTACTCCAAGTCAAGCACGCTTAACCTGGGAGTTTTGTTCGAATGGGCTCCCGGAAAAGAAGGAATTCCTTATTAATATGAGTAGTATATCATCCCTAATAAGCCAGGCTATCACAGCATGTGACGATTGCTTCAACCCCATATCAGCCAAAACTCCCGCACCAAGTAGACATACTACTTGTGCATCCATAAACCCTCAACCCAGTTTTGCCATGAGAGTCCACCATACCTACCTATGGATTGAATAAGACCCCTCAAGTAAGTTGTCATCGGTGCAAGCAATACAAATTGCTCCCTAAATATGTATGATCTATTAGTGTGTGGAAAATAAGCTTTGTACGAACCTGTGATGAGGAAGACATAAAAGCGACAGACTGCATAATAAAGTTCTTTATCAGAGGAGGCAATATAAAGTGATGTTCCTTCACACTAAGAGGACACACATCCAAACCTCAAAAGCGCATGACAACTTCCGCTTCCCTCTGCGAAGGGCCTATCTTGTACCTTTACTTTTTGCCCTTGAAAGAGTCATGGTGATCTACACCAATCCCTTATTTCGCCTTTATCTTGGCTAACGTCATATGCTTGGGAAAGATCTATATTCATATGTCAACTTGGAAGTAAGTATTCACGAATTATTATTGTTGACATTACCCTTGAGGTAAATAGTTGGGAGGCGAAACTATAAGCCCCTATCTTTCTGTGTGTCCGACTGAAACTTTGATCTCATGAGTACCACGTGAGTTGTAGCAATTGTAGAAGACAAAAGGATGATTGAGTATGTGGATTTGCTTTACAAGTTCTTATTTGGCTCTTTCCGATGTTATGATAGATTGCAATTGCTTCAATGACTAAAGGCTATTGGTTGTTAATTCTCAATAAGGTTCTTGATCCATACTTTATTTTGTGAAGGAATTATCACTTTAGCATAAGAGATTATATGATGATATTGTTGTTCTGATTATGATCATGATGTCTGCATGTCCATATCTTGTTTAGTCGACACCTCTCTCTCTAAAAATGTGGGCATATTTATTGATCTCGGTTTCCGCTTGAGGACAAGCGAAGTCTAAGGTTGGGGGGTTGATACGTCCATTTTGCATCATGATTTTATGTTGATATTTATCGCTTTTATGGGCTGTTATTACACCTCATGGTACAATACTTATGCCTTTTCTTTCTTATTTTGCAAGGTTTACATGAAGAGGGAGAATGCTGGCAGCTGGAATTCTGGCCTGAAAAAGGAGCAAGTTTGAGATACCTATTCTCCACAACTCCATAAGTCGTGAAAATCAGCGAGGATTTATTTTGGAATTTATAAAAAATACCGGGCGGAAGAAGTACCAAAGGGGAGCCACCAGGAAGCCACAAGCCTGCTAGGCGTGGCCTACCCCCCTGGCCACACCTAGGGGGCTTGTGGACTCCCAGTTGGCCCTCTGGCCCCCCTCTTTTTCTATAAGGAGGGTTTCGTTCCAGAAAAAAATCAAGAGGAGGCTTTCGGGAGGAATCGCCGCCGCCAGGAGGCGGAACTTGACCAGAACCAATCTAGAGCTCCGTCAGGGTCGTCCTGTCGGGGGAACTTCCCTCCCGGAGGGGGAAATCGTCGCCATCGTCATCACCAACACTCCTCTCATCAGAGGGGACTTATCACCATCAACATCTTCATCAGCACCATCTCATCTCCAAACCCTAGTTCATCTCTTGTAACCAATCTCCGTCTCGCGACTCCGATTGGTACTTGTAAGGTTGCTAGTAGTGTTAATTACTCTTTGTCGTTGATGCTAGTTGGATTACTCGGTGGAAGATTATATGTTCAGATCCTTGATTCTATTCAATACCTCTCTGGTCATGAATATTACTATGCTTTGTGAGTAGTCACTTTTGTTCCCGAGGACATGGGATAAGTCATGCTATAAGTAGTCATGTGAATTTGGTATTCGTTGGATATTTTGATGCGTTGTATGTTGTTTTTCCTCTAGTGGTGTTATGTGAACGTCGACTACATAACACTTAACCATTATTTGGGCCTAGAGGAAGGCATTGGGAAGTAGTAAGTAGATGATAGGTTTCTAGAGTGACAGAAGCTTAAACCCTAGTTTATGCGTTGCTTCGTAAGGGGCTGATTTGGATCCACTAGTTTAATGTTATGGTTAGACTTTGTCTTAATTCTTCTTTTGTAGTTGTGGATGCTTGCGAGAGGGGTTAATCATAAGTGGGAGGTTTGTCCAAGTAAGGGCAACACCCAAGTACTGGTCCACCCACATATCAAACTATCAAAGTGGCGAACGCGAATCATATGAACATGATGAAAACTGGCTTGACAGAAATTCCCGTGTGTCCTCGGGAGCGCTTTACCTCCTATCAGAGTTTGTCTAGGCTTGTCCCTTCTACAAAAGGGATTGGGCCACTTTGCTGCACCTTTTCTACTTGTTACTTGCTACTTGCTACTAATCATCTTATCACACAACTATATATTACCGATAATTTCAGTGCTTGCAGAGAATACCTTGCTGAAAACCACTTGTCAGATCCTTCTGCTCCTCGTTGGGTTCGACACTCTTACTTATCGAAAGGACTATGATAGATCCCCGACACTTGTGGGTCATCAGCGAGGCACGAATTGTATTGTTGCCATCGAGGATAAAAAAGATGGGGTTTTCATCATATTGCTTGAGTTTATCCCTCTACATCATATCATCTTACTTAATGCCTTACTATGTTCTTTAAGAACTTAATACTCTAGATGCAGGCTGGAGTCGATCGATGTGGGGAGTAATAGTGGTAGATGCAGAATTGTTTTTGTCTACTTGACACGAACGTGATGCCTATATGCATAATTGTTGCCTTGGATATCTTCATAATTATTCACTTTTCTATCGATTGCTCGACAGTAATTTGTTCACCCACTGTATTGTTTTTCTTTATCAGAGAAGCCTCTAGTATAACCTATGGCCCCGGGGTCTATTTTCCATATTATACGTTCAGATCTATAAACCAAAAATACCAAAAATATCTTGCTGCAATTTATTTACTTTTGTTTCCGCAATTTTTTATATCTATCTCTATCAAATATCATCCTTGCAAATAACTCTAAAGGGATTGACAACCCCTTTTTAGTGTTGGGTGCAAGTGTTTGATTATTTGTGTAGGTACTACAATTGGGGCCTTTTTTGTTCCTCCTACTGGATTGATACCTTGGTTCTCAACAAACTGAGGGAAATACTTATCTACTTTGTTGCATCACCCTTTCCTCTTCAAGGGAAAACTAACACAAGCTCAATAAGTAGCAGGATCCTTGATGTTTCTACCTCTTATATTGTGAGATTACTGAAGATTTATCCCCCTTTGAAGTTTTCCCCCCTTGATAAATATGGGAAACAAAGATTATGTTCCCCTTTGGCATAAATGGAAATGATCTATAAGAGGTCATGACGTAATAAAATTTGGGACCACTTATAAGTGTCTCCCCCTTCAGCAAAAATCCACAAAGATTATAGGCAGTGATAAATTCGGAGTCCTCGAGGCAATTTGGTTTGGTGGAGCCGAAAATGATAGAATGTGAAAGCACAATTGCTCCCTAAGGTGGTTTTGATAATTGATCACAATATATGCATCATTGGACAAATATGTTTATCCAAGTATATTTCAGAAAAGTTCAAAATATGCATTGGCTAAAGGCTTATGTGGAGACGCCCCTTATGCAACAAAGGAATAAGATTGGCCCAAGCTTCAAGATAGAAGACTCTTCATTTTATATTTGTGAGAAATCACTTTTGAGTGCATAGGAAAGGCAATACTATTAAAAGGGGGTGAGGTATTAAAATGAACTGGCTGCTCAAGTGCTCAGACATAGACACCAAAAATACTCACTCATTTTCCCATATAACCATTCTATCCAAAGCCACATACACAAAATCGGTGCCACCAAGTTTCACAATTCGGCCCTACCGATTTTCATCCCAAACAGAGCCCTAGCCAAAGCCACCGAATTGGTGCAACCAAATCTGTGTCAGTGCTACCGAGATTAGGTGACCAACTTTCTGTTGCCTCGGTACACAAAATCAGAATTTCCGAGTTTGGGTATCGGTGTCACCGGGTTGTGTCATCTGACCGTTAGCCACCTTCTCGGTGTCACCAAGTTGTGTATTTCCGTTCCACCGAGATTCAAAAGTTGGTGCCTTTAGTGCAAGTCGGTACCACCGAGTTCATGACTTCGGTGTCACCGAGTTGGTCACTTTAGCTGTAACGGTTGGATTTTGGGGACTGCGTATATATACACCTCCATCCATCTCTTATTCGTGGGAGAAGCACTCAGAACACACACTTCATTGCCAGATCCATTTTTCTGGGAGAGATCCACCTACTCATGTGTTGAGAACAAGATATTCCAATCCAACCATTTGAAACTTGATCTCTAGCCTCCTCAAGTTCCTTTCCACCAAATCAACCTCTCCAACCCATGCCTATTTTGTGAGAGAGTGATTATATGTTGAGGAGACTATCTTTAGAAGCACAAGAACAAGAAGTTCATCGTTCCACCACATCTATTACCTTTTGGAGGGTGCCTCCTAGATTGGTTAGGTGTCGCTAGGGAGCCTCCTACTTCGTGTTGTGGAGTTGAACCTAGATGTTTGTAAGGGCAAGGAGATCGCCTAATTCGTGAAGATCTACCATGAGTGAGGCTAGACCTTCGTGGACAGAAGCCGTGGTGGAATAGACAAGGCCGCTTCTTCGTGGACCCCTTGTGGGTGGATCCCTCCATGGACTCTTGCACCTGTTACTCTCCATGGGTTGAAGTCTCCACTCACATGGACGTACAATAGCGCCACCTATCGGAACCATGCCAAAAATCGCCGTGTCAACTTCATGCGTTTGATCGCCCTACCTTAGTCCTTTACTTTACACTTGCATGTTTTTACATTCTGCTGCTATACTCTTAGAACTGCATGTGTAGGGTGTACTTGACTTGCCACAATTGCTAAAACTAGCCCAGAACTAAAATTTAGAAAAGGCTAAGTTTTTATCTTGTCAAATAGTCTAACCACCCCACCCCTCTAGAAATACATTCGATCCTACAAGTGGTATCAGTGCTTTGGTCTCCATTGCATTGGTTTCACAACCTAGGAGAGTATGGTGTCTAGTGAGGGAAGTTATCACCGTAGAGGTCCGTACTTCGATGGCACTAACTTTGGTAGTTGGAAGCATAAGATGAAAATGCATATTCTTGGTTTTAGTCCTTACGTATGGGTTGTTATTCGTGTTGGTGTGCAAGGTGATTTCTTCAAGAAGGGCGTGAACCGGATCATGATGCGACAGCAGATGAATTGAAGATGTTGCAATTCAATGCACAAGCGTGTGACATCGTCTTCAACTGTCTATGCCCCAAAGAATTCAAAAAAATCAGCCGCCTTGAGAATGCAAAAGTAATTTGGGATACTTTGAGCGATATGCAGGAAGGTACTGATTCTGTCAGAGAATCTAAGTTGGATGTGCTCCAAAGTCAGCTTGACAAGTTCAAGATGAAGGATGGTGAAGGACTCGCTGAAATGTACTCTATGCTAGCTCTCATCACAAATGAGATTGCTTGCTTAGGAAGCGAAGAGATGATCAACAAATTCATCATCAAGAAGATACTTAGATCTCTTGATGGAAAGTATGACACCGTGTGCACATTGATCCAAATGATGCCAGACTACAAAGATCTCAAGCCCACTGAAGTCATTGGTAGGATTGTTGCTCATGACATGTCACTCAAGGACAAAGATGAGCTACACAACAAGTCAAGTAGTGCTTACAAAGCTTAAAGTGATGCTCCCGCTACTTCAAAGGACAATCTTGTCACTGATGAAGAGATAAGCCTCATGGTCAGAAAATTCAACAAGTTCTACAAGAGTAGAGGCAAAGAGAGAAGCTCAAGCTCAAGACATGATGAGAAGGGTTTGTCCAGTCAAGACCGAAACTTCTACAACTGTGGGAAGCCCGGACACTATTCAAATGAGTACGCGGCTCCCTACAAACAAAGAGAAGAGTCACCTGGAAGGCGAAGCTCAAGGGATGACTCACCTTGCAGAGAGAGAAGGAGTAGAGAAGATCTTTATGAATGAAGACACTCACGGAGAGGCAAGGAATTGGAGAAGAAGGACAAATACACCAAGAGTAGCTCTAGAAGAAGACATCAAGCTCATGTTCGTGAACGGGTTTATGGCTCCGAGTATGACAACCGATCCGAGAGAAGCTATCACTTTGACTCCGACTATAGTCAAGATGAAGGTGTTGCCGGCATTACACTCGTTCCCTCTAACTCCTACGACTTATTTGATTCACCAAATGAGGGGTTCGGAAACTGCTTCATGGCTAAAGATCCCAAGGTATCACACCCCAAGTATCTTGATTTTAATAGTGATGAGGATGACTTGTTAGGAGAATATGACTTGCTTTATGATAAGACTAGTGATTGCACTGAAAATGAATTTGCTAATTACCATGCTAGTCAAGAGAAGTCGAGTGATGATGATAAGAAAGAGATTGAACGACTAACTAAATAATTGAACACTCTTAAGGTAGCTCATGAAACTATTCTAGAAAATCATAGAGAGCTTTCGAGAAATCATGAGAAGCTACGCTTCGAGAAGCTCAATTTGGAGAAAGAGAATGAGTTCCTAAAAGCAATCAATGATGATCTTCAAAAGAAGAGTTCTTATTATCTAGCCGAACGACTACTCGTGTACAATTTTGTTCCACAAGTTAAACCTAAGAACACTAGTAACAAAGGAAAGAAAGTTTCTCCATCTAGTAACAACAACACTAAAGCTAAATCTAATGATATTTTTGCTAGTAGCTCTCTTGATTCCACTAATGACTCTCTTAGCCAATTTACACTTGAGCAAGAAAATGATGTATTGAAAGGGATTATAGAGAGAGATGTCTTCAAGAGTCTTGCCGAAAGTAAGCAATTTGAGTAAATTGTACGCAAGCAAGGAGGACATCGGAATAAAAAAGGTGTTGGCTACTTCAACGTCAACGGAGATGTTTGGGAAGGACGTCCATATCCCAGTCCCAAGTTTGTTCCTCAAAAGGAGAAGTATGATCCTACTTATCCCAAGGGAACAATCTCACAAGATGACCTCCTACCACAAGACCACAAAGGAAAAGGAAATATTCAAGAGGAGCTTGACCTATTTGAAGAGGAACCCCAAGTCAAGGTGTAGTGGATTTCCAAGGACACTACAAGCACTACCCCATCTAGTGCTACACAACTCCAAGGATCCCCATCAAGTTGATGTGGATCCCCAAGAGGAAGAACTAGAAAGTTCTTGAGGGGGTGACTCCACCAATGAAGTTCACTCTTATTCATTTTTTCAAGAACTATATGCAATCAACCTCAACCATATGCATTAGTTCAAGGAGTCACACATTCCCTCAAAGATAAACAAAGAACAAGGTAATTAATCCATCCTTGGACATCATCCCATTTGTGTTTCACTCAATTTCCATAGATATTCTTGCATATGTTCCTCGTGCTTTGGGACTAACCCATGTAGGTTAGAAGAGTGAGAAATAAAAAGGATTGCTCCCAACTCAAGATGACCTTCATCAATATTGAGGATCCACCACTACTTCACCTACTTGAAGTCTTATATTACAAAACCCAAGGTTAGTTTGTCCCTGTTAGGGGGAATGTGATATCAAGGGGGAGCTTTACTCTAAATCTTGAGTACAAGAATCTCCTAAGGATATGAACACGTTAATCCTTTATGTAAAAGTGGTAATCCCACTTGTGCTTAAACAATGAGTATGACCTATGATCAAGTATTCTTACTTGGCTCCTAAGTCAATATACTCATATATAGATGACTTTGTCATCGGCAAAGTTCTTGATAGATGCTAGAATGTTTGTGCATGTTCACCATGTTTTATCTATCATCTTATTGTGTGAGCATGTTGGTATGCATATTTTTGCTCATTCGAGGACATCCAATTGTTGTTATTTGGCTCTTGATTTATCTTTTACCAATTGGATGGACAAGAATGCCTAGGACCCTCCTCTAGCTATCTATGCTTTCTCATCTCAAGTTCTATTAATGCCTCATCACAAAACTTGAACAGACACTTCTCGATCCCTCTGTGTGAAGGAGCACTCGGAGTTCCCTATCATCAAAGGTTGCCTTCCAAAACCCCTTTGTGAATTTCGGTGAAACCAACCACACAAAATTGGTTCCACCGAATTACAAAGCTGATCAGAATTTTCCAACTCGGTACCACCGAAATGACTAACTCGATTACACCGAGTTTCCCTGTCAGCTGACAGCAACAGAACTCGGTGCCACCAATTTTGTCATCTTGGTGACACCGACAGTGACGGGTATATAACCTGACGGGTAGGGTTTTTGAAATCACTTCCTCAAAACCCTTCATCCCCAAACCCTAATCTGCCTCCAAGGACCCCTGGTCGTCACCTTTGCATCCCCGAGCTCCTCCGCCGCTGGGATTTGCCGTCGTCGACGGAATCTATACCGTCGTCGCCGTCATAGTCGGACCGCCGCCAAGTTAGGATACAACTCCGCTCCTCTTTTGTGCTCCCAAATCCAATCCATCCTCAATAGTTGCTTTTATCTAAAATCCACCATGTGCAAGTAGAGATTCATGAAATTCTTGATCTGATTTCCCGTAGCATGCATGTCAGTGACACCGAGTTTGTGAAACAGGTTCCATCAGATTCATGTTTACGGTTTTTGAGAACATCTTGGTGAGACCGAGTAGCTCTTTTCGGTGACACCGAAAATGCTGCCAAGTTTGTGTTACTCGAGTGGACAATCTTAGTGACTCCGAAATGACAAACCCTGTTCCACCGAATTGCATTCTGCAGTAAATCACACCCATAGTTTCTGAAATCAAACTTTGAAAAATCAGTTGTGTTTTGTGATGCTCAACCCTTCTGCTCTTCTATATCGATTTCACAGGATTGTTGTTTGCTGGTTTGCTGGTGTGTTGTTGCTTGTCTGCCAATATGTGTGACTGAGAGGACAGCTAGAACAACTTGAGTGAAAATAGCCCTGAGATGGACTCAGGCACAAGTCCTGAGAGGACACACTCTGACCCTAGTTCTTACAGCTCCCATGGCTTGCCCAAGGCAGCCACCAGGTAGAGAAAGAAGCTTAACTCAGATGAAGGTTCAGATTTTGTGCTAGAGGAAACTTCAGCACCTCAGAAACTGAAAGAGAAAGGTCATGTCAAGAAGACTGTGAGGAAACAATATGCTAAGACTGCTGATGTTAGAGCCCCAAAGTTCGCAAGACAAGGGACTGTTATTAAGGAACCTGCTAAGAAGCCAAGTGTGAAGAGAGCGAGGAAGAGGGTGATCCATGTTACTGGAAGACCTAATTCCATGTATGAGGACCCAGAATATGCTGCTGGAGAAGAAGAGATCCCAGCTGATGCCCCTCCTCCTCCTTAAAAGAAGAAGAAGCTCATGGTTGATGCCATGCCCAGGAAAACTGCTCCAAAGCCTGCTTCTAAGCCCAAAAAGGCTATAGCTCCCAAGAGAACTACAAAGGATATTCCTACACCTACCAAGGAGAAAGGCCCTGCTTCCGGTGTCCTTGATGCAGAGGAAGACAAAGAAGAGGATGCACCCATTTCTACCAGTGATGATGAAGATTTTCCTCCTCGCACTACCACTTAGTTCTCCACCAGGCCTAGGTCAACTGTTGTGCCACTTCAGGAGACAAGACAGACTTCATCAGCTCAGGCATCTGCTCCAGCGCCAGCTCCAGCTCAAGCACCTCAAGTATCAACTCCTCCAGCTCTAGGAACCTCACCAGAAGCCTTCGTGGACGCTCTTCTATCAACTCCTTCATCAACTCCCTAGAGAGACGATTAGTTCTATACTTTTGAACTTTTTGGGAACTTGTTCCCAAAGGGGGGTAAATGTATAGATCATAGGGCTTCGAGAGACAGAGCTTTTGACTTTATTTGCTCTCGTTTTGGTTTTTTTCAAAACTTTGGTCTTTTGGATGACCTTATACTTGTTCATGGGTTTGATCATAAGCTTTGCTTGGTTGACGCTACATTATAATCTTTAAGCTGTCTATGTGATGATCATTGACTTATCTGTTTGGTGTCATGTGCATTACTATTCATTCTTATCATGTATGTGCACCACCAAGATGTATGTGACATGGAAGAGTGACCCATGATCCTAATTGAGTGTGCATTTGCATTCAAATGCAAATTATAAATAATGCACAAATTTAGGGGGGGTCTTTCTTTTCACATACTTCTTAAAGCTTCGATGCTAATCATTGATTATGTCTTTTGTCGAAGCTTTGATCTATATGTTGTCATCAATTGCCAAAAGCGGGAGATTAAAAGCATAATTGCTCCCTAAGGTGGTTTTGATAATTGATCACAATATACGCATCATTGGACTAATATGTTTATCCAAGTATATTTCAGAAAAGTTCAAACGATGCATTGGCTAAAGGCTTATGTGGAGATGCCCCTTGATGCAAGAAAGGAATAAGATTGGCCCAATCCTCAAGCTAGAAGACTCTTCATTTTATATTTGTGAGAAATCACTTTTGGGTCCATAGGAAAGACAATACTATTGAAAGGGAGTGATGTATTAAAATGAACTGGTTGCTCAACTGCTCAGAGATAGCCACCAAAAATACTCAGTCATTTTCCCACATAACCATTCTATACAAAGCCACATAAAATAAATCGATGCCACCAAGTTTCTCAATTCATCCCTACCGATTTTCATCCCACACAGAACCCTAGCCAAAGCCACCAAATCGGTGCAACCGAAACTCTATGGGTGCTACCGAGTTTAGATGACCAACTTTCTGTTGCCTCGGTACACAAAATCAGAATTTCCGAGTTTGGGTATCGGTGTCACCGAGTTGTGTCATCTCACCGTTAGCCACCTTTTCGGTGTCACCGAGTTGTGTATATTGGTTCCAGTGAGATTCAAAAGTTGTTGCCTTTACTGCAAGTCGATACCACCGAGTTCATAACTTCGGTATCACCGAATTGGTCACTTTAGGTGTAACGGTTGGATTTTGGGGACTGTCTATATATACCCCTCCACCCATCTCTCGTTCATGGGAGAAGCACTCAGAACACACGCTTCATTGCCAGATCCATTTTTCTGAGAGAGAGCCACCTACTCATGTCTTGAGATCAAGATATTCCAATCCAATCATTTGAAACTTGATCTCTAGCCTCCCCAAGTTGCTTTCCACCAAATCAGCCTCTCCTACCCGTGTCTATTCTATGAGAGAGTGATTGTGTGTTGAGGAGACTATCTTTAGAAGCACAAGAGGAAGGACTTCATCGATCTACCACATCTATTACCTTTTGGAGGGTGGTGCCTCCTTGATTCGTTAGGTGTCTCTTGGGAGCCTCCTAGTTCGTGTTATGGAGTTGAACTAAGATGTTTGTGAGGGCAAGGATATCGCCTACTTTGTGAAGATCTACCCTGAGTGAGGCTAGACCTTCGTGAATGGAAGTTGTGGTGGAATAGACAAGGCCGCTTCTTCGTGGACCCCTTGTGGGTGGAGCCCTCAATGGACTCTTGCAGCCGCTACTCTTCGGGGGTTGAAGTCTCCACTAACATGGGCGTATGATAGCGCCACCTATCGGAACCATGGCAAAAATTATCGTGTCAACTTCATGCATTAGATCTCCCTACCTTACTCCTTTACTTTACACTTACATGTTTTACATTCCGCTGCTATACTCTTAGAACTACATGTGTAGGGTGTACTTGACTTGCCATAATTGCTAAAACTAGCCCACAACTTAAATTGGTAAAAGGCTAAGTTTTATCTTCTTAAGTGTTCTAATCACCCCCCCTTAGACATATGTTTAATCCTACAGAATGCCTCTGGGTGAAATCAGTTAGACCGAGTTTCTCAGATCGGTGACACCAAGGTGAAGTTAAATTTCAACTTATAAGGAAATATTCAAAAGTTTAGAAACATAAAATAAAGGGAAAACATTTTTATTTGTTTTTTTAAATATTTACATACGCATAGATGATAATTGAATGGTTCTAAGAAAGAGTGCAATTTAAAATATGAACCATACAAGTATCTCCATCTAGATGTTGGGTGGTAACTAGGTCACATATATTAGAGTATATTGACTTCAGGAGTCAAGCAAGAATGCTTGATCATAGGTCATACTCATTGTTAAGCGCAAAATGAGGTTGCCATTTTTTGATTAAGCATTTTAATGTCTTCATATGACTTGAGTTGATTTACCTCATGACTTGGTGTAAAGCTTTATCAAGGATATGAGTACATTCCTTCGAATGATGTTGATGTTGTGGCTTGTAGGTGAACTTGTTGTGGATGCTCAATGTTGATGAAGATCATCTTGAGTTGGGAGCTATCCTTGTCATTTTGGTTCACTTCTCACCTACATTGGTTAGTCATGCAAGGAAGAACATAACATATCCAAATGACAAGACTGAATTTCTATCATCAAATAGTTATCAACGATATGATTTTGTTGTCTTCTTCCTTCATCTCCGAAGAAGGGGTTGTTGATACTTGGCCATGACAAGATTGCTTTTGATGTAAGTTGATGGAAATCTTGTGGAGTCTAGTTCTTCCAAGTACCTACAAAAGGTTAGATGCAATACAAGGGAGCATAGTTTTCCAAGATATAAGATAGGGTCATATCAATAGCGTCATGGAATAAATAAGTAAGGTCATGCCCTTGCATGCAACCGAGTGAGTCTAGCTCAAGTTTGAAGCATCAATGATGTTTTGACATCCCCGGATTATGCTACACTAATCATTGTAGTTAAGCTACAGTGATGGCCAAGATTAATCTAACGCTTTTGCTAATCCAGTTATGATCACGGTTGGAATCAAACTCTCATTCAAATACTTTTGCAATTCAAATTCATTTCAAAAGTGGATTTAAAAGTTTTGCAAACTTCAAATTAAAAATCATGCTGACGTTGCACATAATCGCTAAGTGTTTATAAAATTGAAACCAACATTTTACCAAGTACCTTGGTGCCTCAAAACTAATTGAAACTAAGGCCTAAACAATACATGGGATGCCTTTTAAATTAAGTAAATTCCAAACCCTTGTCAAATGCCCCCAAACCAAATGTGATAGTACCAAATATTGCATACTATTTAATGGAGTAATTCTCACATTTTTACTAAATCTAATTAGTCCTAAAAATAAATAAAATGGAAATTAAATAAAAGAAAAGGCAAAAGGGAAAAACAACAACAACAACAACAAAAGAAAAATAATATAAAGAAAAGACCCCTCCCCCCACTTGGTCGGCCCCAACTGGACCACCTATTCCGGCCCAAACCAGCCCACCCCGCCGCCTCGGTTATAAAACCCCCCATTTTAACCTAATCTACCCCAATCTCTCCACTCTCTACCTCTTTCCCCTCGATACCTCAACCCGGCGACGCCCTCTCCTCCTGTGCCCCGTCGCGCCCCACTTCCCCTCCGGCGAGCCCCCGACGTTCTACACCCCTCCATCTAAGCCTCTCCCTCGACCGTGCTCGCTCGCCCGCACCACCCCGCTACCCCCCGAAGCCCGCTGCCACGCTGCCCCCCCCCCTGTCGGCATGGGTGGCCTCGGCCACCCCGTCCTCTGGCCGCCAGTTCCGCGCACCTCGTCGGTCTCACGTCGCTAGCTGGTTCTGCAACTGCTCGCCCCGCGGCCGCCAGTCGTGGGTAACACCGCGCCGCCTGCACCCCCCTGCTGGCCTTGCCCCCTTCGTCCGTCGCCCGCACTCGTCGCCCCGCCGGCGCCCCGCCATCGGCTGCCTGTCCCACAGCCCCACGTCGCATTGTGCCTCCGGTCGATGCCCGCCTCTCGCCGCCACCGGGACGCTATCTCGCCGGTGCTGGCCTCGCCAAGATGCCACTAGCGTGGCCTCGATTGGCTTCAGTCGGTCCCTAGCGAGCCGTCGACCCGATCTGGTTAGTGGGGAATTAACCCCCCCCCCCCCCCCACTAACCCCTTCCCGTGTGTATGACAAAGGGGGCCACGCCCCATAAACAAAAAAATGAATATAAACAAATAATACTAATTAAATTGAATAACTAATTAAATTAAGTAATTAGTTAATTAAGTATAATTAAGATTAATCAGTTTAATTGATTTGTTGTTAAATTAATGTGCTAATGACATGTGGGACGAGCCCCAATTAAAACTAATTATTTTTTTTAATTAAACATGTCAATTAGTTTAATTTAATTAGAGAGTGACACGTGGGTCCCGGCCCCCTAAATTTGTGTGATTAATTATTAATTAAACTAAATTAAAATGTGAATATGACGTGTGGGACCCACTGGTTAGAATTGACCAGTCAACTAAGACTCTTGAGTGCTAATGTGAGCATGATATCATGTTGCGGTCATAATTACTTATCGAAATTAATTAAATCTATTTAATTACTAAATAATTAATAAAAAATTTTAAATTAATGTAAATAATCTGTAACCAGGATTAATACTCTATCTGTTCGTGGGTCGCGCATCCCTATCATAGCGAACATGGAAGTTTTCCATCGTTTTCGCCTGTCAGGTAGTAGTCAGAGACCTCGGAAATATCATCAGATATTTTTCCGATCCGTCCATGACGGGTGATACTGCGTTAGTGCATGACTAGCCCTGCATATTGTCATGCCATACATCGTGTTGCATCTGTGCTTTATATTTATTGTTTCTTCCCCCTCTTCTCTTTGGTAGACCCCGAGACCAACGCTGCTGCTGGGTACGACTACCCTTCTGACGACCAGACCTTTCCGCAGAACAATAAGGCAAGCAAACCCCCCTTGATCATCCCTATCTAGCCTATTCTTTCTCCCGCGTGCTTGCATTATATTTTCCAACTGTTGTAGATAGGTTCTATTCTGATGCATATCCTATTTTCGATGAACTGCTACTTCACTCTACCGCACATTAAACTGTTTAGTATAGGTGGAACAGTGATCCTCATTTACCGCTTTGTCCAGTTGCCCCGCTTGATCACCAAGTCTCGATCTACTGATCGACGAGCCAAGACCCATCACCAAACTCACATCCCCTTTGTTGTACGATGTTGTAGAGCTACTATTGAGTACCGAGGGTGACATCTTGTTACGTACTCCGATGTTAGCGTTGTAGTGTAGTTGACTGGCGGGGGTTCTCGGAGGGTGATTCCTCCTTCACCACCTCTGACATTGACTCTGTCGTGCCACCCCTCAAGCGTGATCGAGCGAGGGTGATTCCTCCCTGGCCACCTTGATGGCTAGATCATTCAGACTCCATCAAGGGTGATACCTCGGATTCCTCTAATGTTATGGCCACACAGTTACTTGATCTCGTTACTGGGAACTTAATGAATGTTCTATTGCGGGTGGATTCCCGCGAGAATGTGACGAGGTGTGGCCGGTCATTCTGGTCTTTGCCACACATCCTCGAGATTAATTAAAATGCTAATGGATTTAGGTAGTTGATCTGAGTTGGTTGGGAGACTTTTTCGCACTAACCTTCACGTGGGAGAAGTTATGGGTACTCGACGTCGTGGTATCAACCGAAGTTCTTCAGACGTCAGCAATGGAGCGGCGCACGCCGGAGTGGCCTAGATAAGCATTGTTCTTGTATAAGAGGCCCCAGGGCTGACATCGGCCGCCCTTGCATCATGCAGGATTGCAAAGGGTGATGGGACCATGACGCATGCGCGCTTAGAATTTAGACCGGCGGGCTGGCCTCTTTGTTGAGCATAGGTAGGGCTGCGATTACTTGATGTCCCGAGGCCAGGCATGACCGAGGAAAGTATGTCCGGTCAGAGTTAATCAAGCATGTTGGGTACTGTGGTGCACCCGTGCAGGGATGAAAATTAACTATTCGAATAGTCATGTCAACGGTTACACGACGACTTGGAGTTGTGCCCCGATCTTATACAACTTCAACTGTTACTTAACTGGAATATTTGCTCTGGGATTGCTTTCTCGCATGGAGTCAAGGAAGAATCTCTGGGCGTGACCTTAATTAATATTCATGTAACAACATGACTATTTAATTGTGTTACTTGCTCTACTCTCGTCTATTGCTGCAAGATCCGTGAATATGCTAGTATTCGATAGGACTAGTCCCCTCTCTCTATTCTCGCATTGCTGCAGTTAGTCCACATATAACCCCCTTCCCTTTGATACTGATGCATAGTGAGTGTACTTCTGATGTCAGTCTTGCGAATACTTTGGATGAGTAATCACCATTGCTTTGCTCCCCCTTTTCCCCTTGATTTGACTGATGTGAACAGATGATAGATCCCACGAGATGGCATATCCCGCCGATGAGGCCTACTACCTCAACGGTGCCTACTACTTCGTGAAGGCCGCTGACGACCGGGAGTAGATTAGGAGATTCCTAGGCAGGAGGCCTCGCCTCGTTCGTTCGATGTATCTTTTGTGCTAGCCTTCTCTAAGGCATTTCCCTTGTTCTGTGTCTGTACTCAGATATTTGTTGCTTCCGTTGATTCGGATTAGAGCCGAGTGCATGTAGGTAGCCCCCTTTCCAACTCCTTGGCCGAAGTTGAGTCTAGTATTTGAAAAAACTTATACTAACATTGTTGCGTGGCTTTCGGGCCCACATCTCAATCGGGTGGTATTAGTATCTTTTACTCCTCTTCTATACTATGGGTTCTGATATATGTTCTCTTTCGGGTTAAAGATTTTGCTAACTCTAACATTAGGTTCTCATAATTACATCAAACCGGAGAGCTGGATTATCTACTATTGTTCTTCGGATAATATGTTACACACGCTGCCATTTGACATCCTTGAATCTTCCTTTTCAGATGTGTCCCGCAGGGTAGGTCATACGCCTGACTATGGTTGTCGATGCGAATGGGTTCCCGGCCATTCTGGTCGACCTATTAACCAGGCTGGGATATCGCTGGTGCCCCGAGTATATTGTGTACGAGGACTTCCGCGAGTTCAACCAGGGGCAGTACCAGTCTGAGGTTTGCATCTTCGATCGGACGGACATCTCCACAAACGAGTTGCACACCTTCTGCTGAGTTGGGTTGAGAATCGATATGGTCATCCATGATGTTGCCTATATTGCTATCACCTGTCTTCGTGGAGCATACCCTTGCCTGGAGGAGACTGCTTTCAGATACATGTTGTATACAACTGTTGGGGATGATAGTGGATGTGATCTCACTACCTACACCACCTCTGTTCGGGAGCGCAACGTCTGATCCTACGTCATTGTCTGTACCGCCGATGTGAGATGTTGCTACTGTTGGGTAACGTAGCAAAAATTCAAAATTTTCCTACGCCATAGATAGATCTTCCTATGGAGAAACCAGCAACGAGAGAGGGGTAAGAGCATCTTCATACCTTTGAAGATCGCTAAGCGTAAGCGTTGCTAGAACGCGGTTGATGGAGTCGTACTTGTTGCAATTCAGATCGGGGTGTGATTCCGATCTAGTGCCGAACCACGGCACCTCCGCGTTCAACACATGTGCAGCCCGGTGACGTCTCCCGCACCTTGATCCAGCAAGGAGGAGGGAGAGGTTGGGGAAGAGCTCCGGCAGAACGACGGTGGGGTGTCGATGGAGCTACGAGGTTTCCCGGCAGGGCTTCGCCAAGCACCATGGGAGAGGAGGGAGATGAGAAGCAGGGCTGCGCCGAGACAGAGATAATTGCGTGTCTCCAATGGCCAAAACCTCCACTATATATATGGGGAAGGGGAGGGGGCGCACCCTTTAGGGTTCCCACCCCCAAAGGGTGCGGCAGCCCTAGATGGGATGGGTGGCCGGCGGCCAGGGGAGGATTGGGGGGTGGCGCACCTCTACGTGGGCCTTAAGCCCACCAGCGCTAGGGTTTCCCCCCTCCCCTTCCCTTTCTGGTGCGCCTTGGGCTAGGTGTGGGGGCGCACCAGCCCACCCAGGGGCTGGTTCCCTCTCACACTTGGCCCATGTAGCCTCCCGGGGCTGGTGGCCCCTCCTGGTGGGCCCTCGGAACCCTTCCGGTGGTCCCGGCACATCGCCGGTGGTGCCCGAAACATTTTCGGCATCCAAACCCATCCATCCTATATATAAATCTTTACCTCCGGACCATTCCGGAGCTCCTCGTGACGTACGGGATCTCATCCGGGACTCCGAAGTACCTTCGGTAACCTCGTACAACAATTCCCTATAACCCTAGCATCATCAAACCTTAAGTGTGTAGACCCTATGGGTTTTGGAGGCATGCAGACATGACCGAGACACCTCTCCAACCAATAACCATCAGCGGGGTCTGGATACCCATGATCGCTCTGATAAGTCTCCAACGTATCTATAATATTTTATGGTTCCATGCTATTATCTTGTCAAACTTTGGATGTTTTGTATGCCTTTTATATCTTTTTTGGGACTAACTTATTAACTTAGTGCCAAGTGCGAGTTCCTATTTTTTCCGTGTTTTTGACCCTTTTCAGAGGAGAATATTAAATGGAGTCCAAACGGAATAAAACTTCCAAAAAGATTTTTTTCCGAAACAGAAGATATGTAGGGGGCGTGAGAACCAAGGCAGAGGCCACCAGGGGAGGCCACAAGCCCCCTATGCGCGGCCA
This sequence comes from Hordeum vulgare subsp. vulgare, assembly GCF_904849725.1. Lineage (NCBI taxonomy): Eukaryota > Viridiplantae > Streptophyta > Magnoliopsida > Poales > Poaceae > Hordeum > Hordeum vulgare. Next base: position 461,583,223 of record NC_058524.1, read on the forward strand.
GGGGGGCCGCCCCTAGCAGGCTTGTGGGCCCCCTATGGCTCGTCTGCCCTACCCCTTCCGCCTATAAATTCCCGAAAAATCCAAAACTACGCGAGAGATCCACGAAAATACTTTTCCTCCGCCGCAAGCTTCTTTCTCCGCAAGATCCCATCTGGGGCACGTTCTGGTGCCCTATCGGAGGGGGGATTCAGAGACGGAGGGCTTCTCCATCAACACCATGGCCTCTCCGATGATGCGTGAGTAGTTCACCATAGACCTTCGGGTCCATAGCTATTAGCTAGATGGCTTCTTCTCTCTCTTCGATCTTCAATACAAAGTTCTCCATGATCTTCATGGATATCTATCCGATGTAATCTTCTTTTGCGGTGTGTTTGTCGAGATCCGATGAATTGTGGATTTATGATCAAATTATCTATGAATCTTATTTGAGTTTGTTCTGATCTCTTATATGCATGATTTCATATCCTTGTAATTCTCTTCGAGTTGTGTGTTTTGTTTGGCCAACTTGATCTATGATTCTTGCAATGGGAGAAGTGCTTAGTTGTGGGTTCATACCATGCGGTGACCTCTCCCAGTGACAGAAGGGGCAGCGAGGCACGCATCATGTTGTTGCCATCAAGGGTAAAAATATGGGGTTTATATCTATTGCATGAATTTATCCCTCTACATCATGTCATCTTGCTTAAGGCGTTACTCTGTTCGTCATGAACTCAATACACTAGATGCATGCTGGATAGCGGTCGATGTGTGGAGTAATAGTAGTAGATGCAGACAGTATCGGTCTACTTGTCTCGGACGTGATGCATATATGTATGATCATTTCCTTAGATATCATCATGACTTTGCGCGGTTCTATCAATTCCTCGATAGTAATTCGTTCACCCACCATAATGTTTGCTGTTTTGAGAGAAGCCTCTGGTGAACACTATGGCCCCCGGGTCTACTTCACATCATATTTTCAGCCTTACACTTTTACTTCGTTGCACTTTCCGCCTTTAGATCTCACCTTGCAATCAATTGTGAAGGGATTGACAACCCCTTTGTAGCGTTTGGTGCAAGTTTGCTGTTTTTGCGCGGGTACTTTGGAAACTTGGCTTGATACTCCTACTGGATTGACACCTTGGTTCTCAAAACTGAGGGAAATACTTACTGCTACTGTGTTGCATCACCCTTTCCTCTTCAAGGGAAAAAACAAAGCAAGCTCAAGAGGTAGCAGGCTCCCACATGTTCCACGATGATCTCATCGGATGAACGACAATGTCAAGGATTCAATCAATCCCGTATACAATTCCCTTTGTCTATCAGTATAGAACTTGCCCGAGATTCGATCGTCAGTATCCCTATACCTTATTCAATCTCGTTACGGGCAAGACTCTTTACTTGGTCTGCAGTACATCATCCCGTGACTAACTCCTTAGTCACATTGAGCTCATTATGATGATGTTCTACCGAGTGGGCCCAGAGATACCTCTCCGTCATATGGAGTGAAAAATCCCGATCTCGATTCATACCAACCCAACAGATACTTTCGGAGATACCCATATTGCACCTTTATAGTTACCCAGTTATGTTGTGATGTTTTATACACCCAAAGCACTCCTACAGTATATGGGAGTTGCACAATCTCACGGTCGAAGGAAAAGATACTTGAAATTAGAAACGCTTTAGCATATGAACAACACGATCTAGTGCTAAGCTTAGGATTGGGTCTTGTCCATCACATCATTCTCCCAATGATGCGATCCCGTTATCAATGACATCCAATGTCCATGATCAGGAAACCATGATCATCTATTGATCAGTGAGCTAGCCAACTAGAGGCTTGCTAGGGACACATTGTGATCTATTTATTCACACATGTATTATTGTTTCCTGTTAATACAATTATAGCATGAACATTAGACGATTATCATGAAGAAGGAAATATGATAATAACCATTTTATTATTGCCTCTAGGGCATATTTCCAACAGTCTCCCACTTGCACTAGAGTCAATAATCTAGTTACATTGTGATGAATCGAACACCCATAGCATTGTGGTGTTGATCATGTTTTGCTCGTGGAAGAGGTTTAGTCAACGGGTCTGCAATATTCAGATCCGTGTGTACTTTACAAATATCTATGACTCCTCTCTGGACCTGGTCCTGGATGGAGTTGTAGCGGCATTGGATGTGCTTGGTCTTCTTGTGAAATCTGGGCTCCTTGGCTATGGCAATGGCTCCAGTGTTATCACAGAAGAGTGTCATCGGACCTGACGCGCTTGGAACCACACCAAGGTCGGTGATGAACTCCTTCATCCAGATCCCTTCATGAGCTGCTTCCGAAGCAGCTATGTACTCTGCTTCACATGTAGATGCTGCCACCACATCTTGCTTGCTCGTCCACCAGCTCACTTCCCCACCATTCAGAACATACACGTATCCGGTTTGTGACTTAGAGTCATTCAGATCTGTGTCAAAGCTAGCATCGGCGTAACCCTTTACGACGAGCTCTTCGTTACCTCCATAAAAGAGAAACATCTCCTTAGTCCTTTTCAGGTACTTAAGGATATTCTTGACCATTGTCCAGTGTTCCATACCGGAATCACTTTGGTACCTCCCTACCAAACTTATGGAAAGTTTTATATCAGGTCTGGTACACAGCATGGCATACATTAGAGAGCCCACGGCTGAAGCGTAGGGGACAATACTCATCTTCTCTATATCTGCTGCCGTAGTCGGTGACTGAGTCTTACTCAATCTCATACCTTGCAAAACTGGCAAGAACCCCTTATTCGAGTTTTCCATATTGAATTTCTTCCATATCTTGTCAAGGTATGTACTTTGTGAAAGACCTATGAGACGTCTCGATCTATCTCTATAGATCTTGATGCCTAATATGTATGCAGCTTCTCCAAGGTCCTTCAAGTAGGGATTTATGCTCTCCAATAACTCTATATCATTCCCCATCAACAATATGTCATCCACATATACTATGAGAAAAGCTACAGAGCTCCCACTCACTTTGTTGTACATATAGGCTTCTCCATAAACCTGTATGAACCCAAACACTTTAATCACCTCATTAAAGTGAATTTTCCAACTCAGAGATGCTTGCACCAGCCCATAGATGGAGCGCTGGAGCTTGCATACCTTGTTAGCACTCTTAGGATGGACAAAACCTTCTGGTTGCATCATATACAACTCTTCCTTAAGATACCCGTTAAGGAACGCTGTTTTGATGTCCATTTGCCAAATTTCATAATCATGAAAAGCGGAAATTGCTAACATGATTCGGACTGACTTTAGCTTCGCTACGAGAGAGAAAGTATCATCGTAGTGAACTCCTTGAATTTGTCGAAAACCCATTGCGACAAGTCGAGCTTTATAAACAGTCACATTACCGTTTGCGTCAGTCTTCTTCTTGAAGATCCATTTATTGTCTATGGCTCGCCGATCATCGGGCATGTCCACCAAAGTCCATACTTTGTTCTCATACATGGATCCTATCTCGGATTTCATGGCCTCAATCCATTTGTTGGAATCCGGGCCCACCATTGCTTCTTCATAGTTCGAAGGTTCACCGTTGTCTAACAACATGATTTCCATCACAGGGTTGTTGTACCTCTCTGGTGCGGAACGTACCCTTGTGGACCTTTGTGGTTCAGTAGCAACTTGATCTGAGGCTTCATGATCATCATCATTAACTTCCTCTTTAGTTGGCGTCAGCGCCACAGGAACAATTTCCCGCACTGCGCTACTCTCCGGTTCGAGACGAGGTACAATTACCTCATCAAGTTCTACCTTCCCCCCACTTAATTCTTTCGAACTCTTTCTCTAGAAAGGATCCGTTCTTGGCAACAAAGATTTTACCTTCGGATCTAAGATAGAAGGTATACCCAATAGTTTCCTTAGGGATCCTATGAATACGTATTTCTCTGCTTTGGGTTCGAGCTTTTCTGGTTGAAGTTTCTTCACATAAGCATCGCAGCCCCAAACTTTTAGAAACGACAACTTAGGTTTCTTGCCAAACCATAACTCATACGTTGTCGTCTCAACGGATTTAGACGGTGCCCTATTTATAGTGAATGTTGCAGTTTCCAATACGTATCCCCAAAATGATCGCGGTAAGTCAGTAAGAGACATCATAGATCACACCATATCTAATAAAGTGCGATTACGACGTTCAGACACTCCGTTACGTTGCGGTGTGCCAGGCGGCGTCAGTTGTGAAACAATTCCACATTTTCGTAGGTGTGTGCCAAACTCGTGACTCAAATATTCTCCTCCACGATCAGATCGTAGACACTTTATTTTCTTGTCACGTTGATTCTCAACCTCACTCTGAAATTATTTGAACTTTTCAAATGTTTCAGACTTATGCTTCATCAAGTAGATATATCCATACCTACCCAAATCATCAGTGAGAGTGAGAACATAACGATATCCACCGCGCGAGCTTCAACGTTCGTTGGACCGCATACATCAGTATGTATTATTTCCAATAAGTCGGTTGCTCGCTCCATTAGTCGTGAGAACGGAGTCTTAGTCATCTTGGCCATGAGGCACGGTTCGCATGTGTCAAATGATTCAAAGTCAAGAGACTCTAACAGTCCATCAGTATGGAGTTTCTTCATGCGCTTGACATCGATATGACCAAGGCGCCAGTGCCACAAGTATGTGGGACTATCATTATCAACCTTACATCTTTTCGTATTCACACTATGAATATGTGTAACATCACGATCGAGATTCATCAAGAATAAACCATTCACCAGCGGAGCATGACCATAGAACATATCACTCATATAAATAGAACAACCATTATTCTCTGACTTAAACGATCAGCCGTCTCACATTAAGCAAGACCCTGATACAATGTTCATGCTTAAAGCTGGTACTAAACAACAACTATTATGGTTTAAAACTAATCCCGAAGGAAGATGTAGAGGCAGCGTGCCTACGGCGATCACATGGACCTTGGAGCCATTCCCGACGCGCATCGTCACCTCGTCCTTACCAACCTCCGTTTATTTTGCAATTCATGCTTTGAGTTGCAAATGTGAGCCACAACACCGATATCAAATACCCAGGAGCTACTACGAGCGCTGGTAAGGTACACATCAATAACATGTATATCATATATACCTTTTGTTGGAAATATGCCCTAGAGGGAATAATAAATTAGTTATTTTTAAATTTCTTTGTTCATGACAATCGTTTATTATCCATTCTATAATTTTATTGACTGGAAACACAATACTTGTGTGGATACATAGATAAAACACTATCCCTAGTAAGCCTCTAGTTGACTAGCTCATTGATAAAGATGGTCAAGGTTTCCTGACCATAGGCAAGTGTTGTCACTTGATAACAGGATCACATCATTAGGAGAATCATGTGATGGACTAGACCCAAATTATGAACGTAGCATGTGATCGTGTCATTTTTTTGCTATTGTTTTCTGTCAAGTATTAATTACTATGACCATGAGATCATGTCGCTCACTGACACCGGAGGAATACCTTGTGTGTATCAAACTTTACAACGTTACTGGGTGACTATAAAGGTGCTCTACAGGTATCTCCGAAGGTGTCCGTTGAGTTAGCATGGATCAAGACTGGGATTTGTCACTCCGTGTGACGGGGAGGTATCTCGGGGCCCACTCGGTAATACAACATCACATATAAGCCTTGCAAGCAATGTGACTCAAGTGTGAGTCATGGGATCTTGTATTACGGAACGAGTAAAGAGACTTGCTGGTAACGAGATTAAAATAGATATAGGGATACCGACGATCAAATCTCGGGCAAGTAACATACCGAAGGACAAAGGGAATGTCATACGGGATTGTATGAATCCTTGGCATGGAGGTTCAACCGATAAGATCTTCGTAGAATATGTAGGATCCAATATGGACATCTAGGTCCCGCTATTGGATATTCATCGGGGAGTGTCTCAGGTCATGTCTACATAGTTCTCGAACCCGCAGGGTCTACATAGTTCTCGAACCCACAGACGTCACGAGGGTTTCTGGAATGGTTTGGAAATGAAGATTGATATATAGTAAGTTGGTGTTTGGATTTTGGAAAGTTTTCGGGCATTGTCGGTAGTGTACCGGGAGTGACGAATGGGTTCTGGGGCCCCACTGGGTGGGCCCACCACGCCCCAAGGGATCCACGTGGGTTTATTGGATGCACAATAAGGTATAATGGGCTGACAAAATCATCCAAGGAAATCCCATGAGGAAAAACTGGAAAATCGAAAAGAGGTGGGAAAATAAGGAAGGAGTCCTAATCCAAGTGGGATTGGAAAAACACTCCTGCCTTCCCCAAGTCTGCCGACCTAAGGAGGCCTTCTTTGCCGGTGCCCTAAGGGCTTGCCCCATCCCTCGGCTCCTCCTACATATACTTGAGGTTTAGGGCTGTTTGAGACATAACTTTGCCATGTGCAACTCAAACCTACACCTCGTAGTTCTTCCTCTAGATTAGATTTCGGCGGAGCTCGGGCGGAGCCCTGCAGGAATAAAAAATCACCAACACCGGCGCGCCGTCATGCTGCCGGAGAACTCATCTACTTCTCCGTCTCTCTTGCTGGATCAATAAGGCCGAGATCATCATCGAGCTGTACGTGTGCTCAACGCGCAGGTGTCGTCCGTTCGGCGCTAGATCGGAAAAGATCGTGGGACGGATCGTGGGACGACGGTGATTTGAATCACGAAGTTGGACCACTACATCAACCGCGTTTCTTAACGCTTCCCGCTTAGCGATTTACAAGGGTACGTAGATCTAATCTCCTCTCGTAGATGAACATCACCATGATAGGTCTTCGTGTGCGTAGGAAAATTTTTGTTTTCCATGCAACGTTCTCCAACAGTGGCATCATGAGCTAGGTTCATGTGTAGATGTTATCTCGAGTAGAACACAAAAGTTTTTGTGGGCGTTGATGTTCGATTTGCTGCCCTCCTTAGTCTTTTCTCGATTCAGCGGTATTGTTGGATTGAAGCAGCCCGAACCGACATTAGTCGTACGGTTATGAGGGACTGGTTTCATCGACTAACATGCAACTCGTTGCATAAAGATGATTGGTGGGTGCCTGTTTCTTCAACTTTAGCTGAATTGGATTTGACCGAGGCGGTCCTTGGAGACAGATTAAATAGAAATTTGCACATCACCGTTGTGGTGTTTGCGTAAGTAAGATGCGATCATACTAGATACCCATAGCAGCCACGTAAAACATGCAACAACAAATTAGAGGACGTCTAACTTGTTTTTGCAGGGTATGCTTGTGATGTGATATGGCCAAAGACATCATGTGATATATTGGATGTATGAAATGATCACGTTGTAATAGTTAATATCGACTTGCATGTCGATGCTACGACAACCGGCAGGAGCCATAGGGTTGTCTTTAAACGAATGTTTGTGTTTGCAGATGCGTTTACCATATTGCTAGGTTGTACCTTAGTAGTAATAGCATAAATTGCACGACAACCTCAATGGCGACAGGATGATGGTGATCATGGTGTGGCGACGGTGACAATGAAGATTGTGCCGGTGCTTTAGTGATGGAGATCAAGAAGCACAAGATCATGGCCATATCATGTCACTTATGAATTGCATGTGATGTTAATCCTTTTATGGACCTTATCTTGCTTAGAACGACCGTAGCATTATAAGGTGATCCCTCACTAAAATTTCAACATGAAATTGTGTTCTCCCCGACTGTGCATTGTTGCGACAGTTCGTCATTTTGAGAAACCACGTGATGATCGGGTGTGATAGACTCAACGTTCACATACAACGGGTGCAAAACAGTTGCACACGCGGAACACTCGGGTTAAAATTGACGAGCGTAGCATGTGCAGACATGGTCTCGGAACACAAGAGACTGAAAGGTGGAGCATGAATCGTATAGTTGATATGATTAGCATAGAGATGTTTACCACTGAAACTATACTCAACTCACTTGATGATCGGACTTGAGTTAGTGAATTTGGATCATGCACCACTCAAATGACTAGAGGGGTGTACTTTTTGAGTGGGAGTTTATTATGTAATTTGAGTAGTTAAACTCTAATTATCATGAACATACTCAAAAGGTTTTTGCGAATTATGTTGTAGCTTGCGTTGTAGCTCTACTGTTTTTATATGTTCCTAGCGAAATTTAGTTGAAATATGATAGTAGCAACTTTGCGGACTGAGTCCGTAAAAACTGAGGATTGTCCTCATTGTTGCGCAGAAGGCTTATGTCCTTAATGCATCACTCGGTGTGCTGCACCTCGAGCATCCTTTGTGGATGTTGCGAACATCTGACATACACGTTTTTGATGACTACGTGATAGTTTAGTGTGTAATACTTAATGGCTTAGAAGCAAGGCGGCGAAGACGTTTTGAAACGTGAAAGAACATAAGAGATGGAATTGAGATTTCATGCTCGTGCCCTTGTTGAGAGGTATGAGACCTCCGACAAGATTCTTTATCTATGAAGTAAAGGAGAAAATCTCAATCGTTGAGCATGTGCTCAGATAATCTGAGTACAACAATCGCTTGAATCAAGTGGGAGCTAATCTTCCAGATGAGATAGTGATGGTTCTCCAAAAGCCACTGCCACCAAGCTACTAGAGCTTCGTGATGAACTATAACATATCAAGGATAGATATGATGATCCTTGAGCAATTCGCAATGTTTGACACTGCAAAAGTAGAAATCAAGAAGGAGCATCAATTGTTGATGGTTAGTGAAACCACTAGTTTCAAGAAGGGAAAGGGCTAGAAGGGATACTTCATGAAACGACAAACCAGTTGCTGCTCTAATGAAGAAACCCAAGGTTGAATCCAAACCCGAGACTAAGTGCTTCTGTTATGAGGGGAACAGTCACTGAGGCGGAGCTACCCTAGATACTAGGTAGATGAGAAGGCTGGCGAAGTCGACATAAGTATATTTGATATACATGATATTGATGTGTACTTTACTAGTACTCCTAGTAGCACGAGGGTATTAGATACCGGTTCGGTTGCTAAGTGATTAGTAACTCGAAATAAAAGCTATGGAATAAACAGAGACTAGTAAAAGACGAGGTGACGATACGTGTTGGAAGTGTTTCCAAGGTTGATGTGATCAAACATCGCACGCTCCCTCTACCATCGAGATTGGTGTTAAACCTAAATAATTGTTATTTGGTGTTTGCGTTCAACATGAACATGATTAGATCGTGTTTATTGCAATACGATTATTCATTTAATGAGAATAATGGTTATTCTATTTTCTTGAATAATTACCTCCAATGGTTTATTGAATCTCGATCGTAGTGTTACACATGTTCATAATATTGATGCCAAAAGATACAAAGTAATAATGATAGTACCACTTACTTGTGGCACTTCCGCTTGAGTCATGATGGTATAAAATGCATGAAGAAGCTTCATGCTAATGGATCTTTGTACTCACTCATTTTGAAATGTTTGAGGCATGCAAACCATACTTATTGGTATTAACGCATGAAGAAACTCCATGCAGATGGTTCGTTTGGACTCACTTGATTTTGAATCACTTGAGACATGCAAATCATACCACATGGAACAAGAAAGTAACTTGTTTGAAGTGATATATTTTTTATGTGTGCAGTCCAATAAGTGTTGAGGCACGCAATGGATATCGTTATGTTCTTACTTCACTAACGATTTGAGTAGATACAGGAGTATTTACTTGATGAATCACAAGTCTGAAATATTGAAAAGTTCAAATCTATTTCAGAGTGAAGATCATCGTGACAAGAGGATAAACTGTCTACGATATGATCATAGAGATGAATATCTGAGTTGCGAGTTTTGGTACACGGTTAAGACAATGTGGAAATTGTTTCGCAATTCATGCCACCTAGAACACCATAGTGTGATGGTGTGTCCGAACGTCATAGCCGCGCCCTATTTTATATGGTGCATAATGTGATGTCTCTTATGGAATTACCACTATCATTTATGGATTATGCATTAGAGACAACCGCATTCACTTTAAATAGGACACCGCGTATTTCCGTTGAGATGACACAATATAGACTATGGTTTGGAGAAACCTAAGCTGTCGTTCCGTCAAAGTTTGGGGCTGCGATGCTTATGTGAAAAAGTTTTAGTCTGATAAGCTCGAACCTAAAGCGAATAAATGCATCTTCGTAGGATATCCAAAACAGTTGGGGACATCTCCTATCTCAGATCCGGAAGCGAAGTGTTTGTTTCTAGAAATGGGTCCTTTCTTGAGGAAAGGTTTCTCTCGAAAGAATTGAGTGGGAGGGTGGTGGAACTTTATGAGGTTAGTGAACCGTCACTTCAACTAGTGTGTAGCAGGGCGCAGGAAGTTGTTCCTGTGGCTCCTACACCAATTGAAGTGGAAACTAATGATGGTGATCATTGAGCTTCGGATCAAGTTACTACAAACCTCGTAGGTCGACAAGGTCGCGTACTACTACAGAGTGGTACGGTAACCCTGTCTTGGAGGTCATGTTGTTGAACAACTATCAACCTACGAGTTATGGAGAGGCGATGGTGGGCCCAGATTCCGACAAATGGCTGGAGGCCATGAAATCCGAGAGAGGATCCATGTATGAAAACAAAGTGTAGACTTTGAAGAACTACTTGATGGTCGTAGGACTATTAAGTCAAGATGGATCTTTAAAGGGAAGACGGACGAAGATGGTGAAAAGTCACCATTAAGAAAAGCTTGACTTATCGCAAAGATGTTTCTGACAAGTTCAAAGAGTTGACTATGATGAGACTTTCTCACTCGTAGCGATGCTAAAAATCTGTTGGAATTATGTTAGCAATTGGTGCATTGTTTGTGAAATATTGCACATAGGATGTCAAAACATTGTTTCCTCGACGGTTTCCTTGAGGAAAGGTTGTATATGATACAACCAGAAGGTTTTGTCGTACCTAAGGATGCGAACAAGTATGCAAGCTCCAGCGATGTTTCTATGGACTGGTGCAAGCATCTCGGAGTTGGAATATACGCTTTGATGAGATGATCAAAGCTTTTGGGTTTATACAAGGTTTATGAGAAACTTGTATTTCCAAAGAAGTGAGTGGGAGCACTATAGAATTTCTGATAAGTATATGTGGTGGACATATTGTTGATCGAAAGTAATGTAGAATTTCTGTAAAGCATTAAGGGTTGTTTGAAAGGGATTTTTTGAAGGAAAACCTGGATAGAGCTACTTGAACATTAAGCATTAAGATCTATAGAGATAGATCCAAACGCTTAATAGAACTTTCAATGAAATGCATGCCTTGACAAGTTTTTGAAAGAGTACAAAATAGATCAGCAAAGAAGGAGCTCATGGTTGTGTTCTAAGGTGTGAATTTGAGTAAGAATCAAAATCCGACCACGACAAAAGAAAGAGAAAGGACGAAGGTTGTCCCCTATGCCTTAGCCGTAGACTCTAAAGTATGCCATGTTGTGTACCACACCTGATGTGTGCCTTGCCATGAGTCTGTCAAGGGGTACAAAGAGTGATCCAGGATTGAATCACTGAACATCGGTCAAAGTTATCCTTAGTAACTAATGGACTAAGGAATCTTTCTCGATTATGGAGGTGGTTAAAGAGTTCGTCGTAAAGGGTTACGTCGATGCAAGCTTTGACACTAATCCGAATAACTCTCAGTAATAAAACGGATAAGTATACCGGAGCAGTCATTTGGAAAATTTCCAAAATGGCACATTGGTAGGAGCACCTACAGGATGAGATAGAGATTTGTAAAGCACACTTAAATCTGAAAGGTTCTGACCCGTTGACTAAAACCTCTCTCACAAGCATGACGTGATCAAACCCCAGAACTATATGGGTGTTGGATTCGTTAAAATCACATAGTGATGTTGTTAGAGCATATATCTCCATATGTGGTTTTGGTAATTGATGACAATTCCTATGGACTAATGGTTGCCTTAAGTTATATTTATAGGATTTGTCCATATGCACTTCTTGAAGTCCATCTATTGGGTTCAAGGAGTTTATATGATGACCAAGATGGTATTCAAGGTATTATCCAAAGAATGGTCATAGAGACACACTATTGGAATCCGGAAATTTGCCGTCAGCCAGTTCTTTACCGTCTGCTGGCTGACGGCAAAGAACCTCTTTGCCATCAGTTGATACAATACAGACGGCAAAGAACTGACACATGGCAAAAATACTATTTGCCATGTGTGGGTCCTTTGCCGTCTGCCAGCAGACGGCAAAGAGCCCCAGGGCAGACGGCAAAGGGGACGCGTGGGTCCCATGCCTGCCGTCCGCGGGCCTTTGCCGTCTGCCATACGGCCCTTTGCCGTCGGGGGGCGGACGGCAAAGGGGCAGCCCTATAACGGCCGTTACCCCCCCCCCTCGCTCACTGTCTCTCTCTCACCCTGACCACTCTCTCTCTCCATGGCGGCGACCCCCTCCCCGCGAGATCCCCTCCCCGCGGCGAGCCCACCCCCCCGGCGAGCCCACCCCCCCCCCCCCGGCGACCCCCTCCCCGTGGGATCCCCTCCCCCAGAGGGCACCTCCCCTGCGGCGCGCCCCCTGCCGCGCGCCCGCGCCACCTGCATTGGGCCCCCTACCGTCGCCGCCCCCTGCCGCCGCCGCCCCCTGCTGCGTGCCACCTGCATTCCGCCCCCTGCCGTCGCCGCCCCCTGCCGCCGACGCCCCCTGCGGCGAGCCCCCAGCGGCGCGCCCCCTGCCGCCGCCGCCCCGTGCCGCCGCCCCCTGCCGCCGCCGCCCCGTGCCGCCGCCCCCTGCCGGTGAGTTTTTCCTGTTTTTCTTTTTTAAAAAGTTAATTACTTTAGTTAGTTTATTAGGTTAGTTTTTTTATTATATATAGGGTAATTTAGTTAGTTTATTTGGTTAGATTATTAGGCTAATTAGGTTAGTTAGTTAGGTTAGAAGAAAAAAAGCAGAAGGAAAAAAAGCAGGAGAAGAAGAAGAAGAAGAAGAAGAAGAAGAGGAGGAGGAGGAGGAGAAAAAAGAAGAAGAAGAAGAAGAAGAGGAGGAGAGGAGGAGGAGGAGAAAGAGAGGAGAAAGAAGAAGAAGAAGAAGAAGAAGAAGAAAAAGAATAGAAGGAGAAAAAGAGGAGGGGGAGTAGGAGGAGAAAAAAGAAGAAGAAGAAGAAGAAGAAGAAAAAGAGGAGAGAGGAGAAGAAGAAAGAAGAGGAAAAGGGAACCCCGGCACCCCGAAACTGACCCTCGACCCCCGACCCCTGACGCCCGACGCCACTGACCCCCGACCATCGACCTCCGACGCCACTGACCCCCGACCCCCGACCCCCGACGCCACTGACCCCCGACGCCACTAACCCTCGACCCCCGACGCCACTGCCCCCGACCCGGACCCTCGGCCCACGACTCCCGACCCCCGACGCTCGACGCCACCAACCCCCGACCCCCGACGCCACTGACACCCGACGTCACTGACCCTGGACCCCCGACGCCATTGACCCTGGACCCCCGACGCCACTGACCCCCCACAACCGACGCCACTAACCCCCCGACCCCCGATGCCACCGACCCTCAACGGCACTGACTCCCGACGCCACTAAGCCCCGACCCCCGACACCTCTTCTGCCTTCTTTTGAACGAGAAGGTGCTTTTCGGCCTTCCAGAGGCCCACGGGGTCATAGTTTTGTAAATTATGAGTTAGGTCACATATTTTCCGATCATGTTAATTATAAAAACAACGTATTTGTGTTGATCGGGTGTATTTCAATGTGCAGTTGTTCGACGACCTCCACGTGCGTTGGACGAGCTCCGCCCTTGCGTTTGTTGGTGAGCACAAATGACCTCTCCTCCTACCCCCTTAATTTGCTCTGTCCCGGTCTTCGTGCCGATGAAACTTGCTAGCTATAGGTTTCTTCAATCATGAGTATGCGTGACCAGTATGCGTCTCCCGTTCGAAAGGGCGACATCTATAAATATGCATTTCTTTGCATATTTATAACCGCCATCCTTTCGAATTGTCCAACATTATCCATGGACAGCCCGAGTATGTGTAGATTGGGTTTGTTTTCCCGTATGCTGTGCTCCGCATCCGATGCGGAATTTCGTCAGTGCCTCCCCTGTTGTTCTCCGGGTACACATCCTCTCTGCTTATTGCCGAGACGTGTATCAGGAGAACAACGGGGAGGTGCTGCCGAAATTCTGCGTCGCATCTGGAGCAGAGCATGGGAAAACGAACCCAGTCTACACATACTCGGGTGGGATTAGGACCTATCTTTACCTATTAGCGTGTAGGTTGCATGGACGTAATAAAACTGACAAACTTGATTAGCGTATGAATATAGATGATGAATTATGTATTTATTTCTTGTGCCCCCATAGGTAGCTAGGCAACATGAGTGATCGTGCTTAGATGTACACTGGTCACCCTAGTTAGAAAGACATGACCCATGAATGGTTAACAAAAACCAGGGGGTTTGTGAGAGCCGCATTTGCAAATGGCCAGCAAAAAACATGGTGCCCCTGTCCCAACTGCGACAACTGGAAAAAGCAGACAGAGTTTGAAATGGGTAAACACTTGCAGAAGTGGGGTTTTACGCCTAATTATACGGTGTGGACTTTTCATGGTGAGTCTGACCAACGTGCTAGAGCTGAGGTGATTCGTCGTCGCACCGATGAACATGGTACCGGGATTGAAGACATGGTGCAAGACTTTGATGATGCTCGGGATTCGGACGATGAGATGGAGGAATCTGCAAAGGCCTTCTATGAAATGCTGGAGTCTTCAAAACGTCCTCTCCACGAGCAGACTGAGCTTTGTCAGCTGGATTCCATCGCGCAAGTAATGGCTCTGAAGGCTCAATTCAACCTAGGCAGAGAATGCTACGACGCGATGATGACGATATTTGGACGCTTTCTACCCAAAGGCCATGTACTGCCTGCAAACCTGTACCAGTCAGAGAAAATCCTCCGTGTACTTAAGATGCCCTATGAGAAGATACATGCCTGTGAGAATGGATGTGCCTTATTTAGGCTTGAGTATGCGGCCTTGAACTATTGTCCCATTTGCAATTCTTCCAGGTATATTGTGGTAGACAACGGCATGGGTGAGAAGAATCAGACCAAAATCCCCATTAGTGTTCTTCGATATCTGCCAATCGTACCAAGACTTCAACGTCTTTTCATGGTCGAAGAGACGGCCAGACAGATGACATGGCACAAATTGGGCAAAAGAACCGAACTAGATGCGGATGAGAACAAGATGCTGGTACACACTTCAGATGGTTTTGCGTGGAGGCACTTCGATGCATTACATAAGGATAAATCGGAAGATCCAAGGCAACCTAGAGTTGCCATCAGCACGGATGGGTTCAATGTGTATGGTATGACGGCAGCACAATACAGTTGTTGGCCTGTATTTGTCATTCCACTAAATTTGCCACCCGGAGAGATTATGAAAAGAAAGAACATTTTCCTGACGTTGATAATTCCAGGACCCAACTATCCGGGGAAGAATATGAATGTGTACATGCAGCCGGTTAAGGATGAGTTGCAAGAAGCCTGGGATAATGGGATCAAGACCTACGACGCGGCTACCAAAACAAATTTCAAAATGCATGTGTGGTACATGTACTCGACGCATGATTATCCGGCGTTTGCGCTATTCGCTGGCTGGTGTGTGCATGGAAGATTCCCGTGCACCACATGCAAGGCAGCTCTTCAGTTCCGTTGGCTGCAGGCTGGTCGCAAGTATTCTTGCTTCGACATGCATAGACAATTCCTGGATCCTGACCATAAGTTCAGAAAAGACAAGAAGAATTTCATCAAAGGTAGAGTTGTCAAAAACACTGCACCAGCTGCGTTGACAGGCCAACAGACCCTTGATCAGTTAAACGCTCTTGTGAAAGCAGACGGCAAAGAGCCTCTTCACCGGTTTTTTTTACCGTCTACTTTGCCATGAGGGGGCAGACGACAAAGCCTTTGCCGTTCGTGGTTGCCCCCTTTGCCGTCCGCCTTGGCAGACGACAAATTTCTGAATTTCAGTAGTGACACTAGGTTGATCAAGATCTCAATCAAAGAGTAAATCAAGATGATCAACACACAAAGCGTATAAGATGTACCGAGAGGGATCAAGTGATCCCATGGTATGGTAAGCATTGTCCATTACGTGTTTGTGTACTAACCCATGGTCTTTGTGAGACTCCTATGTGGGGGTTAGGTGTGCTTCCATGGTCTTGCGTCAAAAGGAAGATCTCATACAACTCATGAAGGATGACGTCAAGTGGTGATCGTCATCAAGATTGTGGTGTGCAAGTTCAAGTGGATCAGCACGAATATACCATTGAAACTATTGTTAATGATCATGTGTTGATAAGGACAAGCTCATGTGCTAACAAGGACAAAATCAAGATAAGCATTCCTGAGCACTACATGCTTGATTCTTGTGGATGTTCACATGGTGGACAAATGAAGATGAATACATAAGCTAGGCTTTCCACATTGTGTATGGGAGAACTGCTTGAAGACTTCATCATGTCTTGCTTTCAACTTGAGACAATAAGTAACAACAACATCAAGCTCAAGTGAAAGGGCTAACTCAAAGGTATCAGTTCCTTTGACATTTGCGATACGGAGTGATGATCAGCGAATAAAAGTATACACTCAAGTATAGATCATCGGTACCCCTTTTATAATTCTTGAGTCTTTAGGGATCCCGCACTATTAAGAGGGGATCATAGGTTTTGTGATGAACTTGCTCAAACTAGATATCCACCGTTCTGCTCTTACCACATCTCCACTGCTCTGTTGTTATCAGAAAACAGGGCGAGTGCCTCGGACATCTGGCCTCCTCCGGACGTCCGCAGCCCGGACATCCGGCCTCCTCCGGACGTCCGTGGCCCGGACATCCGGCCTCCTCCGGACGTCCGAGGCCCGGACGTCCGACCAGCTTCGGAAATCCGGAACTATGCACCAGACAAACTTGAGCCATATAACTCGGTCTTCCGGCTCACTCCGGACGTCCGAGGGCCGGACATCCGACCAGCTACGGAAATCCGGAGCTTTGCACCAGAGAAACTTGCGCCATATAACTCGGACTTCCGGCTCTCTCCTCACGTCCGAGGGCCGGACATCCTACCAGCTTCGGAAATTCAGAGCTTTGCACTAGAGAAACTTGAGCCATATAACTCGGACTTCCGGCTCCCTCCGGACGTCCGAGGGCCGGACGTCCGTCCCCTTTCGGAAATCTGGAATCTTGCACCAGAGAAATTTGAGTCGAATAACTCGGACTTCCGGCCTTCTCCGGACGTTCGGTCCCTGTTCAACTCCACAGTGGTTCCAGATATATTTACAACCCTCGGACCTCCGACCCCTTGTGGACGCCCGGACATCCGTGAACTGCCGGATGTCTGACCCCTGTGTGACTTAAAGTGTCCCCAACGGATGTTTTTCTCTCCCCACTATAAATACCCCCCTCCCACGTCGTGAGAGGGTGCCCCAACACAGCCTTATCCTCATAAGAACTCATTTCTACCTCACACACTTTTTCTCACACCAAATCATAGATCCCAAGAGCATTTGTGAGCCCCTTTGAGAGTTGTTCCAATCAAAAGATAGATCGTCTCCCTCTCCTTCTCTCCACCCAAGCTATTTGAGATTTGAGCAAGTTTTGAGCATTCCCCGTGATCTTGTTACTCTTGGAGGTTGGAGACTCCTAGGCGGTAGGAGTTCTTCGGGGAGGAATTAATCCGTGTGATTACTCCCCGGAAAAGTTTGTGAGGGTTTGGAAGCCAGCTCAAAGGCTTACCACTAGTGGTTGAGAAACGCCTTCGTGGTGTTATCTCAAAGGGAGAATAGGGTGAGCCTTCGTGGCGTTGGTGTGCCTTCGTGGTAACATCCACCTCTCTAACGGTGACTAGCTTCCCTCCAAGGAAGTGAACATCGGGATACATCTTCGTCTCAGTGACCTTGGTTATCCTTAACCTTAACTCCTTACTTGTGGTTTACTTGTGTTACTTGAGCATACATACATTGCATATTGTTTTTGCTCATTATATTGTGTTGGCTATTTCTTGTACAAGATTAATCATTCAAGCATACCTTCTATATCCACACGTTCACACTTGCAGCTTTTGATATATCGTGTGCTAGTGTGATCTAGTATCTTGTGTCGTTCACCTACTTGTCGTGTGATATAGCTCAAGTAAGTTTGTGTAACTTACTTGTGCTTGTTAGTAACTATATTGTGTCCATCTTGGTAGATCGTGTTGTTGATACACGTTGCAGTGCCTAGTGCATTTAGGATTTGTGCTTGACAAGTATCCTCTTAGTTTATTTCCGCATTAGGTTTAAGCCAAATCCGAAGAAGTTTTTAAATAGCCTATTCACCCCCCTCTAGGCGTCATCGAGGTCTTTTCAATTGGGTCAGAGCTAGGTCTCTCTTTAATTAGGTTTCACGACCGAGAGAGTATCGATGTCGACTATTGGATTAGTGCACAATGGCACCTTTGACTTTGATGGCACAAATTATACCCTATGGAGAATCCGTATGCTTCATCACTTTCGTGCCATGGGCCCTAATACTTTATGAATTGTTCTTGTAGGGATTGCTGACAAAAAGGATGATGCATCTTCATCTACTAATGAAATGTATCTTGATTGTGAGGCTTTTCTTGCCATTCATCGAACCATAAGTCCTGAAGTGTTTAAGTCTATCTCGACTTGCAAGTCAGCTCATGAAGTTTGCACTAAACTTGAAGATATATATGGTGGGTCCAATCTTGATGAAGACGATATTATGATGAAGGAGTTGGTGCATGAGCTCTTCACTCTTTTCGATCATAAAGAGTCCACCACTACTTCCATATCCGATTGCTTCCACACCTCAGCATCTGCAATCTCACAAGGTAATGACATGGTGAGTGAAGAAATATATGTTGATGAAAATGTCATAGCCTCTATGGACATGAGCATATCTAGCACCACACATAGTGTAAATTATTGTGCTGATAGGTCATGCATTTCACCCAAAGATCCCTCCACAAATGTCTGTGGTGATATGCCTGCTCTCCCGTGTCCTCTTGATCAAAATATCTTGTTTCTCCCTAGTTGTTCTATGACTAATCATGTAGGGGAAATCAAGAAATATGAAGTACTTTTGACTAATGAAGAATTAGATTCACCAAAAGAATCATCATCAACTCCTCCAGTTCACATGTGCCTCATGGCAAGAGGTAATATTGAGGTATCATCTTCCCTGTGCAATAACGATGATATTTGCGATGAGGATGATGATGATGACTTGATTGAAAATATCTATGTGATCAGTAAAATTCTTCATAAAGCTAAAAATAACGCTCTTCAAAGGTTCCAAGATGTTCTTGCTTACTTTGAAAATTGTAATGATTCACTTAATCATGAACAAGCTAAAAGTGAATAACTTGAACATGAACTTGAGAAGAGTCATCAAGAAGGTAGAGACTTAAGATCTTCAAAAGGATAGATTGAAGTTGCTCATGATAAACTTAAAAGGGATTTTGAGGTCCTTCTCCTTGAATGCAAGAATGTCAAGGGAGAGCTCGTCAAAACCTCTAAGATATATGAGGAGCTTCAATCTACTCATGAGAAGTCTCTAATCGCTACTTACTCCTCCCATATTGTTGATGATACTAGTACATCTAACCCTATCTCTTTTGAAGTATCAACATTCAAGGAGAATGTTGAGCTACGTGCTCAACTTGATTTACTAACTAGCAATTATGGGAAGTTGGAAGAAAACCATGTAATGCTCACAAGCTCTCATGCCGATATTCTAACATCCCATAATGTGCAAAAGCTAGCTCATGAGGCTATCATCACCAAGGTAACATCAAGTGAGCCTCATGTGGACAATGGCACTACTTCTAGTCAAAGTACTATATTTCCATGTGCTAGTCCTCGTAATTCGTCTACTCATAATGTTGCTACCTCGTGTGATGAATTACTTTCCTTGCCTTGTTGTTCTAGCATTGAAGCTTACACTTCCTCTAGTACTTGCATTGATACTAACCGTGCAGAGGAAATCGAAGAGCTCAAGGCCCAAGTCACTTCTTTGAAGAAAGACTTGGAACAGTGTCATGAAGGGATGTCCACACTCAGCAACGTCCTGTGTGAGCAAACATCTCCGAATGACAAAAATGATGTTGGAGTAAACTCAAACAAAAACAAGAGGGGCCTAGAACAAGTCAATAGTTCGGCCAAAATCATTTTCTTCAAGTGCAAAGTTAAAGGGCACCATGTTCGATCTTGCCCTCTGAAGACGAAGTCTCAAAGTCACAAGCAACAAGGGAAGCGGCCACAAACTCAATCACATATTCAGCCACAAGTTGAAGGAAGGCCTCTTCCCAATAAGACCCAAGCCAACACTCCCCGAGGTGAGAAATCAACTAGGAAGAAAGCAAAGGGTAGATTTTGTTACTTATGTCGTGAGAAGGGTCACGTCGCTTCGTCTTGCACAAGAGGTAACTTATCCAACCCAATCACTATTGATGATATCTATTCCCTTGGGAAGGATAAGGTTGGCAATGTGTTTGCCAAGTTTGTTGGTACTCAAAATGGTGTCAAGAAAAGAACCATTTGGGTTGCCAAGCCTATTGTGATTAACCTCTTAGGACCCAACGTAGTTGGGGACCAACAAGCTCAAACTTGATCAATAGGTGACTATGGAGTACATTAGAGACTTGGATACATAATGAAGAATTAAGGGGTCTTCATCATTCATATTATCTCAAGCCAATTCATTTGGATTATTGAGTTTCTATCTTATATCCAATGTGCCTCCTTACGGTAACTTATACTTAAACTGTTTACATTGTTAGGTCCTTGCCCCTTTGCATGTTGTGGTTTTGTACCTTGCATGTGTTTGTATATGTTGTGCTTCCAACTTGCTTATCTTGAGTAATCGGGTATGTGTATGTTGGTTTGCATATCATGTACATGTGAGTCTTGTATTGAGCCTTTTTGGATCTTGTTTGTATTTTTGTTGGCTCTTGTGAGAGATTAATGGATTATCCCATTGTGGGGGAGTGATGTGCTTTGCACACCTCACAATCCTATAAATGTGTATACATGGGGAATACCACTTAGTTTTGATATTTCAAGATTATCTAGTTTCTATGTGGTATGTCTTACTCATGAGAAATTCAAATTCTATATGGTCCATTAAGTATCTCTTGTTGGTTTTAATTTGCCACTTGTTAATATTGTTGGTTTCTCACATTATGGGGGAGTAATATGCTATGTGCATATTACAAAACTAGAAAATGTGTACATTTGAGGTGTTGCCACTTAGTATTGATATTGTAAATTATCTTGTTCCTAGGTGGCATGTTAGCTCTACAAGTGTCATTTTCTTTCGTTTTATGGGCAAAGATGATCTTGGATATATTTGCGATCTACCAATGAGTATCACTTCCAAAATACTTCTTGTCCTTGACAATTGTATTCCCATCATGTGATAGGAATTGCTAATCGTCTTTACAATGGATTTTGTGTTTCGTTTGTCTTCCTTGCCTCTTATGGATCTATTTTAACATGTCTAGTGTTTTTATAGATATAGAGAAAGTGATGATCCCATCGTGTGCATTTTGTATTTAAATGCAAATTCTACATAATGCACGTCCCTTGGGGGAGCTATCCTATTTTCTTTAGAACACTCTCTTTATTCACCCATCATAAAATCTTTTGATCCCCATCAAGTGTGTGTTGATGGGAGGCAAGTCTTGCTCTTTATGATTCTTTGTGCCATCATGAAAATGTGTCGAGGGCTTGGTTTGTTGGAACCTAGCTCTCTTTTGGAAATTAGATACCTCGTGTTTGTTTTCCTTCATTTGGTTTCTTGTTTCCTTTTATTTGGCATATGTCAATGGATATCTCATTCCTTGAGGTATCTTTTAGTTCATATCCTTCAAGTGATATTTCTTTTTGTTTAGGATCTTATTATCACTTGATACCTTGTCTTTTGGTGACTTATCAACTTTGTGTTGAGTTGATTCTTGAGAGTCTTGAGCATGCATATCTACTATATACAACTTCTTTTGCTTGCTTTCCTTCTTTGACCCAATATATAAGGAAAACTCCACCTTGTCATAAATTGGGTAAAGTGTGCATGAAATTCAAATTCATATCTGTATGCACATATGTATGTGGAGTTTGTCCTATGTATTGCTGGTTTTCTAACTCTTTGGTCCCAATGAGTTTGGGCACCATTTTGTTTGTTTTACTGTTCCAGGAACAACTGGAGATGCATTGGATGCTCGGCTCACCTATAAGGAAGGTGTTGAGACCATGTGATTATTAGAGCCAAGTTAGGATGATCAAAGAACAACTATCTACTACATCAATCCAATGTTGTCTCGGTAACAAGTATCCACTTCATGCATTCTTTTCTTGCAAAGGCCCCAACCTGTCTTTTCGTTTCCAGGTTGCATCATGGCATGAATCTCTTGATTCGTTCTTGTAGTACTTGTTTGCTTTCTCAAAGAATCCGAACGATGATGTCTTACTACTAGTTGGGATGTCTTTGATGTTCGTATGTTGGAAGTTCATATTGTACAATAAGAAAATATTAGGCCATGTGCTATGCTTCCAAGCAAAAGATCTCATTGATATATTTATGACTTCCTTTTGGATATCTAGTTTGTTCCTTCTTGTAACCATTTCGTGTGTATATCCTTCTTTGTGGATATATATCATCATGATTGTCTTCTACTTAGAATCTTTTACACATGAGAGAAGTTACATCTCTAATTGATATCCTCTTTTCTTTCACTTCCATCGTTACATTTCCTTTTTCAGTTTTTGGTGGCTTCGTGAAAGGATTTGTTTTGAGTGCGTATCTTATTTTCCTACATATTGATGCACTCTTTGGCCGTGAAGATTATTTTTCCTCATGCTTGTCTTGATGAGGGTTTTGCCATTTCAATTAGTATCCCTCCTCTTGATAAGGTTCTTACTTCCTATCTTCACAGTGGGTTGTCACAAGCGTTGGTTCTTATTTTGTCTATTAGTAAGCTTGTGAACCCATTTTCTAGTATGTGTGTGTGGGAATGATATGTCTTGCAATTTGTATCTCATTTCATCAAGACTATGTGATGAGTAATGCTCATCCTTATCTTAGTCTTCTCAAGTGCTTTGCCATGACTCACACACATTACTTTGGTTGAGCTTATTCTTAAGTTGCTTCCTTTACATGTTGCTCAACCATTTGTTTTGTGCAATTGATATGCTTATTGTCCCATCTATCTTCTTGCACTCGTTGTGTGTTTTTATTAATTTTGGGGGAGCAACGATCCTATTTTGTGCACGTGTATCAAATACAAAAATCTTGTATTAGTGCACAAATCATGGGGAGCTTCTCTAGTTTTTGATAAAACACTCTGTTTCCTTTATCATAATATGTTCTATTCATGTGGTTTGAAGGACCATATGATTGTTTGTTCCATCTGGAATCTTTTGATTGCTTGCCTCTATCTTTGTATGTCTTTGTGGCATACGATCCTTTTATTTGAAATCTTTGGGTCCTCAATATAGTGTGTTTTCCTACAACTACTTATCATTGTATTTGTGTATTTTTCTGCACTCATTTGCTGAGAAGTACACACTTTTTGGAGGACCACCTACTATATTGGCTTTCTAAACTTTTCGTCCATTTTGGCCATCGATGCCAATGGGGGAGAAGTTTAGAGAGTTTACTTTGGATATGTTTAGAGGGTTTTGCTTTTATTGCGTAAGCATTTACATCTTGTACACATGCATTATTACCTTGTATGTGTGCGCTTGGTTATGCTTATTTCCGTATATAAACTCTCTTGAAGTGGTTGTCTTCAATTACCAAAATGGGGGAGATTGTTAGAGCATATATCTCCATATGTGGTTTTGGTAATTGATGACAATTCCTATGGACTAATGGTTGCCTTAAGTTATATTTATAGGATTTGTCCATAGGCACTTCTTGAAGTCCATCTGTTGGGTTCAAGGAGTTTATATGATGACCAACATGGTATTCAAGGTATTATCCAAAGAATGGTCATAGAGACACAAGGTTGATCAAGATCTCAGACAAAGAGTAAATCAAGATGATCAACACACAAAGCGTATAAGATGTAGCGAGAGGGATCAGGTGATCCCATGGTATGGTAAGCATTGTCCATTACGTGTTTGTGTACTAACCCATGGTCTTTGTGAGACTCCTATGTGGGGTTAGGTGTGCTTCCATGGGCTTGCGTTAAAAGGAAGATCTGATACAACTCGTGAAGGATGACGTCAAGTGGTGATCGTCATCAAGATTGTGGTGTGCAAGTTCAAGTGGGTCAGCACGAATATATCATTGAAACTATTGTTAACGATCATGTGTTGATAAGGACAAGCTCATGTGCTAACAAGGACAAGATCAAGATAAGCATTCCTGAGCACTACATGCTTGATTCTTGTGGATGTTCACATGGTGGACAAATGAAGATGAATACATAAGCTAGCCTTTCCACATTGTGTATGGGAGAGTTGCTTGAAGACATCATCATGTCTTGCTTTCAACTTGAGCCAAGAAGGAACAACAACATCAAGCTCAAGTGAAAGGGCTAACTCAAAGGTATCACTTCCTTTGACGTTAGTGGTGCGGAGTGATGATTAGCGAATAAAAGTATACAATCAAGTATGGATCATCGGTACCCCTTTTATAATTCTTGAGTCTTTAGGGATCCCGCATAATTAAGAGGAGATCACAGGTTTTGTGATGAACTTGCTCAAACTAGATATCCACTGTTCTGCTCTTACCACATCTCCACTGCTCTGCTATTATCAGAAAACAGGACCAGTGCCTCGGACATCCGGCCTCCTCCGGACGTCCGAAGCCCGGACATCCGTCCTAATCCGGAAATCTGTGGCCCGGACATCCGGCCTCCTCCGGACGTCCGAGGCCCGGACGTCCGACCAGCTTCGGAAATCCGGAACTATGCACCAGACAAACTTGAGCCATATAAATCGGACTTCTGGCTCCCTCCGGACGTCCTAGGGTCGGACGTCCGATCAGCTTCGGAAATCCGGAGCTTTGCACCAAAGAAACTTGAGCCATATAACTCGGACTTCCAGCTCTCTCCGGACGTCCGAGGGCCAGACGTCCGACCAACTTCGGAAATCCGGAGCTTTGCACCAGAGAAACTTGAGCCATATAACTCGGACTTCCGGCTCCCTCCGGACGTCCGAGGGCCGGACGTCCGTCCCCTTTCGGAAATCCGGAATCTTGCACCAGAGAAATTTGAGTCGAATAACTCGGATTTCCGGCCTTCTCCAGACATCCGGTCCCTGTTCAACACCACAGTGGTTCCAGATATATTTACAGCCCTCGGACGTCTGACCCCTGTCGGACGTCCGACCCCTTGTGGACGCCCGGACATCCGTCAACTGCCGAATGTCCGCCCCCTGTGTGACTTAAAGTGTCCCCAACGACTGTTTTTCTCTCCCCACTATAAATACCCCCCTCCCACTTCGTGAGAGGGTGCCCCAACACAGCCTTATCCTCATAAGAACTCATTTCTACGTCACACACATTTTCTCACACCAAATCTTAGATCCCAAGAGCATTTGTGAGCCCCTTTGAGAGTTGTTCCAATCAAAAGATTGATCGTCTCCCTCTCCTTCTCTCAACCAAAGCTATTTGAGATTTGAGCAAGTTTTGAGCATTCCCCGTGATCTTGTTACTCTTGGAGGTTGGAGACTCCTAGGCGGTAGGAGTTCTTCGGGGAGGAATCAATCCGTGTGATTACCCCCCGAAAAAGTTTGTGAGGGTTTGGAAGCCAGCTCAAAGGCTTACCACTAGTGGTTGAGAAATGCCTTCGTGGTGTTATCTCAAAGGGAGAATAGGGTGAGCCATCGTGGCGTTGGTGTGTCTTCGTGGTAACATCCACCTCTCTAACGGTGACTAGCTTCCCTCCAAGGAAGTGAACATCGGGATACATCTTCATCTCAGTGACCTTGGTTATCCTTAACCCTAACTCCTTACTTGTGGTTTACTTGTGTTACTTGACCATACATACATTGCATCTTGTTTGTGCTCATTATATTGTGTTGGCTATTTCTTGTACAAGATTAATCATTCAAGCATACCTTCTATATCCACACGTTCACACTTGCAGCTTTTGATATATCGTGTGCTAGTGTGATCTAGTATCTTGTGTCGTTCACCTACTTGTCGTGTGATATAGCTCAAGTAAGTTTGTGTAACTTACTTGTGCTTGTTAGTAACTATATTGTGTCTATCTTGGTAGAGCGTGTTGTTGATACACGTTGCAGTGCCTAGTGCATTTAGGATTTGTGCTTGACAAGTATCCTCTTAGTTTATTTCCGCATTTGGTTTAAGACAAATCCGAAGAAGTTTTTAAATAGCCTATTCACCCCCCTCTAGGCGTCATCGAGGTCTTTTCAGATGTGAACTAGATTACTGACTCTAGTGCAAGTAGGAGACTGTTGGAAATATGCCCTAGAGGCAATAATAAATTAGTTATTATTATATTTCTTTGTTCGTGATAATCGTTTATTATCCATGCTATAATTGCATTGATTAAAAACTCAAATACATGTGTGGATACGTAGACAAAACACTGTCCCTGGTAAGCCTCTAGTTGACTAGCTCGTTGATCAAAGATGGTCAAGGTTTCCTGACCATAGACAAGTGTTGTCGCTTGATAACGGGATCACATCATTAGGAGAATCATGTGATGGACTAGACCCAAACTATGAATGTAGCATGTGATGGTGTCATTTTGTTGCTATTGTTTTCTGCGTGTCAAGTATTCATTCCTATGACCATGAGATCATGTAACTCACTGACACCAGAGGAATAACTTGTGTGTATCAAACGTCACAATGTTACTGCGTGACTATAAAGGTGCTTTGCAGGTATCTCAGAAGGTGTCCGTTGAGTTAGCATGGATCAAGACTCGGATTTGTCACTCCGTGTGACGGAGAGGTATCTTGGGGCCCACTCGGTAATACAACATCACATATAATCCTTGCAAGCAATGTGACTCAAGTGTGAGTTACCGGATCTTGTATTGCGGAATGAGTAAAGAGACTAGCCGGTAACAAGATTAAAATAGGTATAGGGATACCGACGATCAAATCTCGGGCAAGTAACATACAGAAGGACAAAGGGAATGTTATACGAGATTATATGAATCCTTGGCACACAGGTTCAACCGATAATATCGTCGTAGAATATGTAGCATCCAATATGGACATCCAGGTCCCGCTATTGGATATTTACCGGGGAGTGTC
Organism: Hordeum vulgare subsp. vulgare; assembly: GCF_904849725.1. NCBI lineage: Eukaryota > Viridiplantae > Streptophyta > Magnoliopsida > Poales > Poaceae > Hordeum > Hordeum vulgare. Next base: position 461,610,470 of record NC_058524.1, read on the forward strand.
TCGGGTCATGTCTACATAGTTCTCGAACCCGCAGGGTGTGCACACTTAAGGTTCGGTGACGTTTCAGTTTAGTTGAGTTATATGTGTTGGTGACCGAAGGTTTTTCGGAGTCCCGGATGAGATCACAGATGTTACGAGGGTTTCCGGAATGGTCCGGAAATGAAGATTGACATATAGGAAGTTGGTGTTTCGATTCCGGAAAGTTTTCGGGCATTGCCGGCAGTGTACCGGGAGTGATGAATGGGTTCCGGAAGTCCACTGGGTGGGCCCACCACACCCCAAGGGGTCCACATGGGTTTATTGGATGCACAGTAAGGTATAGTGGGCTGCCAAAGTCATCCAAGGAAAGCGCATGAGGAAAAAGTGGAAAATCCAAAAGAGGTGGGGAAATAAGGAAGGAGTTCTAATCCAAGTGGGCTTGGAGAAGGACTCCCCCCTTCCCCAAGTCGGCCGACCCAAGGAGGCCTTCTTGGCCGGCACCCTAAGGGCTTTCCTGACCCCTTGGCTCTTCCTATATATACTTGAGGTTTAGGGCTGTTTGAGACATAACATTGCCATGTGCAACTCAAACCTACACCTCCTAGTTCTTCCTCTATATTAGATTTCTACGGAGCTCGGGCGGAGCCCTGCAGGAATAGATCATCACCAACACTGGCGCGCCGTCACGCTGCTGGAGAACTCATCTACTTTTCCGCCTCTATTGCTGGATCAAGAAGGCAGAGATCGTCATCGAGTTGTACGTGTACGGAACACGGAGGTGCCGCCCGTTCGGCGCTAGATCGGAACGGATCGTGGGATGGATCGTTGGACGACGGTGATCTGAATCACGAAGCTGTACCACTACATCAACCGCATTTCTTAACGCTTCCCTCTTAGCGATCTACAAGGGTACGTAGATCTAATCTCCTCTTGTAGATGAACATCACCATGATAGGTCTTCGTGTGCGTAGGAAATTTTTTGATTTCCATGCAACGTTCTCCAACATTTAGCCGTTGTCTCCGACGTTGATGTAGCCTTATCAGTATGTCTCGTTGTTGTATCCCTCCGCCGCATGCCTGCGTGCCGCCTAGTGAGTACAGGTTATCGCCAAATTTTGAATTTGTAACCAAAGGTGTGTGATCAAACTTATGTACGGATCTGTATGTCAAACTTGGCTACTATGAAGTATCTATCGCATTTCCTTTCGTCATGCTTGATTATTTCATGAATGACTACATACCCCTGCAATTACTTTATGCGAAACTACCCCTATTAAATTTTAGTAGGATGGTTAGACCAGCTGGCCAGCCGTGTAGCACCACAAACGATCCACCACCCCTGCCTCCTGAATATTTGGCTGGGATGATCCAATAGTTTGAACTGAACTGCCAGTTTATGCAAGGGCTCATGGACCAGTTCCCAAGGACAAACGTGAACCAGCAGCAAGGCGTGACACTGCAAGACTTCTGCTGCCACAACCCTGCAATTTACAACAGCTCAACTCAGCCTAATGATGCTGATAACTCGCTCTGTGACATCGCTTATGAGCTAGACTCTGCCAATGTGCCCCTGGCAAGCCATGTCAACTTTGCAGCCTACGTTCTAAAGGGTCCCTTTGCTCAATGGTGGGACACTCACATGCGCTCTCAGCCTATAGGTATTATCATCAAGTGGCCTGAGTTCCAAGCCGCTTTCCGTGCCCGCTACATTCCTCAGGAAATCATGGACCGGAAGAAGCGTGAGTTCCGCAACCTTGTCCAGGGCAACAAAACTGTGGATGCTTATGAGCGGGAATTTCTGGACTTATCCCGCTATGCATAAGAAGACATTGCAACCGATGCTCACAGACAGGAGAAGTTCCGTGATGGCCTCCACCCTAACATCAAGCTGGCGCTCCTTGTTTAGGACTATGCTGATGGTGAACAAGGCCATCCAGGTTGAAACTGGTCTACAGGAATACAAGGATAGGAGCAAGCACAACTGTGATCGTCCAGTTGCCCCGCTTGATCACCAAGGGTCAATCTACTGATCGACGAGCCAAGACCCGTCACATCACTCACACCCCCTTAGTTGTACGACGCTACAGAGCTACTATTGAGTACCGAGGGTGAAACCTCATTACATACTCCGATGTTAGCGTTGTAGTGTAGTTGAGTGGCAAGGGTTCTCGGAGGGTGATTCCTCCTTCACCACCTTCGACAATGACTCTGTCGTGCCACCCCTCAAGCATGATCCAGCGAAGGTGATTCCTCCCTGGCCACCTTGACGGTTACAACGTTCGGACGCTATCGAGGGTGATACCTCGGATTCCTCTAATGTTATAGCCACACAGTTACTTGACCTTGTTACTGGAACTTGATGAATGTTGTGTTGTGGGTGGATTACCGTGAGAATGTGACGAGGTGTGGCCGGGCATTCTGGTCCTTGCCACACATCCTCGAGATTAATTATAATGCTAATGGATTTGGGTATTTGATCTGAGTTGGTTGGGAGACTTTTTTTGCCCTAACCTTCACGTGGGAGAAGTTATGGGTACTCGACGTCGTGGTATCAGCCGAAGCTCTTCATATGTCAGCACTGGAGCGGCGCGTGCCCGAGTGGCCTGGATAAGCATTGTTCTTGTATAACATCGGCCGCACTTGCATCATGTAAGAGTGCAAAGGGTGATGGGCCCATGACCCCTGCACGCTTAGGATTTAGACGGACGGGTTGGCCTCTCTATTGAGCCTAGGTAGGGCTGTGACATGTTGATGTTCCGAGGCCGGGCATGACCGGGGAAAGTGTGTCCGACCAGAGTTAATCAAGCGTGTTGGGTACTATGGTGCACCGGCGCAGGGATGAAAATTAACTATTCAAATAGTCGTGTCCACGGTTACACGACGACTTGGAGTTGTGCCCCGATCTTATAGGTGCACCGGCGCAGGGATGAAAATTAACTATTCAAATAGTCGTGTCCACGGTTACACGACGACTTGGAGTTGTGCCCCGATCTTATAGAAATTCAACTATTACTTAACTGGAATGTTTGCTCCAGGATTGTTTCTCACAGGGAGTCGAGGAAGAATCTCTAGGCGTGACCTTAATTAATATTGCTGCAACAATATGACTATTTAATTGTGTTACTTGCTCTACTATCATCTATTGCTGCAAGACCCATGAAGATGCTAGTCTTCGATAGGACTAGTGCCCTCTCTATATTCTCGCATTGTTGCAGTCAGTCCAGGTATAACCTCCTTCCCTTTGATACTGATGCATACTTAGTATAGTTCTGATGTTAGTCTTGCAAGTACTTTGGATGAGTAATCACCGTAGCTTTGCTCCCCCTTTTCCCTTTGATACGATTGCTGCAACCAGATGATGGAGCCTATGAGATGCCGTATCCCGCCGACGACGCCTACTACCCCGACGGTGTCTACTACTTCGTGGAGGGCGGTGACGACCAGGAGTAGTTTAGGAGGTTCCCAGGCATGAGGCCTCGCCTCGTTCGATCGATGTATCTTTTATGCCAACCTTCTCTAAGGCATTTCCCTTGTTCTATGTGTGTACTCAGATATTTTTTGTTTCCGCTGACACGTATGAGAGCCGACTGCATGTAGGTAGCCCCCTTTCCAACTCATTGGCCGAAGTTGAGTCTAGTATTTGAAAAAACTTTTACTAACAATGTTGTGTGGCTTACGGGCCCACATCTCAATTGGGTGGTATTAGTATCTTTTACTCCTCTTCTATAATGTGGGTTCTGATATCTCTTCTATTTTGGGTTAAAGATTCTGCTAACTCTAACATTAAGTTCTCGTAATCACATCGATCCGGAGAACTGGATTATCTATTATTGTTCTTCGGATAATGTGTTACACACACTGCCATTTAAAATCCTTGAATTTTCCTTTTCAGATGCGTCCCGCAAGGCAGATCATACGCCTGAGTATGGCTCTTGATGCGACTGGGTCCCAGCCATTCTAGCCGACCTCTTGACCAGGCTGGGATATCGCTGGTACCCCGAGTACATTGTGTACGAGGACTTTCGCTAGTTCAACCAGGGGCAGTACCAGTCTGAGGTTTGCATCTTCAAACGGACGAACATCTCCACCAACGAGTTGCACACCTTCTGCAGAGTTGGGTTGACAATCGATATGGTCGTCCATGATGTTGCCTATATCGCTATCACCCGCCTCTGTGGAGCGTACCCTTACCTGGAGGAGACTGCTTTCACATACATGTCGTATAAAACTGTTGGGGATGATACTGGATCTCATCTCACTGCCTACACCACCTCTGTTCGGGAGCGCAAAGATTGATCCTACGTCGCTGTCTGTACACCCAACGTGAGATTTTGCAATGACCCACAGGTTCTGGTGCAGTACACCGAGGCGCTGGATCGTGCCTTCCGAGCTCGGACTATTGAGTTGTACGCCACGTGTACCCGTCTTTACGACACATTAACATAGTTGTAGTCAGCAGTCGTTGCGAGGATACACCCTCACTACATCCTTCACCCGTGCGGGACAGAGCTACCACCAGGCCTTGAGTGGCCTGCAGTTGGAGGTCGTACCCTTGCACTTGGACCTCGGCTCCCCGATTGGCTGAAGCACGAACACATGAGTTGCAATGCGGTGCAAAATCCTACTCCTTCTCCTATCAGGGTCACCGTTAGCTACCTAGATTTAGTGGTTGTCTCTGTTGTTGATGTATCCTTATCTCTATGTCTCGTTGTCGTATCCCTCCACTGCATGCCTACGTACCGCCTAGTGTGTCCAGTTTCTCGCCAAATTTTGAATTTGTAATCGATGGTTTGTAATCGAACTTATGTATAGGTATGTATGTCAAACTTGGCTACTATAAAGTACCTATCGCATTTCCTTCCGTCATGCTTGATTACTTCATGAATGACTACATACTCCTGCAATTACTTTATGCTCAACTACCCCTGTTAAATTTTAGCAGGATGGTTAGAGCAGATGGCCGCCCGTGTGGCGCCGCAAATGATCCACCACCCCCCGCCTCCTGAATATTTGGCTGGGATGATCCAATAGTTTGAACTGAACCGCCAGTTTATGCAAGGGCTCATGGACCAGTTTTCAAGGCCGAGCATGAACCAGCAGCAAGGCGTGACACTGCAAGACTTCTGCCGCCTCAACCCTGCAATTTACCGCACCTCAAATCAGCGTCTTTATGTTGATGATTGGCTCCATGACATCTCTATTGACCTGGAGTCTGCCAACGTGCCCCTAGCAAGCCATGTCAACTTTGCAGCCTACATTCTGAAGGGTCCTGCTGCTCAATGGTGGGACACTCACAGGCGCTCTCAGCCTGTTGGTACTATCATCACCTGGCCTGAGTTATAAGCCGCTTTCCGTGCCCGCTACATTCCTCAGGAAATCATGGACCGGAAGATGAGTGAGTTTCGCAACCTTGTCTAGGGCAACAAAATTTTGGATGCTTATTAGTGGGAATTTCTGGACTTATCCTGCTATGCAGAAGAAGACATTGCAACTGATGCTCGCGGATAGGAGAAGTTCCATGATGGCCTCCACCCTGACATCAAGCTGGCGCTCCTTGTTCAGGACTATGCTGATTTCGCCACCTTGGTGAACAAGGCCATTCAGGTTGAAACTAGTCTGTCGGAATACAAGGACAGTAGCAAGCGCAACCGTGACACGGGTTCAGCTTCGGGCCCATCTGCACGGAAGCCGAAGATCTGGATTCCCCACAACATGCATCATGCACCTGCTCCTCCTCCAAGGCCCTCTTATGCTACACCTCGACTGCCTCCTCCACCACCTAGGCAGCCAAGGCTTCCATCTCCACCGCCTCGAGCTCACAACGGGTTGTGCTTCAAGTGTGGTCGTCCAGGTCACCATGATAGAGACTGCAGGAAGAATCCGAACTAGCTGGCACTTCCCTCAACAAGTAGTGGCAACAATCAGAACCACAACAACAATGCAAAACCTACTTATGTTCGTGGTCAAGCCAACAACATTGATATGGGTCAAGCTGAGGACCAGCCTACTACCGTGATGGGTACACCTCTCGTTAACTCAGTACCTACTTTTGTATTGTTTGATACATAAGCATCGCATTCCTTCATGTCGGAAATTTTGCATTCATGCATGGCATTAAATACGAAGAGATGAACATCCCGATAGTGGTAAACACCCCCGTGGGCCAATGGCGACCCTCCATGGTTTGCCCCAATATCCCCACTAAAATTGCAGGATTAGAATTCCTGGCTGCTCCCATTTTACTAAAGTCTTCAAACATTGACCTCATACTGGGAGTGGACTCGTTGGAAGCTCATACGGCTTCAATCGTTTGTGCCACCAAAATTGTCCACCTCTTGCACCCTTCAAATGTGTTAATAAGCTACCATGCTCATCTCGTTGGAGATGCTCACGCATGGCTATATGCCTTGAATTCTTTAAATGTGTCGCCTCTTGAAGGGATCGAAAACATTCCAATTGTCCGGGCATTTCAAGATGTCTTTTGATACGTCCCAGACGTATCTATAATTTCTGCTTGTTCCATGATCTTTTGGGTGACATTGTTATATGTTTTGCTACACTTTGATATCATTTTACACATATTTGGACTAACCTACTAACTCAGTGCACCCAATGCAAATTTCTCTCTGCTGATGTATTTTTTGCATGGGCTTTTACCCAATTTTCCAAAGCCTCAAAAATCCCGAGAAAAATATATAAAAATCAGCATACCGGAAGCTTCCACATCATCGAAGATGGGCCATAGGGGGACCAGGGGCTGTCCAGGCGACCTCCTGGCGTGGTCTACCCCCTGGCCGCACCCACAGGCCGCCTGGGTGGGTCCCACGCCCTCCGGTGCCCTCCTTCTGCCTATACTTACCTCTCCGAGAGGAAACCCTTCCAGAATATCCAGAATCGCAAATTTCTCCATCATTCTGCCGCCGCGGCACTTCCAAGATCAGGAGGGTCAGGAGGCCTCTTCCCGACACCCTGTTAGAGGGAGGATTGACCTCCGGGAGCTTCTCCACCGTCATGGACACTTCCTGGACGTGCCGTGAGTAGTCCTCCATGGACCATGAGTCCATGACCAGTAGCTATGTGATGTCTTCTCTCCAATCTTGTGCTTCCATGATTAGCCCTTGTGAGCTTCCCTACATGATCAAGGCATCTATGTAATTACCTTGATATTGCTATGCTCGGTTTGTTGGGATCCGATGGATTATGAGATTATGTTCAGATTGTTATGAGTTATATATTTGATTATCCTTTTATATTATGTTCCTTAGTGATTCATGCATGTTCTCCGTTGCTATTTATTGCTTTGGTCGAGTAGTAGATTGTAACTCCAAGAGGGAGCGTTATGCATGATTGTGGGTTCATGCCCCTCGATGTCTAGCTTGAGTGACAGAAACATGAGACTAGGGGATGTGCTGTTGCTACCGGGGAGAAAACAATGGTGCTTGTGACCGCGGTTGCAAGGATTGTTTACCTTAAGCATAGTTCATTAATGCAGTTGTCTGTTGCTTTGAGTTTACACTTTGGGTGGGGCTCGCAACTTAATACCAGCGAGATGTTTTGGATAGATATCTCAAGGTGGATGATTAGTAAGTACATGTTGATGAATAAACGGTCTACTTGTCTTGGCGTACTGCCCATTATTATTGAACCTCTAACTATCAAGTAGCATAATTAGCATTGCAATGCGTTCATAATTCTGTCAATTTCCCAACTGTAATTTGTTTACCCAAGCATAGTTGTCTAGCGTATTTTGGGAGAGACACATCACTAGTGAACATCATGTGACTCCGGTCCATATCACCATTATTGTTTACACCTCCATCATTTACCGTTTTCATTTATTTTTCCGTTGCAAGCACTATTACTATTCCCGCTTGTGTTTTGATCCTTTGCAAACTACAAGGCCGGAGAGATTGACAACCTCTCTGTAATCGATGGGAGCAAAGTTATTTGTGTGTGTCCAGGTCCATATCTTCTGCTAGCGTCAGGGTGGGAGACACCTACTTGTTGATCCTAGGAGTCCTCCTGGTTCGTTAACCTTACAGTTTCCATGTAAGGGAAAACTTGCTCCCGACTACATCTCACCTTCCACTTGGGGTAACCAACAAGGAGCGGGAAGTATATACATCATCTCGTCATCAAGCAAAGTTTTCTGGCGCCGTTGCCACGGACTCCAGTCTTCAAGATAGGGGAGTTGCACACTATCTTTTACTTTTGCTTTTTAGTCTTGTTAGTTTACTTGCTAGTTTTTGCCTTGGAGTCTTATACCAAAAACCACAATAAAATTAGTTTCTTTGTTCTTGCTTGTTGCTATGGCTTCCACTGAGAACACCAAGTTGTGTGACTTCATTAGTCACAACAACAATGATTATACCTTCTCTTCTATTGCACCAGTTACCACTAAGGGTATTTATATAAGTAATAGACCTTGTGACTATACTAGTCTTCATGGAGAATTATGCCCTTGGCATGGTCACCCCGGAAGAAACAGGATCTTTGGTTTGAAGTTTCTCCTGAACGTCCCTAAACTTGGGAAGACATCCAAACTCTTATTATAGAGAGCAAATCAAACATAGAGGATGACACTACAATTCTACTTAATAGCGATGATATTGAATTTGACAATTGTAGTCTTTCCGAAGTTATCACCTTTTTGCAAAGAATGGCTAAAGACCCCCACACTAGTACACTTAATATTGCCTTCACTGAGCATCTTACCAATGCTCTTATCAAACCTATGGAGGAGAAGCTCAAGCTAGAGACTTCTATTCCTAGAAAACTAGAAGATGGTTGGGATCCTATGGTTAAAATTAAATTGAATAATATCTCTTGCTTTGCTTTATGTGATGTTGGAGCTAGTGCTTCCATTATGCCCAAAAGAATGTATGATATGCTTGATTCGAAATCTTATGATCCATGTTCTTTTGGTGTTCGTCTTGTTGATTCTTCCATAAAGAAACCTTTAGGGAGAATTGATGACGTGCTTATTATTGTCAATGATAATTATGTGTCCGTTGATTTTCTTACTATGGACATTGAGTGTGGTCCCCCATGTCCAAATATTTTGGGACGTCCTTTCCTCCGCATCGTTGGTGCTATCATTGACATGAAAGAGGGGATCATTAAATTCCAATTCCCCCTTCAAAAGGGGACGGAACACTTCCTTAGAAAGAAGATTAAGTTACCTTATGATTCTATTACTCGAGAAAGTTATTCCTTTGGAGTTGATAACACTTGATCTTTTTGCATTATGCCTAGCTCAAAGGCATACAAGAAAGTGCTTGTTGGGAGGCAACCCAATTTGTTTTTACTTTCAGGTTTAGTGGTATTGATGATTGTTACTACTGTAGCAACATCATTGTATCTCTATTTTTAAGCTTTGTGCCAAGTTTTAGCCTCCGATTGCAAGAAAGTTCAAAAATTGTGACATGCTGTCCAGAAACAGATTATGTCTGCTTAATGGAAAAATTCGCCAAAAATCACCGGATCATATTTTTGATCTGAATTGTTTTGAAAGCATGCTCTATATAATTGCCTTTCTTGCATATGTTCTGAGTTTTTTATTTGGGTTGCAGAAGAGCCCCGAATAAATTATTTACTACATGATGTTTTGTTTTTCACAGATTCTGCCATGTTTTGTGTTTTCATTGTTTTGCAAATCCCGAGCTTACTTTTTATTTGCAAAAACCTTTTGGCAATCATGAGAAACAGTAGCTATTCATGAAAATATTTATTTCCAGTAGGTAATAAATTATTTTATTAAGGGTACTAACCACTCTAATCAGCTTATGATGAATTTCGTATGAAGGGAGTTTTCAAGTATGCGATGGAAGATGATAAAAGAAGATACAGGAGTGTTAGGCGCTCGAGCTTGGGGATGCCCCCATGCACCCCAAGAAATATTCAAGGAGACTGAAGCGTCTAAGCTTGGGGATTCCCCCGTGCATCCCCTTCTCTATCAACAATCATCAGTTCGTCCATCTCCATGCTATATTTTTATCACTTCATATGTTATGTTCTATGCTTGGAGCATCCCTCTCTATACTTTTTAGTTTGTTTTAATTTTTCTTGCTGTTCATAACAAATTGGAACCTAGCCTACCTTGTTTGGGAGAGAAACACGCTCCATTCCACTCTAGATCACAACATAGGTTTTCATGCTTATCTTTTTTGTGTGTTCTTTATCTTTCCATAGCTGCTCTCATGCTTAACTCTTGGTTTTCATGCTAATCTTTTTAAGAGCTTTTATTTAGGTTGCTTTTGGAACTCTCTTGAGTTATCATGCTTATCTTGTCTAGAGAGTTGGCTTGTTGCACTAAGTTGTGTGTCTTGCATGAGTACGTAATTAAGATTGCTATTTAAGTATAGTAGTAACTTGCAATTGTTTTGAGGTATTGATTTGAGTAATGTTTGGACGACTGGTGCCAAGAGCATGAGCCTATTAGTGATAGGTGTCGTATTTTGGGAAATCCATGTGTTTTTCAAAAACTAAAAGTTAGTTCAGAACTCTATCTACTAAATTGATCGCTAACCTCTAGAGGGGTTGGAATATATAGAGTACCCTCACATTACCATGAGTGGAGGATGCGCAAGGATAACCAAACCCCCAAACACTCCTCCTCGGGGTACTTGTCTCTTTGTGAATTTCCTAAGTAGATAGAGAGTTACCGATAATAAGTGTATGAGTTCTTCGGACTAATGTGAGTATTCGATCGTTGGCACTTCCACCATCCATATATTGCTAGCCTCTTCGGTACCATGCATTGCCCTTTCTCATCTTGAGAGTTGGGGCAAACTCCGCCAGTGCATCCAAACCCATGATATGATATGCTCTGCCATACATAAGCCTCACTATATCTTTCCTCAAAATAGCCACCATACCTACATATTAAGGCATTTCCATAGCCTTTCCGAGATACATTGACATGCAACATCCACCATCTCATGACTTGAGCTTCATGTCATACATGTTTTTGCTTGATCGAGGAGCCGCATGATAGTTGGGCCTTACCCATATTATTGCTACATGACGCGCTAGTATCATTGCATATCCTACTACACTGGCACAGGCATACATTTGCATACATCATGATAGTTTTAACTTGTCTTTATGTTGAGTACTTCTTATAAAGTGTGATGATCTTCTTTTTATTCTTGTAAAACATAGAGTGCTGCCCTTAAGTGAGGAAAAGATCCCAAAGAGGACAAAACGAAAGATCCCAAAGAGGACAAATAAGAGATAAATAGAAATAGCCAAAGAGGCCACAAAAAATAAAATAAAAAGAGAAAAAAAGAAAAAAAGGGGGGCAACACTACTATTCCTTTTGAAAGATCCACACTCGTACTCCATTGCTATATTTGTACTACATAGAGATTATCATTCATGCATAACTATGTGGGGACCCTTACACTATAGAACTTGGTTTGCATATTCCAATGATGAGCCTCCTCAAATGAGCTCTAGGTATTCATGAGCAAACAAGTTTGATGCACCCCCACTAGTTCCATTGGAGAGCTTACCTTAGCTCATATGTTCATCCGTTACATGGAAATCCCTACTCCTCACATCATATCTATCATTTGGCTTTCTCTCGCCTATGGTTGTCCTCATTGATGTGAGCCTTTCACACCTTTTTGTCTTCCTTCCCCATCATTATTCTATTTTCCATCCTAAGTTCCAACATATTTTGCTTACGCTCATCTATTGCATGAGTGCTCAAAGTCGAAAGGGAGAGGATCATTTGGACTTGTGCCTGACTAGTGGTCTGGGGATGAGTCAAAATAAGATTCTGAAGGAGACCAAGTGTGAGGTTTAGCAGATTGAGTTCTCAATTAAAAAAATATTTTATGATCTCAACCCATTTCCCACTTCTTGCACGCAAACACCATTTGGAGACATTCGAGTCACGGACAGCGTGAGCTCTTGCACCTTTATGTTCTTACATTGCTAATTTCAATACTAGATACACACTCTTGCTTGTTATTGTCTTGACTTTAATTGCATATCTTACTTGCTTTAATTTGAAGTTCTTATATGTGTGTTAGCATGTCACCACAGAAATTATTATGTTATCATTTACCTACTCGAGGACGAGCAGGAATTAAGCTTGGGGGTGTTGATACGTCCCAAACGTATATATAATTTGTGCCTGTTCCATGATCTTTTCAGTGACATTGTTATATGTTTTGCTACACTTTTATATCATTTCACACATAATTGGACTAACCTACTAACTCAGTTCACCCAGTGCCAGTTTATGTCTACTGATGTCTTTTTTGCAGGGGCTTTTACCCAATTTTCTGAAGTCCCAAAAATCCTGAGAAAAATACATAAAAAATCAGCATACCGGAAGCTTCCACATCACCGAAGATGGGCCAGAGGGGGCCACGGATCGTCCAGGTGACCTCCTGGCGTGGCCTACGCCTGGTCGCGCCCACAGGCCGCCTGGGTGGGTCCCACGCCCTCTGGTGCCTCCTTCGGCCTATATTTACCTCTCCGAGAGGAAACCCTTCCAGAATATCTAGAATCGCGAATTTCTCCATCGTTCAGCCGCTGCAGCGCTTCCGAGATCGGGAGTGTCAGGAGACCTCTTCCCGGCACCCTGCCGGAGGGAGGATTGACCTCCGGGAGCTTCTCTGCCGCCATGGACGCTTCCCGGACGTGTCATGGGTAGTCCTCCTTGGACCATGAGTCCATGATCAATAGCTATGTGATGTCTTCTCTCCAATCTTGTGTTTCCATGATTAGCCCTTGTTGATCTGCCCTACATGATCAATGCATCTATGTAATTCTCTTGCTATTTCTATGCTCGGTTTGTTGGGATCCGATGGATTATGAGATTATGTTCATATAGTTATGAGTTATATATTTGATTATCCTTTTATATTATGTTCCTTAGTGATTCATGCATGTTCTCGTTGCTATTTATTGCTTTGGCCGAGTAGTAGATTGTAACTCCAAGAGAGAGCGTTATGCATGATTGTGGATCCATGCCTCTCGATGTCTAGCTTGAGTGACAGAAACATGAGACTAGGGGATGTGTTGTTGCCACCAGGGAGAAAACAACGGTGCTTGTGACCGTGGTTGCAAGGATTGTTTACCTTACACATAGTTTGTTAATGCAGTTGTCCGTTGCTTTGAGTTTACACTTTGGGTGGGGCTCGCAACTTAATACGAGCGAGATGTTCTTGATAGATATCTCAAGGTGGATGATTAGTAAGTAGTTGTTGATGAATAAACGGTCTACTTGTCTTGGCGTACTGCCCATTACTATTGAACCTTTAACTATCAAGTAGCATAATTAGCATTGCGGTGCGTTCATAATTCTGTCAATTGCCCCACTGTAATTTGTTTACCCAAGCATAGTTGTTTATCGTCTTTTGGGAGAGTGACATCACTAGTGAACATCATGTGACTCTGGTCCAAATCACCATTATTGTTTACACCTCCATCATTTACCGTTTTCATTTACTTTTCCATTGCAACCACTATTACTATTCCCGCTTTTGTTTTGATCCTTTGCAAACTACAAGGCTAGAAAGATTGAGAACCTCTCTGTACTAGTTGGGAGCAAAGTTATTTGTGTGTGTTCAGGTCCACGTCTTCTGCTAGCGCCAGGGTCGGAGACACCTACTTGTTGATCCTACGAGTCCTCCTGGTTCGATAACCTTACAGTTTCCATGTAAGAGAAAACTTGTTGCTGACTACATCTCAACCTTTTAGTTGGGGTAACCAACGAGGAGCGAGAACTATATACATCATCTCGTCATCCTCATTCCAAAAGAACTTCCGAGGATTCCCCCTTCTCAAGCTATCGAGTTTGTCATCGACTTGGTACCCGGTACCACTCCTATTGCCAAGCGTCCATATAAAATACCACCACGTGAATTCCTTGAACTTAAGCAAGAAATTGACAATTCTCTTCCTCTGGGTTTCATTCGTCCAAGTTCCTCTGCTTGGGGACCACCTTCTATCTTTTTTAAGAAGAAGGATGGAACAAATCGTTTGGTTCAAGAGTACCGGCCTATCAATCAGCCCACTATTCAAAATAATTATCCTCCTCCTCGAATAAATGATATGTATGATCAACTTGATGGTTCCTCGGCCTTCTCACACCTAAGTCCTTGCACGAGGACATCTGCCGTGACAAAACCACGACAGTTGGCGCCCACCGTGGGGCTGATCGCACGGTGGTATTGTGTTCTTGAAGGGAACTTTCTCCTAGGAATCATGAAGCTCTTGAAGATACAAGATTGAGATCAAGGAAAAAACAGATCAGAACATTGGTGATTTCTGAATCGCCATCAGTACTATTGTCCGAGCCGCCGCCGTTCAGAATTGTTAGAGTAAAAGAAGAAGGCGAGATGCTCCACGGAGGATCAAGAGCAGAGGAATTACACTTCCCTTGTATTAAAAAAAGGGTATTGATCAACACGTGAATACAAGAAGAACTTGTACTCCGATTCGTACAAGGCAACCCGAGTTAGCTTCACAGTATAGGCTTGGCCTAGAGTCAGTGTCGACCCGTCGTGCGTGTCGCCGCCATCGCGTCTGGCGCCTCCTCGGTCTCACCACAAGCCGGCTTCCCCTCCAAGTTGTTGTGCTGTTCACCATGGACACTAGCCAGTTTCTCTTCCCGCAGCAGCCGCTCCTCCCATGCCGGCTGCGTCATCGCCGCACACTGCCTCCATTGCCTGAAACCACCTGGTTGGCTCGCCCTCCGCAACAACTGCTCTTCCCGCACCCGGCCGGCTCGCCGTTTCACACCTACCACGCCATCGCTGAGCCGCCCGTCTCTCGCCATTGCTCAGCCGCCCGGGCTGCTCCACATTGCCCTGCTCATTGCTCCGACCCGGTTGGCCGACTTGGACACCGTCGCGCCTTCCTTCACTACAAGTCACCAAGAAAGCTGGGCGTGAGATTTTTCGTTCAAACCGCTCGGCTGAAGGTTCATCCGAGATGGATAAAAGTAAAACATCCGGCGAAGGAACTAATTCGTCTGCCCACGAGTAACTATCTGAGGCTGATAACTAAAAGAAGTCTGCGCAGACCGACAAAATATCAGCTCCTATATCGGCAATCAACAAAGACAACACGTGCATCTGATCCTGCCGCCAGCACAATGCCATGGCCGGCTCGCTGTTCGCGCGATCAACACAGCTTACAAGACATCGCCTTCACGATCCAGTCCGCATCAACATCTTGTTGCAGTGCGTGCTTATACGAACCACCCAACTGACGCATGCAAGCCACCATCCCCACGGTGGACGTCAACTGTCGTGGTTTTGTCATGGCAAATGTCCTCGTGCAAGGACTTAGGTGTGAGAGGCCATCGCAACCATGTGGCGGCTTGAAGGGGTTGGTCGGAATCGAGAGACGCGAGTTTACCCAGGTTTGGCCCCTCCGATGGAGGTAAAAGCCTACGTCCTGCTTGTGTTTCATTGATGAAGATGATTATCTTGATTACAACGGTGCAGACTCGGCACCTCTAATCTCGTGGGTGTCTAATCTGTCTATCTCATGATGTGTCTTGTCTAGACCTAAGCTCTGAATCTGTCTGTTGAGACATCTAAAAAACCTAACCCTCTTGGGGTGTCTCGCCCCTCCTTATATAAGCTGAAGCAGCGGGTTATATATAGAGTCCAAGCCAGATTTAGGCTTAGCATATTATGACTCTCCATCACGGGCTTCTCTTCGTGGCCTTCTGAGTCCGGGCGACTTACGACCGGATGGCTTGCAACTGGACTGCTGAGTCCCGGGCGGCTTATGACCGGATTGCTGAGTCCCGAGCGACTTACAAACGGATTGTTGAGTCCAGAGCGGCTTACGACCGGATTGCTGAGTCCCGGGCGACTTACAAACGGATTGCTGAGTCCCGGCGACTTACAAATGGATTGCTGAGTCTCGGGCGACTTACAAACGGATTGCTGAGTCCCGGGCGGCTTACAATCGGGCTTCTCTTCAAGACTCATCTTCAGGGACTCGTCTCTCGAACTTGACTGTCTGGCAGGTCATAACTGTCTGCCCAGTCATAACCGTCTGCTGAGTCATACCACGGGGTATATCCCCGACACTTGGCTTGAGGTTGGGATACCACCAGATCCATGTTCACAAAGAGGATATCCCAAAGACCGCCTTTGTTACTCGATATGGATCATACGAGTACACTGTCATGTCCATCGGCTTAACCAATGCTCCGGCAACCTTCTCTTGGTTGATGAATTATATATTCATGGACTACCTTGACAAATTCGTCGTGGTATATCTGGATGATATTATGGTATATTCAAAGAATAAAGAAGAGCATGCCGAATATCTTCGTCTTGTACTAGAAAAGCTTCGAGAGCATCAACTTTATGTGAAGTATTACAAATGTGAATTCTGGCTGGACGCAGTGACGTACCTTGGTCTTGTGATCTCCAAGGATGGTATTGTGGTCAACCCCGAATGAGTTCAATCTATTCTTGACTCGACTCCCCCGAAGAATGTCAAGCAAGTCAGAAGTTTTCTCGGACTCGCCAGCTATTATCGTCGATTCATCGAGAACTTCTCCAAGATTGCAAAGCCCTTAACCAATCTACTTCACAAAGGTGTTAAGTATGAATGGACTGATAAATGTCAGGAAAGTTTCCAGACTCTCAAGGACAAACTGACATCCGCTCCATTACTTGCTCCTCCGGATAATAAAAGGGATTTCATCATATATTGTGACGCTTCTCGTCAAGGAATATGATGTATCCTAATGCAAGATCACAAGTGATTGCTTATTTCTCTCATCAGCTGCGTGCTCATGAAGAGAACTATCCAGTTCATGACCTCGAACTTGTTGAAGTGGTGCATTCACTAAAAGAGTGGTGACAATACCTTCTTGGTAGTCATTGTGAGATCTACACGGACCATCGAAGTCTGAAGTACATGTTCACTCAGACGGATGTGAACCTCCGTCGGTAGAGATGGTTGGAGCACATATCAGATTTTGATTGTGGTATATCTTATACCCCCAGCCAGGCTAATGTAATGGCTGATGCCTTGAGCTGCAAGTCGTACTGCAACCATCTCCAGGTTCATAAGGTTCATGGTCGTCTTCAAGAGGAATTATGTAAGCTGAACCTCCATATTGTTCCTCACGGTTATCTTGTTTCCCCTCCTAAAGATTTTCCCACGTTGAACCTCCGTGTTGTTAATCAGGGTTCCCTCAGTAACCTGGTTGCTGAACCACATCTCGTATGCCGCATCAAGAATATTCAACTCTATAATGACGATGTCGAGAGAATTAAACACTACATTGCACAAGGTAAGACCTCTTGCTTTACTGTTGCTGATGATGGCGCCTTGTACTTCAAGGGTCGCCTGTTCGTTCCAAATAAAAAGAAAAATCTCAGAATGACTGGATGGGTGACGAAGGAAGCTCATGATACTCTGTTGTCTATTCATCCGGGTAGTACCAAGATGAACCAAGACATCCGTCAAAGATTCTGGTGGCCAAATATGAAACAAGACATTGCACGCTATGTTGCAGAATATGATATTTGCCAGCGAATCAAAGCACAACATCAAAAGCCTGCTGGAACTCTGCAACCCATCTCTATTCCTGAATGGAAATGGGACCATGTTGAAATGGACTTTGTCACTGGTTTTCCCAGATCGTGGAAAGGTAATGATGCTATTCTTGTCATCATTGACCGAATGTCCAAAGTTGCACATTTTCTGGTCGTCAAAGAAACAGTTACTCCTAGTCAGCTGGTAGATCTTTATATGTACAGAATTGTTTCACTTCACGGTATTCCATTGGTAATCAGTTCGGACTGTGGCAGCTTGTTCACTTCAAATTTCTGGGAAAGTTTTCAGAAGGCTATGGGGACTCATCTGTCCTTTAGCACCGCATTTCACCCTCAATCCCGGGGACAAGTTGAACGAGTTAACCAAATTCTCAAAGACATACTTTGAGCTTGTGTCATTTCTTTCGGTAAGAAATGGGAGGAATCGCTCCCATATGTCGAGTTCTCCTACAACAATAGCTATCAAGCTAGTCTGAAGATGGCCCCCTTTGAAGTATTGTAAGGACGAAGGTCTCGAACTCCTATGAATTGGTCAGAAACTGGGGAACGATCACTCTTTGGTCCGAATATTATCCAACACACCGAAGATCAAGTCAGCATTATTCATGAGAATCGGAAGGCTCATCAGTCTGGTCAGAAAAGTCTGTATGACTGTCATCACCAAGATATGGTCTATCAACCTAGCCAAAAGGCTTATCTTCGTGTCACACCCATGAGAGGTGCACACCGTTTTCGGATCAAGGGCAAGCTAGCTCCTCAACATATTGGTCAATTCACTGTTCTCGAAAGGCGTGGAAACGTAGCTTATCAATTCGAACTACTGGCTAACCTTTCTCGCGTTCACGATGTCTTCCATGTGTCTCAGCACCGCCGCTACTTCAAAGATCATGTTCGCGCAGTGGATCATGATATGCTTGAGCTGAAACAAGACCTCTCTTATAAAGAGCATCCGATCCGCATTCTCGATCAGACTGAACGTCGGACTCATCGCAAGGTCACCAAGTTCCTTAAAGTGAAGTGGTCAAATCATTGTGAAGATGAAGCCACTTGGGAACACGAGGATCATCTTCATGATGAATACCCCGAGATTTTTCCTTGTACCTCTTCATTCTCAAGACGATAATTTCTTGTAGTAGGGGAGAGTTGTGAGATCCACGGATTATGCTATAGTAATCATTGCAATTAAGCTACAATGATCACCAAGATTAAGCTAATGTTTTTGCCAATCCAGTTATGATTATGGTTGGAATCAAACTCTGATTCAAATTCTTTTGCAATTCAAATTCATTTCAAAAGTGCATTTAAAAGTTTTGCAAACTTAAAATTAAAAATCATACTTAGGTTGCAAATAATCCCTAAGTATTTATAAAATTGAAACCAACATTTTACCAAGTACCTTGGTGCCTCAAAACTAATTGAAACTGAGGCCTCAACAATACATGGGATGCCTTTTAAATTAAGTAAATTCCAAACCCTTGTCAAATGCCCCCAAACCAAATGTGGCAGTACTAAATATTGCATACTATTTAATGGAGCAATTCTCACATTTTTACTAAAGCTAATTGGTCCTATAAATAAATAAAACATAAATTCAATGAAAGAAAAAGGAAAAGGAAAAAAACAACAAAAATAAGAAAAATAATATATAGAAAAGACCCCCCCCCCAAGTGAGCCGGCCCCAACCGGCCCACCTATTCCGGCCCAAACCAGCCCACCCCGCCGCCTAGGGTATAAAACCCCCCATTTTAACCTAAGCTACCCGAGTCTCTCCACTCTCTCCCTCTTTCCCCCTGAGACCCTCACCCCGGCGGCGCCCCCTCCCCCCTCCCTCCTCCTGTGCCTCAGGCCCAACAGGCGGCGCCCCGGCCACCCTTGCTAGCACCGGTCGGTGCCCCCCCTCACAGGACCGCTTCCCCACCGGCTTCGTTGAGCCTCGCCCCTCCTTTCCCTGCACCACGGTGAACCTCACGGCCTCCACCCTCCTCTCATCCTCCTCCCCTGAGTCCAACCACGATGGCCCCATTGCGCCCCACTCCCCCTCCGATGAGCCCCGGGAGGTCTACACCCCGCCGTCCGAGATGCTCCCTCGGCCGCGCTCGCTTGCCCGCACCACCCACTCCCCTCGGAGCCTGCTGCCTTGCTGCCCCCCCCCCCCCCGTCGGCCTCGGCCACCCCAGCCTTTGGCTGCCACTGTCGCGAACCTCATCGGCTACTGCCGCAGCTACTCGCCCGCGGCCACCGGTCGCCGGCACCACCGTGCCACTCGGGCCCCCGTGCTGGCCTCGCCCCCTTCGACCGCCGCACGCGCTCGCCACCCCACCGGCGCCCCGCTACTAGCCGCATGTCCCACGGCCCCACGTCGCCGTGTGCCTCTTGTCGCTACCCACCGCTCGCCGCCACCGGGCCGCTGTTGCGCTGGTGCTGGCCTCGCGAGGAAGCCACTGGTGTGGCCCTGGTTGGCTTCAGCCGGTCCCTCGCGATCCCTCGACCCGATTTGGTTAATGGGGGATTAACCCCCCTCCCCCACTAAGCCCTTCCCGTGTGTGTGGTAGAGGGGGCCCACGTCCCCTAAAACTCGTCACATCACTCTACCGCACTTTAAACTTTTTAGTCTATGTGGAACAGTGATCCCCATTTACCCCTTTGTCCAGTTACCCCGCTTGATCACTAGGTCTCGATCTACTGATCGACGAGCCAAGACTCGTCACATCACTCACACCCCGTTAGTTGTACGACACTGTAGAGCTACTATTAAGTACCGATGGTGGCACCTCATTGCATACTCCGATGTTAGCACTGTAGTGTAATTGACCGGCGGTGGTTCTTGGAGGGTGATTCCTCCTTCACCACCTCCGATAACGACTATGTCGTGCCACCCCTCAAGCGTAATCTAGCGAGGGTGATTCCTCCCTGGCGACCTTCAAGGTTACATCGTTCGGACTCCATGGAGGGTGATACCTTGGATTCCTCTGATGTTATAGCCACACGGTTACATGACCTGGTTACTGGGAACTTGATGAATGTTGTGTTGCGCGTGGATTCCCGCGAGAATGTGACGAGGCGTGGCCGGGTATTCTAGTCCTTGCCACATCCTCGAGATTCATTAAAATGCTAATGGATTTGGGTATTTGATCTGAGTTTGTTGGGAGACCTTTTCGCACTAAACTTCACGTGGGATAAGTTATGGGTACTCGACGTCATGGTATCAGCCGAAAATCTTCAGGCGTCAGCAATGGAGCGGCGCGCGCCCAAGTGGCCTGGATAAGCATCATTCTTGTATAAGAGGTGTCAGGACTGACATTGGCCACCCTTGCATCATGCAGGAGCGCAAAGGGTGATGGGCCCATGACCCCTGTGCGCTTAGGATTTAGACCGGCGGTCTGGCTTCTCTGTTGAGCCTAGGTAGGGCTGCGACATGTTGATGTTCTAAGGCCGGGCACGACCAAGGAAAGTGTGTCCAGCCAGAGTTTATCAAGCATGTTGGGTAGTATGGTGAACGCATGCAGGGATCAAAATTAACTATTCGAATAGTCATGTCCATGGTTACAGGATGACTTGGAGTTGTGCCCCGATCTTATACAACTTCAACTATTACTTAAATGGAATGTTTGCTCCAGGATTGCTTTCCCGCAGGGAGTGGAGTAAGAATCTCTCGGCGTGGCCTTAATTAATATTGCTGCAACAATATGAATATTTAATTGTGTTACTTGCTCTACTCTCGTCTATTGCTGCAAGACCCCTGAAGATGCTAGTCTTCGATAGGACTAGTCCCCTCTCTCTATTCTCGCATTGCTGCAGTCAGTCCACATATAACCCCCTTCCTTCGATAATGATGCATACTTAGTATAGTTCTGTTGTCAGTCTTGCGAGTACTTTGGATGAGTACTCGTCGTTGCTTTCCTCCCCCTTTTCCCCTTGATATGATTGCTGCGACTAGATGATTGAGCCTAGGAGATGGTGTATCCCGCCGACAAAGCCTACTATCTCGATGTTTCCTACTACTTCGTGGAGGCCGCTGACGACAAGGAGTAGTTTAAGAGGTTCCCAGGCAGGAGGCCTCTCCTCGTTCGATCGATGTATCTTTTGTGCTAGCCTTCTCTAAGGCATTTCCCTTGTTCTATGTTTGCACTCGCATATTAATTGCTTCCGCTGACTCATGTGTTTATCGAGCTTCTGTATTCTATCCCCCGAGACTCGTGGCTTGTAATATGAAGCTTGTATGTTTTTTATTTGTGTCTAGATTTGAGTTGTGATATCTTTTAGTGAGTCCTTGAGCTTGGTCGTACCCATTTGTCTGTATGATTAGCATACAATCAAATCGAGGGCGTCACAGATGTTTAACTCACTCCTCAAATGACAAAACACTTTATCATCATGTGGTTTGGTAAAAATATCAGCCAATTGTTTGTCGGTACGAATATGCTTGAGATTAATATCTCCTTTACCAACATGATCACGAATGAAATGATGTCGCACTTGAATATGTTTAGTTCGAGAATGTTGCATGGGATTATAGGTAATTTTAATAGCACTTTCATTGTCACATAACAATGGAACATGTCTCACATGAATGCCATTATCCTTAAGAGTTTGTGTCATCCATAGTAATTGTGCACAACATGATCCGGCGGCAATATATTTCCCCTCGGCAGTGGATTAAGATTCTGAGTTTTGTTTCTTAGAAGACCAAGACACAAGAGATCTCCCAAGAAATTGACATGTACCCAAGGTGGATTTTCTATCAACCTCGTCTCCGGCATAGTCCAAGTCAGAATAGTCAACAAGATCAAAAGAAGATCCCTTGGGATACAATATACCAAAGTTTGGTGTATGTATCAAGTATCTCTCTATTCTTTTCACCGCCTTTAGATGACACTCCTTTGGTTCCGCTTGATATCGACCACACATGCAAACACTCGACATGATCTCGGGATGTGAGGCAAATAGATATAACAATGAACCGACCATTGATCGATAAACCTTTTGATCAACCGGTTTGTCCTCCTTAGTGAGGTCAACATGTCCACTTGCACGCATGGGAGTTCTCATACCTTTGCATTCTTGCTTTTTCAACTTCTTGATTAAGTCCTTGGTGTACTTAGTTTAAAAGATAAAAGTACATTCTCTCGTTTATTTGTTTTGCAAACCAAGAAAGAATTTTAGCTCACACATGATGGACATCTCATACTTCTCTGACATCAACCTTCCAAATTTCTCACTAAAATGTGGGTTAGTAGAACCAAAGGTAATATCATCCACATATATTTGGCACACAAATAGTTTACCATTAGCTCTTTTAGTGAATAAGGTTGCGTCAATTTTACCAATATCAAAACTCTTTTCAATGAGAAACCTCGTTAGGCATTTTTACCAAGCTCTAGGGGCTTGTTTAAGACCATATAAAGCTTTATGAAGTTTATAAACATGATTGGGTTTCTTAGGATTCCCAAAGCTGGGAGATTGTTTGACATAAGCTTCCTTCTCAATTTCACCGTTTAGGAAATCACTTTTGATATCCATTTGGTAAAGAGTAATATCACGGTGATTGGAATAAGCGAGAAGAATTTGAATGGCTTCAAGTCTAGCAACAAGGGCATAGGTGTCACCGTAGTTCATACCTTCGACTTGCGTGTATCCTTTGGCTACGAGACACGCCTTGTTGCGTACAACTTGACCACCTTCATCTTGCTTGTTCTAAAACACCCATTTTGTACCAATGATGTTGTGCTTGTCCTTGGGTTTTTCCATGAGTTTCCAAACTTCATTCCTTTCGAAGTTGTGTAGCTCTTCGTGCATGGAATTCACTCAATCCGGGTCTTGATGGGATTCTTCTCCCTTCATAGGCTCAATGCTAGAGATAAATGAGTAATGCTCGCAAAATTTAGGTAAATGAGTTTTGGAACGAGTGAGTCTCCTGGTTTGTATGTCATCGAAGATTTGATTCAGTGGATGATCCTTGTCCACTCTTGATCGAACTCGTGACAGCTTTTTCCTATCGGATGGTGGAGCTTCCTCGTCATCTTCTTCTTGTTCGTTGTCGTTGACGGTGTCATATCCTTGAGGTGCTGGTGAGGAACATTGAGGTGGATCATTACTATGTACTTCTTCCTCCTCTTCATCATGTCGTTTACCGCTTGTGGATGCCTCCATGTTGTTTTGTGGTTTGCCTTCACGTGAAGTAGGGGCTTCCACTTGATTTGATGAAGTACTTTCCACCTCGAGGGGACTAATCTTGCCGATAGGTAGATCTTGGATGGCTTCCAATGGTTCCTTATCTCCTACATCATTTGGCAATTGTTCGACTTGCGAACCATTAGATTCGTCAAATTTCACATTCACGGTCTCTTCAAGTTTTCAAGTGAAGTTGTTGTAGACACTATAAGTGTGAGAGTTTGATCCGTAACCAAGTAGAAAATCTTCATGAGATTTAGGAGAAAATTTAGAATGGTGATACTTAGAGCCGAATACTCAAAAGAATCCAATTGGGGTTTCTTAGTGATAAGAATCTCGTATGCCATTTTACTGATAAGCTTATGTAGGTAAAGTAGGTAGAGTCTTGGCGTCTTGTATTCGTCAAGCATCATTATGGCCATCTATATGAGAGTCTGGTTCTTCCTCTCAACAACTCCATTTTGTTGAGGTGTGTACGTAGGCGAGAACTAATGTGAGATGCCCTCTTCGTCAAGAAAAGTATCCACATTTGTGTTCTTGAACTCCGGTGAGTTGTCGCTCTGAACTTTCTTGATCTTCACTTCAAACTGATTTTGGGCTTTCCGAGCAACGTTCTTGAAGATCCTTTGTACATGTGACTTATCATCAAGTAAGAATACCCACGTGAATCTGGAAAAGTCACCAATAATGATTAAAACATAAGAATTTCCATCGGGGCTCTTGTAAGCACAGGGACCAAAGAGATCCATGTGAAGCAGCTCGAGAGGCCTTCTTGTAGTAATGATGTTCTTCATGGGATGACTTCCCCTGACTTGTTTTCCTGCTTGACAAGCACTACAAAGTCTATCTTTGTCAAAAATAACATCTTTAATACCAAGAATATGATCACATTTGATAAGTCTGTCAAGATTACACATACCAATGTGTCTGAGCCTTCTATGCCATAACCAGCCTTTAGAAGACTTTGCAATAAGACATGTACGAGGTTCAGATTTCGTAGTGAAGTCGACAATGTATAGATCACCTTTATGAAAACTAGTAAAGAATATGTTATGATTATCACAGAGAAATACTTGGCAATCAACCTCCGTAAATAGCACATTGAAACCAAAATCTGCTAATCTAGATACGGAAAGAAGATTCTAGCCAAGGGATTCAACAAGCATGACGTTTTGAATGGCACTACCATGAGATATAGCCACCTTACCAAGAACAAGTATCTTACCCTTGGAGTTGTCACAATCTCACATGCCTTCGTGGTCCATGGTTTGGTGTGATGTCATGAAACATGTCTTTATCTCCGGTCATGTGATCAGTGCATCCATTGCCAAGTACACACTTCTTTCCTCTGGCCATGTAGTCTCTAAGGTTCGCCATAAGACTAAGGCTCCTCATGGTCTCCTCATACTCGATGTCAAGCTCTTTGTATTCATCATAGTAGCCATGCTCCACATTGTCATCATTAGATGGAATATCCTCGTCATAAGAATCAAGAATTTCATCAAAATTCCGACTATGACAATGCTCATGTTTACGCATGTGAATGGCTTCAACGATGATATTATTAATGGTAATGACATCTCCTTTAGCATGCATGAGGTCAAGAAGCTCAAATAGACATTTATCAAAATTTGGATCACTTGGCTTCATTTTGTGAAAGGCAATGGATTTTTTGAAAATGATATCAAGATTTTTGAGTGAGTAGTCGGTATATATTTTCTCTAAATCTTTCAACAAGGGGTAAGCACATTCAAAGTTCTTCATTTGACTAAGCACACTTCTTGGCAGTCCTCTAATGATGAGATTAATAGTTTTAACATTACCAAGCATATTAACTTCATCAACATTAGAAGGATGTAAGGGATCAATGGGAGGTACATAGGGATTTTCAACATACTTGTGCAAATGGAATTCATTAAATATATCAAGCATTTCACCTTTCCGCTATCTATAATACTCCCCATTGAGAACAAACACTCTACAACTAAGATTTCCAAACTAGGAACATCCATCTTCCTCCAATGGTGATCAAACCAAGTCTATGGAGACCAAGGATGTGATACCAATTGTGGGTTTACTACAAGGGATGTCTAGAAGGGGTTGAATAGACTACTTCCATAAATTAAAATCCTGGCCTTTTCCCAATTTTATTGGTTGGCAGATTTTAGCAATACTAACAAGTCTAGTGCACCCTACACATGCTAGTCAACATATATGGCAACGGAAAGTAAAGACATTGCACATGTAAGTAATGGGTAGAGTTTAGGAAGATCAAATACAAAGATGAACACGGTGATTTTTTGGCTAGTTCCGATAGGTGGTGCTATCATACGTCCACATTAGTGGAGACTTCAACCCACAGAGGGTAACGGCTGCGAGAGTCCATGGAGGGCTCCACCCACAAGGGGTCCACGAAGAAGCGGCCTTGTCTATTCCACCATGGCCTACATCCACACAGGACTAGCCTCACTCGGGTAGATCTTCACGAAGTAGGCAATCTCCTTGCATGTACAAACTTCTTGGTTCAAATCCACAACACAAAGTAGGAGGCTCTCAAGCGACACCTAACCAATCTAGGAGGCACCACCCTCTAAAGGGTAATAGATGCGGTAAAACGATGAACCCCTTGCTCTTGTGCTTTAAAAGATAGTCTCCTCAACACTCAATCACTCTCACAAATTTGACATGGGTAAGACAGATTGATTTTGTTGAAATCAACTTGGGGAGGCTATAGATCAAGTTTGAAATGGATGGATTGATATCTCTTGATCTCAACACATGAGTAGGTGGCTCTCTCTCAGAAAAATGGATTTCGCAAGTGTATGTTTGTTCTGAGTGCTTCCTCTCGAATGAGAAGTGGTAGCGGGGTATATATAGGCATCTCCAAAAATCCAACCGTTACAACATTATTGCCCAACTCGGTGACACCGAAATGAATCTCGGTGGTACCGAGTTGCACTAAATGTGGTAACTTTTAAATTCGCAGTGAGACCGATATATGAATCTCGGTGGTACCGATTCGATGACCTAGGGAAGTTTCCAGTTCCCGGTGAGACCAATTTCAAAACTCGGAATTTCTGATTCTTGAAATCGACATACCAGAAAGTTGGTCAATGTCTTTTGGTGGCACCGATATGAAAGTTGATGGTACCGAGAGATTAGGGAAATTGGTAGGGTCGAAATGGAATTCCTGGTCGCACCAATTTTGACGTGAAGGCTTTGAACAGAGATTTTTGTGAGAGAAATGCTTAGTATTTTTGGTGGCTATATCTAGGCACTTGAGCAACTAGTTCATTATAAATACATCACCCCTTTTAATAGTATTGGCTTTCCTATGGACTCAAAAGTGATTTCTCACAAATATAAAATGTAGAGTCCTCTTGCTTGAAGCTTGGCCAATCCTATTCCTTTCCTTGCATCAAGGGGTTTCTCCTCACAATCCTTTAGCCAAAGCTCTATGTGGACTATTCATGAAATATACTAGGTAAAAATGTTAGTCCAAGAGACAATGTGTGGTGTCATGAATTATCAAAACCACCAAGGAAGCATATGTGCTTTCAACAATATTTATGGAAAAGTCCCACCTCCACTAAACTATTTCTCTAAGTATGTAGGCATGCCACATCATCATGCAACATGCATGGGAAGGGACTCGCCTCAACATGCAAATATGCATGGGAATTTCCATTCTATTGGAATATGTATGGGAGTATTATGTATTTTTATATGTATTTTTAATTCTAGATCTTATATTATTATTCTAAACATTCATGTTTCATACAAGTTTTGCAAACTATGTCGCAACAACGTCCGGGGTATCATTTAATTCCTTGAGTTTCAAATGCACTCACCACCCTCTTCACTCAGCTCATATGCGCCTGACAATTGACGGTTTGTCATTGCATACGAGAGCTAAAATCCCCTCTAACTGGCAGAGACTCTCTTCTTATCCGCTCTTGTGGTCCTTTCTCTCATCTTATCGTTCTCACCTTCTTTTCCACCGCCACCTCCAGACCCATTCTCCACGCCTCGTTCACTCTACCGACTGCCTCTTCTTTTGCTCCACAACCAAAACCTCCCACAATAGGATACATGCTTGCATGCTGCCCAGCTCCTCTATGGAAACTGATGAGGATATCAATACCATTGTTATACCCACAGCCCCAGTTGCTATACATATTGGACCGGTTACTAGAGCACGTGCATGCCAATTGAATTACCAGGTACTTTTGTTTCTTGGAAATCCTTCTAATGTTCATGAACATATGATGTTGCCTAAGTTAGATACTTTTGTTGTACTTATGAATGAAGGACCTAGCATGGACAAGAAGGATATCCGTTGGAGCGGGATCAAGCATGGAGAAGAAGGTGCACACGCGGGAAAGAACAATGGAGCTTCCACTGGTGATTTTTTGCACTTTGAAGCCACCATAAGGAGAGCATGAAGTCTTGGACAAAATATTCAAGACGTCACTTTATAAATTTCTTGCATAGGATATTATAGGTGATGCGCCACCTTATTTTTGGGCCAGGCCCATGTAATTTCGAAATACCATATTACAGGCTATTTTTAGATCCCATATGTGTGGGGAAACTGAGTTAGGGTCGGTTTCGGACCCCTCCTCCAAGGGGTCACGAAATTCCTCCTCTATTCCCCCATATATAAAACCCTTAGGGTGTCGTTAGGACTTGGGTTTTGTTTAGATTACAAGTTTTCCATAGCTGCAACTTCGTGTTCTTCGTTTGTGTTCCACGACCAGACAAAGGCGTCACAGAACCCCACTTTCATGAATAAAGATTTCCTCTTATATTCGCAATATACAGATTGCCATCCTAGTTTCTTGCTTGTTCTTCATTTGCGTGAAGGAAACAGACCCTGTGGTCAGGTTGATCGTGCTCCAGCATGGTCAATAACCTCTTGGGGTTGGTTTAGTGATTGCTAAGGCGCGATGTCCTCACACGTTCGTAGTCGGATCGTCAAAGTCTACTCCACCTAAACGATAACCACCATCTGATCGAAATACTAGGACAATTTTGCCTCTATCAAGTGGTATCGGATTTCCAGGTTGCTCGGTGAGATTTACTAGCTTTTCGTAGTTAGATCGCATCTCTTCTTCATACCTATAGTCCATGGAAAAGCCAAAAAAATTAGGGTTAGATCATCATATTTGAACCAATCTGAGCCTTTTCATAGTCTTTTCAGTATTTTGCTTTGTTTAATTTGTGGTTACATCATCGTGTCGAGTTGCTGGTCTTAGTGCCTAGTCCTTTAGAATTTCAAGTTCTGTTCGCACGTTGTCACGCCGCCACTACGCCATCTTTCATCGCTGTCATATACCACCACTATGCCACCATCATCCTTGCTGTCATATATCACCACCACATATCCACCACCAATCCTAGTCCGAGTCCTTTATGTATTGGTTAATTTCGAGATGCTCTTGTTTTTGGTTTTGCGTTTCCTCACGTGAGTAGGTTTCGGAAAAAAAGAGTCTGGCACGCTTTTCAGAGCACTTTTTAGGCCAAAATTTCGGAGAGTTAATTTTTTTCCCTGTCGTATTGTTAGGCTTTTTCGAGAGTTTTGAGACACTCACCGCCATAGTGATTTTTGTCGCAATTTTTGGTCATAGCAGCCCCAAATTGGTCCAGAAAAAATAGTCAAAAAAATTGTGCATATCCTGTTTTAGTCCTTCAGAAGAGTTTTGAGACACTCGCCATTATAGTGATTTTCTAAAAAAAGAGCGCAAAAAAAGAAAGAAAATCGGCTCTTCCCTTGATTATGTGTAGTGTCGTGATTTTGTTGGTGTTCTAGTTTCGCATATCTAGTACGGTCTAGCCTAGGACCAGCACGGTACCGTCATTGAGCGTCCTTTCAACTTTGCATCTTTGAACTGATTATTGCTGATCTTTTTTGCCAACATATTATAAGCCTTCCCAACTCCACATACATCTACATCTTGTGTTTGACCCCACCTGGCAATCGCTCTATCCAAGCTTTGAGATTTTGACTACGCCGGTTGCCGATCACCACGTGCTGCTGGGTAAGAACTGGTAAGAATTTGAGATTTGCTTGATGGATTTGTGACACGCCGCCACTACCACCACCACTTCCTAGTACTTTGTAGGTTCATATTCTTCTGTGTTTCTATTGCCGCTAACCATGCCAGGGTCACAAGCCAATGTGATCGACTGGGAGAGCCTGACCAACCGGGAGCTCCATGATAAATTTGAGCAAATGATCGTTGACCAGGTACAAGAGTTCATGACTAGCCTTCGAGAGGCCATGGAGAAGATAGACGGTTTGGAGAAGACATTCTACACCAAGATGGATGCCAAGCTCAATGAGGTGCTTTCCCGTCTACCACCACTAGTTGCAGCGTTTGCCCCTCTGCAAGAACAACAACAACAACGACGACAGAAACAAGGCCTGGATTTTGTGGGATGAGCGTGATGTGTGCCTTTCGGCCAAGCACAGAATTCTGGTGTTGTTGCTCCTGCTACTACTTTTGCTTGTGTTTGGTGGTCTGAACATTGTCCAATACATCATGCTAATATTCCAACTACTTGGGCTACCTTGAAAACTGATATGCGTACTCGTTGGGTTCCACCATATTATCAACGTGAATTACTTGAAAAATTGCAACGTTTAAGACAAGGAAAAAATTATGTATAAGAATATTATCAGGAATTACATATTGGGATGATTAGATGTGGTATTGTTGAGGACAATGAAGCTATGCTTGCACGTTTTATGGGTGGATTTAACATAGATATTCAGACTATTCTAGAATATAAGGATTATAACACTATCACTCGTTTATTCCAACTTGCTTGCAAAGCTGAACGTGAAGTGCAGGATCGACGGCCATTGGCGAGAACTAACTTTTCTGCAGGTCGCACTTCCTCATGGATGCCACGGACCTCATCTACTTCCACGCGTCCTCTTGCATAAGCACTACCTATTTCAGCCACCAACTCCAATAGAGATACCAGGAAATAGGCTCCTGCCCCACCTTCCGCCAACAGCACACCTTCCGGGTCGACACATAGCTCTTCTTCATCCATGGCATCCACCTTGCAACAGAAGAGGTTATCTATCGTCGTTGCAAGGGTGGAGGTCATTATGCGAGAGAATGCCCATCGAAATGTGTGATGATTGTTACTGAGGATGGTGGATATGAATCCGCTAGTGACTATGACGAGGAGACTCTGTCTCTTATTGCAAGTGAAGAACATGGTCTAGATGATACTGAACAGGAGACACAATACATGGATGCTGACTACACTGACAGACATGAAAGCTTAGTTGCTCAACGTGTTTTAAATGTGCATGTAACACAGGTTGAGCAAAATCAGAGGCACAACTTGTTCCATACAAAGGGAGTTGTGAAGGAATGTTCTGTTCACGTAATCATCAATGGAGGGAGTTGCAACAACTTAGATAGCATGGAGATGGTGGAGAAACTGTCTCTCACCACCAGACCACATACTCATCCTTACACTACTAGGGAAAAGCTTATAAACATAATCTTACCAGTAGCGCCTGTTAAAAGAAAGCCCTACTCCTAATTACCCATAGCGCGTGCACTTTAACCGCGCTACAGATACGTGTGTATCAGTAGCGCGTTTTCTTGGGAAAGCGCTACTACTAAAATTCCCATTACTAAGCCGGTAGGCTACGAATAGCAGTAGCGATCTTCAAAAAACCGAGCTACCGCTAAGATTATTGTAGCATCGCGTTTCACGGGAAAAGCGCTACTGCTAATGAAAAGAAAATACAATGAAAAACAAATAGCAAATTAAATGAAAAATAAAGAAATAGAAAAATGATAAAGGAAAAAAGAAAATGTAAAGAAAAAGAAAATAAAAAAGAAAAATAAAGGAGAAAGGCATAGCAGTAGCATCTATTTAGAACAGGCGCTATAGATAATGTAGCAGAGCGCGTTTTGTAAACCCCTGCTATAGAAAGGGAAAAGGAAAAAAGAAAAGAAAAAGGAAAATAAATAGCTATAGTAGTAGCGCGTTGTGCCAAAAGCGCTATAGCTAACTTAGCTATAGCGTTGTTTGTCTACCAGCGCTACCGCTACGTTTGACTTAACCCCCACGCGGTTCCAACCCCCTGGCCAACACTTCTTCCCCAAATCCCTTGCCCCACTTCGCCGCCACCTCCCCACTTTGCCGCCGTCTCCTGTCGACGTGGACGCCCCCGGAGCCACTAGAGCCGCGCGCAGTCGACGCCACCGGAGCCGCCCCCAATGCCACTTGAGCCGCCCGGCCTCATCAATGCCACCGGAGCCGCCCTCGCCTCCACCGGAGCCACCCTCGATGCCCCTGCCTCCCTCGCCGTCACCGGAGACGCCCCTGCCTCCCTCGCCACCACTGGAGCCATCCTCTATAAGACCCGACCCCTCCTCTCTCGTTCTCTCATCCATAGCACAAACATTGGATAGAGAATTAGCTAGCTAGGTTAACTAGTTTAATTAGGTTAATTATCTAGGTTAGTGCAAAACTTTAGTTAGGGCTTTGACAATGAACTAGCTATGTTAAATAGTTTAATTAGGTTAATTATCTAGGTTATTGCAAAACTTTAGTTAGTACTTTGACAGAGAACTAGCTAGGTTAACTAGTTTAATTAGGTTAATTATCTAGGTTAGTGCAAAAAATTAGTTAGGGCTTTGATAGAGAACTAGCTAGGTTAACTAGTTTAATTAGGTTAATTATCTAGGTAAACTAGGTCAACTAGCTAGGTTAACTAACTAGGTTAACTAGCTAGGTTAACTAACTAGGTTAACTAGCAAAAACTATTTGGACTATGGACCTGAATCTAGTGCAAATTTCATTCAAATGAAATTTGAATTATTTGGACTACGGAAATTTTGGTGAGGTCAGAAGGGTTAGAGAAAATGGAGTTCCTTTGAAATTTAATTGGGTTCTGTCCTAGGCAGAGAAGGGTTATAGAAAATAATGTGTGTGTGTGAGAGAGAGGAAAAGCTAGAACAGAATTTGGGTTCTGTCCTAGGCAGAGAAGTGTTTAGTGGGGTCATTTTGCAAAGGTTTTATTTTAAAGATGATCCCTTCCTAGACTTTTAGCTTTAAACAAAAAACAAAAGCATTTAGCTAAAAATAAAAAACAGTAGCTATGGCATTTAGCTATAAACAAAAAACAGAATTGATGTTATATGATGTTGGAAATATGCCCTAGAGGCAATAATAAAATGGTTATTATCATATTTCCTTGTTCATGATAATCGTCTATTGTTCATGCTATAATTGTGTTAACAGGAAACAGTAATACATGTGTGAATAAATAGATCACAATGTGTCCCTAGCAAGCCTCTAGTTGGCTAGCTCGTTGATCAATAGATGATCATGGTTTCCTGATCATGGGCATTAGATGTCATTGATAACACGATCACATCATTGGAGAATAATGTGATGGACAAGACCCAATCCTAAGCATAGCACTAGATCGTATTGTTCGTATGCTAAAGCTTTTCTAATGTCAAGTGTGTTTTCCTACGACCGTGAGATTGTGCAACTCCCGGATACTGTAGGAGTGCTTTGGGTGTATCAAACTTCACAACGTAACTGGGTGACTATAAAGGTGCACTACGGGTACCTCTGAAAGTGTCTGTTGGGTTGGTACGAATCGAGATCGGGATTTGTCACTCCGCGTGGCGGAGAGGTATCTCTGGGCCCACTCGGTAGAACATCATCATGATCTCAATGTGACTAAGGAGTTAGTCACATGATGACATGCTACGGAACGAGTAACGAGACTTACCGGTAACGAGATTGAACAAGGTATAGGTATACCGACGATCGAATCTCGGGCAAGTTCTATACCGACAGACAAAGGGAATTGTATACGAGATTGATTGAATCCTTGCCATCGTAGTTCATCTGATGAGATCATCGTGGAGCAAGTGGGAGCCACCATAGGTATCCAGACCCCGCTGATGGTTATTGGCCGGAGAGGTGTCTCGGTCATGTCTGCCTGTCTCCCGAACCCGTAGGGTCTACACACTTAAGGTTCGATGACGCTAGGTTTATAGGGAATTGTTATACGAGGTTACCTAAAGTTGTTCGGAGTCCCGGATAATATCCCGGACGTCATGAGGAGACCCGGAATGGTCCGGAGGTAAAGATTGATATATAGGATGGATGGTTTTGGACACCGGAAATGTCTCGGGCGTCACCGGTAATGTACCGGCACCACCGGAAATGGTCCCGGGGGTCCACCGGGAGGGGCCACCAGCCCCAAGAGGTAGCATGGGCCAAAAGAGAGAGGGCAACCAGCCCAAAGTGGGCTGGTGCGCCTCCCACAAGGAGGCCCAAGGCGCAGGAGGTGGAGAGGGGGGAAACCCTAGGCGCTGGTGGGCCTAAGGCCCACCTAGGGGTGCGCCAACCCCTCTCCTTGCCCTGGCCGCCGCACCTCCCATCTGGGGGGGCTGCCGCACCACCTAGGCTGGGAACCCTAGGGGTGGCACCCCCCCTCCTCCTATATATAGTGAGGGTTTTGGAGCTGTTTTGGACACAGTTTTTCGATCTTCCTCGGTGCAGCCCTGCCCCCCTCTTCCTCCTCTCCCACGGTGCTTGGTGAAGCCCTGCCGGGAGACCTTGTCTCGCCATCGACACCACGCCATCGTGCTGCCGGAGATCTTCCCCAACCTCTTCCTCCTCCTTGCTGGATCAAGGTGCGGGAGACGTCACCGGGCTGCACATGTGTTGAACGCGGAGGTGCCGTGGTTCGGCACTAGATCTGAATCACACCACGATATGAACCGCCGCTAGTACGACTCCATCAACCGTGTTCTAGCAACATTTCCGCTTAGAAATCTTCAAAGGTATGAAGATGCACTCACCCCTCTCTCGTTGCTGGTCTCTCCATAGGAAGATCTGAATATGGCGTAGGAAAGTTTTTGAATTTATGCTACGTTTCCCAACAGTGGCATCCGAGCCAGGTTTTCTATGCGTAGATTCTATGCACGAGTAGAACACAAAAGGTTGTGGGCGATGATTTGTTAATTGCTTGCCGCTACTAGTCTTATTCTTTTCCGGTGGTATTGTGGGATGAAGCGGCCCAGACCGACATTACACGTACGCTTACGTGAGACTGGTTCCACCGACAGACATGCACATCGTGCATAAAGCTGGCTAGCGGGTGTCTGTCTCTCCTACTCTAGTCGGATTGGATTTCATGAAAAGGGTCCTTATGAAGGGTACATAGTTTTGGCATATCATCGTTGTGGCTATCACGTAGGTAAGAAAGCGTTCTTGCTAGAAACCCAAATCAGCCACGTAAAACTTGCAACAACAATTAGAGGACGTCTAACTTGTTTTTGCAGGGTTTGACATGTGTGTGATATGGCCAAAGTTTTAATGTTGCATGTATGATGTATGAGATGATCATGTTATTGTAATAGGTTTCACGACTTGCATGTCGATGAGTATGACAACCGGCAGAAGCCATAGGAGTTGTCTTAATTTATTGTATGAGATGCAACGCCATGTGCTTACTACTTTTACTTCATTGCTAACGGTTAGCTATAGTAGTAGTGATAGTAGTAGTTGGTGTGACGACTTCACGAAGACACGATGATGGAGATCATGGTGCCACGCCGGTGACAATGATGATCATCCGATGCCTGAAGATGGAGATCGAAAGAGCAAAGCTGATAATGGCCACATCATGTCACTATATGATTGCATTGTGATGTTTATCATGTTTTTCATCTTATTGCTTAGAACGACGGTAGAATAATAAGATGATCCCTCTTAAAATTTCAAGAACGTATTCCCCTAAGTGTGCACCGTTGCGAAGGATCGTTGTCTCGAAGCACCACGTGATGATCGGGTGTGATAGATTCTAACGTTCGCATACAACGGGTGTAAGCCAGATTTACACACGCGAAACACCTAAGTTGACTCGACGAGCTTAGCATGTACAGACATGACCTCAAATACAAGAGACCGAAAGGTCGAACATGAGTCGTATGGTTGAATACGATCAGCATGAAGTTGCTCACCATGGTGACTAGTCTGTCTCACGTGATGATCAGACACGGGTTAGTCAACATGGATCATGTATCACTTAGATGACTAGAGGGATGTCGATTTAAGTGGGAGTTCATACTTAATTTGATTAAATGAACTTAATTGTCATGAACTTAGTCTAAAAGTTGTCCTTATAAATATTGTAGATGGCCAACGTCAACCTCAATTTCAACGCATTCCTAGAGAAAAACAAGCTGAAAGATGCTGGTAGCAACTATGCGGACTGGGTTCGCAACTTGAAGCTCATCCTTGAAGCAGCTAAAAAGGCTTATGTCCTTGATGCGCTGCTAGGTGACCCTCCCGCTCCCGCAGCAGCCCAGGACATTCTGAACGTCTGGCAAACGCGGAGTGATGACTACTCTCTGGTTAGGTGTGGCATGTTATACAGTTTGGAAACGGGGCTCCAAAGGCGTTTTAAGCAACACGGTGCATATGAGATGTTCCAAGAGGTGAAACTAGTTTTTCAAGCTCATGCCCGTGTCGAGAGATATGAAGTCCCCAACAAGTTCTTTAGCTGTAAGATGGAGGAGAACACTTCTGTCAGTGAGCATATACTCAAAATGTTTGGGTTACACGGTCGTCTGACTTCGCTTGGAGTCAAACTTCTGGATGATGCTATAATTGACAGAATCCTCCAGTCTCACCCACCAAGCTACAAAGGTTTTGTGCTGAACTACAACATGCAAGGGATGGAGAAGACCATTCCCGAGTTGTACTCGATGCTCAAGTCTGCAGAAGTAGAAATCAAGAAAGAGCATCAAGTGTTGATGGTCAACAAGACCACTAGTTTCAAGAAGGGCAAGGGTAAGAAGAACTTCAAGAAAGACGGCAAAGCCATTGCCGCGCCCGGTAAACCAGATGTCGGGAAGAAGAAAAAGAATGGACCCAAGCCTGAGACTAAGTGCTTCTATTGCAAGGGAAAAGGTCACGGGAAGCGGAACTGCCCCAAATACTTAGCGGACAAGAAGGCCCGCAACGTTAAAGGTATATGTGATATACATGTTATTGATGTGTACCTTACCAGCGCTCGTAGTAGCTCCTGGGTATTTGATACCAGTGCTCTTGCTCACATTTGCAGCTCAAAGCAGGAACTGCGGAATAAGCGAAGACTGGCCAAGGACGAGGTGACGATGCGCGTCGGGAATGGCTCCAAGGTCGATGTGATCGCCGTCGGCACGCTACCTCTACATCTACCGTCGGGATTAGTTTTAAACCTTAATAATTGTTATTTAGTACCAGCTTTGAGCATGAATATTGTATCAGGGTCTTGCTTAATGCGAGACGGCTACTCATTTAAGTCAGAGAATAATGGTTGTTCTATTTATATGAGTGATATGTTTTATGGTCATGCTCCGCTGGTGAATGGTTTATTCTTGATGAATATCGATCGTGATGTTACACATATTCATAGTGTGAGTACCAAAAGATGTAAAGTTGATAATGGTAGTCCCACATACTTGTGGCACTGCCGCCTTGGTCATATCGGTGTTAAGCGCATGAAGAAGCTCCATACTGATGGACTATTAGAGTCTCTTGACTTTGAATCATTTGACACATGCGAACCATGCCTCATGGGCAAGATGACTAAGATCCATTCTCAGGAATAATGGAGAGAGCAACCGACTTATTGGAAATAATACATACTGATGTGTGTGGTCCAATGAACGTTGAAGCTTGCGGTGGCTATCATTATGTTCTCACTCTCACCGATGATTTGAGTAGGTATGGGTACATCTACTTGATGAAGCACAAATCTGAGACGTTTGAAAAGTTCAAGGAATTTCAGAGTGAGGTCGAGAATCAACGTGATAGAAAAATTAAGTGTCTACGATCTGATCGTGGAGGAGAATATTTCAGTCATGAGTTTGGCACACACCTAAGGAAGTGTGGAATCGTTTCACAACTGACGCCGCCTAGTCTGAACATCGTAATCACACTTTATTAGATATGGTACGATCTATGATGTCTCTTATCGACTTACCGCTATCATTTTGGGGATACACATTAGAAATTGCAGCATTCACTTTAAATAGGGCACCGTCTAAATCTGTTGAGACGACACCGTATGAACTATGGTTTGGCAAGAAACCTAAGTTGTCGTTTCTTAAAGTTTGGGTTTGCGATGCTTATGTGAAGAAACTTCAACCAGAAAATCTCGAACCCAAAGCGGAGAAATGCGTATTCATAGGATACCCTAAGGAAACTATTGGGTATACCTTCTATCTTAGATCCGAAGGTAAAACCTTTGTTGCCAAGAACAGATCCTTTCTGGAGAAAGAGTTTCTCTCGAAAGAAGTAAGTGGGAGGAAGGTAGAACTTGATGAGGTAATTACACCCCCTCTCGAACAGGAAAGTAGCACAGCGCGGGAAATTGTTCCTGTGGCGCCTGCACCAACTGAAGAGGAAGTTAATGATAATGATCATGAAGCTTCGGATCAAGTTACTACTGAACCGCGAAGGTCCACAAGGGCACGCTCCGCACCAGAGTGGTACGGCAACCCTGTGATGGAAATCATGTTGTTAGACAACGGTGAACCTTCGAACTATGAAGAAGCAATGGCGGGCCCGGATTCCAACAAATGGCTTGAATCTATGAAATCCGAGATAGGATCCATGTATTATAACAAAGTATGGACTTTGGTGGACTTGCCCGATGACCGGCGAGCCATAGAAAATAAATGGATCTTCAAGAAGAAGACTGATGCAAACGGTAATGTAACCGTTTATAAAGCTCAACTTGTCGTGAAGGGTTTTCGACAAATTCAAGGAATTGACTACGAAGAGACTTTCTCTCCCGTAGCGAAGCTAAAATCAGTCTGAATCATGTTAGCAATTGCCGCCTTTTATGATTATGAAATTTGGCAAATGGACGTCAAAACAAAGTTCCTTAATGGGAACCTTAAGGAAGAGTTGTATATGATGCAACCAGAAGGTTTTGTCGACCCTAAGGGAGCTAACAAAGTGTGCAAGCTCCAGCGCTCCATCGATGGGCTGGCGCAAGCATCTCGTAGTTGGAACATTCGCTTTAATGAGGTGATTAAAGCGTTTGGGTTCATTTAGGTTTATGGAGAAGCCTGTCTGTACAAGAAAGTGAGTGGGAGCTCTGTAGCTTTCCTCATACTGTATGTGGATGACATATTATTGATGGGGAATAATATAGAGATGTTGGAGAGCATAAAGGCCTATCTGAACAAGAGTTTTTCAATGAAGGACCTTGGAGAAGCTGCATACATATTAGGCATCAAGATCAATAGAGATAGATCGAGACGCCTCATAGGTCTTTCGCAAAGTACATACCTTGACAAGATATTGAAGAAGTTCAATATGGAAAACTCAAAGAAAGGGTTCTTGCCAGTTTTGCAAGGTATGAGATTGAGTAAGACTCAGTCACCGACCACGGCAGCAGATAGAGAGAAGATGAGTATTGTCCCCTACGCTTCAGCCGTAGGCTCTCTAATGTATGCCATGTTGTGTATCAGACCTGATATAAAGCTTGCCATAAGTTTGGTAGGGAGGTACCAAAGTGATCTCGGTATGGAACACTGGACAGCGGTCAAGAATATCCTTAAGTACCTGAAGAGGACTAAGGAGATGTTTCTCGTTTATGCAGGTGACGAAGAGCTCGTCGTAAAGGGTTACATCGACGCTAGCTTCAACACAGATCCGGATGAAGTCACAGACCGGATACGTATATGTTTTGAATGGTGGGCGGTGAGCTGGTGCGGCAGCAAGCAAGAAGTCGTGGCAGTATCTACATGTGAAGCGGAGTACATAGCTGCTTCGGAAGCAGCTCATGAAGGAATTTGGATGAAGGAGCTCATCACCGACCTTGGAGTGGTTCCAAGGGCATCGGGTCCAATGACACTCTTCTGTGATAACACTGGGGCCACTGCCATAGCCAAGGAGCCCAGGTTTCACCGAAAGACGAAGCACATCAAACACCGCTACAACTCCATCCAGGACCATGTCCAGAGTGGAGTAATAGAGATTTGTAAAGTACACACGGATCTGTTATATCTACGCACGCTAGGGTTATAGGGAATTGTTATACGAGGTTACCGAAAGTTGTTCGGAGTCCCAGATGAGATCCCGGACGTCATGAGGATATCCGGAATGGTCCGGAGGTAAAGATTGATATATAGGATGGATGGTTTTGGGCACCGGAAATGTTTCGGGCGTCACCGGTAATGTACGAGGACCACCGGAAATGGTCCCGGGGGTCCACCGGGAGGGGCCACCTGCCCCAAGAGGTAGCATGGGCCAAAAGAGGGAGGGCAACCAGCCCAAAGTGGGCTGGTGCGCCTCCCACAAGGAGGCCCAAGGCACAAGAGGTGGAAAGGGGGGAAACCCTAGGCGCTGGTGGGCCTAAGGCCCACGTAGGGGTGCGCCAACCCCTCCCCCTGCCCTGGCCGTCGCACGTCCCATCTGGGGGGGCTGCCGGACCACCTTGGGTGGCACCCCCCTCCCCTCCTCCTATATATAGTGGGGGTTTTGGGGCTGTTTTGGACACGGTTTTTCGATCTCCCTCGGCGCAGCCCTACCCCCCTTCTTCCTCCTCTCCCACGGTGCTTGGCGAAGCACTGCCGGGAGACTTCGTCTCTCCATTGACACCACGCCGTCGTGTTGCCGGTGATCTTCCCCAACCTCTTCCTCCTCCTTGCTGGATCAAGGTGCGGGAGACGTCACCGGGCTGCACGTGTGTTGAACGCGGAGGTGCCGTGGTTCGACACTAGATCAGAATCACATCGCGATCTGAATCGCCGCGAGTACGACTCCATCAACCGCGTTCTAGCAATGCTTCCGCTTAGTGATCTTCAAAGGTATGAAGATGCACTCACCCCTCTCTCGTTGCTGGTCTCTCCATAGGAAGATCTGAATATGGTGTAGGAATTTTTTTTGAATTTATGCTACGTTTCCCAACATATGATATATGTCATTGATGTTCATTTGCATATTCCATTATTGTTGATTATATCTTTCCATTGAAGTGGTCATGTTATATCTTTTCATTGAAGTGGTTTGATTGTGCCCAAGTGGCCTTTTGTTGTTTGCAGGGAATGATTCCGAGTGGCCTATGTTTTGTTGGAATTTTGATTCATTTCTGTTCCGGCAAATTTCAGGCGCTCTATTTGTCCAGTTTGTAGCAAAGGTCATTCCAAAATTTTCCGTGAATTTCGGCATGACTTGTGCTACAAACTAGGAAATATCGAGTGCCCGGGATTTGCCGCAACGGGAATGAATCAACATTCCTGCAAAACATTGGCCTTTTTCTGTCATTACTCATTTTATTAGGTCTAGAATTAATTGACTATATTTAATTGTAGGAAACATGGCTAGCAACGATGAAGGACAGGGTTGTGGTGATTGCAACGTCTACGCGGCGGCAGATGCTTATTTGAACCTTCTTGATGAGCAACGGTTGTTGCAGGGCCCACCTGTCACATTCGAGACTGAGACCGACATCGAGACCGGCGCTGAGACTGACACCGGCACCGAGACCGGCGTTGAGACAGACATCGGTGCCGAGATCGGCACCGAGACTGGCAAAGCCGGTATAAAACCAAAACCAAAGAGGCAACGGTGCCCAAACCGACTCATCACTACTAGACTGGTGGTCACGGAGGTAGACGACGACAATTTTTAGCCAAAAGAGCCTACGGAAGCGCGCACGTGCTTCGACAATAAAATAGGCTGCATCCTACGGGCAACCGCCACCATCAACGATGCGAAACTATGGAAGATACCAAATATGAAGCAGTCCCTCCTAACGAAGCTGCACCAGGTGTTATTGTTCCCGGGCCGGCATGAAATCAAATATAAAAATCCAGATAAAGACCCGGCAATGAAGAAAATAAACAGATGCGCCATGGGAAAGTTTAGCGGCACGTTGTCCGCCTGGAAAGTAAGGGTGAAAGCAAGGATCATCGACAAAAAGGAACCCTACTCCGAGATTGTAAAGGATAATCCGACAATTACGGAAGAGCCGTTTGAAATATTCAAGGCGGCTTACGTTGCCGAAGCTGCCAAAGAAAAGTCGGAGTACATGAAGGGGCTTCAAGAGAGGAACATGGGGTGCCACCACCTCAGAAGTCGTGGTTACGCGGGGAAGAGGTACAAATGGGCCAAGGAGGACTCAAAACGCGAAAGTCTGGGCATCCCAGACCCCTTCCGGAGTTCACCGTCCCCCAGGAGTGTGACGTCCTCAGGGCCCGGTACCATTGGGACCCAGTGAAGAAGGTTTTCGAGACGGACGCGGCCACGACGGAGTTCATGAGACTGCTGGTAATTTTTAGCTTATAATCAATTCGACACCACGTTTAGTCATATTTGTGAATGATCCTTGTTCCTTTTGCAGAGAGATAAGCACGGGATCGCGGCCGAAAGTGACTCGCCGTCGGAGGCGTTGGCGAGGCCCAAGTGGGACAACCCATTCAACCGGGCCTTGAACATATTGAAAGGACTCCCGGTGGACACTCGGCCGTCGTATGGACGCGTGCACAGCGTCAGAGACGGCGCCACGTGGAAGAAGTACTACCATGAGACCACAGAGGATAGGAAGGAAAGACGAAGGTTAAATGAAGAAAACATCGACAAGAAGGTTGCGATTGCGGTCGCAGCAGCGGTAGCTGCCGCAAAACAGGAGATTGCAGCTTTGTATGGTGTCTTGGTTCCGGATATCGTCAGTTGGTGTAGGCAAAATCCAAATAAAGAGGCAGCGGACTTTCCCCTTTCCAACTTCTTCGGGAGCAACACGACTAGCGTTGCACTAGCACCTACTCCTGCACCGGCTCCCGCACATGCTCCTGCACCAGCTCCTGTACCGACTCCCGCACCTGCTCCTGCACCAGCTCCTGCACCGACTCCCGCACCTGCTCTTGCACCAGCTCCTGCACCGACTCCCACACCTGCTCCTGCACCGGCTCCTGCACCTGCTCATAGCAGCCATCCTCCATCTCGGACGTGCTCAGCGGTGCTTCGTCTTTGGCTGAGCTCGACGACCTCGCGGTACCTGTCACACTTGCCCTCTTTAATAAATGTGTAATCTCCCGTTTATGTTGCCTTTCGGATGTCTCACATCGCAGACATGTCTTTGCAGGCCGACGTTATCCCGTGCACCATATTGTACACCATCAGCGGCCAGAAGTTGGACGTGGGGAAGGCGACGATAGTAAGCCGAAGGAACAATTGTTCCACAGTCGTCCGGTCCCCCCTGACGTCTTCAAGGTTTTCGTGGCCAGTGTCAAACGGGGCCACGAGAATTTCGCTCCTCTGCTACTATGGGGAGACGACGACGAGACCCCGTGCTACTTCTCAAACAACAGCGCCAGAAATTGACACGTTGACGGTGATTGGGCTTGTGTTGGTTTTTCCCTTGAAGAGGAAAGGGTGATGCAGCACAGGAGCAGTAAGTATTTCCCTCAGTTTGAGAACCAAGGTATCGATCCAGAAGGAGGGTCTCGTCAAGTCCAGAGTACCTGCGCAAACAAAAACAAGCTTGCACCCAACGCTTCAAAGGGGTTGTCAATCCCTTCAGAATTGTTTGCAAAGTGAGATCTGAAGGCAGAAAGTGCAGCGAAGTAACAAGTGTAAGGCTGAAAATATGGTGTGGAGTAGACCCAGAGGGCCATAGTGTTCACTAGAGGCTTCTCTCAAAATAGCAAGTATTACGGTGGGTGAACAAATTACTGTCGAGCAATTGATAGAACCACGCAAAGTCATGACGATATCTAAGGCAATGATCTAGCATATAGGCATCACATCCGAGACAAGTAGACCGATACTTTCTGCATCTACTACTATTACTCCACACATCGACCGCTATCCAGCATGCATATAGTGTATTGAGTTCATGAAGAACAGAGTAATGCTTTAAGCAAGATGACATGATGTAGAGGGATAATCTCAAACCAATGATGAAAACCCCATCTTTTTACCCTTGATGGCAACAACACGATACGTGCCTCGCTGCCCCTTCTGTCACTGGGTGAGGTCACCGCACGGAATGAACCCAAAACCAAGCACTTCTCCCATTGCAAGAATCATAGATCTAGTTGGCCAAACAAAACCCACAACTCGAAGAGAATTACAAGGATATGAAATCATGCATAAGAGAGATCAGAAGAAACTCAAATAAGATTCATAGAT
This sequence comes from Hordeum vulgare subsp. vulgare, assembly GCF_904849725.1. Lineage (NCBI taxonomy): Eukaryota > Viridiplantae > Streptophyta > Magnoliopsida > Poales > Poaceae > Hordeum > Hordeum vulgare. The sequence continues at coordinate 461,654,377 of NC_058524.1, forward strand.
AATCTGATCATAAATCCACAATTCATCGGATCTCGACAAACACACCGCAAAAGAAGATTACATCGGATAGATCTCCATGAAGATCATGGAGAACTTTGTATTGAAGATCCAAGAGAGAGAAGAAGCCATCTAGTTACTAGCTATGGACCCGTAAGTCTATGGTGAACTACTCACGCATCATCGGAGAGGTCATGGTGTTGATGGAGAAGCCTTCCGTGTCTGAATCCCCCCTCCGGCAGGGCACCAGGACGTGCCTGATACGTCTCAAACGTATCTATAATTTTTGATGGTTTCACGTTGTTATCTTGTCATCTTTGGATGTTTTATGTACCTTTTATATCTTTTTTGGGACTAACTTATTAATTCAGTGCCAAGTGTCAGTTCTTGTTTTTTCTGTGTTTTTGACTCTTTTCAGATCTGATTTTGGAACAGAGTCCAAACGGAATTCAAACCCCGAAATGATTTTTTCCCGAACAGAAGAAGATCAGGGGGCCTGTGGGCCAAGCCAGGTGGGCTCCAGGGAGCCCACAAGCTCCCACTCTGCCACCAGGGGAGCCGGCAGTGTCAGGGCTTGTGGCCTCCCTGGCCGCCCTCTAACCTAGATCCTTGGCATATATATTCCCAAATATTCAGCAAAAAATCAGGGGAGCCTCGAAAATACTTTTCCGCCGCTGCAAGCTTCCGTTTCCGTGAGATATCATCCAGAAACCCTTCCCGGCGCCCTGCCAGAGGGGACTTTGGAGTTGGAGGGTTCTTCATCATCATCATCTCCCCTCCAATGACTCAAGAGTAGTTCACTTCAGACCTACGGGTCTATAGTTAGTAGCTAGATGGCTTCTTCTCTCTCTTGGATCTTCAATACAAAGTTCTCCATGATCTTCATGGAGATCTATCTGATGTAATCTTCTTTGGCGGTGTGCTTGTCGAGATCCGATGAATTGTGGATTTGTGATCAGATTATCTATGATATATATTTGAGTCTTTGCTGATTTCCTTTATGCATGATTTGATATCCTTGTAAGTCTCTCCGAGTCTTGGGTTTTGTTTGGCCAACTAGATCTATGATTCTTGCAATGGGAGAAGTGCTTGGTTTTGGGTTCTACCATGTGGTGACCTTTGCCAGAGACAGTAGGGGCAGCAAGGCACACATGAAGTAGTTGTTATCAAGGGTAAAAAGATGGGGTTTTCATCATTGGTTTGAGATTATCCCTCTACATCATGTCATCTTGCTTAAGGCATTACTCTGTTCTTATGGACTTAATACACTAGATTCATGCTCGACAGCAGTCGACGTGTGGAGTAATAGTAGTAGATGCAGACAGTATCGGTCTACTTGTTTTGGACGTGATGCCTATAGATATAATCTTTGCCATAGATATCGTCATGACTTTGCGTGGTTCTATCAATTGCTCGACAATAATTTGTTCACCCACCGTCTACTTGCTTTCATGAGAGAAGCCACTAGTAAACAGTACGGCCCCCGGGTCTATTCACATCCATCGTTTACACCTCCGCTTTTACTTTGCTTTGTTACTTTGTTGCTTTCAGTTCTCACTTGGCGAACAATCTATAAGGGATTGACAACCCCTTCATAGCGTTGGGAGCAAGCTTTTGTGTTTGTGCAGGATCTTGAGATACTCCTCCACTGGATTGATACCTTGGTTCTCAAACTGAGGGAAATACTTACCACCGCTACGCTACATCACCCTTTCCGCTTCGAGGGAACACCAACGCAAGGCTCCAAGGCCACGGGGGAAATACTTTGCATACTTTCCTAGGAAGTCCCTTAAGCCATAGCCGCATCAGAAAGATCAAGTCAATTCTCCTGTCAACGTGCCTATTTCTGGCGCCATTGGAAGGTCTTTTGTTGCAGTAGCAGAAGTATTTCTGGCGCCGTTGCCAGGGAGGAGAAATCAAGATCTATCCAAGTAGGTCTCACAAACTCATCTCTTGCACTTACTTTTGTTGCAAGTTGCCTCTCGTTTTCCTCTCCCCCATTTCACATTTCCCGTTTCCATTTGCCTTTCTCCTTCATCGTTTTCCTTTGCCTTTGCCGTTTCCATTTGCCTTTCTCTTTTGTCGTTTTCTTTTGCCCGTTTCACTCTCTCTTCCTTCTCGTTTGTGTGTGAGATAGTCCATCAATGTCTAGACCCACCACTCCAAACGACACCCCTGAAAATGAAGTTCTCAATTTCAGGCAAAATGAGGAAGAAAATTTGAAGGACGCTTGGTACAGGATTTGCAATGCTCAAAGTAGATCTACTCGTAAGCAATCCACTACCGTCCTCCTTCGCAGTTTCTATGTTGGAATTTCTCCTTGGATTAGGTATATCCTTGATACCATTGTAGGCAGGAACTTTTTGGGGAGCCATACTGTTGACTCCTATAGAGCTATCATGAATTTGGTAGGCTCACCCCCACTCATGGTTAATGGAACTATCTTGACCTTGGAACACGTGATGCAAAGGCTTGACGCTATTGAAAACAAAATTGCCACAGTTGAACTTATTGAGGGTTTGGATAGAAAGATCCACAATCAAATTACTCAGTACGGATCCAAAGTGGGAAACTTTTTGAAAAATTTAAAGGAGAAGGAACTTATAGTTAATGATTCTTCTAGAATTGGCAAATTAGAAGATGTCATAACCAACTTGGGTTTTGCTTTTGCCGCTGTGCAAAATACTCCAAATCTTACTCTCAAAAAGACCGTCAAGCCTGTTTTTGTTCCTAAAGCTAGTGGTGAGTCATCCAATAAAGATGAAAATCTTAAGATGATAGATCACACTACCTATGGTTTGAGCACCAAAGATGACTATACGTGATTCCATCACTTTTTGCCTAGCTAAGGGCATTAAAAAAGCGCTTGTTGGGAGGCAACCCAACGAATCTATCATTTTTCTTTCTGTTTTGTGTTTTCCACACTTTCATAATTCTGTTATGATTGTGTTTTTTGTGTTTCTTTTTGCGTTCGTGCCAAGCAAAACCGTTATGATTAGTCTTGGGGATGATCGTTTGGTCATGCTGGAAAAGACAGAAACTTTCTGCTCACGAAAAGAATTTTCTTTTTTTTATGTAAGAGCTTTTGAGTTGATTCTTTTTGCTGCCGATTGCTACAAAAATTATTCAGACTGTCGTAATTTTTCAGAATTTTTGAAGTACCAGAGGTATAAGAAATATACAGATTGGTACAGACTGGTCTGCTATTAACAGATTCTGTTTTTGTTGTGTTGGTTGCTTATTTTGACGAAACTATGGATAGTATCGGGGGGTATTAGCCATGGAAGATTGAAAATATAGTAACCCAACATCAGCACAAGTAGAATTTAAGTTTGCTACAGTACCTAAGGAAGTGGTGGTTTGCTTTCTCATACTAATGTTATCACGAGTTTCTGTTTAAGTTTCGTGTTGTGAAGTTTTCAAGTTTTGGGTGAAGTTCTTATGGACAAAAAGATAAAGAGTGGCAAGAGCTCAAGCTTGGGGATGCCCAAGGCACCCCAAGATATTCAAGGATGCCGTAAAAGCCTAAGCTTGGGGATGCCCCGGGAAGGCATCCCCTCTCTTGTCTTCAATCCATCGGTAACGTTACTTGGGGCTATATTTTTATTCACCACATGTATGTGTTTTTGCTTGGAGCGTCTTGTATCATAGGAGTCTTTTATTTTTGTTGTGACACAATCATCCTTGCTGCACACCTAGAGAGAGATACATGACTCACCGTGATTTTGTCGAGCTTCACTTATATCCTTTGGTAGACAATTCAGCTCACATGTGCTCCACTTATATCTTTTGAGCTAGATACTTTTGCTCCATGTGCTTCACTTATATCTTTTAGAGCGCAGTGGTGCGTGGCCTAGTAGTTGATCTATGCTTTGAAAGTAGTCTCAAAAGGGGTAGTTATCCAAAGAGATACGAAAACTTCCACCTTCATGTGCATTGAATAGTTAGAGAAGTTTGATTCATCTCAATTAGTTTTGAGTTGTGGTTATGGTAATATTGAAGTCATGCTAGTAAGGTGTTGTGGATCTAGAAATACTTGTGTTGAAGTTAGTGATTCCCGTAGCATGCACGTATGGTGAACTGCTATGTGATGAAATCTGAGCATGATTAGTATATTGATTGTCATCCTTTGCGTGGCGGCCGGGATCGTGCGATGGTTTATACCTACCAACCCTTCCCCTAGGAGTATGCGTTGAATGCTTTGTTTCGATTACTAATAAAACTTTTGCAACAAGTATATGAGTTCTTCATGACTAATGTTGAGTCCATGGTTTAGATGCGCTTTCACCTACCACCATCACTATCTTCTTAGTGCCGTGCAACTTTCGCCGGTGCAGAAAACCCACCATTAGCCTCCCTCAAAACAGCCACCATACCTACCTACTATGGATTTTTCAAAGTCATTCCGAGATATATTGCCATGCAACTACCACCATGACATGTGCCACCACGTCTACATTGCCATTACATGATCGCAAGATAGCTAGCATGGTGTTTCCATTGATGTCTATGCCATGCTAGATCATTGCCACGGTACACTACCGAAGGTATTCCATATAGAGTCATAGTTGCTCTAAGTTTTGAGTTGAAAGTGTGATGATCATCATTAATGGAGCATTCTCCCATGTGAGGAAATAAAAGAGGCCAAACAAGCCCACCAAAAAAAAGAGGCCAAAGAGCCCACCAAAAAAAATGAGAGAAAAAGAGAGAAGGGACAATGCTACCACTTTTTCCACACTTGTGCATATTAAGCACCATGATCTTCATGATTGAGAGTCTCTCGTTTTGTCAACACCATATAGCTAGTGGGAAATTTTCATTATATAACTTGGCTTGTATATTCCAATGATAGGCTTCCTCAAAATTGCCTTAGGTCTTCGTGAGCAAGCAAGTTGGATGCACACCCACTAGTTTTCTTTAAGAGCTTTCACATACTCGTAGCTCTAGTGCATCATTTGTATGGCAATCCCTACTCATTCACATTGATATCTATTGATGAGCATCTCCATAGCTCATTAATATGCCTAGTTAATGTGACTATCTTCTCCTTTTTTTGTCTTGCAACCTCTACCACACTCCACACCATCTATAGTGCTATAACCATGCCTCACGCTCATGTATTGCGTGAGAGTTGAAAAGGTTTGAGAAAGTAAAGGTGTGAAACAATTACTTGGCCAATACTGGGTTGTGCATGATTTAAATTCGTTGTGCAATGATGATAGAGCATAGCTAGACTATATGCTTTTGTAGGGATAACTTTCTTTTGGCCCTGTTATTTTGAAAGTTCATGATTACCTTGCTAGTTTTCTTGAATTATTATTGTTTCCACGTCAATAGAAAACTATTGTTTTGAATCTAACGGATCTGAACATTCACATCACATAAGAGGAATTACAAAGGACACCTATGCTAGGTAGCATGAAAGCATCAAAAATTCATTCTTTATCACTTCCCTACTCGAAGACGAGCAGGAGTTAAGCTTGGGGATGCTTGATACGTCTCAAACGTATCTATAATTTTTTATGGTTTCACGTTGTTATCTTGTCATCTTTGGATGTTTTATGTACCTTTTATATCTTTTTTGGGACTAACTTATTAATTCAGTGCCAAGTGTCAGTTCCTGTTTTTTCTGTGTTTTTGACTCTTTTCAGATCTGATTTTGGAACGGAGTCTAAACGGAATTCAAACCCCGAAATGATTTTTTCCCGAACGGAAGAAGATCAGGGGGCCTGTGGGCCAAGCCAGGTGGGCTCCAGGGAGCCCACAAGCTCCCATTCCGCCACCAGGGGGAGGCGGCGGTGTCAGGGCTTTTGGCCTCCCTGGCCGCCCCTTGACCTAGATCCTTGGCCTATATGTTCCCAAATATTTAGCAAAAAATCAGGGGAGCCTCGAAAATACTTTTCCTCCACCGCAAGCTTCCGTTTTCGCGAGATCTCATCTGGAGACCATTCCCGGCGCCCTGTCGGAGGGGACTTTGGAGTTGGAGGGCTTCTTCATCATCATCATCGCCCCTCCAATGACTCGTGAGGAGTTCACTTCAGACCTACGGGTCCGTAGTTAGTAGCTAGATGGCTTCTTCTCTCTCTTGGATCTTCAATACAAAGTTCTCCATGATCTTCATGGAGATCTATCCGATGTAATCTTCTTTGGCGGTGTGTTTGTCGAGATCCAATGAATTGTGGACTTGTGATCAGATTATCTATGATATATATTTGAGTCTTTGATGATTTCTTTTATGCATGATTTGATATCCTTGTTAGTCTCTCCGAGTCTTGGGTTTTGTTTTGCCAACTAGATCTATGATTCTTGCAATCGGAGAAGTGCTTGGTTTTGGGTTCTACCATGTGGTGACCTTTCCCAGTGACAGTAGGGGCAGCAAGGCACACATTAAGTAGTTGCCACCAAGGGTAAAAAGATGGGGTTTTCATCATTGGTTTGAGATTATCCCTCTACATCATGTCATCTTGCTTAAGGCGTTACTCTGTTCTTATGGACTTAATACACTAGATGCATGCTGGATAGTGGTCGACGTGTGGAGTAATAGTAGTAGATGCAGACAGTATCGGTCTACTTGTTTTGGACGTGATGCGTATAGATATAATCATTGTCATACATATCGTCACGACTTTGCATGGTTCTATCAATTGCTCGACAGTAATTTGTTCACCCACCGTCTACTTGCTTTCATGAGAGAAGCCACTAGTAAACACTACGGCCCCCGGGTCTATTCACATCCATCGTTTACACCTCCGCTTTTACTTTGCTTTGTTACTTTGTTGCTTTCAGTTCTCACTTGGCGAACAATCTATAAGGGATTGACAACCCCTTCATAGCGTTGGGAGCAAGCTTTTGTGTTTGTGCAGCATCTTGAGATACTCCTCGACTAGATTGATACCTTGGTTCTCAAACTGAGGGAAATACTTACCACCGCTATGCTACATCACCCTTTCCGCTTTGAGGGAACACCAATGCAAGGCTCCAAGGCCACGGGGGAAATCCTTTGCATACTTGCCTAGGAAGTCCCTTAAGGCGTAGCCGCAGCACAAAGATCAAGTCAAGTATTCTCCCGTCAACGTGCCTATTTCTGGCGCCATTGGAAGGTCTTTAGTTGCAGTAGCAGTGCCCCAGATGGGATCTTGCGGAGACAGAAGCTTGCGGCGGCGGAAAAGTGATTGCGATCGTCCTCTGATTTTTTTGGGAATATTTGGGAATTTATAGGCGCAAGATCTAGGTCAGGGAACCTCCAGGGGGGCCACAAGCGTGCATGGCGCGGCCCCCTGGCCGCGGGGTGGGGGCTTGTGGGGCCCCTGGGGCTCTTATGGCTTGGCTCCCAAGTCCCCCGATCTTCTTCCGTTCCAGAAAAAATCTTTTCGGGGATTTTCTTCCGTTTGGACTCCGTTTCAAAATCTCCTCTAAAAGGGGTCAAAAACATGGAAAAACAGGAACTGGCACTTGGCACTCATTTAATAAGTTAGTCCCAGAAAATAAATAAAAGCCATGCAAAACATCCAAAGTTTGACACGATAATAGCATGAAACCATCAAAAATTATAGATACGTTGGAGACGTATCAAGCATCCCCAAGCTTAACTCCTGCTCGTCCTTGAGTAGGGAAGTGAAAAAGAATGAATTTTTGATGTGGAATTCTACCTAGCATAGTTTTCCTTTGCAACTTCTTTCACGTGGCATGAATTTTCAGATCCGTACGATTCGAAACAATAGTTTGCTATTGACATGAAAACAGTAATACTTCAAGCAAACTAGCAAAGTAATCATGAACTTTCGAAATAACAAGGCCAAAGAAAGTTATCCCTACAAAATCATATAGTCTGGCTATGCTCCATCATCCTCACACAACTAATGTAAATCATGCACAACCCCGGAATTGGCCAAGTAATTGTTTTCGCACTCTTACTTTCTCAAACTTTTTATAACTATCACGCAATACATGAGCGCGAGCCATGGATATAGCACTATAGGTGGAAAAGAGCGTGGTGGTGGTTGTGAGACAAAAAGGAGGAGATGGTCACACTGACTCGGTGTATCTATAGGCTATGGAGATGCCCATTAATAGATATCAATGTGAATGAGTAAGGATTGCCATACAAGAGATGCACTAGAGCTATAAGTATGTGAAAGCTCAAAAGGAAAACTAGTGGGTGTGCATCCAACTTGTTTGCTCACGAAGACCTAGGGAAATTTTGAGGAAGCCCATCATTGGAATATACAAGTCAAGTTATATAATGAAAATTCCCACTAGTGTATGGTAGTGACAAAGCAAGAAGCTCTCAATCATGAAGAACATGGTGCTAACATGAAGCACAAGTGTGGAAAATGATAGTAGCATTGTCCCTTCTCTCTTTTCTCTCATTTCTTTTCTTATTTGGTCTCTTAGGCCTATTTTCTCCCTTTTTTGTTTTTGGGCTATTTGGCCTCTTTTTTTTAATTTCCTCACATGGTACAATGCTCTAATAATGATGATCATCACACTTTTTAGTTACTCAAAGCTCAAAGATCACAATGATGATGACTCCATAGGAAATGCCTCCGGTAGTGTACCGGGATGTGCAACGATCTAGAATGATCATGCAATGGCAATATGAGAGTGATGGCACAAGTCATGAGATGGAACGGTGGGAGTTGCATGGAAATATATCTCGGAATGTCTATGAAAATGCCATAGTAGGTAGGTATGGTGGTTGTTTTGAGGAATGAATTTGGTGGGTTTTGTGCACCGGCGAGAATTGCGCGGCACTAGAGAGGCTAGCAATGGTGGAAGGTGAAAGTGCATCTATACCATGGACTCAACATTAGTCATAAAGAACTCACATACTTGTTGCAAAAGTTTTAATTAGTAATCGAAACAAAGTGCTAAATGCATACTCCGAGGGGAAGGGTTGGTAGGTGTAAACCATCACGCGATCCCGAGCTCAACACAAAGGATGACAATCAATACATCAATTATGCTCCGACTTCCTAACATAGCGGTTCACCATACGTGCATGCTACGGGAATCACTAACTTCAACACAAGTATTTCTAGATTCACAACATCCTACTAACATAACTTTTAATATTACCGAATCCACATCTCAAAACTAATTGAGAGGAATCAAAACTTCTCTTTCTACTCAATGCACATGAAGATTGAGGTTTTTGCATCCTCTTTGGGTACCTAGCACATGGGACTACTTTCATAGCATAAGCCAACTACCAAATCACGCACCGCCATGCTCTAAAGATATAAGTGAAGCACAAGAGCAAAAGTATCTAGCTCAAAAGATATAAGTGAAGCACTAGAGCAAAAGTATCTAGCTCAAAAGATATAAGTGAAGCACTATGAGCATTCTAGCAAAATCACGATGAGTGCGTGTCCCTCTCTCTCAAAAAGGTGTGCAGCAAGGATGATTGTGACACAAAAAGAAAAGACTCCTAAGATACAAGACGCTCCAAGCAAAACACATATCATGTGGTGAATAAAAATATAGTTCCAAGTAATGTTACCGATGGATTGAAGACGAAAGAGGGGATGCCTCCCCGCGGCATCCCCAATCTTAGGCTTTTTGGTGTCCTTGAATTTGGCTTGGGGGGGCCTTGGGCATCCCCAAGCTTGATCTCTTTACACTCCTTATTTCTTTGTCCATGAGAACGTCACCCAAAACATGAAAACTTCACAACACAAAACTTAAACAGAAACTTGTGATAACATGAGTACAAGAAAACAAACTACCACTTCCTTTGGTACTGTATCAAACTTGAATTCCATCTATATTGATGACGGGCTGCTGTATTCTCACTTTCTCATGGCTAGTACCCCCCCCCCCACCCCCGATACTAACCATAGTTTCATCAAAACAAGCAACGAACTCAACAAAAACAGAATCTGTCAAAAATAGACCAGTCTGTAGCAATCTGTATACTTCGTATACTTCTGGTAGCTCAAATAATCTGAAAACTTACGACGGTCTGGGGAAAAAGCATATCAATCAGAAGAAAAACGAATCAACTCAAAATCTATTTCTGAATAAAATTTAAAAATCATCTCGTGAGCGAAAAGTTTCTGTCTTTTTCCAGCAGGATCAAACAACCATTACCAAGACTAGTCATAAAGGTTTTGCTTGGCTCAAACACAAAAAGAAACACAAAAAACACAATCACAACAGAATTGTGAAAGTGTGGACGCAACAAAACAGAAACAAAAATATAAATTCATTGGGTTGCCTCCCAACAAGCGCTATTGTTTAACACCCTTAGCTAGGCACAGAAACGATAGAATCACGTATTGTCGACTTTGGTGCTCAAACCATAAGTAGCCCTCATCATGGATTCATCAGGCAATCTTATTTTCTTTCTAGGAAAGTGTTCCATGCCCTTCCTTCAAGGAAATTGAAATCTAATATTCCCTTCCTTCATATCGATGATAGCACCGATAATCCTTAGGAAAGGTCTACCAAGAATAATAGGGCATCAAGGATTGCAATCAATGTCAAGCACAATGAAATCCATGGGTACATAGTTCCTATTTGCAATAATAAGAACATCATTGACCCTTTCCATGGGTTTCTTGATAGTAGAATCAGCAAGATGCAAATTAAGAGAACACTCTTCAATCTCATTAAAACCCAGAATATCACATAAAGACTTTGGAATCGCAGAAACACTAGCACCCAAATTACACAAAGCATTGCACTCATAGTTTTTGATTTTGATTTTGATGGTAGGTTCCCACTCATCATGAAGCTTTCTAGGGATAGAGACTTCCAATTCAAGTTTCTATTCAAGAGCTTTTATCATAGCTTCGACGATATGATCGGTAAAAGCTTTGTTTTGGCTATAAGCGTGTGGAGAGTTCAACATGGATTGCATCAAATAAATGCATTCAATCAAGGAGCAACTATCATAATTGAATTCCTTGAAATCCACAGTAGTAATTTAATTACTACTCAAAGTTTTAACGTCTTCTACTCCACTTTTAATGCTTTTAGCATCAAGGTAGGTGGACTCCGAATCATTGGGGCACTTTTCAACCAAAGTGGATTCATATCCAGCCCTATAACCATTAGGTTTGACACAATAAAACAAAGATTCAGTGGGAGTCACACCAAGCACTTTAAGATCTTCGTGATTCTCATCACGAGAACATGCCATTTTGAGCCATTCATGTTTAGCACGAATTTGGGCGGTTCTTTCTTGGCTCTCAATCATGGAAACACGCACTGCTTTCAAAGTTTCATCCATGTTGATTTCTGGAGGAGCACATCTAACTTTCAAAGCATCAACATCACAAGAAATCATATCAACGCTCTTAGCCAAATCGTCAACTTTGAGTAGTTTTTCCTCTATGGACGCACTGAAAATCTTTTGAGAGTTGATGAACTCTTTGATATTACTCTCTAGATCAGAGGGTAATCTATTGTAATTTCCATGGGTATTGTTGTAGGAGTGGCCAAAGTTATTAGAGGAGTTACTAGGAAAAGGCCTAGGAACATAGTTTCCTCTAAAAGCGTTGTTATTGCCAAAGCTATTCCTACCAACAAAATTAACGTCCAAGCTAGCGTTGCTACTCTCAATCGAACAAGACAAAGGCAAATCATTAGGATCCAAAGGAGCACTTCTACTAGCAACCAAATTCATTAACTCATCCATCTTAGCACTCAACGAGTTAATTTCTTCTATAGCGTGTACCTTCTTACTAGTAGGTGACCTTTCTGTGTGCCACTGAGAGTAGTTCGTCATGATGTTGTCTAAGAGCTTTGTGGCTTCTCCTAACGTGATTTCCATGAACGTTCCACCTGAGGCAGAGTCGAAGATATTTCTAGAAGCGAAATTCAAGTCAGCGTAAAAGATTCGAATAATCATCCAAAGGCTCAAGCCATGAGCGGGACAATTTCTAATCATTAATTTCATTCTCTCCCAAGCTTGTGCAACATGCTCATGATCAAGTTGCTTGAAATTCATGATATCATTACGGAGAGAGATGATCTTAGCCGGCGGAAAATACTTGGATATATAAGCATCTTTGCACTTCTCCCAAGAATCGATACTATTTTTGGGCAAACAAGAAAACCAAGTTTTTGCGCGATCTCGCAACGAGAAAGGAAAAAGCTTCAATTTAATCACGTCATTATCCACATCTCTTTTCTTTTGCATATCGCAAAGCTCAATGAAGCTATTGAGATGGGATACTGCATCTGCACTAGGAAGGCCAGAGAATTGCACTTTCATAACAAGATTCAGCAAAGCGGCATTGATTTTGTATGACTCCGCACTAGTGGCGGGAGCAATCGGAGTACTAATAAAATCATTATTATTAGTATTCGAGAAGTCACAAAGCTTGGTGTTTTCGTTCATGGTGACTTCAGCAATCAAGCAAGCACATGAGCAAACAAAAAGAGGGCGAGAAAAAGGGCGAACGAAAAGGCGAACAAAAAAGGCAAATTGGTGAAGTGGGGAGAGGAAAACGAGAGGCAACTGGCAAACAAAGTAAATGCAAGAGATGAGTTTGCGACACTTACTTGGATGAGTTCTTGACTTGATCTTTCTCCCCGGCAACGGCGCCAGAAATCCTTCTGCTACATCTCAAACAACAGCGCCAGAAATTGACACGTTGAAAGAGATTGGGCTTGCGTTGGTTTTTCCCTTGAATAGGAAAGGGTGATGCACCAGAGGAGCAATAAGTATTTCCCTTAGTTTGAGAACCAAGGTATCGATACAGAAGGAGGGTCTCGTCAAGTTCAGAGTACATGCGCAAACACAAACAAGCTTGCACCCAACGCTTCAAAGGGGTTGTCAATCCCTTCAAGATTGTTTGCAAAGTGATATCTGAAGGCGGAAAGTGCAACGAAGTAAAAAGTGTAAGGCTGAAAATATGGTGTGTAGTAGACCCGGGGGCCATAGTGTTCACTAGAGGCTTCTCTCAAAATAGCAAATATCACGGTGTGTGAACAAATTACTATCGAGCAATTGATAGAACCGCGCAAAGTCATGACGATATCTCAGGCAATGGTCATACATATAGGCATCTCGTCCGAGACAAGTAGACCGATACTTTCTGCATCTACTACTATTACTCCACACATTGACCGCTATCCAGCATGCATCTAGTGTATTGAGTTCATGACAAACAGAGTAATGCCTTAAGCAAGATGACATGATGTAGAGGGATAATCTCAAACCAATGATGAAAACCCCATCTTTTTACCCTTGATGGCAACAACAAGATGCGTGCCTCGCTACACCTTCTGTCACTGGGTGAGGTCACCGCACGGTATGAACCCAAAACCAAGCACTTCTCCCATTGCAAGAATCATAGATCTAGTTGGCAAAACAAAACCCACAACTCGAAGAGAATTACAAGGATATGAAATCATGCATAAGAGAGATCAGAAGAAACTCAAATAAGATTCATAGATAATCTGATCATAAATCCACAATTCATCGGATCTCGACAAACACACCGCAAAAGAAGATAACATCGGATAGATCTCCATGAAGATTATGGAGAACTTTGTATTGAAGATCCAAGAGAGAGAAGAAGCCATCTAGTTACTAGCTATGGACCTGTAGGTCTATGGTGAACTACTCACGCATCATCGGAGAGGTCATGGTATTGATGAAGAAGCCCTCCGTATCTGAATCCCCCCTCCGGCAGGGCACTAGAACATGCCCCAGATGGGATCTTGCGGAGACAGAAGCTTGCAGCGGCGGAAAAGTACTTTCAATGATCTCCTGATTTTTTGTGGAATTTTTGGGGATATATAGGCGCAAAAGCTAGGGCATAGGGGCATCAAGGAGCCCACAAGCCAGGGGGCGCAGCCTCCCCCCTAGCCGCGCCATGAGGGCTTGTGGGGTCCCTGGTGGGCCCCTGCCCTGATTCTCGGGCGCTCCAATCTTTTTCTATTCCGGCAAAAAATCTTTTTGACAGTTTCCTTACGATTGGACTCCTTTCAAAATCCTCCTCTGAAAGGGGTCAAAAACATGGAAAAAACACGAACTGGCACTTGGCACTGAGTTAATAAGTTAGTCCCAAAAAATATATAAAAGGCATGCAAAACATCCAAAGTTTGACAAGATAATAGCATGAAACCATCAAAAATTATAAATATGTTGGAGATGTATCATTGCTCAACTATATATGTTGCATATCATCAACATGCAGGTGCATAGATCATCGATGGCGAAGAGTGCTATGCCATGAGTATACGATAAGTGGTCGGAGTGTCAGGCTTAGGTGTACCGGTTTCCGTTTTCGAGCGACAGCCAATAGTTAGTTTAGGTTCACGCTAGTGCGAGAGAGGGATACGAACCGACACCTCAAGAAGTACTAAATTATGTATGATGAGACATGTCATGTAACTTGTATAGCTATATCATGATTATGACATGACGACATGAGTTGTGTTGGATGATATGATGAGACTATTATGTGTATGATATGATGAGCATATTGCATGTTTATGATATGATTAGAATACTGTATGAAACCTGTACAGAAACATCACAAATACGTAGCAAAAAATGATATGAGAAAATATAGTAGTAGCGCTCTTTAGCGTTGGACACAAAAATGCTGCTACTAAATTAACAGTAGCGCGTGTCAAAACACGCTGTTGATACACATAGCAGTAGTGCCGATACAGAAAGCACTACAGCTACGTAGGGATAGCAGCTCGACGGTAATTTGGTCACCCACCGTATTATTTGCTATTTTGAGAGAAGCCTCTAGTGAACACCATGGCCCCCGGGTCTACTTCACATCATATTTTCAGCCTTACACTTTTACTTCGTTGCACTTTCTACCTTGAGTTCTCAATTTGCAATCAATCTTGAAGGGATTGACAACCCCTTTATAGCGTTGGGTGCAAGCTCTTTTGTGTTTGTGCAGGTACTTTGGACTTGACACGATTCTCCTACTGGATTGATACCTTGGTTCTCAAACTTAGGGAAATACTTACTGCTCCTGTGCTATATCGCCCTTTCCTCTTCAAGGGAAAAACCAACGCAAGCTCAAGAGACGACGGAAGATTTCTGCCACCGTAGCAGTAGGACAAATCAGTATACTCTTGTTCATAAGGATCAAAATATAACTTTGCTTCCTATGTCCCCTGGACATATTATGAAAGATGACATTGCTAGATCTAGTAAAGCAAAACAAGACCAACATAAGAGTGAAAATATGATTGTAGCCAAGGAATTTGAGCAACACAATAAGCCTAATAAACCATCATCTAGTGTTGCATGTGAAATAAAACTGAAGAGTGGTTGTTTACTTGCCACTAAATCTAATATCACTGATTTGGATGTTACTGCATCTGTTTTCTATGTTTTTTGTATTCAAAGTGGTATTATTTTCATTCGAGGACATGCCTCCCTCTTTGCCTCCTGCTGTCATTAACATTTTGCAGGAGTTCGTTGGCATCTTTGCACAAGACGTGCCACCGGGATTACCACCTATTAGAGGGATTGAGCATCAGATTGACTTAATTCCAAATGCATTGCTACCCAACCATGCACTATACCGCATCAATCCAGAGGAGACGAAGGATATTATGCGTCAAGTATAGGAGTTTCTCGACAAAGGTTATATACGTGAATCTCTATGTCCTTGTGCTATTACTATTATTCTAATGCCGAAAAAGGATGGTACATCGCATCTGTGTGTTTATTGTAGAGGCATTAATAATATTACTATTCGTTATCGTCATCCTATTCCTAGGCTAGATGATATGCTTGATGAATTAAGTGGCTCTACAATTTTCTCCAAAGTTGATTTGCATAGTGCATACCATCAAATTCGCATGAAATTGGGAGATGAATGGAAAACAACATTTAAAACTAAGTTTGGATTATATGAGTGGTTAGTTATGCCTTTTGGGTCAACTAATGTACCTAGCACTTACATGAGATTAATGAATGAGGCTTTACATGCTTTCCTTGACCGGTTTGTGGTAGTTTACTTTGATGATATACTGATTTATAGTTGATCTTTGGAGGAATACTTGGATCATTTCTGTGTTGTTTTTATTGCTCTACATGATTCACGTTTGTTTGGTAACCTTGGGAAGTGCACCTTTTGCATTGACCGAGTATATTTTTTGGCTATGTTGTTACTCCATAGGGAATTGAAGTTGATAAAGCCATGACTGAAGCTATTGAGAGTTTGCCGCAACCCAAAACAGTCACACAAGTGAGGAATTTTCTTGGCCTCGTTGGTTTCTATAGGCTTTTTGTGACAGATTTCAGCACCTGATGGGGATATTACCCCTCGGTATACCAAGAGCGGAGATTAGCCGTCTCCAAGACATTTGGGGGGCCGCCTGGCCCCCCCAAGCCGGCTGGCGATAGCCGGCCCCATTGACCAATGTGTGTCCGGCCAGCTTGCGATAGCGAGCCTGCTTATCCAACGCATGCCTGGCCGACTAGCGGGATTCAGCCCACTGGATCACCCGCCGCCAGTCGGACGGTCGGATCCCATCCCATCCGGTCGTACCATTGTATGAAGACAAGAGAACACAGAAGATGCAGAGGCCATCACGGCAACAGTACGCGTTGATACACGGCATGGTCGCAGCGTGATGATGAAAGGGTCAGTGAAGCTACAGGCCCCGTGTCACCGCCCACGCCGACCGGGCGAGGTGGCCCTGTAGCCACGTCCCCCCTTCTCCAACTCCCTAATGACTCAGCGCGCCAGCCGCTGATGCACATGGTCGGCAGGCCCCACGACAAGACTCGACAGCCGGCGGGCCCCACAGCCAGCCGGAGAGGCTGGCAGCCGCCCCCCACCTCTGTCCTACCCATGCTATCGTACCCCTGGCTAAACTATAAAGCCTCACCCGTGTCCACTGAGAGAGGCAGGTCGCACCAAGTTCACGCAGATCCCAGATTTACACAAAGAGAGGGATACACGTAGAACACCACGGAGGCAGCGAGACTGGCAGCCATAGCTTTGTCTCCCTCCTCCCAAAACAGCTCTAGGAGCACCATTTTTACTATGATTCTCATCGTCACACAGGCAGGACTAGGGGTTTTACCTCACCAGAGGGCCCTGAACCTGGGTATATCGGTGTCATGTGTGTTATGCGAACACCTGTTCCCAGACGCCGTCGGCGCCCATCGGCCCCAAACCATGAGTTAAGCCACCGCTTAGCATTTGTTCCACAAATACCACGACGGTTTGAGCCAACCTTGGGGCCGGCAGCGATGCCGACCAGAGTAACGTTCCGGGCGGGACCCTTCACCGCTTTTGGCGAATGTGTGGGGCCCGACTTGGTCGTGCGCTACGGTGCGCTCGACTACGTCAATGACAACGCCCACCATCTGGAGGACACGAACTTCCCCGTTGACGGCTCCATCACCCCCTTTGGCTCGCACCGCATCTATGTTGCGGTCGTTGCCGACAGCTACCCCACCAAGGTATTCAGCTGCGATGAGCTGCCGCCAGCCGGCGACAATGACCTTTCCCGCAGCATCGTTGACATGTGCAACCGTGTGGAGGTCCTCACTAGGCGGCATGTCCGGGTAGCGGACCCCGATCCGCGTGGCGGTGGACACACTTTGCACCCCCATCCCAACGGTGGCCAACCCCGCGATCTCAACCCAAGAGCTCGACAACCACCGTCTGCAGCTGCTCCGCGAGGCGGAGGCGCTCGAGGCGACCCAACGTGAGTTCGAGGCAATTCGGTGCGAGTTCAATGTAGCACGCGACCTCACGGCGGTTGCCCCCGCGCCCAGCCGGATCGCATACGTGACACGCTATGAAGGTGCCGTCGATCAGGAGCTGGCCGGCGACCGCCCCATCAACGACACCCGTGAGCTGGAAGGGCTCGAGGGTCCGGCATGTGATGCGCAGCAGGAGGACATCCACGTCCTCATAGAAGCCACCAATGCGCAGCACACGGAGTTGTCCCGGGGCCCGACCGGCTCCCGCTAAAGAACATACGACGACACCAGCTAGCCCACGGCCGACCGGTGCGAGACAAACCACGCATCTTTGCCTGGCAACACCCATCACTGCCTCGGCAACAAACAGGCGGGCAGCCACAACCGACGGGAGCACAGCCCGTTGGTTGTCGATAGTCGTGTGCGGGTGCGAGCTGGCCAGGGCAACCGCCAGTCGGCACGAAACAGCCGACGCGAGGAGCGCGACCGGTCGACAGCACCTCGCGTGCTAGCAAGTTAGTGAATCAGTGTGTGCCAGCTTGACAACCAAGATGCGCATTTCCGCGTGGAGCGTCTTGCCAAATCCCGTGCCGCCGAGGAGGAGGGCACTGCTGGCCCGTCGTGTTTCGGGTCGCGCATCCTCAAGGAGCCTTTCCCCAAGGGCTTCACCTTGTCCCGCGACACCCCCAAGTACAATGGCTCAACCAAGCCTGAGAACTGCTTGACTGACTACACCATCGTCGTCTGCATCGCCGGCGGCAACAAGCGTGCAGCGGTACACTATGTGCCCCTCATGCTGCTCGGCTCAGCCCGGAACTGACTTAACAGCCTGCGGGTTGGCAGCGTAAATGGCTATATGGATTTCCACGGGTGGTCCGTCTGACTAGGTGCATTGATATGTCGGGTCACACGGCCATGCTAGTCAGGATGATGTCAGTCTCCGGTTACCGCTGGTACCCAGAGTACACAGTGGAGGAGCAGTACCAGGATTTTAATCAGAGTCAGTACCTCTGCACTGTTAGGGTATTCCCAGATTACCCTGGAGCTGAGGAGCCGATCCATTGGTCTTATGGATTGGGGGTTACTGTTGACATGGCAGTACAAGATGTTGCCTATTCAATGCTGACCGTCATGAGGGTTAGACATGCACTACTGCAGAATTCAGAGTTCTGCTATGTTCCTGCCTCTCAACCAGGTGAAGAAGGATACCTCAGTGGGGTCTACTTTGATTCCTCTATGGAGGATCCGCTGCTACACTCCACTGCTGAGATGCTGGAGAATAGAGACAGGGATGCTCGTGCCCTTCGTATGGAGCTCTATGCTACACGTGCCCGTCTATGGACGGCTTTGACACAGCTGGCACCTCTAGTCCAGACAGGGTATGGAGATATGGAGATGTTGAACCCTGTTAGGACCCATCTTCCGGCTCATGTTGACTAGCCTGCTATAGGAGGAGTCACCCCTCTTCGGGGACCTCTACTATCACCAGTCACGGGACCAAGGCCACACCCGTGTTCTTACGGTTCCCAGGGGTCTCGGGCTGGAGTATTTCCTGATCCACAGGTTGAGCTCCCAGGCCATGGAGGCAATCTTTATGAGATGTTCTATGCGGATGCCTGAACCCGTTAGTGGAAGGATAGTATGGTAGTAGTTATACTTTCACAGTCATGTGTGTCTTGTGGAGTATGCTTGTGTTGTGAGATGAATTCCGGAGGCATAGATAAATAATGTATAGGAAGCCTGGAAAGCCTCTGATGAGTAGTTTCATGTTTTCAGTAGTTTGCTCTTCGGTTAAGGTTGTACTGAACTATGTAATGGTGTGTATGAACCATGGTGTATATATAGCAGTTGCTTGTTACCATGTTGTTCGGATGTTCATTTCCGCATTCCCTGTGTTCAGTGCATTCTTAATCCATAGTTAGTGTTGATGTTGATATTGGTCTAAGCTGTGAGTTTGTTTGTCAGGATGGTGTTCACCAGGTTGAACCGTGCCCCTGCTCATGAGCAAGGAGAGGGTAGTAAATATCGCAGGAGGAACTGCCTCACCCGCCCTCTGTGGCGGAAGTTATGCTTGAGGCAGAGAGAAACAAAAGGGAGACCAACCGTCTGTTGGAGCGTGTTGAGCAAAATACGGCTCGTCAGCCTAGGAATGATGCAGTGTCCCTAAATGACTTTGTGAAGTTGAATCCTCCAAAGTTCCATCACTCCATCGATCCCCTCGACGCTGATGATTGGTTGTGCAGTATATCGCGCAAGATTCGCTCTGCAAATGTTTCTGAGGCCGACAAGGTGACCTTTGCGGCATACTTTCTGGAAGGACCCGCCAATCTGTGGTGGGAGAACTTTGAAGCTATGCGTCCTGCTGAACCAGCAGCCACATGGGTAGACTTTAGTGCAGCCTTCCGTCTACACCATATTCCAGAGGGCCTGATGGACAGAAAGAGATAGGAATTCTGTGCATTCACCCAGGGAAAACTGACTGTGGATGCCTATAGGCGCGAGTTTGGTAACCTCGCCCGCTATGCAACTGAGGAGGTGTCAACTGACGCCAAGAAGCAAGCAAGATTCCGTAAGGGTCTGAGCCCTGAACTTCGTCGTGATTTCCGCCTCCACGAATGTACAAGCTTTCAAGCTCTTGTCAACAAGGCGATCAGTGCCGAGACTGGTCATACCGACTATGAAGCCACAAAGAAGCACTACCGTGACTCTGGCTCGTCATCTGGTTCCGCGTTTCCGAAATGCAGGCTGTGGGTTCCAAATAGTTCTCTGCCGCCAAGATATACTCCGAGGCCATCCTATGGGGCGCCTCAGACAAATCAGACCAACCCTCCAGCAAAAACCTATGGTGGTCCAGCTAGCAATGCTGCACCACGTGCCAATCAGGTGATCTGTTACAAGTGTGGAGAACGAGGGCATTATTCCCGAGAGTGTCCTCAGAATATGGGTGCCAAGCAACCCGGAAAATCCGTTGGGCAAGGCAAGTCGGGCAAAGCTTATTATGTGAAGCCAACTCCTGCACGTGGCCGTGTGAATTATGTTTCAGCAGAAGAAGCTACAGAGGATCCCGATGTCATTTTGGGTACACTCCTTGTTAATCATCACCCAGCATCTGTTCTTTTTGACATTGGGTCATCTCATTTCTTCATTTCAGAAAGTTATGCACAGTTGCATAACATGTCTTTCTGTGATATGCCAATCCCATTGGTTGTCCAAACCCCTGGTAGTAAGTGGCAAACCTCCAGGATAACCTATGACAATGAAATTCTAGTAGACATGCTAGTTTTTCTAGCATATTTGATAGCCCTGAAATCTTTGGATATCAATATCATCTTGGGTATGGACTGGATGTCATCTCATTATGCCAAGATTGATACTCATTCTAGAAATGTTCAGCTTACCCATCCCTCGGGTGAGATAGTCAATGTCTCTACTCGAGTTGCCAAATGCCAACTCTATTCCCTCAATGCCAACCCTCTTCCAGAACTTGAAGACATTCCGGTAGTCCGTGACTTCCCGGATGTTTTTCCAGAGGAACTGCCAGGAATTCCACCTGACAGAGATGTAGAGTTTGTGATAGACCTTGTTTCGGGAACCGTTCAAATAGCCAGAAGACCTTATAAGATGGCACCCTTGGAGCTAGCCGAACTTAAGAAGCAACTAGATGAGGCCTTGAATAAAGGTTTCATTCGTCCTAGCTCTTCTCCTTGGGCTTGTCCCGTCCTCTTCGTCAAAAAGAAAGACGGAACGGATCGGATGGTTGTAGATTATCGAGAAGTTAATCTGGTCACCATAAAGAACAAGTATCCACTCCCCAGGATCAACGACCTGTATGATCAGCTCGCTGGATACTCAGTCTTCTCCAAAATGGATTTGAGGTTGGGATACCATCAAATCAAGATCAAGAACGGGGACATTCCAAAAACGGCTTTTGTCACTCGTTATGGCCAATACGAGTATACTGTCATGTCCTTCGGTTTAACCACTGCACCAGCCACCTTCTCTCGCTTGATGAATTCAATCTTCATGGAGTATTTGGATAAATTCGTCGTAGTATACCTCGATGATATTCTCATCTACTCGAAGAACGAACAAGAACATGTCGAGCATCTAAGGCTGGTATTGATGAAACTTTGAGAGCATCGCCTTTATGCCAAGTTTTCAAAATGTGAATTTTGGTTACCAGAAGTAACCTATCTAGGCCACGTAATCTCTGGTAAGGGTATTGCTGTCAATCCCGAGGGAGTTCAAGTTGTCCTTGATTGGACTCAACCTGAATCGGTTAAGCAAGTTAGGAGTTTTCTTGGTCTAGAGAGCTATTGTCGCCGCTTTGTCGAGAATTTCTCCAAGATTGCAAAGCCTCTAACTGAACTCCTCAAGAAATATAAAAAGTTCGAGTGGACACCACAGTGTGAGCATAGTTTTCAGGAACTGAAAAGATGCCTGACTTCTGCACCTGTGTTGCTACCACCAGATTTCTCTATGGACTTTGTTATCTACTGCGACGCCTCGCGACAAGGATTAGGTTGCATTCTCATGCAGGATCGTCATGTGATTGCATATGCATCTCGACAGTTGCGTCCACATGAGGATAATTATCCCACACATGATCTTAAGCATGCAGCAGTAGTCCATGCACTTAAAACCTGGCGATATTACCTTCTTGGTAATCGTTGCGAAATATTTACTAATCACCAAAGTCTAAAATATATCTTCACCCAGCCGGATTTGAATCTCAGGCAAAGACGGTGGGTTGAGTTGATCACGGATTACGACTTAGGGATAACTTACACCCCGGGGAAGGCCAATGTTATGGCTGATGCACTAAGTCATAAGTCTTATTGTAACAAGCTGATGCTACAACGAGGTCAACCACATCTCTATGAGGAATTTCGGAAGCTAAATCTTCACATTGTTCCTCAAGGATTCCTTTCTACCCTGGTGGCAAAGCTTACTCTTAGGGATCAAATCATAGTCGTGCAGGCATATGATAAGGGTATATCCCGGATCAAGGAGAATATTGCTAGCCGAAACGCTAGGGATTTCTCTGTCAATGAGCAAGGTGTTGTGTTCTTTCAGAATCGTCTAGTGGTTGCTAAGAGCAAACGTCTGCGGCAATTGATCCTTAAGGAGGATCATGATTCTCCTCTCACCATTCATCCTGGTAGTACTAAGATGTATCAGGACCTACGCCAGAGGTTTTGGTGGACTAGGATGAAGAGAGAAATTGCTGAGTTCGTTGCTAACTGCGATGTTTGTCGTCGAGTTAAGGCAGAACATCAAAGGCCTGCTGGCACACTTCAACCTTTATCTATTCCTGAATGGAAATGGGATAAAGTCAGTACGTATTTCATCACCGGATTTCCCAAGACCAAGAAAGGAAATAATGTTATCTTTCTGGTCATTGACCGTCTTTCCAAAGTAGCTCATTTTCTTCGAGTTCGTGAGAGTATAACAGCTAGACAGCTAGCAGAGTTATATATCTCTCGAATAGTGTCTCTTGATGGTGTTCCTATCGAGATTAACTCAGACCGTGGAAGTATCTTTACTTCTCGCTTCTGGGAAAGTTTCCAGAATGCCATGGGGACTCACTTATCTTTTAGCACTGCTTTCCATCCTCAATCAAGAGGTCAAGTAGAAAGAGTGAATCAAGTTCTAGAAGATATGCTCCGAGCTTGTGTTATATCGTTCGGTATGAATTGGTAGAAGTGCCTTCCATTCGCCGAGTTCGCTTATAACAATAGTTGTCCATCAAGCTTGGGCAAAGCTCCTTTTGAATTTCTCTATGGACGAAGATGTCGAACACCTCTTAATTGGTCAGAAACCAGAGAGAGGCAACTCTTTGGTCCGGATATGATCCAGGATGCAGAAGAACAAGTTCGCATTATTCGTGAAAAGTTGAAAACAGCCCAGTCTCGTCAAAACAGCCAATATGATCGTCATCATAAGGTTGTGACCTTTGAAGGTGACGAGAAGGCTTACCTTCAGGTTACACCTTTGAAGGGTACCCATCGTTTCGGTATCAAGGGCAAGTTGGCTCCTTCTTACATTGGTCCTTTTCGCATTCTTGCTAAACGAGGAGAAGTTGCCTACCAATTGGAACTTCCTCCGCATCTTTCCAAGGTTCATGATGTATTCCACGTCTCGCAACTCAGGCATTGCTTTTCGGATCCTATCCGCGAAGTGGACAACGAAACGCTTGATCTCCAAGATAACCTTTCATACCGAGAATACCCTGTGCGTATTCTTGATCAAGCTGAGCGGACCACTCGACGCCAAAACCTCAAGTTTCTTAAAGTTCAATGGTCAAATCATTCTGAAAAAGAAGCAACATGGGAAAGAGAGGATCGTCTCCGACTTGAATATCCCGCGCTATTCCCGACGACTTCCAAATCTCGGGACGAGATTCTTTTGAGTGGGGGTGAGTTGTCACATCCCTGGATTCCCTGTTAGGGTTTAGTAACTTGTGCTCATATCTTCTTTCATTGCATTCAAGAAAGGAAAAGAAATCCAAAGCAAAGTAAAGAAAACCAAAGCAAAACCCTAGCCACTCCTTATTCAAAAGAATTCCAACAAGTGCCAAATCAATGAACCCAAAATGACCTTCATAAAAGTTCAATATTTCTGATAAATGTTGAAAACAAAATATCAGAGATGAAACTTATTTTCAAACTACTTTTGGCTACTGAAATCAATTATATATTTCATTTCAAATAATTCAAAGTTTCCAAAAATGTTGAAAACTTTATGAGTGGTCAGAAATATTCGAACTAACACTCTAGTATTTTTCAAACTATTATAGGAATAGTTTGGAGCCAAAAATAAAACAAACAAATGTCAGAAAGATTAAACAGAAAACAAAAAAGAAGGAAAATGGGAAAAAGCTTACCTGTCGCCCACCTGAAGCCCAACCCACCTAGCGTCGTCGTCTTCCTTTGCCAGTCGGAGCAGGAGGTGGCCGCCGCATTCCTCGACGCGCCGAAGCAGCTGCGTGCCTGCCTGGCCGCCGCGTCGCGCTCGCACGAACGGGGCTAAGCTCCCCGAGGCCTCCCCGTGGTCATCCCCTCCCCATTCGCCCTGCTCTCTTCTCCCCCTCTCGGCCGCCATGACTGAAGCTTGAGATCGAGCTCGCCGTCGCTCCAGCCCTTCTCCCTCTCTCATGAACCACGCAACGGATTCACCTTTGCTCCCTAAAGCTCCCCGGCTAGTCGCGCGACGCCAAGAACCCCTGAGACACCGTGACGCCGTCATCTTCCTCCTCGGGTCACCGGAGTTCGCCGCCGTCGTTCTTCCTCCTCAGGCCATCCCCGTGCCCACTATCGACGCCTCTGCACTCCCCGTGAGCTCAGGGTTCTTTCCCCTAAGTTTTCCCCTTCGATCCCGAGCTCTAGGCCCCGATTCCACCGGAGCCCGACGAGATCCGCCGCGGGACCTCGTCGCCGGTAGCCCTCCGGTGATCGGCCGGTCATTGTGAGGCCATCAATGGCTTCAGTGCATCGGGTAGGTGCTCTAGGAGCTAAGCCCCGCTGGTTTTGCCTTCGGTTTTGTCGATCCCGACATAGCCCGAGTTTCGGCCGCCGCTAAACTCGTCGTCGGCGTCATCTCCGGCCATGTTAGCCTCGGGTCTTTGCAGAAATGGAACTGCGGCTGTGTGCTGGTTCGTTTGGTGCCCTCCGTCGTGCATTTGGTCGTCGGAGATGCATTCCCGAGCCCCTCCGTCGTTCTGGTGGTCGCCGGAGGCTCACTGCCGGCGAGATCGACCTCGCCGCTGGTGGAACTGACCCCCTGAGCCTATGACAGGTGGGGCCAGCCCCTGTCTAATTAAGTTTATTAAAATTAAAAATAACTTATTTAATTAACTTAAACAGACACTGACAGGTGGGTCCTACTCTGTTAATTAACTAATTAAGTTAAATTTAATCTAAAACCTGGCCAGAGTCACTGACCAGTGGGTCCCACTGGTCAGGTTTGACTTTCAACGGCGAGTTGGACCTGCTGATGTCATACTGATGCAATAAAGACTTTTCTGTTTAAAAATAATTCTAGAATAAGTTCAAAACTTTGGAAATTCATAGAAAATTGAATAGAACTCCAAATTTCACAAATAATATATGTAAATGGATCAGAAAAATCCAAGGAATCCAATGGTGCTATTTTCATGCATGAAAAACAAAATTATGAAACAGCATCAGGTCAAATCAAATAAAAGAATGTGATAAATTATAATTCAAATGATATTTGAATTATGATTTCAAATCAAGATCACCCCAAAGGGTTCTGCTAGTCATCTCAAACCATGCTACATTGCATTTCATGCACCATTTTGATGCATATGTTTGATATTGATTGATTGTTGTTATTCCGGTAGGCTCCGCCCCTCCGGATACGTCTGATTATCCGACTGAAGGATATCACCCCTCTGCTGAGCAACAAGGCAAGCAACCATTTTGATCATCCCGATAAATCCCATGTTCTCACTCCTGCTCTTACTTATTGCATTAGGTCAAAATGCTTTCACTACTTTACCACATTAGTTGAACCCACTTCCTTTGCATGACCTGTCCTTGTCACAGTAAATAGCTGAACCTTGCAACCTAGCATACCTGGTAGATGCTTGAGCCATGATGTGCCTTTTCCTGCTATGCATGCTATGCTTAGAGTTGTGTATTGTCTGTCATCTGGGTGATGAACAGGATCGTGAGAATGTGTTCAATTGGTAAAGGTCGTGTGTTGAACCTGATTTGGTAAAGGTACCGGTGAAAGGCTATGTAGGAGTACATGGCGGGTTGTTTCATTGGAACTGTCCTTAGGAACTGAGTTCCGTGTATGTAATCCAAGACTAGATACTACCACACGTTGGGATACTTAATTGACCCTCTCGACTTATTAACCGCTTAGTACTCGGTCCAGGAGTTGCAAGTAGTTTCTGGTGTTTATAGTCATGCTGGAGGTCGTGCGTAGCGCTGACCTTAGAGGTGGGCTATGATGCGGTAAGCAGTCGCACGGTGTACCAAGTGGCACCCGGATGGTGGGCTTGGGAACCCTGCGCACATCGTTTGGGGCTGTGGCAGAAACCTCGACTGGACTTCTGTGCGGGTTACCCTCAGATAGGCGATAGACCTGGACTAAGTATTAGCGTGGTTAACGGTCGTGTCCGACTCCCTCGCTTTGCTTTCACTTGAAGGTTGCCGAGCTGCATGACGTGCACATGGCGATAAGTGGCGAGAGCGTGTGTGAAGAAGTACACCCCTGCAGGGTTATGATCTATTTGAAGAGCCGCGTCCGCGGATATGGACTACTTGGAAACATATGTTGTTCATAGATAACTATAATGCTACTCATAAAATTGTCAAGATAAGTGTGAGTGTCGTGCATGGCATTTCCGTAGGGAGACGGAATGATTCCACGATGGAGTATTGTTGTGGTGTTAGTGGACTCGTGTGCGAGAAACATAATTGTCAACAACTATTTAAATCGCAAGTTGTCTAGCCAAGAGTCAAATGCTGGCTTTCTGCATGAAGCTCCACAACTCCTTGATGATACATTGCATGAGTAGAAAGATTATCCTAAAGTCTTGCTGAGTACTTTTGTAGTCATGTTTGCTTAATAATTTGTTGCAGAGATTGTTAATGACCCTAATGGAGGGTTCTACCTAGACATCGACGACGACGAGTAGCTGGTATCCCAGCTACGATCTGGCCCAAGGTTGGGTCTGTAGATAGTCAGGCCATGTGTCTTTGTCTTTCCATCTGTCTGTCCTCAGACGATTTTACTCTTCCGCTGGCTTGTAAGACTCGTGTGTATGAATTGTGATGATAGGTCGTGAGACCCCAATCTGTGTAATATTATGTGTGTGGCTCTTCCGAGCCTTCTAAATAAAGTATGTATGTTTATGGTTATGTTGTGATGCCACCGATGTATCTATACATGTCGGCATGCCATGCGTACATGTGTTGTACTTGATATGTATGGGGTTCGAATACCTAGTCGTATGCCTTAGTAGCAATCCTTACGGGGAAATGCCCCTTTGTGATTCCATCGAGCCATGGTAGTTCGCTACTGCTCTGGACACATTGGTTGACCGGCATGTGTCCTTCTTAGCTGATGTGTCTGTCCCTTTAGGGAAATGTCACGCATATGTAATGGAGTCCTTGTAGCTTGCTACGACTCGTCTACATTCGTTGATCACCGACACCTGCTTTGCTGGGTCATGTATGTTTGTTCCTGTACGGAACTGCCGCTTGAGTTTATGACTAGACATGTTGGTCCGGGTTATTTGACATTGGAGTGCTAGTGACACAATTGCATACGCGAGTCAAAAGACGCAAACGGTCCCGGCTAAGGTAAGGCTGCAGCCGTGGGGATAACCGTGCGTGAGACCGCAAAGAGATGCGATGTGTTACAGGCTGGATTCCTATGGCTTAGGATCGGGGTCCCGACATGTTCATGTTTGTTGCATGTTTTTTGTTTCACGGAATATCCATACCAAACGAAGTCCAAACGCAATAAAAAACCTACGGGGATTTTTTTGGAATATTTTTTATTTTTGGGAAGAAGAATCAACGCAAAACGATGCCCGAGGGGGTCACGAGCCCAGGAGGCGCGCCCTACCCCCCAGGCGCGTCTCGCAGGCTCGTGACCAACCCCTAAGGCGATTGGGGCCCTTCTTTCGCCGCAAGAAATCTAATACCCGGAAGAAAATCGTGTTAAAAGGACACCTCAATCGGAGTTACGGATCTCCGGGAATTTAAGAAACGGTGAAAGGCGAGAATCTGGGAGCGCAGAAACAGAAGGACACAAAGAGAGAGATCCAATCTCGGAGGGGCTCTCGCCCCTCCGCCGCCATGAAGACCATGGACCAGAGGGGAAACCCTTCTCCCATCTAGGGAGGAGGTCAAGGAGAAGAAGAAGAAGAAGGGGGGTCTCTCCCCCTCTCTCACAGCGGCGCCGAAATGTCGCCCAGGACATCATCGTGTGACGGCGATCTACACCAACACCTTCGTCATCTTCACCAACACCTCCATCACCTTCCCCCATCTATATTCAGCGGTCCACTTTCCCGCAACCCGCTGTACCCTCTACTTGAACATGGTGCTTTATGCTTCATATTATTATCCAATGATGTGTTGTCATCCTATGATGTCTGAGTAGATTTTCATTGTTCTATCGGTGATTGATGAATTGCTATGATTGGTTTAATTTGCTTGTGGTTATGTTGCTGTCCTTTGGTGCCCATCATATGAGCGCGTGCGTGGATCACACCATAGGGTTAGTAGTATGTTGAGAGTACTATGTATTGGAGGGTGCTACTGCAATAAAAGACCTTCCAACAGCGTCAGAAATAGGCGTGTTGACGGGAGATCATTCTTGTCTTGATACTCCTCGGCAACGGCGCCAGGAATCCTTCTACTACGGCTACGCCTTTAGGGACTTCCTTGGAAAATATGCAAAGGATTCCCCCGTGGCCTTGGAGCCTTGTGTTGGTGTTCCCTCGAAGCAGAAAGGGTGATGTAGCACAGCGGCGGTAAGTATTTCCCTCAGTTTTGAGAACCAAGGTATCGATCCAGTAGGAGGATCGCGTAAAGTCACAAGTACCTGCACAAACACAAAGAGCTTGCACCCAACGCTATGAATGGGTTGGCAATCCCTTATAGATTTTATGCAAAGTGAGAACAGAAAGCAAAATGTAAACAAAGTAAAGTAAAAGTGAAAGTGGAGACGATAGTTGTGAATAGACCCGGGGGCCGTAGTGTTCACTAGTGGCTTCTCTCATGAAAGCAAGTAGACGGTGGGTGAACGAATTACTGTCGTGCAATTGATACAACCGCGCAAAGTCGTGACGTTATCTAAGGCAATGATTATATCTATAGGCATCACGTCCAAAACAAGTAGACCGATACTTTCTGCATCTACTACTATTACTCCACACGTCGACCGCTATCCAGCATGCATCTAGTGTATTAAGTCCATAAGAACAGAGTAACGCCTTAAGCAAGATGACATGATGTAGATGGACAATCTCATATCTATGATAAAAGCCCATCTTGTTACCCTTGATGGCAACAACATGATGCGTGCCTTGCTGCCCCTTCTGTCACTGGGAAAGGTCACCACACGGTATGAACCCAAAACCAAGCACTTCTCCCATTGCAAGA
The DNA here is from genome assembly GCF_904849725.1 of Hordeum vulgare subsp. vulgare. Classification (NCBI taxonomy): domain Eukaryota; kingdom Viridiplantae; phylum Streptophyta; class Magnoliopsida; order Poales; family Poaceae; genus Hordeum; species Hordeum vulgare. The sequence continues at coordinate 461,684,182 of NC_058524.1, forward strand.
ATCATAGACCTAGTTGGCCAAATAAAACCCAAGACTCGGAGAGACTTACAAGGATATCAAATCATGCATATAAGAAATCAGCAAAGACTCAAATATAATTCATAGATAATCCGATCACAAATCCACGATTCATCGGATCTCGACAAACACACCGTCAAAGAGGATTACATTGGATAGATCTCCATGAAGATCATGGAGAACTTTGTATTGAAGATCCAAGAGAGAGAAGAAGCCATCTACCTACTAACTACGGACCCTTAGGTCTGTAGTGGACTACTCACGAGTCATTGGAGAGGCGATGATGTTGATGTAGAAGCCCTCCAACTCCAAAGTCCCCTCCGGCAGGGCATCGGGAAGGGTCTCCACATGAGATCTCGCGGAAACTGCAGCTTGCGGCGACGGAAAAGTATTTTCGTGGATGCCTGATTTTTTCTGGGATTTCAGGGAATTTATAGGACAAAGAGCTAGGGCAGGGGAGCGCCAGGGATGCCACAAGCCTGGTAGTCGTCGGCCCCCCTGGTGGCGGCTACAGGGCTTGTGGGCCCCCTGTGGCTCTCCAGCCTTGGCCCTCAAGTCCCCCGATCTTCTTCTGTTCTGGAAAAAAATATTTCAGGGATTTTATTCCATTTGGACTCCGTTCCAAAATCAGATCTGAAAAGAGTCAAAAACACAGAAAAAACAGGAACTGGCACTTGGCACTGAATTAATAAATTAGTCCCAAAAAATATATAAAAGGTATATAAAACATCCAAAGTTGACAAGATAACAGCATGAAACCATCAAAAATTATAGATACGTTTGAGACGTATCAAGCATCCCCAAGCTTAACTCCTGCTCGTCCTCGAGTAGGGAAATGATAACGAATGAATTTTTGATGCTTTCATGCTACCTAGCATAGATGTCCTTTGTAACTCCTCTTATCTGACATGAATGTTCAGATCCATTAGATTCAAAATAATAGTTTGCTATTGATGTGGAGACAATAATACTTCAAGCAAACTTGCAAGGTAATCATGAACTTTCAAAATAGCGAGGCCAAAAGAAATTTATCCCTACAAAATCATATAGTCTGGCTATGCTCTATCATCCTTGCACAACGAATTTAAATCATGCACAACCTCGGTATTGGCCAAGTAATTGTTTTCACACTTTTACTTTCTCAAACTTTTTCAACTCTCACGCAATACATGAGCGTGAGCCATGGTTTTAGCACTATAAGCGGAATGGAGTGTGGTGGAGGTTGCAAGACAAACAAGGAGAAGATGGTCACATTAACTAGGCATATCAATGAGCTATGGAGATGCTCATCAATAGATATCAATGTGAATAAGTAGGGATTGCCATACAAATGATGCACTAGAGCTAAGAGTATGTGAAAGCTCTTAAAGAAAACTAGTGGGCGTGCATCCAACTTGCTTGCCCACGAAGACCTAAGGCAATTTTGAGGAAGCCTATCATTGGAATATACAAGCCAAGTTATATAATGAAAATTTCCCACTAGCTATATGGTGGTGACAAAACGAGAGACTCTCAATCATGAATGTCATGGTGCTTAATAAGCACAAGTGTGGAAGGATAGTAGCATTGTCCCTTCTCTCTTTTTCTCTCATTTTTTTGGTGGGCTCTTTGGACTCTTTTTTTGGTGGGCATCTTTGGCCTCTTTTTGTAAATGGGCTTCGCTGGTCTCTTTTATTTCCTCACATGGGACAATGCTCCATCAATGATGATCATCACACTTACAACTCAAAACTTAGAGCAATGATGACTTTCTATGGAATGCCTTCGGTAGTGTACCGTGACAATGATCTAGCATGGCATAGACATCAATGGAAACATCATGCTAGCTATCTTACGATCATGCAATGGCAATGTAGAAGTGGTGGCACATGTCATGGTGGTAGTTGCATGGCAATATATCTCGGAATAGCTTTGAAAAAGCCATAGTAGGTAGGTACGGTGGCTGTTTTGAGGGAGGCTATATGGTGGGTTTTGTGCACCGGCGGAAGTTGCACGACACTAAAGAAGATAGTGATGGTGGAAGGTGAAAGTGCATCTAAACCATGGACTCAACATTAGTCATGAATAACTCATATACTTGTTGCGAAAGTTTTAGTAGTAATCGAAACAAAGCATTCAACGCATACTCCTAGGGGAAGGGTTGGTAGGTATAAACCATTGCGCGATCCCGACCGCCATACAAAGGATGACAATCAATAGGCTAATCATTCTCAGACTTCATCACATAGCGGTTCACCATACGTGCATGCTACGGGAATCACTAACTTCAACACAAGTATTTCTAGATCCACAACACCATACTAACATAACTTAAATATTACCACAACCACATCTCAAAACTAATTGAGATGAATCAAACTTCTCTAACTATTCAATGCACATGAAGGTGGAAGTTTTCATATCCCTTTGGATAACTACCCCTTTTGAGACTACTTCCATAGCATGGATCAACTACCAAGCCACGCACTTCCGTGCTCTAAAAGATATAAGTGAAGCACATACAGAAAAATCAACTAGCTCAAAAGATATAAGTGAAGCACATGTGAGCTGAATTGTCTAACCAAAGGATATAAGTGAAGCTCGACAAAATCACGACGAGTGCATGTCTCTCTCTCTAGGTGTGCAGCAAGGAAGATTGTGACACAACAAAAATAAAAGACTCCTACGATACAAGACGCTCCAAGCAAAACACATATCATGTGGTGAATAAAAATATAGCCCCAAGTAACGTTACCGATGGATTGAAGACAAGAGAGGGGATGCCTTCCCGGGGCATCCCCAAGCTTAGGCTTTTACGACATCCTTGAATATCTTGGGGTGCCTTGGGCATCCCCAAGCTTGAGCTCTTGCCACTCTTTATCTTTTTGTCCATAAGAACTTCACCCAAAACTTGAAAACTTCACAACACGAAACTTAAACAGAAACTCGTGATAACATTAGTGTGAGAAAGCAAACCACCACTTCCTTAGGTACTGTAGAAAACTTAGATTCTACTTATGTTGTTGTTGGGTTACTTTATTTTCAATCTTCCATGGCTAATACCCCCCGATACTATCCATAGTTTCATCAAAATAAGCAACCAACTCAACAAAAACAGAATATGTTAACAGCAGACCAATTTGTAGCAATCTGTATACTTCGTATACTTCTGGTACTTCAAAAATTCTGAAAACTTACGAAGTCTGAAGAATTTGTGTAGCAATCAGAAGCAAAAATAATCAACTCAAAATCTCTTACATAAAAAAAAGGAAAATTCTTTTCGTGAGCAGAACGTTTCTGTCTTTTCCAGCATGACCGAACGATCATCCCCAAGACTAGTCATAACGGTTTTAGTTGGCTCAAACGCAAAAGAAACACAAAAAAACATAATCATAACAGAATTATGAAAGTGTGGAAAACAGAAAACAAAAAGAAAAAGGATAGATTCGTTGGGTTGCCTCCCAACAAGCGTTATTGTTTAACGCCCTTAGCTAGGCAAAAGGTGATGGAATCACGTATAGTCATCTTTGGTGCTCAAACCATAGGTAGCCCTCATCATAGATTCATAAGGCAATCTTATTTTCTTTCTAGGAAAATGCTCCATGCCCTTCTTTATTGGAAATTGAAATCTAATATTCCCTTCCTTCATATTGATGATAGCACCAATAGTCCTTAGGAAAGGTCTACCAAGAATAATGGGACATGAAGGATTGCAATCTATCTCAAGTACAATGAAATCCACGGGTACATAGTTCTTATTTGCAACAATAAGAACATCATCGATTCTTCCCATGGGTTTCTTGACAGTAGAATCCGCAAGATACAAATTAAGAGAACACTCTTCAATCTCATGAAAACCAAGAATATCACATAAAGACTTTGGAATCGCGGAAACACTAACACCCAAATCACACAAAGCACTGCATTCATAGTTTTTGATTTTGATTTTGATAGTAGGTTCCCACTCATCATGAAGTTTTCTAGGTATAGAGACTTCTAATTTGAGTTTCTCTTCAAGAGATTTCATCATAGCATCTACGATATGTGCGGTAAAGGCTTTGCTTTGGCTATAAGCATGTGGAGAGTTTGCAATGGATTGCATCAAAGAAATGCATTCAAACAAGGAGCAACTATCATAATTGAATTCCTTGAAATCCAAAGTGGGAGTTTCATTACTACCCAATATTTTGATTTCTTCTACTCCACTCTCCACACCTTTATCATCAATATCGGTGGACTCCGAATCATTGGGGCGTTTTTCAACCAAAGTGGATTCATATCCATCCCCTTCATCAATAGGTTTGACACGCGAAAACAAAGATTCAAGAGGAGCCACACCAAGCACTTTAAGATCTTCGTGATTTGCATCACTAGAACGCACCCTTTTAAACCATTCATGCCTAGCGCGCATTTGGGCGGTTCTTTCTTTGCTCTCATTCATGGAGACACGCATAGCTTTTAAAGTTTCATCCAAGTTGACCTTGGGAGGAGCACATCTAACTTTCAAAGAATCAATATCACAAGACATCCTATCAACGCTCTTAGAAAAATCGTCTATTTTGAGTAGTTTTTCCTCTGTGGAAGCATTGAAAATCTTTTGAGAGTTGATGAACTCTTTGATATTACTCTCTAAATCAGAGGGTAATTTGTTGTGATTTCCATAAGTGTTGTTGTAGGAATTGCCATAATTGTTAGAGGAGTTACTAGGAAAAGGCCTAGGAACATAGTTTCCTCTAAAAGCATTGTTGTTGCCAAAATTGTTCCTACCAACAAAATTAACGTCCAAACTAGCATTGCTACTCTCAATCAAGGAAGATAGTGGCATGTCATTAGGATCTAAAGGAGCATTTCTACTAGCAACCAAATTCATCAACTCGTCCATCTTAGCACTAAGCGAGTTAATTTCTTCTATAGCATGTACCTTTTTGCTAGCAGGTGACCTTTCAGTGTGCCACTGAGAGTAGTTGGTCATGATATTGTCTAGGAGTTTTGTAGCGTCTCCTAACGTGATTTCCATGAACGTTCCACCTGAGGCGGAGTCCAAGATATTGCGAGAAGCAAAATTCAAACCAGCGTAAAAGATTTGTATAATCATACAGAAACTCAAGCCATGAGCGGGACAATTTCTAATCATTAACTTCATCCTCTCCCAAGATTGTGCAACGTGTTCATGATCAAGTTGCTTGAAATTCATGATATCGCTACGTAGAGAGATAATCTTAGCCGGCGGAAAATACTTGGATATGTAAGCATCTTTGCACTTATACCAAGAATCGATACTATTTTTAGGCAAAGAAGAAAACCAAGTTTTTGCGCGATCTCACAACGAGAAAGGAAAAGGCTTCAACTTAATCATGTCATTATCCACATCTCTTTTCTTTTGCATATCGCAAAGTTCAATGAAGGTATTGAGATGGGATGCGGCATCTTCACTAGGAAGGCCAGAGAATTGCTCTTTCATAACAAGATTCACCAAGGCAGCCTTGATTTCATACAATTCCGCACTAGTGGTGCGAGCAATCGGAGTACTAATAAAATCATTATTATTGGTACTCGAGAAGTCGCAAAGTTTGGTGTTTTCAGCCATGATGACTTCAACAAACCAACAAGAACACAAGCAAGCAAGAAAACTGGCAAAGGAAAACGGCAAAAGGCAATAGAAAACGGCAAAGGAGAAAGGCAAATAAAAACGGCAAATGTGAAGTGGGGGAGAGGAAAACGAGAGGCAACTGGCAAAAATGGTAAATGCAAGAGATGAGTTTGTGACACCTACTTGGATAGTTCTTGACTTGATCTCTCCTTCCCCGGCAACGGTGCGAGAAATACTTCTGCTACTGCAACAAAAGACCTTTCAACGGCGCCAGAAATAGGCGTGTTGACGGGAGACTATTCTTGTCTTGATACTCCTCGGCAACGGCGCCAGGAATCCTTCTGCTATAGCTATGCCTTTAGGGACTTCCTTGGAAAATATGCAAACGATTCCCCCGTGGACTTGGAGCCTTGCGTTGGTGTTCCCTCGAAGTGGAAAGGGTGATGTAGCACAGCGGCGGTAAGTATTTCCCTCAGTTTTGAGAACCAAGGTATCGATCCAGTGGGAGGATCGCGTCAAGTCACAAGTACCTGCACAAACACAAAGAGCTTGAACCCAACGCTATGAAGGGGTTGTCAATCCCTTATAGATTGTTTGCAAAGTGAGAACTAAAAGCAAAAAGTAAACAAAGTAAAGTAAAAGTGAAAGTGGAGACGATAGTTGTGAATAGACCCGGGGGCCGTAGTGTTCACTAGTGGCTTCTCTCATGAAAGCAAGTAGACGGTGGGTGAACGAATTACTGTCGAGCAATTGATAGAACCGTGAAAAGTCGTGACGTTATCTAAGACAATGATTATATCTATAGGCATCACGTCCAAAACAAGTAGACCGATACTTTCTGCATCTACTACTATTACTCCACACGTCGACCACTATCCAGCATGCATCTAGTGTATTAAGTTCATAAGAACATAGTAACGCCTTAAGCAAGATGACATGATGTAGATGGACAATCTCATATCTATGATAAAAGCCCATCTTGTTACCCTTGATGGCAACAACACGATGCGTGCCTTGCTACCCCTTCTGTCACTGGGAAAGGTCACCACACGGTATGAACCCAAAACCAAGCACTTCTCCCATTGCAAGAATCATAGATCTAGTTGGCCAAACAAAACCCAAGACTCGGAGAGACTTACAAGGATATCAAATCATGCATATAAGAAATCAGCAAAGACTCAAATATAATTCATAGATAATCTGATCACAAATCCACAATTCATGGGATCTCGACAAACACACCGTCAAAGAGGATTACATCGGATAGATCTCCATGATGATCATGGAGGACTTTGTATTGAAGATCCAAGAGAGAGAAGAAGCCATCTAGCTACTAACTACGGACCCGTAGGTCTGAAGTGGACTACTCACGAGTCATTGGAGAGGCGATGATGTTGATGTAGAAGCCCTCCAACTCCAAAGTCCTCTCCGACAGGGCACCGGGAAGGGTCCCCAGATGAGATCTCACGGAAACGGAAGCTTGCGGCGGCGGAAAAGTATTTTCGTGGATGCCCTGATTTTTTCTGGGATTTTAGGGAATTTATAGGCCAAAGAGCTAGGGCAGGGGAGCGCCAGGGAGGCCACAAGCCTGGTAGCCGTCGGCCCCCCTGGTGGCGGCTACAGGGCTTGTGGGCCCCCTGTGGCTCTCCTGCCTTGGCCCTCAAGTCCCCCGATCTTCTTATGTTCTAGAAAAATTTATTTCGTAGATTTTATTCCGTTTGGACTCCGTTCCAAAATCAGATCTGAAAAGAGTCAAAAACACGGAAAAAAAAAAGGAACTGGCACTTGGCACTGAATTAATAAGTTAGTCCCAAAAAAGATATAAAAGGTATATAAAACATCCAAAGTTGACAAGATAACAGCATGAAACCATCAAAAAATATAGATACGTTTGAGACGTATCAGAGGGCAAGGGTGACACAAGCTTCAGCCTAGCATAGAAATTGATGCATACGGGATTGAAGGGGGGCCAATATATCTTATTGATATGGTTGGGTTTTACCTTAATGAATGTTAGTAGTTGCGGATGCTTGCTAATAGTTCCAATCATAAGTGCATAGAATTCCAAGTAAGGGATGACATGCTAGCAGTGGCCTCTCCCACATGAAACTTGCTATCGGTCTAGTAACGTTGTCAATTGCTTAGGGACAATTCTGCGACTCCTACCACCACTTTTCCACACTCGTTAAACTAACGTAATTGTTTCTTTATCTAACAGCCCCTAGTTTTTATTTACGTGTTCTTTATTATCTTGTCAATTGCTTAGGGATCTATGCTTGAGATATGATATTACTTGTTGCTCTAGGATGAAGGCTAAACACCTTCCCTTTTCTTGTACGTTTAATGCTAATGAAACCTTGGCTTCTTATGCTAATGGTATATATGATTACTATGATGTGGAACAAATAGAAGAATTTGTTGCTTTTATGGGTGCTTATGAAATTGAAGCTCTGTTTAAAAGTGTGATGATAATGATGATGTTGTTTACCGATCTAAAAATTTGGTTATGCTTCTTTATTGTTATACAAATTATGAATATAATGCCCATATTTATCGACTTATGGAGAAATTCTCTGCTGCCCAAGAAGAGACTAATATTTTGCAGGAAACTATGGAAGAATAAAATGCTGAAACTGTGAGCTCATTAGATGAAAAAGATGACGAGGAGAGCGAAGAACAAAAGGAGGAAGAGCGGACTAGCTACCCGTTCCCACCTTCTAATGAGAGTAACTCTTCAACTCATAAATTGTTTAATTTCCCTTCGTTCTTACCGAAGGATGAATGCTATGTTGATTGCTATGATCCCTTGGATTCGTTTGAAATATCCCCTTTTGATGAACTTGATGCTTGCTATGCTTGTGGCCATGATGCCAATACGAATGATGCTTATGAAGATGAACTTGATATAGTTCCTTATGTTAAACATGAAATTGTTGCTATCGCACCCACTTATGATAGTCCTATTATCTTTTTGAACTCTCCCAACTACACTATATCGGAGAAGTTTGCTCTTATTAGGGATTACATAGATGGGTTGCCTTCTACTATTACACATGATGATTTTGATGAATATAATATGCATGTGCTTGCTGCTCCTACTTTCAATTATTATGAGAGAGGAACTACATCTCCACCTCTCTATGTTTCCAATATGGTAAAATTGCAAGAAACTGCTTATGCTATGTATTGGCCTTTACTTGATGTGCATGAATTGTTCTTTTATGACATGCCAATGCATAGGAAGAGATTTAGACTTCGTCATTGCATGATATATGTTAACTTGTGCTCACTACTAAATTACAAATCATTGTTAATTAAAATTGGCATTGATATACCTTGGGATCCGGCTGGATCCTCTACTTGAGCTCTTTATGCCTAGCTTAATGGCTTTAAAGAAAGCGCTGCCTGGGAGACAACCCGGAAGTTTTAGAGATTAATTTATTTCTGTTGAGTGCTTTTATATAGTTGAAAAACAAAAAAAATATAGAGGGGAACTTAAAAAAATTTCAAAAAGAGAAGCGATTGAAAGGTGATGCATTGCGGAAGTGAGGGTCGACCTTGAACACTTGTGTTCATGCTCATGGAAACAATGTAGAAATTTTCATGGAAGTTTCTAACAAAAATAATTATCCCCTTGTACAATTCCATTGTATTATAAAAATAATGTGCCAAGTAAAGCCTTTATGATTAGTTTGGGTGATAGTTGTTTGATCATGCTGAAAAAGACAGAAACTTTGCACTCACGAAATCATTTCTTATTTCTATACAGAGAGAGATACTGAGTTGATTCTTTTTGCTACTGATTGATATACAAATTTCCTTAGTTATAATATATTTTTCAGAATTTTTGAAGTATCATAAGTATGGTATACGTTCATATTACTACAGACTGTTCTGTTTTTGACAGATTCTATTTTCTATGCATTGTTCTCTTATTTTGATGAATCTATGGGTAGTATCTGGGGGTATGAACCATGGTGAAGTTGGATTACAGTATATATAATGCTAATATGAATTTGGAATGAGTTCACAACAGTACTTAAAGTGGTGATTTACTTTATTATACTAACGGATCTCAAAAGGTTTTGTTGAGTTTTGTGTGATTGAAGTTTTCAAGTTTTGGGTGAGACCACGATGGATGAAGGAATAAGGAGACGCAAGAGCCTAAGCTTGGGGATGCACGAGGCACCCCAAGGTAATATTCAAGGAAGACTCAAGAATCTAAGCTTGGGGATGCCCCGGAAGGCATCCCCTCTTTCGTCTACAATCTATCGGTAATTTTACTCGGAGCTATATTTTTATTCGTCACATGATATGTGCAAATGCTTGGAGCATCTTTTGTGTTTATTTTTCCTTTTTATTTTATGCACCATGATGGTATGAGATAGTCCTTGGTTGATTTATAGAATGGTCTTTGCACTTAACTTATATCTTTTGAGTATGGCTTTATAGAATGCTTCATGTGCTTCACTTATATCATTTGAAGTTTGGATTGCGTGTTTCCCTACACATAGAAAACCGCCATTTGTAGAATGCTCTTTTGCTTCACTTATATTTGTTAGAGTGGGGAATACCTTTTGTAGAAAGAACTAAACTCTCATGCTTCACTTATACCTATTTAGAGAGTTAACAGGAGTTGGTCATTCACATGGTTAGTCATAAAATCCTACATAAAACTTGTAGTTCACTGAATATGATATGTTTGATTCCTTGCAATAGTTTTGCGACATGAAGATGTGATATTAGAGTCATGCTAGTGAGTAATTGTGTATTCGCAGAAATACTTGTCTTAAGGTTTGTGATTCCCGTAGCATGCACGTATGGTGAACCGTTATGTGACGAAGTCGGAGCATGATTTATTTATTGATTTTCATCCTTTGTGTGGGGGTCGGGATCGCACGATGGTTAACTCCTAAAAACCCTTCCCCTAGGAGCATGCGTGTAGTACCTTGTTTTCATGACTAATAAACTTTTGCAATAAGTATGTGAGTTCGTTATGACTAATGTTGAGTCCATGGATTATACGCACTCTCACCCTTCCACCATTGCTAGCCTCTCTAGTACCGCGCAACTTTCGCTGGTGCGTTACACCCACCATATACCCTTCCTCAAAAAAGCCACCATACCTACCTATTATGGCATTTCCATAGCCATTCCAAGATATATTGCCATGCAACTTCCATCGTTCCGTTTATTATGACACGCACCATCATTGTCATATTGTTTTGCATGATCGTAAGATAGCTAGCATGATGTTTTCATGGCTTGTCCGTTTTTTGATGTCATTGCTACGCTAGATCATTGCACATCCCGGTACACCGCCAGAGGCATTCATATAGAGTCATATTTTGTTCTAAATATCGAGTTGTAAGTAAATAAAAGTGTGATGATCATCATTATTAGAGCATTGTCCCATGTGAGGACGTAATAAAAGAGGCCAATGAAGCCCAAATAAAAAAAGAGGCAAAGAAGCCCACCAAAAAAATAAAGAAAATAAATAAATGAGAGAAAAGAGAGAAGGGACAATGCTACTATCCTTTACCACACTTGTGCTTCAAAGTAGCACCATCATCTTCATGATAGAGAGTCTCCTATGTTGTCACTTTCATATACTAGTGGGAAATTTTCATTATAGAACTTGGCTTGTATATTCCAATGATGGGCTTCCTCAAATTGCCCTAGGTCTTCGTGAGCAAGCGAGTTGGATGCACACCCACTAGTTTCTTTTTGAACTTTCATACACTTATAGCTCTTGTGCATCTGTTGCATGGCAATCCCTACTCACTCACATTGATATCTATTGATGGGCATCTCCATAGCCCGTTGATACGCCTAGTTGATGTGAGACTATCTCCTCCTTTTTGTCTTCTCCACAACCACCATATTCTATTCCACCTATAGTGCTATGTCCATGGCTCACGCTCATGTATTGCGTGAAAGTTGAAGAAGTTTGAGAACATTAAAGTATGAAACAATTGTTTGGCTAAAACCAGGGTTGTGCATGATTTAAATATGTTGTGTGAGGAAGATGGAGCATAGCAGAACTATATGATTGTGTAGGGATAACTTTATTTGGCCATGATATTTTGAGAAGACATGATTGCTTTGTTAGTATGCTTGAAATATTATTGTCTTTATGTCAAATGATAGACTATTGCTTTGAATCACTCGTGTTTTAGTATTCATGCCATGATTAGGTTATATGATCAAGATTATGCTAGGTAGCATTCCACATCAAAAATTATATTTTTTATCATTTACCTACTCGAGGACGAGCAGGAATTAAGCTTGGGGATGCTGATACGTCTCCGTCGTATCTATAATTTTTGATTGTTTCATGCCAATATTCTACAACTTTCATATACTTTTGGCAACTTTTTATACTATTTTTGGGACTAACATATTGATCCAGTGCCCAGTGCCAGTTCCTGCTTGTTGCATGTTTTTTGTTTCGCAGAATATCCATACCAAACGAAGTCCAAACGCAATAAAAAACCTATGGGGATTTTTTTTTGGAATATTTATGATTTTTGGGAAGAAGAATCAACGCGAAACGATGCCCGAGGGGGTCACGAGCCCACGAGGCGCGCCTGGCAGGCTCGTGAACAACCTCTAAGGCGGTTGAGGCCCTTCTTTCGCTGTAAGAAAGCTAATATCCGGAAGAAAATCATGCTAAAAGGACACCTCAATCGGAGTTACGGGTCTCCGGGAATTTAAGAAACGGTGAAAGGCCAGAATATGGGAGCACAGGAACAGAAGGACACAGAGAGAGAGATCCAATCTCCGAGGGGCTCTCGCCCCTCCGCCGCCATGGAGACCATGGACCAGAGGGGAAACCCTTCTCCCATCTAGGGAGGAGGTCAAGGAAGAAGAAGAAGAAGGGGGATCTCTCCCCCTCTCTCCCGGCGGCGCCGGAACGCCGCCCGGGACATCATCGTGTGACGGCGATCTACACCAACACCTTCGTCATCTTCACCAACACCTCCATCACCTTCCTCCATCTATATTCAGTGGTCCACTCTCCCGCAACCCGTTGTACCCTATACTTGAACATGGTGCTTTATGCTTCATATTATTATCCAATGATGTGTTGCCATCCTATGATTGATGAATTGATGAATTGTTATGATTGGTTTAATTTGCTTGTGGTTATGTTGCTGTCCTTTGGTGCCCATCAAATGAGCGCGCGCGTGGATCACACCATAGGGTTAGTAGTATGTTGATAGGACAATGTATTAGAGGGCAAGGGTGACAGAAGCTTCAGCCTAGCATAGAAATTGATGCATATGGGGTTGAAGGGGGACCAATATATCTTATTGCTATGGTTGGGTTTTACCTTAATGAACGTTAGTAGTTGCAGATGCTTGCTAATAGTTCCAATCATAAGTGCATAGAATTTCAAGTAAGGGATGACATGCTAGCAGTGGCCTCTCCCACATAAAACTTGCTATCGGTCTAGTAACATAGTCAATTGCTTAGAGACAATTCTGCAACTCCTACCACCACTTTTCCACACTCGTTAAACTAACGTAATTGTTTCTTCATCTAACCGCCCCTAGTTTTTATCTACGTGTTCTTTATTATCTTGCAAAACTATCCTATCACGCCTACAAAGTACTTCTAGTTTCATACTTGTTCTAGGTAAAGTGAATGTAAAGTGTGCAAAGAGTTGTATCGGTGGTCGATAGAACTTGAGGGAATATTTGTCCTACCTTTAGCTCCTCGTTGGGTTCGACACTCTTACTTATCGAGAAAGGCTACAATTGATCCCCAATACCTGTGGGTTATCAACCACAACTTTGTTGTCCAACTGGCAGGCGCACAGGCAAAAGGGGGCAGGGTTTATGGAAAATGTTGACAAGGGGCGGGCCGGGTCCAATCACGCTGCCTAGACCGTTCCACAATCCAACTTGCCGAAATCCAAAGTACCAACACCCTACCTCCGCTAGCCCACTCCTTGCTTGGCCACAGTCCGCAGCCCACGGTACGTTACAATAAAACATACACCCCCAGTGGGTGGACTTGTCCATAACAAACTTCAAGTTCTAAGGAAAGCAGGAAAGGAAAGATAATAGGTGGCCATAGCAGCGCCGCCTCCCGGTCCCAGCTAGCGTGGTCGTGTGGCTCTTCTAAGCATTAGGGGACAGCGACACTCCCTCGTCGGCCTCTGCCTCGCCAGTCAGCGACACTTTGCCATCCCAGTCGGTTGCACCTCGCCGTCATTGGCACGCGGTTGCGTCTCTTGGGCGGAAGATTTGTCCGCGCCACCGGCGGCCGCCTCAGTGGCTCCTTCGTCGCCCTCGGGCTCCTCTGAGTTGGACGCCACCTCCTCATTTCCAGCAATGATGAGAACTCCATAGTCGTCCTCGAGGATGGGCACGCCGTCCTCGCCCAGCTCGGGGAAGTAGGTATCCAGCGTCGCGTAGCTGGCGAGCTCGTGGGCTCGGAAACTGATGTCCTCCTCATGCGACGTCAGGTCTGCGTGCACCGCCCTCAAGGTGCTCAGCCGCTCCAGGTTGACGCCGAAGTACCAGGAGACGGCGAAGCTCAAGGCGATCCTAGCGCCGGCCCTCGCAGTTGATGCCCTCCACGCATCAAAGCGGTGTGCAGCGTGCCCCAGCCATGTCGCAACCCGGCTCTCAGGAACCCCCTCCACCCGGTCGGCCAAAGGGACTAAACAACGCCCTGGCCCGCCTTTATGAGCCGGTCCCAAAGGGCTCAAAGATAGGCCACCCGGGCCTCGCAAGCATGCGCCACCTCCTCCGCCGACCAGCCGACATCCTTGACCAGCTCGCAGCCCGCTTGGTGTTGCTCTTCCCGACGCGCCTCCACAACGCGCTCCGCCCTCGCCTGCATCTCTGGGAAGCGAGTTGGCCCACAGAAAGAAGATAAGAAAAAGGGGGAGGCCCGCAAGATACAATAAGCAAAGGCAACGATGCTTACCAGCAAAGATGTCGTCCAACCCGCAAAGAAGGCCAAGCGTGTCGGCCGCCTCCTGGTCCGCTCTCTCCTTGAGCTCGGGGCACAGCGTGTCTCTTCCCCAGGCCGAGCAACCTCGGCCCGGAGGGTTGCCGCTGCCTCGTTGCTGGTAACCGGTGCCTGCTGCGCCACCTTCTCCGCCTAAAGCGTGCCGGCGAGCCGCTCCACCTCTCCCTTAGCGTCGTCGTGGCCGCCCATTCGGCAGTTAGGTCCTTCTCTAGCCGGTCATGCAGCCCGGCGATCTCGTCGAGCTTGCCCCGGACATCGGAGAGCGACTGACGCAGCTCCTCCACCTTGGCCTTGAGAATGGCCGCCATTGCACAAAAGTCAAATAAGAAGTCGGCTAGACCAAAATGACATGAAGCAAATAAGATTTGGCCCGGCTGCCGTGAAGCCGTGCAGCCCGCCTGAATCTCAGGGACTACACCCAGTGGGTGCGCTCGCGCGCATCCACCAAAACAAGAAAACTTACCCTTGGCCGCCTCCAGCTCGGTCGTCCGAGTCGTGAGGTCCGCACGGGCCTTGCAGTAGCAGGTCTTGGTGTAGCGGCAGATATCCACCATGTCGTGGAATATCGCCTCACGCTTGGCCTGCTCGGTCTGAAAAGGAAGATTGAAAAGGATAAGATTTGGCTCGCTGCCACGAAGCCGCACAGCCGGCCCGAATCTCGGGCACTACACCCAGTGGGTGCGCTGGCGCGCACGCACTGCCAAGCAAATAAAAAGAAAAAACCTAGGCGAAAGGCTTACCTGGAGCGCCTTCTTCAGCACCTTGAGGTTGGCCACCGCCGACTATGCGAAGGTGACCACCCCACCCTTGTATAGGGCCATCACATCCGCCGCCCACGGCATCGCCACGACCTACCCGGCGGTCGAGGATCCGCCCTGGTCAAAGGCGAGGCGTTGTGCAGTTGCGCCCATGCGGTCGTCACCTACGACAGCGAACGGTCCAGCCGCTCGCCGCCGAGGTCGCCTGCGCCGCCAAAACGACGATGGCTCAGTCGTCGCACCGGTGGAATCAGCCTCGGCTCCACTCCATTGCCCTCGGTCAGACACCGAGCGGACCACCTCTTGGGCAGCCGGCTCGCTAGCCGGCGGCGCCATCCCCTCCGGAGGTGGCTCCAGGTGTGCCTCCATGCGCGTAGGCTAAGCCCTCGTGGCAGGAGCCTCAGGACCCACCGGTGACGCGGCATCGCTTGTCGCCTCGGCCGAGGGACCGATGGCGCTGGATGCCACAGTCGGCGCGGCCTTAGACTTCATGCGGCGTTCCATCTGGAGCCGCACCATCGCCGCGTGCTCCACGGCGAGTGGCGCAACCTGCTCAACCTTGAGGGCCGAGGCTTCCGCCTCCGGCAACAGAGTGGCATCGCTACAAAGATAGAATAAACTGGCACGAGCTCAAAACACCATGCGACAATGAAAGAAGAAAGAGAGGCATGAGCCTCGAAAGAAATCTTACCCGGCGCTAAGGGGGATCTCGTGGGGCCCTCACCTAAGCCTCCTTCCGCACCGGCGGAGGGGTGCCCGCCGGCAGGACCATCGACTGAGTCTTCTTAGCGGCCGGGTGACCGGCCGAACCATCAGCCGGCCGATTATTGTGACGTCGCTCTTCTGTCGTCTGGCGACGGGCCGGCTGGGTGACAGCCAGCCGGCCTCCAGCCGATAGCTCCGTGCTCCTTCTACGGCACGGGTCCCAGGGCGGCCCCGTCATAGTCGGCGGCGCCGCCTCCAGCACTTGCAGCTCATCATCGTTATACATCCAGTCGTTGATGGATCCTTCGGGGGGGTGGTGCAACGTCCCCTCTGCACCAGTTGCGTCACTGACCGGCTCGTCGTCCTCGTCCTCCTCTGCCTCCTCCTCGTCCGAGCCTTCGGGGCCATCGGGGTCATCCCTGTCTTAGTCAAAGTCCTCGGTGTTGGACCCCTCCAAGTCCGGGTCAAAGTGCTCCTGGTTCGGGCCGTCCGGTGTGTTTTGCCGAACAAAGAGCTAAGGGGTGTCACAACCATGCGTCAAATACTACTAATGAGAAAAGAAAAAGGCAACAACCCTAGTTGGCCGAAGACTTACCACCAGTACCCTATTGCCACGGTGGTATGGCTCCAGGCCGAAGCTCCACTCCTCCTCGTCGAGCTGGAAGTTGGTGATTTTGTTCACCCGAGCGGCCACCTTGTGCAGTGGCAGCTCCAGGAGCCGACTTGGATCTTTGCGGCCGCTCATGTCACGCATCTGGTGCGGCCTCGCCTGCAGCGGCAGCACGTGGCAGGCAACGAAGGCCGCCACCAGGTCTGGGGCCAGCAACCCCATCGAAGCCACAAGCTCCTGCATCCGGCCGGCGATGACCGCTAGCTCGTCATTTCGTAGGTCGAGGTCCGAGTGCACCCCAATCGGTGGCTCATAAGATAAGGGCGGGAGATTGACCCAATCCTGTCCCAAGCCGATGCTACGGGTGTAGAAAAAGGTGCGCTGCCACTTCTTGAAGGATTCCATGAACATCATCCTCGGAAGGAGCCGGCTGGCCCGTCTATACACCATCGTGTCGCCGCAAGAGGACGGCCCGAGGCGTTGCGTCTGGGCGCGGAAATGGAAGAGGTGGCGAAAGAAGGATGGGAAGGACAATAAGCCGAGGTACGCTTCACATGGCATGGCGAAGCATGCAAGATACAAGATGGAGTTAGGCCCCAGATGGTGCATCTGGAGCCCGTAAATTCAAGTAACTGCCGAAGAAAGATGCTCCTCGATAGCCCAAAGCCAACTAAGAAGCGTGTACCGAAGACGACGCGTTCGCCGGGGTGGGGCTCCGGCACGATCTCCTCCCTTGGCACGCGGGCCTCAACGAGCTCCTTGGACGGAAGCTTTCACGTTCGCCGGAGGTAGTCGATGTGCGCCTCGGTGATGACGGACCCCTCCTATGAGCCGAGGGGAAGCTTCGGCATCTCACCGGCCGCCGGCGATGAGTTGAATGAAATAAGATGAGAGAGACGCCCCCAACGGATCGACCGCGGGGAAGCACTGCAGGCGCGAGGAGGAAGGAATGATGCGGAGAGCGGCGGCATAGGAGAAGGAATGTGCGAGTAAGGGAAGGCAATGGCGAAACCGGCCTCCCCCTTCCCCTTTTAAAGCACCGGGGAGACGGGGGACGTGGGATCGGTTGCGCCCATGACCCCCCACTTACCCACGATCCCCGCGCATTAAACCGCGCAGGGAACCCCAACTGACAGCCCGTGGACGCAGTAAATCCGCGCGTGGGCCGAGGCACGCCATGCTGAGCCTGTCGCACCGTCCTATCGCGTGGGTAGTAGTGGGCCCGCCATCTTCCGTGGGCCTACACATGGCGCACCCCGGTCGGTGCCAGAACCGAGGAGACGCGGCAGAGTCCGAGGCGCCTCGGTGACCGGCTGGACCGCGGCCAACTGCGGCCATGGTCGGCTGGCGCCCTAGCCGAACAGAAGACACCTTGATGCCTGTCGGCCCCAGCCCGCCGTCCGGCCTTGACAAACTCCTTTGGGTGCAGGGGGTAAAACCGCTGGCCTGCCTCGTCCGAAGGCCTCCGGACCCCAATTGTTCCGAGGGCTACTGATAGGGATATTACCCCTGGGTATACCAAGAGCGGAGATTAGCCGTCTCCAAGACATTTGGGGGCCGTCTTCCCCACCTAGGACGGCTCGCGATAGTCGGCTCCATTGATCAATGTGTGCCCGGCCGGCTGGCGATAACCGACCCGCTTATCCAATGCACGACTGGCCGACTAGCGGGATTTGGCCCGCCAGCTGGCACGCCGCCAGCCGGACGGTCGGCTCCCGTCCCATTCGATCGTACCATCGTACGAAGACAAGACAAATAATGCAGAGGCCATCACGGCAGCAGTACGCGCTGACACACGGCATGGCCGCGGTGTGATGATGAAAGGGTCAGTAAGGCTACAGGCCCCGTGTCACCGCCCACGGTGACCAGGCGAGGCGGCCGTGTAGCCATGTTCCCCCTTCTCCCGCGCCCTGATGACTTGGCGCGTCAGCCGCTGATGCACACGACCGATGAGCCCCGCGACAAGACTCGACAGCCGGAGGGCCCCATAGCCAGCCGGAGAGGCTGGCAACCGCCCCCCACCTTCTGTCCTACCCATGCTACTGTAGCCCCTGGCTAAACTATAAAGCCTCACTCCTGCCCACTGAGAGAGGTAGGTCGCACCAGGTTCACGCAGATCCCATATTTACACAAAGAGAGAGATACACGTAGAATACCACTGAGGCAGCGAGACCGGCAGCCAGAGCTCCGTCTCCCTCCTCCCAAAACAGCTCTAGGAGCACCATTTTTACTGTGATTCTCATAGTCACACAGGAAGGACTAGGGGTTTTACCTCACCGGAGGGCCCTGAACCTGGGTATATCGGCGTCATGTGTGTTACGCGAACACCTCTTCCGAGACGCCATCGGCGCCCATCGTCCCCAAACCATGAGTTAAGCCACCGCTTATCATCTGTCCCACAAATACCACAACAGTTGGTGCCCACCTTGGGGCCGGCAGCGATGCCGACCAGAGTAACGTTCCGGGCGGGACCCTTCACCGCTTTAGGCGAGCGTGTGGCGCACGACTTGGTCGTGCGCTACGGTTCGCTCGACTGTGTCAATGAAAACGCCCGCCGTTTGGAGGACACGGACTTCCTCGCTGACAGCTCTATCATCCCCTTCGGCTCGCACCGCATCTATGTTGTGGTCGTCGCCGACAGCTACCCCACCAAGGTAATCAGCTGCGACGAATTGCCGCCAGCCGGCCACAACGACCTTCCCGCAGCATTGACGACATGCGTGGCCGTGTGGTGTTCATCACTAGGCGGCATGTCCGGGTAGCGTACCCCCGATCCGCGTGGCGGTGGACACGCTCTGCACCCCCATCCCACCGATAGACGACCCCATGATCTCCACCCAAGAGCTCGAGGCGACCTAGCACGAGTTCGAGGCCATTCGGCGTGAGTTCAATGTGGCCCGCAGCCTCACGCCGGCTGCCCCCGGGCCCAGCCAGAACGCATATGTGAGACGTTGTGGCGGTGCAGTCGGTCAGGAGCTTGCCAGCGACCGCCCCATCAACGACACCCCCGTTAAGAACATGTGAGTTGCGTAGGCCACCATCAACGAACATGAAGGGCTCAAGGGTCCGGCCCTTGACGCGCAGCAGGAGGGCATCCGCGTCCACATAGAACCCGCCAATGTGCAGCACACGGAGTCATGACGGGGCCTGACCGGCTACCTCTCAAGGACCTACGACGATGCCAGCCAGCCCTTGGCCAACCGGTGGGAGACGAACCAGGCATCTTTGCGTGGCAACACCCATCACCACTGCGGCAGCCAACAGGCGGGCAGCCACGGCCGATGGGACCGCAGCTCGTCGGTTGTCGATAGCCACGTGCGGGTGCCAACTGGCCAGGGCAACCGCCAGTCGGCACGAAGCGGCCGGCGCGAGGAGCGCGACCAGTCGACAGCACCTCGCGTGCCGGCAAGCGAGCGAATCAGCATGCGCTAGCTTGACGACCAGGATGCGCATTTCCGTGTGGAGCATCTCGCCAAATCCCGTGCTGCCGAGGAGGGGGGCACTGCCGGCCCGTCATGCTTTGGGTCGTGCATCCTCAAGGAACCTTTCCCCAAGGGCTTCACCTTGGCCCGCGACACCCCCAAGTACAATGGCTCAACTAAACCTGAGGACCAGTTCACCGACTACACCATCTTCGTCGGCATCGCCGGCGGCAACAAGCATGTAGGAGTACACTATGCGCCCCTCATACTGCTCGGCACGGCCCGGAACTGGCTTAACAGCGTACCGGCTAGCAGCGTAAATGGCTATCTGGATTTCCAGGAGGCATTTGTGCGCAACTTCACCAGCACGTACAAGCGCCGTGGTCGGCCCCGATAGCTCGCCCTGTGCGTATAGGGCCCGACCGAGCTGCTTTACGACTACCTCACGCGGTCGACCGAGCTCCGCAACTCCTGCGATTGCGTCCATGAAGTGGAGGCGATCCAGTACTTCATCGACGCCTGTCGAGACGGCACCCTCCTCAAGCACAAGCTCATGCACCGGGAACCCTCCACCCTCGTGCAACTGATGGCAGTTGTCGACCAGTACGCCGTGGCCGAGTCTTCCATGAAGCTCCCCGTGCTTGTGGACGCGGTCGGGAAGCCAACCATGTTTAAGCCGGCTGCCGCCCCGGCAGTCGGCCGATCCTAGCCGTACCAAGGCAAGCGCAAGGTCGACCAGTCAGATGCTCGCTAGGGCACCCGGCAGGTCACGACCGTCGAGGACGTCCGCATGGCCGACGGCCAAGGCTCCAGCCAGCGCCAGCGCACCAACGAAGGCAAGCAGGCATGGCAGACCAAGGACATCTTCGAGGCCATGCTCGACGGGCCGTGCAAGTTCCATAGCGGGGCCAAGCCGGCAACGCACACAGCTCGCGAGTGCAACTGGTTCACCAAGATCGCGCGCGACAAGGCCCCATCGCCCGCGCCGCCACCTCATCCACCTTCCGCTTCGAAAGTCGGCGGGGCCCGTGACACATATCCTCATCAGGATGCAACCTACGTCATCTTCACCAGCGAGCATGATGACAAGCATAGCCAGCGCAAGCACGCGTTGGAGGTCAACGCCATCGTCCTGCCGGTCCCCCAGTACATGCACTGGTCGGACAAGACCATCACCTAGGGCCGTGAGGACCATCCGGTTGTGATGCCAACGCCAGGCGACTATGCGCTAGTTCTGGATCCCACCTTCGTCTCTCGGCGGTGCACGTGCCTCTTCGAGCGAGTGCTCATTGACAGCGGTTGCAGCATCAACATCCTCTACCGTGACACGATGGAGAAGCTTGGCATTCTGGAGTCTGAGCTCCAGCAGACTCAGACAGTGTTCCACAACATCGTCCACGGCCATTCTTGCTCGCCGATTGGCAAGGTCCGGCTCGACGTGTTTTTCGTCTCGCCAAACAACTTTTGTCGCAAGCTGATGTGGTTTGAGGTCGTCAACCTCACCAGCTCTTACCACGCCATCTCGGGCCGACCGGACCTGGCCAAATTCATGGCGGTCCCACATTACACCTACTTGAAGATGAAGCTGCCAGGCCCGCCCGGAATCATCACCGTCGCCGGCAACTACAAGAAGTCGACCGAGTGTGCTCTGGCCGGCTCCAAGCTGGCCGAGTTGCTCGTCATTGCCGAGGAGCGGCGATAGATCAACCGGCTCGTGGCTCTCGCACATGAGTCGGCGGCCATGCCAAAGCCCAAACTGAACCAGTCGGCTACTCAGGCCCAGTTCCAGCCGGCCACCGGCAAGGACACCAAGAAGATCTCTGTGGACCCGGCTGACCCCACTAGCAAGTATGTCCTGGTGGGGGGCAGCCTCATTGAAAAATAGGAAAGCGAGCTCGTCGACTTCCTGTGTGAGAATCGGGATATCTTCACATGGTCCCCAAAAGACATGCCGGGAGTCTCGAGGAAGTTCACCGAGCACTGTCTCCACGTCCAGCCAAATGCAAAACCGGTCAGGCAACCCCTGCGCCGCTTCTTAGAGGAGAAGCAGAAAACCATTGGTGAAGAAGTTGCCTGGCTGCTAGCAGTTGGCTTCATCATGGAAGTCTTCCACCCGTACTGGTTGTCGAACCCTGTCCTGGTTCTGAAAAAGAATAAGACTTTGTGCATGTGTATCGACTACACGAGCTTAAACAAGGCATGCCCCAAGGATCCATTTGCTCTGCCCCATATCGATCAAGTGATCGACTCGACGGACGGTTGTGAGTTGTTGTCCTTCCTAGATGCCTATTCAGGCTACCACCAGATCAAACTAAATCCAGCCGACCGACTAAAGACAACTTTCATCACACCCTTCGAGGTGTTTTTCTACATTACGATGACGCTTGGGCTGAAAAATGCCATCGCCGCATTCCTTCGGCGCCCATCGGCCCCAAACCACAAGTTCAGCTACCCCTTGGCATATGTCCAGGAAATACCACGACAACACCATTGTTGCACCTCTCAATGAGCTTACAAAGAAGGATGTCCCTTTTTCTTGGGGTACCACACAGGAAGAAGCCTTCACGGTATTGAAAGATAAGTTAACACATGCTCCTTTACGCCAACTTCCACATTTTAATAAGACTTTCGAGCTAGAATGTGATGCTAGTGGAATTGGATTAGGAGGTTGATACGTCTCCTTCGTATCTACTTTTCTAAACTCTTTTGCCCTTTTTTTGGACTCTAATTTGCATGATTTGAATGGAACTAACCCGGACTAACGCTGTTCTTAGCAGAATTGCCATGGTGTTGTTTTTGCGCAGAAATAAAAGTTCTTGGAATGACCTGAAAATTTACGGAGAATTTTTGTGGAATATATAAAAAATACTGGCGCAAGAATCAACGGAGGAAGTGGAGCGTGGAGCCAACAAGCCCACCAGGCGCCCCCCCCCCCCCCTGGTCGGGCCTGGCAGGCTTGTGGGGCCCACAAAACTCCACCGCCTCCAAATCCAGCTCTATTTAGTCCCTTTCGTCCGGAAAAAATCAAGGAGAAGAGTTCATCGTGTTTTACGATACGGAGGCGCCGCCACCTCCTGTTCTTCATTTGGAGGGCAGATCTGGAGTCTGTTCTGGGCTCCGGAGAGGGGAGATCATCGCCATCATCATCATCAACCTTCCTTCATCGCCAATTCCATGATGCTCTTCACCGTTCGTGAGTAATCTCATCGTAGGCTTGCTAGACGGTGATAGGTTGGATGAGATCTATCATGTAATCGAGTTAGTTTTGACGGGGATTGATCCCTAGTATCCACTATGTTCTGAGATTGATGTTGCTACTACTTTGCCATGCTTAATGCTTGTCACTAGGGCCCGAGTACCATGATTTCAGATCTGAACCTATTATGTTGTCACCAATATATGTGTGTTCTTGATCCTATCTTGCAAGTTGTAGTCACCTACTATGTGTTATGACCCGGCAACCCCGGAGTGACAATAGCCGAAACCACTCCCGGAGATGACCATAGTATGAGGAGTTCATGTATTCACCAAGTGTTAATGCGTTGGTCCGGTTATTTATTAAAAGGAGAACCTTAATATCCCGTAGTTTCCATTAGGACCCCGCTTCCACGGGAGGGATGGACAATAGATGTCATGCAAGTTCTTTTCCCTAAGCACGTATGACTACATACGGAATACATGCCTACATTACATTGACGAACTGGAGCTAGTTACATATCTCTCCGTGTTATAACTGTTGCATGATGAATAGCATCCAGCATAATCATCCATCACCGATCCAATGCCTACGAGTCTTTTACTACTGGTCCTTGCTACGTTACTTTGCCGCTACTATTGTCACTGCTGCTACGGTTACTCTGTTGCTACTGTTGTTACTCTGCTGCTACTGCTGTTACTTTGCTGCTATTGGTTACTGTTGCTACTGCTGCTATCATACTACCTTTCTACTGATACTTTGTTGCAGATACTAAATCTTTCAGGTGTGGTTGAATTCAGAACTCAACTGCTAATACTTGAGAATATTCCTTGGCTTCCCCTTGAGTCGAATCAATAAATTTGGGTTGAATACTCTACCCTCGAAAACTGTTGTGATCCCCTATACTTGTGGGTTATCAAGACTATTTTCTGGCGCCGTTGCCGGGGAGGCACAACTATATTCTCTGAGTCACTTGGGATTTACGTCTGCTGGTCACTGTGAGGAATCTGATAGATCCAAGAACTAAAGTCTTGCCCTCAACTACGAGGACAGGTAAGGAACTGCCATCTAGCTCTGCACTTGATTCACCTTCAGTTATGAGTAAGTTTGCGACACCACCTCCTGCTAGAAATCTTGATATGTCGCCTGTGCTTGATGATGCTACTTCTGCTGCCCATGATGCTTATGATGATGCTATGCTTGATACTGCTTTGGCACTAGGTGCCCTTGATGCACAAATTGCTAGAGTTGCTGCTAGATGTGATGATACTTGTGAAACTGCTGATACTATTGAAGTAGAACCTGCTATTTTGCCTGCTAGAACTAGCTCTCCTAGATATGAATTGCCTGATATGCCTGAGTGTTATGTTATGGAGGGAGAGATAGCTGAGGACTTTCTTGCTTGTAAGGATAGCTATGATGTTGAGAAATTACTGCTCAAGTGGAAAGAAAAATCTTTTGAACGCTAGGATGAAATACGACCCAAAGTTTAATACTTCGCCTATCTTTGTGACCGATAAGGATTATGAATTCTCTGTCACCCTGAGTTAATCACTCATGCCGAATCTGATCCTTTTCACGGTTATGAGTCTGAAATGGTTGTAGCCCATCTTACCAAACTGCACGATATAGCCACCCTATTCACGAGTGAGGAAAAGATCTGCCACTACTGTATCCTCAAGCTGTTTCCTTTCTCGCTAAAGGATGATGCTAAGACCTGGTTCACTTCTCTTGCTCCTGGTTGTGTGCGTAGCCCCCGGGATATGGTCTACTACTTCTGTGAAAAATATGTCCCTGCCCATAAGAAGCAAGCTGCCTTGCAGGAAATATACAACTTTGTGCAAGTTGAAGAAGAGAGTCTACCACAAGCTTGGGGGAGGCTCGTCCAGCTACTGAATGCTTTGCCTGATCACCCTCTTGAGAAGAATGAAATACTTGATATCTTCTATAATGGACTAACCGATGCTTCTAAGGACCACCTAGATAGTTGTGTCGGTTGTGTTTTTAGGGAACGAACCGTAGAACAAGCTGAGATTCTACTGAATAATATCTTGTGCAATGAGAATGCTTGGACTATTCCCGAACCACCTCCGAAGCCAACTCCTAAGAAAAGAGGTATTCTATTCCTCAGTCCTGAAGATATGCAAGAAGCTAAGAAATCTATGAAAGAGAAAGGCATTAAATCTAAAGATGTCAAAAATCTACCACCTATCGAAGAGATCCATGGTCTTGATAACTTGATACAGGTAGTAGAAGTAAATTCTCTGTGTAGTTTCGATGAGAGTGATATTCCTTTTGATAAGCCGGCTAGCTTATGCCTGGATGAATTTGATAACTTTGTTGCCAAACAACAAAGTTTCAATGATTATGTTAGCAGACCATTGGAACAGAATGCTCGTATGCTTAGTCATTTAAGTGCTTGTGTGGACAGAAATGTCAATGATCTTAAGCTTCCCTCCTAGGGAGTAGACCAACTTAGGCCAAAAGCCTAAGCTTGGGGGAGTACGTGTTTCTCACCGACTTTACATTCTTCTTATGCTTTCACTTTGTTCGTCGCTGTTCACACTTTGCCACTGTATCATCCATGCTAGTTTATTTTCTTTTTCTCGTTTTCTTTTCGTGTGACTGTCTAGTTTGAGAAAACCCAAAAAGATTGTCTTTTCTTCTTTTGCTTCTTGGGAGCTTTCCCGTGTAAATAGTTTTCTTTTTCTTCGGGTCAAGTAGAAGACAATGGCTACAATGTTTAGTGGCTCTCGCATGCATACCTATTTAGCTGTCAAAGAGCCATATTACTTTGTCTTCTCCTTTGTGTTTGCCTGCAGATTCCAACTTTAGTCCAATGCACGAGCACTCTTATTATTGTTCACATTGTTCAGTCGTGTAAGTGAAAGGCAATAATGACGATATATGATGAAGTGACTGAGCCTGGAAAAGCTGGTATGAACTCGATCTATTTTGTTTTTGTAAATATGACTAGCTCATCATTCCTGATTCCGCTTTGTTGTGAGAGAAACGTGTTTGCAATGACAACTTAGAGATCATAGTTTCTGATGCCATGCTTAATTAGCTAGGAGCTTATAATGGTTTGTCTTGGATGCCAACATGAATTTTGAGATGACTATGATGTAGTATGACAGGATGGTATCCTCCTTTGAATGATTCAAGTGGCTTGACTTGGCGCATGTTTACGCATGTAGTTGAAACAAAATCAACATAGCCTCTATGATATTCATGTTCGTGGTGATTTATGTCCTACTCATGCTTGCACTCAATGTTGGTTAATCTCAATGCATTTTGACGACTGTTGTCGCTCTCTAGTTGGTCGCTTCCCAATCTTTTGCTAGCCTTCACTTGTACTAAGCGGGAATACTGCTTGTGCATCCACTTCCATAAACCCAAAGTTGTTCCATATGAGTCCACCATACCTACCTATATGCGGTACCTACCTGCCGTTCCAAGTAAATTTGCATGTGCCACTCTCTAAACCTTCAAGAAATAATCTGTTTTGCATGCCCGAACCGCTCATGTGGTGACAAGGGGCTATCAGTATCTTCCATGCTAGGCGTGTTATCCTCGATATGTGTTTATTCATTATCATTCACGAGAAAGGGGCCGGTAATTGGAATGCCCAGTTCCACGCTCAACTCGAAAAGATAATTGCAAACAAAACTCCCCCAGGATTGATGTTGGTATGGACGGCACCCGAGTATTCGGCTAGTCGTGGAGTGTGATTGATTGGTGGGGGGGGGTCAAAACTTTACTTTTCTGTTTGGGAACCACCTATAGCATGTGTAGCGTGGAAGATGGTGAAAACTCTTAGTCATTGCGTTGACAATGAAAGCATGCCACCCAAAATTATTATGTTTGTTTTAAAAGCTTGAGCTCTGGCACCTCTGCAAATCAATGCTTCCCTCTGGGAAGGGCATGTCTATTTATGTTCCTGTTGAGTCATCCTCTTCTTATAAAAGCACCAATTAGAGAGCACCTCTGTCATTTTTATGCTTTGCTTTTGACTGATATTGAGTATGACTGTGACTGGATCTTCTTTGCCATGAATTACAATGTTTAGTCAACCCTTAGTCTTTGAAGGTGCTCTGCATTTATGTTTTGCGGTCTCAGAAGGAGCTAGCGAGATACCATCTGTTCGTACTGCTTCATGATTGTTTTGATTGAAGTGTTGACGTTTGAGACTTATTATTATTTGCTCGCTAGTTGATTATGCCATTGATATGAGTTTACCGTGAGACCTAGATGTCATTTGCTTATGTGGTTAGCTTGTGATCTTGCTGAAATTCTGGTTATGAGTTAGACATAGTTGCAACAACAAGATCAAACAGAGTTCGTAAAAGTTTTTCTTTTGTCTCTTTCAGTTTGTCAACTGAATTGCTTGAGAACAAGCAAGGTTTTAAGCTTGGGCACTACTGAAATTCAGAAATTTGCCGTCTGCCATGGCAGACGGCAAAGGGCGGAAATACTGACGGCAAAGGCTTTGTCGTCGGTCAGCAGACGACAAAGTAGACGGCAAAAAATTCAGTGAGGAGGTTCTTTGTCGTCTGCTTTTTTAAAGCGGACTACAAAGAATCTTTGCCATGAGGGGGCAGACGGCAAATTAAATGGGACGGGACATACACCAATGGCCCCATTAAGTGTTAACGGCAGGCCTCCTCTCTTTGCCGTCTGCCATCCCCCCTTTGCCATGTGGGGGCAGACGGCAAAGTGGGAAACCAGCCCCCTCTCTCTCCCCTCTTTACCATCTGCCATCCCACCTTTTCCATGTGGGGGCAGACGGCAAAGAGGGGAGAGAGAGGGGGCTAGTTCCCCCCTTTGCCATGTGGGGCAGACGGCAAAGAGGGGGGAACCAGCCCCTCTCTCTCCCCTCTGTACCATCTGCCATCCCCCCTTTGCCATGTGGGGGCAGACGACAAAGGGGGAACCAGCCCCCCTCTCTCCCCATTTGCCGTCTGCCATCCCCCCTTTGCCATGTGGGGGCAGACGGCAAAGGGGGGAACCAGCCCCTTTTTAATTTATTTATTATTATATCCAGCATTTTTCACAATAATCAGGATATATATATATATATATTTGACATAAATAAATTTCTTTCCGTACTCATAACCATATTAAAATAACTTTTATCCATAGTACATACATATTATGCAAGTTGCATCCGTACCAAACCATATATTACACGAGTTTCATCCACATGCATACAAAGTTTCATATATATCCATATACTACAATAGTTTCAATACAAGCTTCCGTGAAGCCATGGTACAAGAAATCATCTTCAAGCATTCCATCAATATAATCCAAGCCTCCCGTGAAGCGAATGTAATCTGCAAAATGAAAAATAAGAAAATTAGAAGAATGACACTAGATGAAGAAGTATATAGGTTATTTCGGAGAGAAATTAGCTAAGTATAGGCCATTTAATAGCTAAGTTAGGTGGAATAGGTCATCTTGGAGCTACATAGCCTTATTATGTCATTTAGGAGAGAACTTAGCTAAGTATAGGTCATTCCAGAGCTAACTTGGATAAAATATGTCATTTTGTAGCCAACTATGATTATTAATCCATTTTGACCTTATTATGTCATTTTGGATCTAAATTAGTCATTTTAATGAGCTAACCAAGGTTCTTATGATGTGTTTACTTAACTATGCTAATCATGTCATTTTGGAGGATAATTAGCTAAGTATGTCTTTGTTGGGGAAAATAACCTACGTAGAAGAAGAAAGAGAAGAAGCAAGAAGAGAAAAAGAAGGAGAAGAAGAAGAAGAAGAAGAAGAAGAAGAAGAAGAAGAAGAAGAAGAAGAAGAAGAAGAAGAAGAAGGAGGAGGAGGAGAAGGAGGAGGAGAAGGACAAGAAGAAGAAAAGAATAAGGACAAGAAGAAGGAGAAGAAGGAGGAGGAGAAGAAGGAGAAGGAGCTTCTCTCCTCCTTCTCCTTCTCCTTCTTCTTCCTCCTTCTCCTTCTTCTTCTTCTCTTCTTCTTCTTCTTCCTTCCTTTCATTTTTCCTCTTTCTTCTCCTCTTGTCCCCTTCTTCGGGCTAAATTACCTAAGAATGCATTTTTGGAGCTAATTATGTCATTCCGAGGATAATTAGCTAAGTATAGGTCATGTTTTATTAAATAGACCATTTTGGAGCTAACTAAGCTAATTACTTCATTTAGGTGGAAGCCTAGCTAACTATAGGTCGTTTTAGAGCTAACTTGGGTAAAATAGGTCATTCCGGAGCAAACTATGCTTATTAAGCCATTTTGGATCTAGCTAGGCTAATTATAGGCTATTTAATACCTAAGTTAGGGGAATAGGTCATCTTGCAACTACGTAAGCCTTATTATGTCATTTAGGAGAGAACTTAGCTAACTATAGGTCATTTTTTATTAAATAGGTCATTTTGGAGCTAACTAAGCTAATTATGTCATTTTGTAGGATAATTAGCCAATTTAGTCTTTCTTGGATGAGTCTAAGCTACGTAGAAGAATAGAAAGAGAAGAAGCAAGAAGAGAATAAGAAGTAAAAGAAGAAGAAGGAGGAGGAGGAGGAGAAGGAGAAGGAGGAGGAGAAGAAGAAGAAAAGAAGAAGGAGAAGGAGAAGAAGGAGGAAGAAGAAGGAGAAGGAGGATCTCCTTCTCCTTCTTCTACTCCTTCTTCTTATCCTCCTCCTTCTCTTCTTCTTCTTCTCTTCTTCTTCTTCTTACTTCCTTTCATTTTTCCTCTTTCTTCTCCTCTTGTCCCTTTCTTCGGGCTAAATTAGCTAAGAATGCCTTTTTGGAGCTAATTATGTCATTTCGAGGATAATTAGCTAAGTATAGGTCATGTTTTATTAAATAGACCATTTTGGAGCTAACTAAGATAATTATGTCATTTAGGTGGAAGCCTAGCTAACTATAGGTCTTTTCGGAGCTAACTTGGGTAAAATAGGTCATTCCGGAGCAAACTATGCTTATTAAGCCATTTTGGAGCTACCTAGGCTCATTATAGGCCATTTAATACCTAAGTTAGGGGAATAGGTCATCTTGCAACTATGTAAGCCTTATTATGTCATTTAGGAGAGAACTTAGCTAACTATAGATCATTTTTTATTAAATAGGTCATTTTGGAGCTAACTAAGCTAATTATGTCATTTTGTAGGATAATTAACCAATTTAGTCTTTCTTGGATGAGTCTAAGCTACGTAGAAGAAGAGAAAGAGAAGAAGAAGTAAAAGAAGAAGAAGAAGGAGGAGGAGGAGGAGGAGAAGGAGAAGGATGTAACGACCAAGATGCGGTCCTTTCCGAGCTGGGGATCGAGGCCCCGAATTGGAAAGAAGCGCATCGAAGCGACTCGAAAACAGGTAACACAGCACATACATAATAATAAAGATAGACAATCAGGGATTCAATTGCCTTCTCATAAATATCTCAGAGTACATCACACATACAACCAAGGTAGTTCCGCTATGGACTACAAAACATAGAAAGGCTATGCTACCCTGTCTAGAGGCCCACGATCACGACCACGCCTCAATCTTCTGGATAGTTCACGTAAAGGCGGTCTGTCTCCTCATCGTACTGCCACGCCAGCTGCGTGCCGTCGGGATCATCTGTTTCTGGGGTACTTGTACCTGTTGGTATTATGGAGGAATCTGTGAGCCACAGGGACTCAGCAATCTAAGACCTTGGTGCCAGAACTAGTCAAGTTATTAGGTAGGATAAGGTGAAGTGTTTAAGGTTGCAACATCCTAAGCTTGATTTGGTGGCTAACTTACGTAGAACATTTATGAAGGTGGTCTATTCTAGCGGTCGTGTATACTTGATCACTAAGTGATCCTGAACACCTACCTACATCATTCATAACCCCACCGTGTTCCCGATCGAAGAGAGATCTTCGAGGGGACAGTCACGGTTATGCACACAGTTGGCAATTTTATTAGCTTTTGTTTAAGTTGTCTAATACCGGATGTTAACAAAATATTCCAAGTTGCCACATAACCGCGGGCACGGCTTTCCGGAAGATTAAACCCTGCAGGGGTGCTCCAACTAGTCCATCACAAACGTACACGGGCCACAAAGTAATCCTCTATCACGAATCTCATGATCTCGTCGGATTCCTTAGAGGAAAAACTCAACTCTGGGGGAAACCAAAGCTTCATCGGGATTCCTATACGCAAGATATATCGCTAAGGTAAGACAAGACTAGCAGGACCTCCCGACGTGTCGACAACCCCGATAAGAGCCGCGTGTCTCAGTCTCGGGACATGCCGGATGGAACTAGCTACAATTACCAAACCTCAAGTTTCCTTGTGGTGGCCCCGCAGGCAGACCAGTTTGGACCAACACTCATGAGGAGCACTGGTCCGGGTTGTTGATTAAAGATCCTCGGGGTGATCATTCCCTATGCAGATTATTATTAAGTGATTAGAAAATTAACACCAATGTTGGGTCCTGCCGGACAAGCCTTAGCACTACGCGATTTATCGAGGGGGTCCCCATAACAACCTCGAACGTGTTAGGAGCGATCAATATGGAATCAAACACCGGTAGCCGGTAACTAAGGCGGCGATTACGGAACAAACCACCCGGCAAAAGGCTAGGTCTTCCATCATTTACCAAGTATATAGGTGCATTAATTAAATAACATAATTTAGATAATGATATCAAGCTCATGTTGTCACATGAGACAAAGCACCTGCATCTAGCAACGCTAACATTAGTAGCTGAGCAAAGCCTACTTAGGCATTCAACTTTGCTAGGAAGGAATCAGTGTTTGGGTTCATGGCATATCAAGAGGCAATTTAATTCAGTGGTAGGCAGCGAGCAATATGACATGGAAACGCAATCTAGCATAACAAGTCTAGAGATGGAATCAAGGTCATATCATCTTGCATGTGATATCCTCAGCTTCGAATGGTTATTGATCGTCCTGCACGTACTCTCCCGAATCCACGTACTCGTTCTCCGATCCCGGTGCTACCCAACATAAGAATAACATCCAATAAACAACAGCACCTCAAGATGCAACAAGCACATGATGCATGAGATGAATATGAGCATGCATCACTAATTCTTTCACTAGCACAAGCAAAAGGAGCTAATACAAGTTCCTGGAAAGAACTGTACCCAAGCTACTTTTACATGCATGAGAATGACATGATCAGATGCGTCTCGAGAAATCGATGCAAAATCATATAAAGAACAATACAATCGGAGCTACGGATCAACGGGAATCAACAAAACAAGATATGAAGCCCTACGTGTCAAAATCTTCACCACACACTCAAAGGGCAAAATTCTGGTTTTCCCAGGTTGGCAAGACATATAACAACCCAACATGAATGGATTGGAGCAAGTAAGAACACCACAACATCAACTAAGCACTCACAAACATGAAAAAGACAAAACTACATAAACTGCATCATAGCACTTTGTGAGCTACATACAAAGCACCTACAGCCACCCAACTATGACAAATAATATATGTGGCTGTAGCTAGCCAAGAATACTACCAGCACAAGCAAGAATCACACAAAAAGGAATTATACACAGGAAGACACAAGGCTCCAAACTTTCCCAAAACCATCAGTTCTCAGGGACTTAGTGAAAATTCCTGCACCTGACTTTCTGTCTTTGTTCTCAAGCTTTTTGACAGCAGCCAAAACATAACCTACAGGACTCCAAATGGAATGACATTTTACAGGGAACTTCACAAACATATTAGGTCCAAATTCCTAGCACTAAACTAAGGCTAGATCACAACAAAATGACCAGCACATCCTCATCTACAGGGGAAGAAAATATAAACAGATTCTCCGACTTAGATTTTCACTAATCTGGAATTTCCAGCCACATGCCCACTTTGTCTAGGCATAACTTGAACACAAGTAACACCAAGAGATAAGTGACATCACTATGGTGTATAGCAAAACCCCTACTACTACCACACAAAAGCCCATGCCCTTGGGCTCAACCTATTCCATGGAAACAAAGAGCAAATTTGCAACACATCTGAATATGTCAATTCCAGAAAGTATCCTAATGGAAAAACTAACTTCACCACTGGATTCCTTGGGAGATTATACCCCAAAATCATATATAATATGGGGCACTTACTTGGAACAAGTGACCACAAATTAAGGAAGAGGAATCTACTCCAAATCATACCTAGTGAATAGTGCATCATTTCATGTAGTTTCACTATATCAACTACTACATGGTTGAGTTCATGTGCACAATGACAAAGTGACATGGGGGTTTGAACCCCATGTTTATGTCATGCACATCAACTTCACAACCACTTCTCTCACTAGATCACCCACACACACACATCATCATGCCCTCTCTCATATTAACATGAGGAGGTGCACAAGTTGCAACTGGGGCTGGTTTACCACCCAGATACATCATCACACACACTTCTCAAGCACTTGACCTGAAGTATAACATGAAGGTAAAATCTACTAAACAAGTAAACTTGGAAACAACACATACATGCACTCCACTATGCTTGCAAGCTCAAGATTATACTAGCACATGCACCTACATATGCATCATCTCATGGTGCCAATCACTCACAAGGTGCACACACAACATGATACTTGCACACACATGCATCACACACTACCTTGCAATTACCTACACACTCACACATAATATGAACCACGCCACTAATGCATTGCAGGAAGGGAAAATAATTGCACTCCTTTTAATGCCCATTATTTAGGCACAAGAAGTAGCAAAGAATAGCAAAGAATAGCAAAGAAAACAAAAATAATAAAGAAAGAAGAAAATAGCAAAAGGGGTTGGAAGGGATCGAACCCTGTACCCCATAGTGCACCACACTGCATCCTACCACTCTGCTCCTGATCAAGTGCTCGACAACAGAGGGAGATTCAGCAAGGTAAAGCCTCCCTGGTGACTACTGTGTCGAACGAAGCAAAAAAAATACAAAAGGGCCGAGGGGGGACTCGAACCCGCAACCTCATGAGAACAAACACAAACACTAGCCACTGCGCTACGTTACGGAAGACTGGCAGAGGGGAGGGCTAAACCGAGATAGGTTAGCATCTCAGCTGAAACTACTCTGCACTTGCGCGTCTAGTACTGCTCGCCGGCGACAAAAATGCCGGGTTGAGCTGCTGCTGCTGCGCACGAAGGGAACCATCTACTGCCGCTGCTCGACGGCTACGCGGGGAGGGATCCCCTGCTATGCACTGCTCTGACCAAGCACAACGCAAACACACACACACACATAGATCGAAGTTGCTACTCTGCTTCGGTAGAGAGCACGGTGACAGGGAGGTCGCCGCATCCCGCTGCTACTGCACGTCGAAGGGAACCACTGCACATCTACACACCACTACGAGGGGGAGAAGCCCTACTGCTCAAACACCTAGCGCGCCAAGCTACTGCACCACAACAACCTACTAGCCTGACGAACTGCAACAGACAGGAGGCACGGCGAGCACACGATGGGTCCGGCCGATCTAAGGAGGAAGAGGCACAGGGGAGACGTTCCTCACCTTGGGGAAGGAAGAAGGGGTTCGGTTCGGGGAAGATGGCGCCGCCGGAGAGGAAGAAGAAGGTTGTAGAGGTCCCTGTAGCCGAACCGAAGGAGAGGGAGAAGGAACACCGCGGGCGCGCCCTTGACGAGCTCGGGGCCGTCGGTGAGGTCGATCCCCGGGGCTCCTAGTGCCGGGAATGGATCGCGGGGATCCACCCCGAGCTCCCGGACATGGCGATGGCGGTGAACGGAGACGGGAGCGCGGCGGACACCGGCGAGGAGCTGCTCTCTCTCTCTCGGGTACCCTAACCTACACAACCTTACCGAGGGGAAGAAGAGAAGGAGATGGGGAAGAAGATGGTGGCGGCGGCGGGAGGGAATGGAGATGAACCCTAGGCGGAGGAAGGCACGGACGCCAATGCTTATATGGGGCCCCTCGACGTTAGTGCAATGGCGTCACTGCCCGCTCTCTCTTGCACACTGACGGAAAGCGAGGGAAGGAAAACAACAGCGTCAGGAGGAGGATGAAAGGCGGATGGGCCACCTGCGCGAGGGAGGAAGGAAAAGGGCCGCCAGGGAGAGGAAGCCCAGTGGCGCTATTTAGACAGAAAAGAAAAACTTGTGCTACTCTATTTAAAAGAAAGGCCACAAAGGAAAAATAATACAAGGCAAAAACTGCTGGGATAAATTCAAAAGAAAATACCCCCTGGTCATATAAAAATATGACCTATTTAAATAAAATAAGATCAAGATTTTTAGGAGCAGATAATATTTCACAAAACAGAATTAATGCCTCTGTTTTGTACTTATTGCACCTGATTAAAACACTTTTTAAAATCACCAAGCTAGCACAACTTTACACTCACAATATACTGTAAACAACAGACATTTTTAAAACAGGGAAGGAACATATAAATATTTGAGCTAGGGAACTAAAAGAGAGAGAGAGAGAGAGAGAGGTTTTGTAAATATGACAAGCGCCACTACCTTAGTACTACCATCACATGAACTCATAGTAGCCCCTCAACACACACACAAGATCACATGCAACACAAGGTAGCTAACCAAAAGATCACCACACCACATGAAATGCTAAGATCATATAGCAACAACACAAGACAAGGCATGCAATGATATGCTATGCATGCATGCAAGGAAGGAAAAGAAATACAAGGAACATCACAAGAAGTCATGGCACAAATGATAACATCAAAATCATGACAAGGTGGACCCACTTGCAATAGGTTCCAAATAGGGAAGGTTTACACTTGGGGCACTACAAAATCTCCCACACTACAAAGAAGATCTCGCCCTCGAGATCTAAGACTGAAAGAAATCGGGAAATTTAGAACGGAGGTGATCCTCGCGTTCCCAAGTCGCCTCTTTATCGGAATGGTGAGACCGCTGCACTTTGAGAAATTTGAAAGTCTT
The DNA here is from genome assembly GCF_904849725.1 of Hordeum vulgare subsp. vulgare. NCBI lineage: Eukaryota > Viridiplantae > Streptophyta > Magnoliopsida > Poales > Poaceae > Hordeum > Hordeum vulgare. The sequence continues at coordinate 461,720,362 of NC_058524.1, forward strand.
GTTACGGGTCTTGCGCTCAGTCGCCTCGAGAACCGCAACTGGATGCTCAGGATAAGAAAGGTTAGGCTGAAGGTCGATGTCTTGAAGATGCACAGTGCGCTCGGGGTTCTTGAAACACCTCCGAAGCTGAGAAACATGGAACACATCATGGACATTCGCAAAGTTTGACGGAAGCTCAAGCTGGTACGCAAGGTCGCCTTTCTTGCCAACCACTCGGAACGGACCAATGGAACGAGGCGCAAGCTTGCCTTTGATGCCAAAGCGATGCATACCCTTCATAGGCGACACCTTGAGATAGACGAAGTCATCAAGCTCATAAGACATGTCACAATGCTTGCTATCATAATAGCTCTTCTGACGGGACTGAGCTGCTCTGAGGTTGTCGCGAATGATCCGACACATCTCCTCAGCTTCTTCTATCATATCATTGCCAAGGATCTGACGCTCGCCGGTCTCGGACCAGTTGAGCGGAGTATGGCACTTCCTGCCATAGAGAATTTCAAACGGAGCCTTGCCAGAACTAGCTTGATAACTGTTGTTATACGAGAACTCCACGGAAGGCACACAATCTTCCCACTTCATGCCAAAAGAGATAACACAGGCTCTCAGCATATCCTCAAGAATTTGATTCACTCGCTCCACTTGACCACTAGTCTGAGGATGGAACGTTGTGCTCAAGCGGATCTTCGTGCCCATAGCAGACTGAAAAGAATCCCAGAACTTGGAAGTGAAGATACTTCCGCAATCTGAAGAGATCATCATAGGAACGCCGTGCAAAGAGACAATCCTGGAGGTGTACAACTCTGCCAGCTGAGCTGCTGAAATGGACTCCTTGACTGGAAGAAAATGAGCCACTTTACTCAACTTGTCGATGACGACGAAGATGGCATCATTGCCCTTCTTGGACTTCGGAAACCCGGTGACGAAATCCATCTCAATGTGATCAAACTTCCACTCGGGAATCGGCAAAGGCTGCAAAGGCCTGCTGGCCGTTGATGTTCTGCTTTCACCCTTCGACATACATCACACTCGTTTACGAACTGAGCAATCTCACATTTCATACGAGTCCACCAGAAAGTCTACTTCAAGTCATGGTACATTTTGGAGCTTCCAGGATGAATAGAGAGCAGAGAGTTATGAGCTTCTTCCATGATCACCTTCCTGAGATCACCTTTCGGGACGACAAGGCGATCCTCGAAAAACAACGTGTCCCTGGCATCAACAGTGAAGCACTTATACTTGGGGAGACTCTTTCCCACGCCAATCTTGACCTTCTTCACCATAGCGTCAAGAAGCTGAGCTGCTCTGACCTGATCTTCCCAGGTAGGAGAGATCTGAAGGTTCGCAAGAAATCCCTGAGGTACTAGCTGAAGGTTGAGCTTCCTGAAAGACTCACAAAGACCCGGCTAGAGAGGTTGCAGAATCAGACTGTTGCAATATGCCTTCCTGCTCAATGCATCCGCCACAACATTTGCCTTGCCTGGCGTGTACTCAACACTCGGATTAAAATCCTGGAGCATCTCCACCCAACGTGTTTGCCGAAGATTCAAGTTAGGCTGAGTGAAGATGTACTTGAGACTCTTGTGATCGGTGAAAACTTCAACCTTACGTTCCAACAAGAGATGTCTCCAAGTCATCAAGGCGTGTACCACAGCTGCTAGCTCAAGATCATGCACAGGATAGTTCTTCTCCACAGGCTTCAACTGCCTGGAGGTATAAGCAACCACCTTCTTATCTTGCATCAAGACTGCACCAAGACCCTGGAGAGAAGCGTCACAAAAGACCTGGTACGGCTTGGAATCATCCGGAGGGGCCAAGACCGGAGTGGAGATAAGCTTCTCTTTGAGTGTATCGAAGGCCAGTTGACACTCTGGAGACCAAGCATACTTAACACCCTTCTAAAGAAGACTGGAGAGCGGCTTGGCAATCTTGGAGAAGTTCTCAACGAACCTTCTGCAACAGCCAGCAAGCCCGAGAAAGCTTCGAAACTGCTTCACATTCTGCGGAGGCTCCCATTCAACAATGGCTTGAACCTTGGACGGATCAACCTTAATGCCCTCGGCAGAGATAATATGCCCAATATAAACCACTTCTTTCAGCTAGAACTCGCACTTGGAAAACTTGGCATACAGCTTGTACTCTCTCAGCTTATCAAGCACCAATCTGAGATGTACTTCATGTTCTTCCTCAGTCTCAGAAAAGACCAGAATGTCGTCGAGATAGAGCAAGACAAATTCATTCTTGTATGGGGAGAAAATATAGTTCATCAATCGACAGAATGTCGGAGGAGCATTAGCCAGACCAAAAGACATGACTGTATACTCATACGAGCCAAAACTAGTCCTGAATGCCGTCTTTAGAATGTCTTCCTCGCGAATGCGAATTTGATGATAGCCCATTCTGAGATCAAGCTTGGAGAATAATTTAGCACCTTTCAACTGTTCGAACAACTCAGTTATGTTCGGAAGTGGATATTTGGTCCTGACTGTCTTCTTGCTCAATGGACGGTAATCGACACACAGCCGGTCCGTGCCATCCTTCTTCTTGACAAACAGAACACCACAGCCCCACGGGGACGAGCTCGGTCTGATCAAACCCAAACGCTCCTGCTAATCGAGTTGCCTCTTAAGTTCCTTCAATTCTTCCGGACCCAGCTTGTACGGCCGTTTGCACACTGGCTCTGTGCGTGGCTCAAGCTCACTGACAAACTCAACTTCACGGTGCGGAGGCATGCCTTGCAGCTCTTCAGGAAACACATCTTGATATTCGTAGACCACTGGGACTTGCTCAATAGGATTGATCTCACCCTTTTCATTCAAGGAGAACAGACGGATTGTATCATCGCGCGCCGCGAATATAATCACGTCTTCCGAAGAGTGGGTAAGCTTCACTTCTTTGGCTTCACAATCAATTGACGCCTTGTTCATGGCCAACCAGTCCATACCAAGGATCAAATCAATGTCGAAATTGCCCAAAACAATAGGAGATGCTAGAAAAGCATAAGCGCCCATCTTGACAGAAACATCTAGGACGAACAACTGAGAGCTCATCCGCATACCCGGAGACACAACTTGCAATGACTTGGGAAGGAACTCGATCACAATATTATTACCAAATGCAAAGGGGTATGACATGAAGGAATGCGAAGCACCAGAATCAAATAACACTTTAGCAAGAATATCATTGACGAGGAGGTTACCCATGATCACATCTGACGAATTCTCTGCTCCAGTTGCGTTCACCATGTTGACTCGAGCTGATCTGGGGTTGAAGTTGACAAGAGAATTGCTTGGAGGTTTGCCTGGAGGAGGAGGCGGCAGACGGAGCTGAGAAGTACATTTGTTGGCATAGTGACCCTTCTGACCACATTTCTGACAAGTGACATCTGCTGGCTGTCGGTACTGAGTCTAAGGAGGCCCTTGCTTCTGATGCGGGTATCTCTGCTGGAAGCCAGGGTTGGGTGGGTGGGAAGAACCACGACCACCTGAGTGCTTAAGCTGCTACGAGTGCCGAGGAGGAGGAGGAGAAACCCAAAACCTTTGTTGCTTCTGAACCACCTGAGTCGAGTAAGAGCTGGAATATCTAAAGCGCTTCTTGGAATTTTCCACCCTGAGCAAGGCTGCCTCTGCTCTGAGAGCTAGGTTGTAGAACTTGTCAAACTCCTCAGGATCGTGCAAGGCAAGAGCTAACTGCAAGTCTTCTTTCAAGCCACCCCTGAACTGGTAGATCTTGCTCTTCTGATCCGGGATATCCTGCAGCGCGTAACGGGCCAGCTCGTGGAACTCGACATTGTACTTGTACACGGAATTGCCGCCCTGCTTCAAACGCCTCAACTTATCACGCATCTCCTCCACAAAACTGGAAGGGATGTAGTGGGACCTGAAGTCACGACAGAACTCGTCCCAAGACATCACCCTGGCGCCTCTGGAGTCCTTGAGCTGCTGCCACCATATAGAAGCCTGTCCCTTCAACTGAAACATTGCAAACTTGACATAGTCCTCCGTACGCACATTGCTACACTCGAAATGTTTCTTCATATCATGGATCCAATCTTCTGCATCAAATGGCTGGTCGCAAGAAGTGAGCGTCTTAGGCTGGTTTGACAGGAACTGACTCAGACTCGCAAACTGATTTCCACCATGTTGAAAATTTCCTGGCTGTTGGTTGGTTCTCTCTTGCAGCAACTGAATCAACATCTGGGTGTTTGCATTAGTAGCTGCCATCACCGCTTGCCAGGCCTCTGTAGGAGGAGGCGGCAGCGGCAGAGGAGGAGGAGGTGGTGGAGGCGGCATATCCTCACGCCCTGGGTTCTGACGAGTCGGTGGAGCCATCCTGAAGACGGACAGCGTATTAGTCCACAGAATAATTGAAGATATTGCTGAATAAAAAGACAGAATATTTGAACAGAATTTAGCAATTGCACTTGAACAACATAGCAAGAATGCATCCTCAAAGTGACGGACGACAAAATTCCGATAAGGACCACTGCAACAAGTGTGAGCTAGAATTGCTCGGAACAAACATATGATCGAGATTTCCCCAAACCTCAATCATGCGTCTGTAGGAAGATAGTCCTATAAGATACTAATTGATATCCCACCTATGAATTCCCGAAATAACTGGTCATGCAATCTGGTACATGGATACAAGGAGTATTTCACACAACTCCTAAACTAACCCGTCACCTGTATCACATCCTTCAACACACAACTAGCATCTCGGACCTTCATCTACAACAGATCCTCGTGATCACAAGGATACCAAGTGTGGTAGTACCCCCGAACAATCTGCACCAGTACTGGGGACATCGGGGTTATCTCACCACTACCAGTATTGAAGCAATAACGAACATCCTTCGTTCTTAGATACTCACAAATCTGAATGATGGCGATGTGCGCAAGAATCCCCGGGAGCTCAACTCCCCTGAAACTTAGAGCAGATAGGAGGCACCAGGACAGGATTCCGTCACATCGAAATCATATAGATATCACAAATACCCGCGTGATCCTGAAAAAACTTGAGCTAGAAAAGGAGTAGAGTTTAAGATTTCCTAAGTCGGGAACCTCACCAGAGCATAGAAGAGGAGAAAAAAGAATCCTACTTTCCGATATAACTAAGACTCAAAACATTTTCTAGACTCGACTCGGCCAAGTACGATCACACAAAGGCTCCTATGGTCGTAAGGCTCTGATTACCAACTTGTAACGACCAAGATGCGGTCCTTTCCGAGCTGGGGATCGAGGCCCCGAATTGGAAAGAAGCGCATCTAAGCGTCTCGCAAACAGGTAACACAGCACATACATAATAATAAAGATAGACAATCAGGGATTCAATTGCCTTCTCATAAATATCTCAGAGTACATCACACCTACAACCAAGGTAGTTCCGCTACGGACTACAAAACATAGAAAGGCTATGCTACCCTGTCTGCAGGCCCATGATCACGACCACGCCTCAATCTTCTGGATAGTTCACGTAAAGGCGGTTGGTCTCCTCATCGTACTGCCACGCCAGCTGCGTGCCGTCGGGATCATCTGTTTCTGAGGTACCTGTACCTGTTGGTATTGTGGAGGAATCCGTGAGCCACGGGGACTCAGCAATCTAAGACCTTGGTGCCAGAACTAGTCAAGTTATTAGGTAGGATAAGGTGAAGTGTTTAAGGTTGCAACATCCTAAGCTTGATTTGGTGGCTAACTTACGTAGAACATTTATGAAGGTGGTCTATTCTAGCGGTCGTGTATACTTGATCACTAAGTGATCCTGAACACCTACCTACGTCATTCATAACCCCACCGTGTTCCCGATCGAAGAGAGATCTTCGAGGGGACAGTCCGAGTTACGCACACAGTTGGCAATTTTATTAGCTTTTTTTTAAGTTATCTAATACCGGATGTTAACAAAATATTCCAAGTTGCCACATAACCGCGGGCACGGCTTTCCGAAATATTAAACCCTGCAGGGGTGCTCCAACTAGTCCATCACAAACATACACGGGCCGCAAAGTAATCCTCTATCACGAATCTCGTGATCTCGTCCGATTCCTTAAAGGAAAACCTCAACTCTGGGGGAAACCAAAGCTTCACTGGGATTCCTATACGCAAGATATATCGCTAAGGTAAGACAAGACTAGCAGGACCTCCCGACGTGTCGACAACCCCTATAAGAGCCGCGTATCTCAGTCTCAGGACACGCCGGATGGAACTAGCTACAGGTACCAAACCTCAAGTTTCCTTGTGGTGGCCCCGCAGGCAGACCAGTTTGGACCAACACTCATGAGGAGCACTAGCCCGGGTTGTTGATTAAAGATCCTCGGGGTGATCATTCCCTATGCAGATTATTATTAAGTGATTAGCAAATTAACACCAATGTTGGGTCGTGCCGGACAAGCCTTAGCACTACGCGATTTATCGAGGGGGTCCCCATAACAACCCCGAACGTGTTAGGAGCGATCAATATGGAATCAAACACCGGTAGCCGGTAACTAAGGCGGCGATAACGGAACAAAGCACCCGGCAAAAGGCTAGGCCTTCCGTCATTTACCAAGTATATAGGTGCATTAATTAAATAACAGAATTTAGATAATGATATCAAACTCATGTTGTCACATGAGACAAAGCACCTGCATCTAGCAACGCTAACATTAGTAGCTGAGCAAAGCCTACTTAGCCATTCAAGTTTGCTAGGAAGGAATCAGTCTTTGGGTTCATGGCATATCAACAGGCAATTTAATTCAGTGGTAGGCAGCGAGCAATATGACATGGAAATGCAATCTAGCATAACAAGTCTAGAGATGGAATCAAGGTCATATCATCTTGCATGTGGTATCCTCAGCTTGGAATGGTTCTTGATCGTCCTACACGTACTCTCCCGAATCCACGTACTCGTTCTCCAATCCCGGTGCTACCCAACATAAGAATAACATCCATTGAACAACAGCACCTCAAGATGCAACAAGCACATGATGCATGAGATGAATATGAGCATGTATCACTAATTATTTCACTAGCACAAGCAAAAGGAGCTAATACAAGTTCCTGGACAGAACTGTACCCTAAGCTATTTTGACATGCATGATAATGACAGGATCAGATGCGTCTCGAGAAATCAATGCAAAATCATATAAAGAACAATACAATCGGAGCTACGGATCAACGGGAATCAACGAAACAAGATATGAAGCCCTACATGTCAAAATGTTCACCACACACTCAAAGGGCAAAATTCTGGTTTTCCCAGGTTGACAAGACATATAACAACCCAACATTATTGGATTGGAGCAAGGAAGAACACCACAACATCAACTAAGCACTCACAAACATCAAAAAGACAAAACTACATAATCTGCCATAAACTGCATCATAGCACTTTGTGAGCTACATGCAAAGCACCTACAGCCACCCAACTATGACAAATAATATATGTGGCTGTAGCTAGACAAGAAAACTACCAGCACAAGCAAGAATCACACAAAAAGGAATTATACACAGGAAGATACAAGGCTGCAAACTTTCCCAAAACCATCGGTTCTCGGGGACTTAGTGAAAATTCCTGCACCTGACTTTCTGTCTTTGTTCTGAAGCTTTTTGACAGCAGCCAAAACATAACCTACAGGACTCCAAATGGGATTAAATTTTACAGGGAACTTCACAAACATATCAGGTCCAAATTCCTAGCACTAAAGTAAGGCTAGATCACAACACAAGGACCAGCACATCCTCATCTACAGGGGAAGAAAATATAAACAGATTCTCATACTTAGTGAAAATCTCAAATTTTCACTAATCTGGAATTTCCAGCCACATGCCCACTTTGTCTAGGCATAACTTGCACACAAGTAACACCAAGAGATAAATGACATCACTATGGTGTAGAGAAAAACCCCTACTACTACCACACAAAAGCTCATGCCCTTGGGCTCAACCTATTCCATGGAAACAAAGAGCAAACTTGCAACACATCTGAATATGTCAACTCCGGAAAGTATCCTAATGGCAAAACTAACTTCACCACTAGATTCCTTGGGAGATTCTACCACAAAATCATAAACAATATGTGGGCACTTACTTGGAACAAGTGACCACAAATTAAGGAAGAGGAATCTACTCCAAATCATACCTAGTGAATAGTGCATCATTTCATGTAGTTTCACTATATCAACTACTACATGGTTGAGCTCATGTGCACAATGACAAAGTGACATGGGGGTTTGAACCCCATGTTTGTGTCATGCACATCAACTTCACAACCACTTCTCTCACTAGATCACCCACACACACACATCATCATGCCCTCTCTCATATTAACATGAGGAGGTGCACAAGTTGCAACTGGGGCTGGTTTACCACCCACATACATCATCACACACACTTCTCAAGAACTTGACCCAAAGTATAACATGATGGTAAAATCTACTAAACAAGTAAACTTGGAAACAACACATACATGCACTCCACTATGCTTGCAAGCTCAAGATTATACTAGCACATGCACCTACATATGCATCATCTCATGGTGCCAATCACTCACAAGGTGCACACACAACATGATACTTGCACACACATGCATCACACACTACCTTGCAATTACCTACACACTCACACATAATATGAACCACACCACTAATGCATTGCAGGAAGGGAAAATAATTGCACTCCTTTTAATGCCCATTATTTAGGCACAAGAAGTAGCAAAGAATAGCAAAGAAATCAAAAATAAGAAAGAAAGAAGAAAATAGCAAAAGGGGCTGGAAGGGATTCGAACCCTGTACCCCATAGTGCACCACACTGCATCCTACCACTCTGCTCCTGATCAAGTGCTCGACAACAGAGGGAGATTCAGCAAGGTAAAGCCTCCCTGGTGACTACTGTGCCGAACGAAGCAAAAAAATACAAAAGGGCCGAGGGGGGACTCGAACCCGCTACCTCACGAGAACAAACACAAACACTAGCCACTGTGCTACGCTACGGAAGACTGGCAGAGGGGAGGGCTAAACCAAGATAGGTTAGCATCTCAGCTGAAACTACTCTACACCTCCGCGTCTACTACTGCTCGCCGGCGACAAGAATGCCGGGTTGAGCTACTGCTGCTACTGCACACGAAGGGAACCATCTACTGTTGCTGCTCGACGGCTACGCGGGGAGGGATCCCCTGCTATGCACTGCTCTGACCGAGCACAACGTAAACAGACACACACACAGATCGAAGCTGTTGCTCTGCTTAGGCAGAGAGCATGGTGACAGGGAGGTCGCCGCTTCCCGCTGCTACTGCACGTCGGAGGGAACCACTGCACATCTACACACCACTACGAGGGGGAGAAGCCCTGCTGCTCAAACACCTAGCGCGCCAAGCTACTGCACCACAACAACCTACTTGCCTGACGAACTGCAACAGACGGGAGGCACGGCGAGCACACGACGGATCCGGCCGATCTAAGGAGGAAGAGGCACAGGGGAGACGTTCCTCACCTTGGGGAAGGAAGAAGGGGTTCGATTCGGGGAAGATGGCGCCGCCGGAGAGGAAGAAGAAGGCTGTAGAGGTCCCTATAGCCGAACCGAAGGAGAGGGAGAAGGAACACCGCGGGCGCGCCCTTGACGAGCTCGGGGCCATCGGTGCGGTCGATCCCCGGGTCTCCTAGCGCCGGGAATGGATCGCGGGGATCCACCCCGAGCTCCCGGACATGGCGATGGCGGTGAACAGAGAAGGGAGCGCGGCGGACGCCGGCGAGGAGCTGCTCTCTCTCTCGGGTACCCTAACCTACACAGCCTTACCGAGGGGAAGAAGAGAAGGAGATGGGGAAGAAGATGGTGGCGGCGGCGGGAGGGAATGGAGATGAACCCTAGGCGGGGGAAGGAACGGACTCCAATTCTTATATGGGGCCCCTCGATGTTGGTGCAATGGCGTCACCGCCCGCTCTCTCTTGCACACTGACGGAAAGCGAGGGAAGGAAAACAACAGCGTCAGGAGGAGGATGAAAGGCGGATGGGCCACCTGCGCGAGGGAGGAAGGAAAAGGGCCGCCAGGGAGAGGAAGCCCAGTGGCGCTATTTAGACAGAAAAGAAAAACTTGTGCTACTCTATTTAAAAGAAAGGCCACAAAGGAAAAATAATACAAGGCAAAAACTGCTGGGATAAATTCAAAAGAAAATACCCCCTGGTCATATAAAAATATGACCTATTTAAATAAAATAAGATCAAGATTTTTAGGAGCAGATAATATTTCACAAAACAGAATTAATGCCTCTGTTTTGTACTTATTGCACCTGATTAAAACACTTTTTAAAATCACCAAGCTAGCACAACTTTACACTCACAATATACTGTAAACAACAGACATTTTTAAAACAGGGAAGGAACATATAAATATTTGAGCTAGGGAACTAAAAGAGAGAGAGAGAGAGAGGTTTTGTAAATATGACAAGCGCCACTACCTTAGTACTACCATCACATGAACTCATAGTAGCCCCTCAACACACACACAAGATCACATGCAACACAAGGTAGCTAACCAAAAGATCACCACACCACATGAAATGCTAAGATCATATAGCAACAACACAAGACAAGGCATGCAATGATATGCTATGCATGCATGCAAGGAAGGAAAAGAAATACAAGGAACATCACAAGAAGTCATGGCACAAATGATAACATCAAAATCATGACAAGGTGGACCCACTTGCAATAGGTTCCAAATAGGGAAGGTTTACACTTGGGGCACTACAAAGGAAGAGGAGATGAAGAAGAAAAGAAGAAGGAGAAGGAGAAGGAGGAAGAAGGAGGAAGAAGAAGGAGAAGGAGGAGCTCCTTCTCCTCCTTCTTCTCCTTCTTATTATCCTCCTCCTTCTCTTCTTCTTCTTCTTCCTTCCTTTCAGTTTTCCTCTTTCTTCTCCTCTTGTCCCCTTCTTCGGGCTAAATTAGCTAAGAATGCCTTTTTGGAGCTAATTATGTCATTTCGAGGATAATTACCTAAGTATAGGTCATGTTTTATTAAATAGACCATTTTGGAGCTAACTAAGATAATTATGTCATTTAGGTGGAAGCCTAGCTAACTATAGGTCGTTTCGGAGCTAACTTGGGTAAAATAGGTCATTCCGGAGCAAACTATGCTTATTAAGCCATTTTGGAGCTACCTAGGCTAATTATAGGCCATTTAATACCTAAGTTAGGGGGAATAGGTCATCTTGCAGCTACGTAAGCCTTATTATGTCATTTAGGAGAGAACTTAGCTAACTATAAGTCATTTTTTATTAAATAGGTCATTTTGGAGCTAACTAAGCTAACTATGTCATTTTGTAGGATAATTAGCCAATTTAGTCTTTCTTGGATGAGTCTAAGCTACGTAGAAGAAGAGAAAGAGAAGAAGCAAGAAGAGAAGAAGAAGTAAAAGAAGAAGAAGGAGGAGGAGGAGGAAGAAGGAGGAAGAAGAGGAGAAGAAGAAGAAAAGAAGAAGGAGAAGGAGAAGGAGGAAGAAGGAGGAAGAAGAAGGAGAAGGAGGAGCTCCTTCTCCTTCTTCTACTCCTTCTTCTCCTTCTTCTTATCCTCCTCCTTCTCTTCTTCTTCTTCTCTTCTTCTTCTTCTTCCTTCCTTTCATTTTTCCTATTTCTTCTCCTCTTGTCCCCTTCTTCGGGCTAAATTAGCTAAGAATGCCTTTTTGGAGCTAACTATGTCATTTCGAGGATAATTAGCTAAGTATAGGTCATGTTTTATTAAATAGACCATTTTAGAGCTAACTAAGCTAATTATGTCATTTAGGTGGAACCCTAGCTAACTATAGGTCGTTTCGGAGCTAATTTGGTAAAATATGTCATTCCGGAGCAAACTATGCTTATTAAGCCATTTTGGAGCTAGCTAGGCTAATTACAGGCCATTTAATACCTAAGTTAGGGGGAATAGGTCATCTTGCAGCTACGTAAGCCTTATTATGTCATTTAGGAGAGAACTTAGCTAACTATAGGTCATTTTTTATTAAATAGGTCATTTTGGAGCTAACTAAGCTAATTATGTCATTTTGTAGGATAATTAGCCAATTTAGTCTTTCTTGGATGAGTCTAAGCTACATAGAAGAAGAAAAAGATAAGAAGCAAGAAGAGAAGAAGAAGTAAAAGGAGGAGGAGGAGGAGGAGAAGGAGAAGGAGAAGGAAGAGGAGAAGAAGAAGAAAAGAAGAAGGAGAAGGAGAAGGAGGAAGAAGGAGGAAGAAGAAGGAAAAGGAGGAGCTCCTTCTCCTTCTTCTACTCCTTCTTCTTCTTCTTATCCTCCTCCTTCTCTTCTTCTTATTCTTCTTTTCTTCTTCTTTATCCTTCCTTTCATTTTTCCTCGTTCTTGTCCTCTTGTCCCCTTCTTCGGGCTAAATTAGCTAAGAATGCCTTTTTGCAGCTAATTATGTCATTTCGAGGATAATTAGCTAAGTATAGGTCATGTTTTATTAAATAGACCATTTTGGAGCTAACTAAGCTAATTATTTCATTTAGGTGGAAGCCTAGCTAACTATAGGTCGTTTCAGAGCTAACTTGGATAAAATAGGTCATTCCGGAGCAAACTATGCTTATTAAGCCATTTTGGATCTAGCTAGGCTAATTATAGGCCATTTAATACCTAATTTAGGGGGAATAGCTCATCTTGCAGCTACATAAGCCTTATTATGTCATTTAGGAGAGAACTTAGCTAACTATAGGTTATTTTTTATTAAATAGGTTATTTTGGAGCTAACTAAGCTTATTAAGCCATTTTGGAGCTAACTAAGCTTATTAAGCCATTCCGAAGCAAACTATGCTTATTAAGCCATTTTGGAGCTAACTAAGCTAATTATGACATTTAGATGGAAGTCTAGCTAATTTTTATTAAAACACTAGAAATAACATACCATTATCGTCATCACGGCGGTGAAGCACGGTGGCTCTAGCTTGTTTCACCTGGAGAAGGCTGCCCTGGAGAAGGCTCCACTATAGAAGGGTCGTGCGATGCGTTTCGGGAGGTATTCTGCACCAAACATCGTTTGCAATGTGTCGTTAGCATGAGGACACTCTTAAGATCACTGCACTGAAATGAAACTCACCGTCCCCGCCACGTTAATGACTCGCATCGGCGGAGGGACTTGGCCGCTCTTCTCGCACATAGACTGTACATTTGGTTTCGACAAGTCAAACTTTTTATTTATTAATGAAACGGACATTCAAATGCAAGATTTGAAATAACATGAAGAAGAAACTTACCACGAAGAGTTCGTATATGGCCATGTTAGACGCATCATTTCGTGCCCTCTCCGCCTCCACCAATGCAGTCGTCCTCTCCTCCAGCTCCCTAATCTCCTTATCCTTCTCTGTCATAGCCGCCTGCATTGCCTCTCTCTCTTTCTGAATAGCAGCCAGCAACACAACTCATTGTTAGCAATGTAATCATATTGGTTCCAACGCACAACATAATGCGGAAAGATAGTTGAGTCCATTAAACTAACCTCGATGGCGAGCTCGACTGGCCGTGGACGACGTGTTATCTCCGGACAGGAGCTCGTTTGGTGTGCCTTTATCTGCCGGAGAGTGCTAGGACAACGTATAAGGCCGTCTCCAATGGCGATCGAGCCATGGGGCCTCCCGTTGCCAGCTATCATCACCAGCTCTAGATCAATAGGCCCCTCGCTCGGGTTAAAGTCCTCCCCTTTCCTCGCCTTCCCGTGATCTCTCTACTGCACAAGCTTGTGGTGGGAGGATATGTTGGTGAAGTTTTCTGTATGCTCGAGGTCAGACTCAGAGAATGCCTTGACCTTCTTGTACGAGGCAGTATGGGCCATCACATACAGGTCGTACATCTGTGGCACCTCCGTCTTATTGTGACGCGCCTAAAAAAGAGAGAGAGGAAAATTGTATTGGTAAACGGCTCAAGATAGCATTAAGAATGAATTGCATGAAGCATGAAGCAAACCACATACCTAGTTCTCGCCAAATTGGATTAAGTTGATGCTCCCTTGATGGTGTGGCACACCAACCATTTTGCCACGCCTCTCCTTGGCGTTGTTGTGGCTGGCCTCCCACGTTTCGGAGCACCACTGATCCACCAAGGCCTCCCAACAATCCATCTTATCCACACACCATCTCGAGGGCACCTAAGTTAATAAAGAGAAATTTGAGCACGTAAGAACCAAATCAAGGAAACTAACTACAAAGCCTTAATAATATGTAATTACCTTCATGTAGTGCTCCTTCTCATCCTTAGCATCACGGCACTTCGCCTTGTCAATCCTAATACGCCGCATGGCATAGTAGTCTCGAACAGCCTACACCCGAGCCTCGTGCCGAAAGTTTTGAAGTAGGCGGCGACATTCGGTTTCGATAACCTTTGTCGTGTCCTCCTCGTATCCCTCCTCACACCTGTAGTAGGTCTGTAAACGAGACAACACCTATTAGTACAATAAATAGCTATGGTTGATTTATAATTGTGTGAAGGAGAAATTACCCAGAACTGTAGGATCACCATGTCGGCCCTTGTGTGGCACAAAACACCTTCGATCTCCACCTCCGGCGGGGCCGGGGCACCCAAGTAGTGCTCCCAGGTCATTCCTACCTCTCGCTCCAAACCGGGCAACGTAACAAACCCTGGGAAGTTTTTACGACAAAGCACACCAAGGACGCTGTTGGGCTTGCGGACACCCTTGGCAACAATCTAACCCCTACGGTATGACAAATTAAAGCCAAAACATTGGATATTTGAGAAAACGCGAAGGCAAAAGGTTAAATAAGAGTAAATTAACTTACTTGTCCCCGTTTGGCCTAATCGACCACCTCTACTCAGAGGTCGCCGGCACGAGCGGGAGCCCCAAACTACCACGCTGGTAGACGGTAGCCCCCTCACCCAGCTCCTCGTCGCTACCAGCATGGCCACTTGGCTCAGCCCAGGTATCCCACTGGGTCTCTTGGGACGTACCCTCATCCCTGCTTTGCTCCGGAGTCGCCTAGAACGAAGCCTCTGGGACACGAGTCTCGTGGGTCGAAGGCTCGTCGACCTGAGGCTCGTCGACCCGAGGCTCGTGAACCGGAGACCGTGTAGCCTCCACCTCAGACGAATCCACCCTAGAAGTCATGTGCTCAGGTGAATCAGCTTGGGGTGGTGGCGGAGACCGTGTAGCCTCCACCTCAGAAGGCGTGGCAGCCACCGCCCTACCTCTCCCGCGGCCACGTGTACCTTTAGTACAACATAAATACCAACATGAGTAATAAAATGTATATAAATACCAATATGCATACAACATGAGTACAACACAAATACCAACATGAATACAACGTGTACCTTTAGTACCTCTCGGCTTCACGGCGGGTCGACCTCCTCTCACGGGGGGCGCTCCTTGCAGAGTAGAGAGCAACGCTCTCCGAAGAGGCGAGGCAGGAATGGAAGTACCAATCCCATCACCCGTCGACGAAGAAGGAGCCGTGGAGTGCTTTCGACCCTTTCCCACCATCTTTCAACACCTGTCATGACAAAGAGTAAATGAAATTAGTACAACATAAATACCAACATGAGTAATAAAATTTATATAATTTAAGTGTATCATCGTCATAAATACCAACATGACTAATAAAAATTGAATACCTAACATGAACTCAAAATATATATATAGTATAATAGTTGAATACCTGACATGAACTAATAACAATTGTGCTCGTCTATATATGCTTCGGGGTCACTAAATGCATCATGATCATCACTATCATCAATAAATGCATCATCATCACTATCACGAAGAACATGTGGAAGGCCACCATTATGTAATCGGTCAAGAAGTGACAGGTCATCCGCAGCAGTAACCTCTTCTTCTTCCAGCTCTTCCTGTTCGGGGTCAGGGGTTAAGACGGATTCACTGTCGTTGTCTACTTCAATGTTCTGGGGTGAAGTAGAGCGGTTCTTGAAACGTTTCTTGGACATACGTGTTTCTTGGAAGAATTCTCCTTCATATGTGTCTGGGTTAATGTGAGGTTCGTAATCCTCTTCATTGAGGGTAGGTGGTCTAAAATGTGGTGGCACTTCATAAACGACATCCCAACCTTTGAGATTTGGATCAGTTTGGCAGGCCCACGGTAGATAGAAAACTTGTGTCGCCTGTTGAGCCGTAATATAGACATCGGGAACATCTAAGTGGGTGTTTTGGTTGATTTCGACTAGTCCTATATGTTCATGAGTCCTTCTAGTCTCCCTCGGCTCAAACCAATAACATTTGAAGACTATGACGGTCAGTGGGTTTTCACCATAGAATAGAAGTTCATAAATTGCTTCAACTCTTCCATAATACTCGGTGTCTCCTTCGCTGATAGCAGAGACAGAACAATTTGTAGTCTTTAGGTCGGGCATAGATAGCTCTTTGCCAAAGGTACGAAAGTGATACCCGTTGATGTTGTATTTGTCAAATGAACGGACCTTATAGTCAAAACCATTAGCGACTTGCCTCAACTCGGCATCCATAGAATCTGCATCAGCCTACAAGTTTAATACGAAAGAATGGATGCATTAGCCGCAAATTAGACCAAGAAATCAAATGGGCCCTTAATGGTAATTAATTACCCTTTGTTTGAACCAAGAGATGAAACCTGGATAGTCGCCTCCATGCTTTGCGAGAAGCTCATACTCTTCGACGGAATCCTTTTCGATGACCGCTCCATCCGAGAATTCGGCGACGTATCGACTATATCAAATATCCGGGAATAAGAGTAGTTCAAAGCAATTAGAAGTTGCGGAACAATAAATTACCGAGAACTTACTCGATGTACGGCCGCACTTCTGTTAGGTTAGTGAAGATATACAATGAAATAGTCTGCCATTCTTTGGCATCCAACGATTTCCCTTTCGAAGCACCGGATGGTGCGAGCTTACCTTTGAATAGGCTGAGGTTGGATCGAACTTTTTTTGGATCACCATCATTGTACCGAGGCTTCGGGTTATGCAAATGATGATTTTTGGCATCGTAGTGTGCTGTCACGAAGTTTGCCGCCTCCTCAGTAATGAATGCCTCGGCCATCGATGCTTCAATTCTACGTTTATTTTTACACTTAGCTCGAAGTGTCTTCTGCATCCTCTCAGTTGAGTAGCACCATCGATTTTGAACGGGCCCCCATTCTTGCCTCGGTCGGGAGATGCAAAATCAAATGTTGCATTGGATTAAAGAAGCCCGGTGGAAAGATCTTTTCTAATTTGCAGATCAACTCCGACGCCAACTCTTCCATTTCATCTAGCACGCCAGGCGATAGTTCTTTCGCACAAAGAGAACGGAAGAAATAGCTCAGCTCTGCCAGTACTAGCCATTCATCCTCAGGGATAAATCCACGCAACATCACCAGCATTACCCGCTCAATCCATATGTGCCAATCATGACTCTTGAGACCAAATATTTTCAATTTCTCAAGACTCGCTCCCCTCTTTAGATTCACAGCATACCCATCAGGGAACATCAACCGCATTTTCACCCACAATAGCATTTCCCTCATAGCTGGCCTTTCAAGATTGAACCATGCCTTTGGCTTCGCTATGCTTTGCTTTCCTTTCCGTTGTCGCAAGTTTTGCAACGGTCTATCACATAGAGCCTCCAGGTCGATTCTAGCCTTAGGATTATCTTTTGACTTCCCCTCTATGTCGAACAATGTACCAAAAATGGCCTCCGGAATATTCTTTTTAGTGTGCATCACGTCTATGTTGTGTGGGTAAAGGAGGTCTTTGAAGTAAGGCAGATCCCATAAGCATGACTTGTGAGTCCAGGCGTGTTCCATATTATACCCTTTGAAGTATCATGGATGCAAAGGATCAGGCTCGAGAGTGTTTAACTGATCAAGGGTCTGTTGGCCTGTCAACGCAGCTGGTGCAGTGTTTTTGACAACTCTACCTTTGATGAAATTCTTCTTGTCTTTTCTGAACTTATGGTCAGGATCCAGGAATTGTCTATGCATGTCGAAGCAAGAATACTTGCGACCAGCCTACAGCCAACGGAACTGAAGAGCTGCCTTGCATGTGGTGCACGGGAACCTTCCATGCACACACCAGCCAGCGAATAGCGCAAATGCCGGATAATCATGCATCGAGTACATGTACCACACATGCATTTTGAAATTTGTTTTGGTAGCCGCGTCATAGGTCTTGATCCCATTATCCCAGGCTTCTTGCAACTCATCCTTAAGAGGCTGCATGTACACATTCATATTCTTCCCCGGATAGTTGGGCCCTGGAATTATCAACGTCAGGAAAATGTTCTTTCTTTTCATAATCTCTCCGGGTGGCAAATTTAGTGGAATGACAAATACAGGCCAACAACTGTATTGTGATGCCGTCATACCATACACATTGAACCCATCCGTGATGATGGCAACTCTAGGTTTCCTTGGATCTTCCGATTTATCCTTATGTAATGCATCGAAGTGCCTCCACGCAAAACCATCTGAAGTGTGTACCAGCATCTTGTTCCCATCCGCATCTAGTTCGGTTCTTTTGCCCAATTTGTGCCATGTCATTTGTCTGGCCATCTCTTCGACCATGAAAAGACGTTGAAGTCTTGGTACGATTGGCAGATACCAAAGAACACTAATGGGGATTTTGGTATGATTCTTCTCACCCATACCATTGTCTACCACAATATACCTGGAAGAATTGCAAATGGGGCAATAGTTCAAGGCCGCATACTCAAGCCTAAATAAGGCACATCCATTCTCACAGGCATGTATCTTCTCATAGGGCATCTTAAGTACCCGGAGGATTTTCTCTGACTGGTACAGGTTTGCAGGCGATACATTGCCTTTGGGTAGAAAGCGTCCAAATATCGTCATCATCGCGTCGTAGCATTCTCTGCCTAGGTTGAATTGAGCCTTCAGAGCCATTACTTGCGCGATGGCATCCAGCTGACAAAGCTCAGTCTGCTCATGGAGAGGACGTTTTGAAGACTCCAACATTTCATAGAAGGCCTTTGTAGATTCCTCCATCTCATCGTCCGAATCCCAAGCATCATCAAAGTCTTGCACCATGTCTTCAATCCCGGTACCATGCTCGTCGGTGCGATGACGAATCACCTCAGCTCTGGCACGTTGGTCAGACTCACCATGAAAAGTACACACCGTATAATTAGGCGTAAAACCCCACTTTTGCAGGTGTTTACCCATTTCAAACTCTGTCTTCTTTTTCCAATTGTCGCAGTTGGGACAGGGGCACCATGTTTTTTGCTGGCCATTTGCAAATGCGGCTCTCACAAACCCCCTGGTTTTTGTTAACCATTCATGGGTCATGTCTTTCTGACTAGGGTGACCAGTGTACATCCAAGCACGATCACTCATGTTGCCTAGATACCTATGGGGGCACAAGAAATAAATATATAATTCATCATCTATATTCATACATTAATCAAGTTTGTCAGTTTTATTACGTCCATGCAACCTACACGCTAATAGGTAAAGATAGGTCCTAATCCCACCCGAGTATGTGTAGATTGGGTTCGTTTTCCCATGCTCTGCTCCAGATGCGACGCAGAATTTTGGCAGCACCTCCCCGCTGTTCTCCTGATACACGTCTCGGCAATAAGCAGAGAGGATGTGTACCCGAAGAACAATAGGGAGGCACTGACGAAATTCCGCATCGGATCCAGAGCACAACATACGGGAAAACAAACCCAATCTACACATACTCGGGCTGTCCATGGATAATGTTGGACATTTTGAAAGGATGGCGGTTATAAATATGCAAAGAAATGCATATTTATAGATGTCGCCCTTTCGAACGGGAGATGCATACTGGTCACGCATACTCATGATTGAAGAAACCTATAGCTAGCAAGTTTCATCGGCACGAAGACCAGGACAGAGCAAATTAAGGGGGTAGGAGGAGAAGTCATTTGTGCTCACCAACAAACGCAAGGGTGGAGCTCGTCCAACGCACGTGGAGGTCGTCGAACAACTGCACATTGAAATTCACACAATCAACACAAATACGATGTTTTTATAATTAACATAATCGGAAAATATGTGACCTAACTCATAATTTACAAAATTATGACCCCCGTCAGGGTTTAGTAGCGTCGAGAGTCAGTGCCGTCGAGGGTCGGCGGTGTCGGGTGTCGGTGGCATCGGGGGTTGGGGGTTAGTGGCGTCTGTGGTCGGGGGTCAGTGTCGTCGGGGGTCGAGGGTCACTGGTGTCGGGGGTCGGGGGTCTTTTTGGTTAACAAGAGGCCGAAGAGGTGTCGGGCGTCGGGGGTCGGGGGTTGGGGTTAGTGCCGTCGGGGATCGGGGGTTGGGGGTTAGTGGTGTCGGTGGTCGGGGGTCGGGGTTGGTATTAGTGGCGTCGGGGGGTCAGGGGTAGGGCGTCGGGGGTCGGGGTTCGGGGGTTGGGGTTAGTGGCGTCAGGGGTCAGGAGTAGGGGGTCGGGGCTCGGGAAGCAGTCTCTACAATTATCAACTAGAGCCCTAGAAAACATAACTAATTCAAATGTGTACGCAACTAGAGCCCATTTTCCCAGAGAGAAAATGCAAGCAGTCTCTAGAATGATCAACAATATGGGGAGTCATGTGCTCATACTTACACCACTTAACATTTTATATCAGCAGCCTACATTAATAAAAACAAGCATAGCAACCATAAGAATGTCAAAACGGACACATACGCAACCTTCACACAAGTTCTATGAAAATGTTGCAAAAGAATATTATGCTTAATCCTACAATACACAACAGGACAAAATATGCAAGCCGATAGTTCTACTCCCTGTGCTAAAACGACCACTAGTGCCTACATGAAGGGACTATTTGATAGTCATTAACAGGTCAAAACCCTATCATAGAGATCCTACTATTAAAGATTGTAGCAAATCTGAGAAAGAGAGAGAGAGAGGACTGACCTGAACCAAGGAAGAGGCGGTCACCACTGTCGCAGTTGAGGAGGCGAGGAGCGGGTCTGGCCGGCGATGTGAGGGCTAGGGCGAGGGCGAGGGAGACGGCGAGGGAGGACGGCGAGGAGGGCAAGGGCGCGGGTGCGGGCTGAGGGTGGACGGCGAGGGAGGCCGAGGGCGATGGCGCGGGCGGAGTGAGGACGGCGAGGAGGGCGAGGGCGTGAGTGGAGGGAGGACGGCGAGGAGGGAAAGGGCGAGGGCGCGGGCGGCGCGGGGAGGAGGCGGTGCGGGGCAGCGGCACGGGGCAGGCGCGACGCGGGGCAGGCGGCGGCGCATGCGGTGGGGGATTCGAGCAGGGGTGGGCGGGAAGTGTCGGTTGGAGGGGGGCGGGCGTGAGTGTATTTGGTGGGCCTTTGCCGTCCGCCGCGCTCCCAGGCAGATGGCAAAGGCCCCCCAGGCAGACGGCAAAGGTCCCAGGGGGGCATCGGGTGGGGGTTGGGTTGGTGGGCCGCCGTCCCCTTTGCCGTCCGCCGCACTCCCAGGTGGACAGCAAAGGCCCCGAGGCAGAAGGCAAAGGGGAGGGGTGGGTGGGGTGGGGTTTCGGCCGTTTGGGGGGGGCCTTTGCCGTCCGCCCTCCCTTTGCCGTCCGTGCAAGGCTTCTTTGTCGTCCGCTAGCGGACGGCAAAGAGGTGGCCGACGGTAAAATAAAGTTTTGCCATCAGCCACCTCTTTGTTGTCACCACTGTGTCAGCTGACGGCAAAGAGTACCTTTGCCATGTGTCAGCAGACGGCAAAGGCCAAGCACACTGCAAAATTCTGAATTCCAGTAGTGGGGGGAGTTGATACGTCTCCATCGTATCTACTTTTTCCAAACTCTTTTGCCCTTGTTTTGGACTCTAATTTGCATGATTTGAATGGAACTAACCCAGACTCACGTTGTTTTCAGCAGAATTGCCATGGTGTTGTTTTTGCGTAGAAATAAAAGTTCTCGGAATGACCTGAAAATTTATGGAGAATTTTTGTGGAATATATAAAAAATACTGGCGCAAGAATCAGCGGAGGAAGTGGTGGAGCCCACAAGCCCACCAGGCGTCCCCCCTGGCCGCGCCTGGCAGGCTTGTGGGGCCCACAAAACTCCACCGCCTCCAAATCCAGCTCTATTAAGTCCCTTTCGTCCGGAAAAAAATCAAGGAGAAGAGTTCATCGCGTTTTACGATACGGAGGCGCCGCCACCTCCTCTTCTTCATCTGGAGGGCAGATCTGGAGTCCGTTCTGGGCTCCGGAGAGGGGAGATCCTCGCCATCGTCATCACCAACCTTCCTTCATCGCCAATTCTACGATTCTCTTCACCATTCGTGAGTAATCTCATCGTAGGCTTGCTGGACGGTGATGGGTTGGATGAGATCTATCATGTAATCGAGTTAGTTTTGACAGGGATTGATCCCTAGTATCCACTATGTTCTGAGATTGATGTTGCTACTACTTTTCCATGCTTAATGCTTGTCACTAAGGCCCGAGTGCTATGATTTCAAATCTGAACCTATTATGTTGTCGCCAATATATGTGTGTTCTTGATCCTATCTTGCAAGTTGTAGTCACCTACTATGTGTTATGACCCGGCAACCCCAGAGTGACAATAGCCGGAACCACTCCCGGAGATGACCATAGTATGAGGAGTTCATGTATTCACCAAGTGTTAATGCGTTGGTACGGTTCTTTATTAAAAGGGTAACCTTAATATCCCGTAGTTTCCATTAGGACCCCGCCGCCATGGGAGGGATGGACAATAGATGTCATGCAAGTTCTTTTCCCTAAGCACGTATGACTACATATGGAATACATGCCTACATTACATTGACGAACTGGAGCTAGTTACATATCTCTCCGCGTTATAACTGTTGCATGATGAATAGCATCCAGCATAATCATCCATCACCGATCCAATGCCTACGAGTCTTTTACTACTGGTCCTTGCTACGTTACTTTGCCGCTACTGCTGTCACTGCTGCTACTATTACTCTGTTGCTACTGTTGTTACTCTGCTGCTACTACTGTTACTTCGCTGCTACTGGTTACTGTTGCTACTGCTGCTATCATACTACCTTGCTACTGATACTTTCCTGCAGATAATAAATCTTTCAGGTGTGGTTGAATTGACGACTCAACTGCTAATACTTGAGAATATTCTTTGTCTTCCCCTTGAGTCCAATCAATAAATTTGGGTTGAATACTCTACCCTCGAAAACTGTTGCGATCCCCTATACTTGTGGGTTATCAGAGGTGTATTATTACAAGCTGGTAAACCTGTTGCATACTTTTCTGAAAAGTTGAGTGGGCCTAGTCTGAATTATTCTACTTATGATAAGGAATTATATGCCCTTGTTCGGACTTTGGAAACATGGCAACATTATTTATGGCACAAAGAATTTGTCATACATTCTAATCATGAATCTTTGATACATATTAAAAGTCAAGCAAAACTGAACCATAGACATGCTAAATGGGTTAAATTCATTGATACTTACCCGTACGCCATTAAACACAAGAAGGGTAAAGAAAATGTTATTCGTGATGCATTATCTCGTCGTTATACTATGCTTTCACAACTTGACTTTAAAATATTTGGTTTGGAGACCATCAAAAATCAATATGTGCATGATGCTGATTTTAAAGATGTGTTGGAGAATTGTAAAGAAGGGAGAACATGGAACAAGTTCATCACTAATGATGGATTTGTGTTCTGTGCTAACAAGATATGCATTCCAGCTAGCTCCGTTCGTCTTTTGTTGTTACACGAGGCGCATGGAGGAGGACAATGCACGCGTGGGAAAGAACAATGCAGCTTCCACTGGTGATTTTCGCACTTTGAAGCCACCATAAGGAGAGCATGAAGGCTTGGATGAAATATTCAAGACATCGCTTTATAAAATTCAACCATAGGCTATTATAGGTGTTGCGCTGCCTTATTTTTGGGCCACGCCCATGTAATTTCAAAATACCATATTATAGGCTATTTTTAGAGTCCTATGCGTGGGGAAGTTGAGTTTGGTTCGGTTTCGGACCCCTCCCCGAAGGGGTCACAAAAATTCCTCCTCTATTGCCCCATATACAGCCCTTAGGGCGCCATTTAGACTTCGGTTTTGTTTAGATTACAAGTTGTAAGTGCATCTAGTGCCCCTTAGTGATTTTGGTGGTTTGAAGACTTATAGGTTAAGAGACTGGTATGTTTGTGAGTATACACAGGCTCTATAAGTCGACGAGGAGTTTGAGTTATTCGATGAATATCGACCCCTAAAATGAATGTCTTCGGGTGAAGACTTTGGTCCTTCCTTGTAGACTTTGATCGCAAACAAATTGCAAAGAAATTGATACTTCTCATGAAGATATTGAAGATGAGGAAATTCGGTGTGTCCCGAAGGAAATATACTGAAGACTTTGAATCTTGAAGATTTACTCTTTCTGTTTCATTTTCTTTATACTTGAGTCATAGGAACACTTAACAGTTAAAGGGGGTCGAGGTAAAACTATGGAACGAATTTCCTCATGATGCTCAACCCAAACCTACATCTACCAAATCCTCAAAGTGAGGAACATGAGAGACATGAGGACTTTCACACTTGAAAGTTCCGACCGTTGCCGCGCCATGCGCCACCTGTCCAAGATATTATCCACCCAACGGTCATATCATTAAAGGGCATTTATGTCAAATAATGTTGGGATGCTCCCAGGCTATAAATAGCCCCCCACAACCACTAGCTGGTTGGCTGCTCCGAGAGAAACTGACACTAGTCATTTAGAGCAACCCAAATTCCTCAAAACCTCTGAGTGAAAATCATCAAGTTAGGGAATACCCTAAACACCCAAACCCAAACCAAAGCCCAAGTGATTAAGCATCACTGAAGAAGTTATTACTGTGTGGAACCGACGCTTCTTACCTTTGAGGACTATGCATCCTCCAGACGGCTAGGCGTCATGGTCTAGAGCATCCATCAGTCAATTGTGGATCGTCGGGTGACCAAGTTTGTGAGGGTTTGGAAGTCTGCCCTAAAGACTTACCACGAGTGTTGGGCCAGGACTGTGTGTCCTTAGCTCAATGAGAATACGGGAGGGACTGTGTGTCTCGGGACTATGTGTCCTTTGGTTTCAATACCAAGCCGCTCCACACCAGACGTACAACTGTCACGGCAGTTGGAATTGGGTCATCAACAATTGTCTTCATCGAGCTACTGGTTCTATTTCCTCAGCACTCTCATTTCATCAATTGCATGTTGAAGACTTTCATGTGTACTTTTTGAAGAATTTGACTGAAGACTTTCTCTGAATTCCTCACCTCAAATTGTTCACCTGAATTATTCTTCACCTGCTTATCCTGTACTTGTGACCTGTGCGAACCAATTCTCTGAAATCACTCTGAGTACTTTGTTGTAGACGTTTTTGCACTTCTGTCTTAGTACTTTTTCCGCTGCACTCAGTTCATGACTGAGGACTTTCCTCACCAGGAATTTCCTCAGTGATGAAATTGTAAAAATCTCCTATTCCCCCCACCCTCTATTCGATATAACGCACTTTCAATTGGTATCAGAGCAAGTTACTCCCTTGTTCTATGTGATTGTGGTTTAACCGTCTAGAGTTTTAGTTATGTCGATCGCAGGTATGATCAAGGTTACTATAGGATGTCCTACCTTCTAAGGAAAGGACTTCCCCTACTGTAAGACCAAGATGCAAATGCATCTTCAAGCAATTGACAATGGTCTCTAGTATATTGTGGAAAATGGCATTCCATCCATCACTGCTATTATCTCTGTCGCTGATGTGAAGAAGTTCAAGCAACTGGACTCGAAGCGGAGAATATCATCTGTGGCCACCTGAGCAAAGGTCAGTATGGCAGAGTTAGTGCTTTGGGCACTGCTAAGCTTATCTGGGATAGGTTGTCCAAAGTCAATGAGGGAGTCTCAACACAGCATGGCTCTCGTGTCGATGTTCTTCGCAATCTCTTCAATCGTTTCAAGAGGCTTGACAATGAAAGCTTCCAAGATACTTTTGATTGCCTCACTGACATCTCAAATGAATTGCAAGCTCTCGGATCTAGAGACATCACTCGCCATGAAGTTGTGAAGAAACTGCTACGATCTCTTGATCCATCATTTGACACAGTGGTTGTGATGATCCAAGAATGAAGAGACTACAAGATGCATGATCCTGCTGTATACTTGAGAGACTCAATACTCATGAATTCCAACAAGAAGAAAAGAGAGATATGTATGGATCAAGGTGTTCAAGACCTCGTGCACTGAAGGCTAAGGTTGTTTCCTCATCTGAAGAAGAAGACTCATATTGCAGTCTTGGTCACCCCGAAGAACTTGGACAAGAACTTGCAATGCTTGTGAGGAAATTCCAAAATTTCACAAAATGTGGCAAGTTCGGAATATCTTCAAGAAAATATATGAGGAAATCAGAATGTTCATCTGAAGACTACAAGAAAAGAACCTGCCACAAATGCAAGAAATATGGTCACTACATTGTTGACTATCCTTGCTGGGTGAAAGAATCAAAGAAGAAGAAATACAAGGATGAAAATTCTGATGACTCGAAAAAAATATATTCAAAATCCTCATCTTCAAAGTCCTCATCACACAAGAAGACCAATTTAAGAAAGGCCCGGGCACTCATTGGCAAGGAAATGGATTTTGAAGAAGAATCTGATGAATGTGATGAAGAGGAAGGTTTTGAAGTGGAGTCGGAGTCTAGTGTGGCGAGTCTTGCACTTAATACCACATTCGTGAGCAAGTCGATCTTCAACCGTGAAGAAAATGACAATGCCAACTATACTGATGAATATGCTGATGACTTCGCTCCAACCTATTGCTTCATGGCAAAAGGTTGAAATGTACCAAACCACACTTCCTCCTCTGATTCTAGTGACTATGAACCTAATGATTATCAAAAACCCAGTTACTGTAAACTTGCTAACATTGCCACTAAGCAACAAAGTGCTATTGAAAAGCTTCACAAACTGCTAGACAAAAGTGATGATCTATTGAATGATGAAATGAATCATACTCAAGTCCTCATTGAAGATGTTCAAAGTCTTCACTCTAGATTTGATAGTCTTCAAGATCGCTATGGCACACTCTTGGCTGATCATGAGAAACTTTCCTACGAATTTCTTCAAAGGAAGCTTGATCTTGAGAAGTTAAGAATGTCCCATGATGATCTTATAATGGAAAATGATTCATTACTTGCTCAACAGATCAATACCGCTCAGGTAGACTTCATTCCACCATGTCTGAAATGCAACGAGCGTGAAACTGCTAATTCTTCACCTGAATCATCAAATTCTTCTATCGCTACAAATTCTTCAACTGTTATTGTGGTATCAAATTCTTCACTTGAGGAAACCACAAATGCTACTCACGAAAATGCAGGACTAAAAGAATTGTATGTGATATGCATATACAAAAGTCTCAAAGGGCATCAAACCCTTTGCGATGTGCTCAAAAAGTAGATTCTGAACAGGAACCCAGGGAAAGAGGGCATTGCCTTCGAGAGGAAATTGAATGTTGACGAGTCATACTGCAAAACTGAGCAGTACCGGAAAACTTCATGAGTTGCTTCTAAAGGTCCTCCCATTGATCCATCTACTCTAACAGGCTTTGCATGTGAAATGTCCTATTCCTTTGATGAGTCATTTGACTACAACTATAAATTGTTCAAAAACCAATCTGGTGAAGTATTTGCTCGATATGTTGGAACTAACTGTAGGAATGGACCTCCCTTGAGGAAAATCTGGGTCCCCAAAAGTTGCTTGGAAAATCTTCAGGTGAATGTCCTCATGACACCACCAGTGAAGAACCAGAACCCCAGATCAAATTCCTTAGGTGGGCCAAAGTCTTCGCGAGGATCAAATTCCTCAAATGGTCAAAATTATGCTTGTACTCGCACTAATGCTTCTGATATGCAGGGAAACTACAAGGGACATGAATATGAGCATTATTCCTCAAATCATTATGTTCATAAGTCCTCAAAGAATTTCTCTGTCTATTCATTTGAGTACTCTAACCCCCTACTGTGAAAAGAAGTGCATTAGCTTCAATGCCTCCATTCTCATGTGGTGCACACAGAATGATGAACTCTTTGCCACCCCTTCATATGTGGGTGGTGAAGAAATCGAACTAATCACTTCTGCAGGTCAGGTCTCTAGATGAAAGTCATCATCTGAAGAATTTGCTGGAGACCTGAGGAAATTGCTTGATTGGACGCAAGCTAAAACATGATGAAATGATAACATTTCACACATCCTCAAATTTACTGTTTATGATGAAATTCTTGTCTGATGAAATTGATATCATATTCTTCAAGTCTGAAGCATATGAGATGGTAAGTTGTACTAATTCGTGTGCAGGATGAAAAACCCAAGAATACAAAGTGGGTTCTTGACAGTGGTTGCACAAATCGCAGAACTGGCGATAAAAGCTTATTGATGAATATACCACTGACTCCATCACCACTAAAGCAAATCACTTATGCTGATAAAGGTAAAAGCAAGGTATTGGAACTTGGTAAAGTCGCTATCTCTAAGGATCGGCACATGGACAAGGTCATGCTTGTCGAATCCCTTGGGTTTAACCTCATGTGAGTCTCAATGCATTGTGATCTTGATATTATTGTCATCTTTGGAAAGTATAGATATGTAGTCATCATGGAATTTGACAAATCCAAAGTCTTCGAAGGCTTTAGGAGAGGAGACTTTTACATTGTTGATTTTTCCACAGGTCCTCAACCAGCCACATGTTTACTAGCAAAAACCTTAGAAGGCTGGCTATGGCATCGACGACTTGGTCTTGCAGGCATGAGAAATTTGCACACACTGGCGAAGAAGAAGCATGTCATTGGCATCGAATCTATCAAATACTTCAAGGACCATCTCTACGGTGCTTGTGAGTGTGGAAAATGACCAGATCCAAACAGCCCTCGGAGACTACCATGACTACCACTCGTCCATTTGAATTGCTTCACATGGACCTGTTTGGACCTACTCATTATGCTACTCTAACCAATGCAACATCTTTATATGGCTTTGTTATCGTTGATGACTATTCTCGTTATACTTGGGTACACATCATTGTGTATAAAACTGAAGTGCAGGAAGTCTTCAAACGATTTTTCTCAAGGGCCTCGACGAACTTTGGCGTCAAGATCAAACACATCAGGAGTGATAATGGAACAGAATTCAAAAATACTGGTCTTGATGATTATCTTGATGAACTTGGTATTACTCATGAATTGTCTGCTCCTTATACTCCTCAATGGAATGGCGTCGTTGAACGCAAGAACATGACTCTAGTTGAAATGGCATGGACTATGCTTGAAGAATATCGGACTCCTCATCGCTTTTGGTCTGAAGCAATCAACACTGCTTGCCAATCAACATGGTATATCTTCACAAATTCCTCAAGAAAACCTCATATGAACTCCTCACTGACAAGAAACCCAGTGTAAGTTATTTCAAAGTCTTCGGTGCAAGATGCTGGATTAGAGATCCTCGCCATAGCTCAAAGTTTGCACCTAAAGCACATGATGGTTTTATGCTTGGTTACGGAAAGAACTCGCACACCTACAGAGTCTTCAAGACCTATCACAACAAGGTTGTTGAAACTGTAGATGTGTGGTTCAATGAAACCAACGGCTCGCAAAGGGAGCAACTACCTCCTGTGCCAGATAAATTAACTCCTGGGGAAGCTATTAAGCACAAGGCTAATGAAGATATCATTCCTACTGAGGAACAACCCCTTGTTGAAGAAGTCATCCCCAACACTGATGAAACTCAAGCAAATGCACCTGAGGAAAATGCTATAGACCAAATTCCTCAGCCCAACCAAAGTCTTCAACCAGCTCATCCAAGGATTGCAAATGAAGTGGAACTTGACAAAATCCTCGATGACATCAATGCGCCGAGTCCTCTCATTCGCTCAAAAGCTTCACATTTAGTTAACTTTTGTGGGCATTCCTCTCTTGTGTCTATCACAGAACCCTCAAAAGTTGCTAAAGCCTTCATGGAACCTGAGTGGATTCAAGCCATGCAAGATGAACTTCTTCGGTTCAAGCTAAATGATGTATGGGAACTCGTGAAAAGACGAGATCCTCACAAACACAATATCATCGGCACCAAGTGGATCTATCGAAACAAGCAAGATGAGGATGGTCAGACTGTGAGGAACAAGGCACGACTTGTAGCCCAAGGCTACACACAAGTTGAAGGTATTGACTTTGATGAAACCTTTGCACATGTTGCTAGACTTGAAGCTATTCGAATATTACTTGCTTATGCTAACCATCACAATATTACTCTATATCAAATGGATGTGAAAAGTGCATTCCTCAATGGTAAGCTTGAGGAAGAAGTATATGTTGCTCAGCCCCCAGGTTTTGAAGACCCAAAGCATCCTGACAAAGTCTTCGGACTCAAAAAGGCACTCTATGGCCTCAACCAAGCCCCTCGGGCGTGGTATGATACACTGAAGGAATTCCTCATGAAGAAAGGCTTCAAACCCGGTTCACTTGATCCTACACTTTTCACAAAATCCTATGACAATTAACTATTCGTGTGCCAAATATATTATTCAACGACATTATTTTTTGTTGTACTCACAAATGTTACAGTGATGAATTTTCCTACATGATGGGTGAGGAATATCAAATGTCCATGATGGGGGAGCTGAAATTCTTCTTAGGTCTGCAAATTCGTCAACAACGCAATGACATCTTCATTTCTCAGGAGAAATACCTCAAGGATGTTCTGAGGAAATTTGGCATGCATGAATGCAAAGGCGTCAAAATACTTATGCCTACCAACGGCCACCTCTGCACTGACGAAAATGGTATAGATTTCGATCAACACGTATATCGTTCTATGTTTGCCTCTTTGTTGTACCTATGTGCATCTAGGCCAGACATTACGCTTAGTGTTTGCATGTGTGCATGTTTTCAAGCAAAACCGAAGGAATCACACCGCAAGGTTGTGAAACATATTCTTCGATATCTAGCTCACACACCAACACTAGGATTATGGTACCCCAAGGGCTAAAATCTTCACTTCGTTGTATATTATGATTCTGATTATGCTGGTGACCGTGTGAATCACAAGTCAAGATCACGCACATGTCATTTCCTCGGACGATCCTTCGTATGCTAGTCCTCAAAGAAGCAGAATTGCGTATCACTCTCAAGTGCTGAAGTTGAATACATTGCTGCTGGATCTTGCTATGCTCAACTGCTATGGATGAAGCAAACCCTCAGAGATTACAGCATCAACATGAAGAATGTGCCCCTCTACTGTGACAATGAGAGTGCAATCAAGATCGCATACAACCCAGTACAACACTTGAAGACCAAGCACATCAAGATTCGTCATCATTTCTTCATGATCGTGTACTCAAGGGCAATATCATCATCGACCATATGAATATTGATGGCTAGCTAGCAGACATCTTCACAAATCCCTTGGATGAGAGAAGGTTTTGCAAGTTGCGGTGTGAGCTAAATATCCTAGAGTCTTCAAATGTTTTGTAAACATGCACGCATCCTAACGCTTATGCAAAATTGATGACTTAGATGTGCAACACACGAAGTAACGATTTTCTTCAATCAATGAAGAATATCACTCTAAGTGTGAAGAAATTAATGAAGAATTTGGTTCTCGGGGCCCTACGACAATTGTACGTGGTGCCTGAAATCATCATTATTATACGGTGGGTCACGCCACCACCAAACTTTGACATTCTTAAAGTTGGAAATTCTTCAAAGTTGAAATTCTTCAGTCTAAGACTTTTCACAAATTCCTCAAAATCTTCAAATTCTTCAAAAATTTATGTGATGATCTTCATTGACTATATATTATATATTGAGTTTTCAATGTCCTCACTAGCATTCACTTATTGCTAAGTCTTCAATTTGGCATTTCTTCTAAGTGAATGTGATCGGACCCGTCTCCCCTCTATGCTAAGCTCAACCCAATCTATTCTCAATTCTTCATATGCATTTTGTTTGACATTTGTTCAAAATCCTCACTAAGTTCTTGTCAGTTGAGGACTTTGCAACAAAATCCTCAAAATTCAAAAATTAATTTCTAACGTTACCACAGTAACCGCACCCACTACTCACGATAGGATAACCACGATCTCCACCACTTCAATCGTGGGTAGCACGTGTCAAGCAGAGACGAAAGGGCAAGGGCAGTTTCGTCCGAAGTTTTCGCTTCACGTAGTTTTCACCCGAGCTATAAATAGCCCCTTACCCCCTTTAGTTAAAACTCTTCTCTCCCTCTCGAGTCCTCCGCTCGAGCTCAAAACCTAGCGCCGCTGCTAGCATCCTTGTCGCCGATGAGGAACAACTTCACTGCCTCGACCTCGCCGTTGCCGGACTCACGCCGACTGCGAATCATCTTCCTCCATCGCCGCCATAGCTGACTTCAGTTGCCAAGTTAGGGCACTGAAGATCTGAACCGAAGAACTTCCGTTTTTCCTTCCCAAGTTCATCGTGTTCTTTTGACAGGGTAATTAAAATCGTATTTTACTGTCCCTGTTGATCCATTTATTCTCTTTGGATTTGTGAAATCAGTTTTTCCTCAGAAAATCTCTCAAATTTGCATACCCATGTCTAAAACACTTGATGAATTTTACTAAGCCCCTAAATTCTTCACGAGATTCCTCAATTGTGTAAATTTTCGAATCTACACAACTCCGGAACCCAAGATCAGAATGCTTAGTCAAATTCCTCAACACACTGGTCAAATTCCTCAACATAAGTAATTTTTTAATTTCCTCAAATCTAAGAACGCATATGATCTCTCCAAATTCTTCGCACCTATACTCTATTCACACGTACAAAATGACAGCTGGTGAATCACTAGGTTCTCATCAACTTAACTCATTTGCAGCATTTCTCAAAGAAACATTACGTGTGTCCTCAGATTCCTCAAGAATACAAATTCCTCAGCAAAAACCTCTCCTGAAGAAAATGGAGGAAGACAGAAAACAGAAGGGTGGCAAGAAACTGGAACAGAACACTGCTTTTGAAATCCCAGAGGAAATATATGTTGAGTACTGCACACCAGATGAAGAAATTTATGGTAAAGAAAGCATGGAAAAACGCAAGATAAGGCTTCAAAGGATTGAACACAGATGGGCAAAGGAGTGGAAGGAATACAGGTATGTCACTCCAAAGTTTGCCAAGAAGTTTGCCCTCAAACCTCCTTGCAAAACATTGCCACACGGAGACCAACAAACAACACATCCCTCCAGCGCAGCCACAATTGAGGACTATGCTGATGAAAAAGATAAGTATTTGTCTAAGCTACAGAAAAAG
Organism: Hordeum vulgare subsp. vulgare; assembly: GCF_904849725.1. Lineage (NCBI taxonomy): Eukaryota > Viridiplantae > Streptophyta > Magnoliopsida > Poales > Poaceae > Hordeum > Hordeum vulgare. The sequence continues at coordinate 461,753,557 of NC_058524.1, forward strand.
GCAAAAGTTGTTGTAACTCGGTTTAATGAGGATTCTGCTACTGCGGCTGCTGCTCCCACTTCTTCTGTTGCTGAGGCTTCTACTACAGAACAACCTTAGAAGAAGGTCCTCATGAAGAAATGAGGTCTCAAGGCAAAACCCTCAACATCACTGTCAAAAGAACAAATTCCTCAAAAAGTTGCAACAACGGCTGCCAAGTCCTCAACTGCAGCAAAGTCTTCACCTCCATAGCAGTCACAGCTCACGCAACATCAAGCATAAAATCCAAGTTCCTCAGTACCATCTGCCTCAGTTCAGTTCTCAAATCTTCACCTGGCATACTGAAGACAAAGATGACTGCTGGAAGAGGGACAAGGCCAAGCCCAAGCAAGGTTGTCAACATTCCTTCTGCATTAGAAGGAAGTGAAGAATATGATGATGAAACTCTTCAAGCCATCATTAGAAACAAGCAAGAAAGGGTTGCACAAGCTACTCGCAACACCATTCCCCTCGCACTGGATCCGAAAATTGTGCTGAACTTGATCGACCTTTGGTATGAGGATCCAAACACACCAACTGATGATTTCAAACTTCCACTTGGACTCAGACATATGGTCACTTCATTCATCAATGAAGCAAAATGGAAGGACCAACAAGCCAAACAAGCTCGGGCTGCAAAGGTTAAAAAGGAGAAGTACTTGAAGAAAAACATCCTTAACCTGATGTCTGAGAAACTTGTTTCCACTCAGGCAGAACTGAAAACCCTCATTGACGCATACACAAGTCTTCATGCGGACTGAAAGGGAGTCAAAGTGAGGTTTGTCAATGCCGCAACTCATGCAATTGATGAATACAACAACAGGGTTGCAGCCCCAAAGCTACCAACAAATCCTCAATCCAGCTATATTATACAATTGCGTGATTCTGATGAAGATGAAGAAGTAGCTGCTGATGAAATTACTCAGCATACTCCTGCTGAAGAATCTGCCAGGCCTGACACTACTCATGCAATGCCTAATGAAAATGCTCCTTCACCAATGTCTTCAAAGGTGAAAAAAGTGACTCTTCCGTCTGCATTAGACGTGAAGAAAATAAAAGCTGCTAAGAAGAAAGCAAAGAAAAGAAAGGCATCAACACCTTCAAAGTCTTCGGAGGCAAAATGCGAGAAGACTCTGCCTACTACATCATCACCTCCAGTGCATGCGACTCCCTCAGTGTTGCACCTGTTGGGGAACGTCGCATGGGAAACAAAAAATTTCCTACGCGCACGAAGACCTATCATGGTGATGTCCATCTACGAGAGGGGATGAGTGATCTACGTACCCTTGTAGATCGTACAGCAGAAGCGTTTAGAGAACGCGGTTCATGTAGTGGAACGTCCTCACGTCCCTTGATCCGCCCCGCGAACAATCCCGCGATCAGTCCCACGATTTAGTACCGAACGTACGGCACCTCCGCGTTCAGCACACGTACAGCTCGACGATGATCTCGGCCTTCTTGATCCAGCAAGAGAGACGGAGAGGTAGAAGAGTTCTCCGGCAGCGTGACGGTGCTCCGGAGGTTGGTGATGATCTTGTCTCAGCAGGGCTCCGCCCGAGCTCCGCGGAAACACGATCTAGAGGAAAAACTATGGAGGTATGTGGTCGGGCAGCCGTGAGAAAGTCGTCTCAAATCTGCCCTAAAAGCCCCATATATATAGGAGGAGGGAGGGGGACCTTGCCTTGGGGTCCAAGGGATCCCCAAGGGGTCGGCCGAGCCAGGGGGGAGGACTCTCCCCCCCCCAAACCGAGTCCTACTTGGTTTGGTGGGAGGGAGTCCTTCCCCCTTCCCACTTCTTCCTTTTTTTTTCTTTCCTTTGATTTTTTCTTCCTTGGCGCATAGGGGATTGGTGGGCTGTCCCACCAGCCCACTAAGGGCTGGTGTGACCCCCCCAAATGCCTATGGGCTTCCCCGGAGTGGGTTGCCCCCCTCCGGTGAACTCCCGGAACCCATTCGTCATTCCCGGTACATTCCCGGTAACTCCGAAAACCTTCCGGTAATCAAATGAGGTCATCCTATATATCAATCTTCGTTCCCGGACCATTCCGGAAACCCTCGTGACGTCCGTGATCTCATCCGGGACTCCGAACAACATTCGGTAACCAACCATATAACTCAAATACGCATAAAACAACGTCGAACCTTAAGTGTGCAGACCCTGCGGGTTCGAGAACTATGTAGACATGATCCGAGAGACTCCTCGGTCAATATCCAATAGCGGGACCTGGATGCCCATATTGGATCCTACATATTCTACGAAGATCTTATCGTTTGAACCTCAGTGCCAAGGATTCGTATAATCCCGTATGTTATTCCCTTTGTCCTTCGGTATGTTACTTGCCCGAGATTCGATCGTCAGTATCCGCATACCTATTTCAATCTCGTTTACCGGCAAGTCTCTTTACTCGTTCCGTAATACAAGATCCCGCAACTTACACTAAGTTACATTGCTTGCAAGGCTTATGTGTGATGTTGTATTACCGAGTGGGCCCCGAGATACCTCTCCGTCACACGGACTTTCAGCATCGCAAACAACTCGCCGGGAGACTTGTTCATCCCTTGCATGTTGTAGTTCAACACAAAGCTTTTATAGCTTGGCGGCAGTGATTGGAGGATTCTGTCAGTGATAGCTTCTTGCGGGAGTTCAATCCCCAGTTCAGCTAGACGGTTTGAGTACCCAGACATTTTGAGCACATGTTCACTGACAGACGAGTTTTCCTCCATCTTGCAAGCATAGAATTTATCGGAGGTCTCATACCTCTCGATCCGGGTGTTCTTCTGAAAGATGAACTTCAACTCCTGGAACATCTCAAATGCTCCATGACGCTCAAAGCGACGTTGAAGTCCCGGTTCTAAGCCATACAAGACTGCACATTGAACTATTGAGTAGTCCTCCTTACGCGCTAACCAAGCGTTCTTAACATCCTGATCAGCCGTAGCGGGTGGTTCATCTCCTAGCGCAGCATTAAGGACATAATCCTTCTTTCCAGCTTGTAAGATTAGCTTAAGATTACGAGCCCAGTCTACAAAGTTGCTTCCATCATCTTTCAACTTAGCTTTCTCTAGGAACGTATTAAAATTGAGGATGACACTTGCGTGAGCCATGATCTACAACACAAATATATTCAAAGTGGACTTAGACTATGTTCAAGATAATTAGAGTTCAACTTAATCAAATTACATGCTAAACTCCCACTCAAAAAGTACATCTCTCTAGTCATTTGAGTGGTTCATGATCCACCTACACTATCCCAAGTCCGATCATCACGTGAGTCGGGAGTAGTTTCAGTGGTAAGCATCCCTATGCTAATCATATCATCTATATGATTCATGATCGACCTTTCGGTCTCATGTGTTCCGAGGCCATGTCTGCACATGCTAGGCTCGTCAAGCTTAACCCGGGTGTTCCGCGTGCGCAACTGTTTTGCACCCGTTGTATGTGAACGTTGAGTCTATCACACCCGATCATCACGTGGTGTCTCGAAACGACGAACTGTAGCAACGGTGCACAGTCGGGGAGAACACAATTTCGTCTTGAAATTTTAGTGAGAGATCACCTCATAATGCTACCGTCGTTCTAAGCAAAATAAGGTGCATAAAAGGATTAACATCACATGCAATTCATAAGTGACATGATATGGCCATCATCACGTGCTTCTTGATCTCCATCACCAAAGCACCGGCACGATCTTCTTGTCACCGGCGCCACACCATGATCATCCATCAACGTGTTGCCATCGGGGTTGTCGTTCTACTTATGCTATTACTACTAAAGCTACATCCTAGCAAAATAGTAAACGCATCTGCAAGCACAAACTTGTTAGTATAAAGACAACCCTATGGCTCCTGCCGGTTGCCGTACCATCGACGTGCAAGTCGATATTTCTATTACAACATGATCATCTCATACATCCAATATATCACATCACATTATTGGCCATATCACATCACAATCATACCCTGCAAAAACAAGTTAGACGTCCTCTAATTTTGTTGTTGCATGTTTTACGTGGTGACCAAGGGTATCTAGTAGGATCGCATCTTACTTACGCAAACACCACAACGGAGATATATGAGTTGCTATTTAACCTCATCCAAGGACCTCCTCGGTCAAATCCGATTCAACTAAAGTTGGAGAAACCGTCACTTGCCAGTCATCTTTGAGCAAAGGGGGTTACTCGTAACGATGAAACCAGTCTCTCGTAAGCGTACGAGTAATGTCGGTCCAAGCCGCTTCGATCCAACAATACCGCGGAATCAAGAAAAGACTAAGGAGGGCAGCAAAACGCACATCACCGCCCACAAAACCTTTTGTGTTCTACTCGAGAAGACATCTACGCATGAACCTAGCTCATGATGCCACTGTTGGGGAACGTCGCATGGGAAACAAAAATTTTCCTACGCGCACGAAGACCTATCATGGTGATGTCCATCTACGAGAGGGGATGAGTGATCTACGTACCCTTGTAGATCGTACAGCAGAAGCGTTTAGAGAATGCGGTTGATGTAGTGGAACGTCCTCACGTCCCTTGATCCGCCCCGCGAACAATCCCGCGATCAGTCCCACGATTTAGTACCGAACGGACGGCACCTCCGCGTTCAGCACACGTACAGCTCGACGATGATCTCGACCTTCTTGATCCAGCAAGAGAGACGGAGAGGTAGAAGAGTTCTCCGGCAGCGTGACGGCGCTCCGGAGGTTGGTGATGATCTTGTCTCAGCAGGGCTCCGCCCGAGCTCCGCGGAAACACGATCTAGAGGAAAAACTATGGAGGTATGTGGTCGGGCAGCCGTGAGAAAGTCGTCTCAAATCTGCCCTAAAAGCCCCATATATATAGGAGGAGGGAGGGGGACCTTGCCTTGGGGTCCAAGGGATCCCCAAGGGGTCGGCCGAGCCAGGGGGGAGGACTCTCCCCCCCCCCAAACCGAGTCCTACTTGGTTTGGTGGGAGGGAGTCCTTCCCCCTTCCCACTTCTTCCTTTTTTTTTCTTTCCTTTGATTTTTTCTTCCTTGGCGCATAGGGTATTGGTGGGCTGTCCCACCAGCCCACTAAGGGCTGGTGTGACCCCCCCCAAATGCCTATGGGCTTCCCCGGAGTGGGTTGCCCCCCTCCGGTGAACTCCCGGAACCCATTCGTCATTCCCGGTACATTCCCGGTAACTCCGAAAACCTTCCGGTAATCAAATGAGGTCATCCTATATATCAATCTTCGTTCCCGGACCATTCCGGAAACCCTCGTGACGTCCGTGATCTCATCCGGGACTCCGAACAACATTCGGTAACCAACCATATAACTCAAATACGCATAAAACAACGTCGAACCTTAAGTGTGCAGACCCTGTGGGTTCGAGAACTATGTAGACATGATCCGAGAGACTCCTCGGTCAATATCCAATAGCGGGACCTGGATGCCCATATTGGATCCTACATATTCTACGAAGATCTTATCGTTTGAACCTCAGTGCCAAGGATTCGTATAATCCCGTATGTTATTCCCTTTGTCCTTCGGTATGTTACTTGCCCGAGATTCGATCGTCAGTATCCGCATACCTATTTCAATCTCGTTTACCGGCAAGTCTCTTTACTCGTTCCGTAATACAAGATCCCGCAACTTACACTAAGTTACATTGCTTGCAAGGCTTATGTGTGATGTTGTATTACCGAGTGGGCCCCGAGATACCTCTCCGTCACACGGAGTGACAAATCCCAGTCTTGATCCATACTAACTCAACTAACACCTTCGGAAATACCTGTAGAGCATCTTTATAGTCACCCAGTTACGTTGCGACGTTTGATACACACAAAGCATTCCTCCGGTGTCAGTGAGTTATATGATCTCATGGTCACAGGAATAAATACTTGACACGCAGAAAACAGTAGCAACAAAATGACACGATCAACATGCTACGTCTATTAGTTTGGGTCTAGTCCATCACGTGATTCTCCCAATGACGTGATCCAGTTATCAAGCAACAACACCTTGTTCATAATCAGAAGACACTGACTATCATCGATCAACTGGCTAGCCAACTAGAGGCATGCTAGGGACGGTGTTTTGTCTATGTATCCACACATGTAAATGAGTCTTCATTCAATACAATTATAGCATGGATAATAAACTATTATCTTGATACAGGAATTATAATAATAACTATACATTTATTATTGCCTCTAGGGCATAATTCCAACAGTCTCCCACTTGCACTAGAGTCAATAATCTAGCCCTCACATCACCATGTGAATTACATTGTAATAAATCTAACACCCATACAGTTCTGGTGTCGATCATGTTTTGGCCGTGGAAGAGGCTTAGTCAGCGGGTCTGCCTCATTCAGATCCGTGTGCACTTTGCATATATTTACGTCCTCCTCCTTGACGTAGTCGCGGATGAGGTTGAAGCGTCGTTTGATGTGTCTGGTCTTCTTGTGAAACCTTGGTTCCTTTGCTAAGGCAATGGCACCAGTGTTGTCACAGAACAAGGTTATTGGATCCAGTGCACTTGGCACCACTCCAAGATCCGTCATGAACTGCTTCATCCAGACACCCTCCTTAGCCGCCTCCGAGGCAGCCATGTATTCCGCTTCACATGTAGAATCTGCTACGACGCTTTGCTTGGAACTGCACCAACTTACTGCACCCCCATTAAGAATAAATACGTATCCGGTTTGCGACTTAGAGTCGTCCGGATCTGTGTCAAAGCTTGCATCGACGTAACCTTTTACGGCGAGCTCTTCGTCACCTCCATACACGAGAAACATCTCCTTAGTCCTTTTCAGGTACTTTAGGATATTCTTGACCGCTGTCCAGTGATCCACTCCTGGATTACTCTGGAACCTGCCTGCCATACTTATGGCCAGGCTAACATCCGGTCTAGTGCACAGCATCGCATACATGATAGAGCCTATGGCTGAAGCATAGGGGACGGAGCGCATATGCTCTCTATCTTCATCAGTTGCTGGGCACTGAGTCTTACTCAATCTCGTACCTTGTAACACTGGCAAGAACCCTTTCTTGGACTGTTCCATTTTGAACCTCTTCAAAACTTTATCAAGGTATGTGCTTTGTGAAAGTCCTATCAGGCGTTTTGATCTATCCCTGTAGATCTTAATGCCTAGAATGTAAGCAGCTTCTCCTAGGTCCTTCATAGAGAAACTTTTATTCAAGTAACCTTTTATGCTCTCCAAAAGCTCTACATTGTTTCCAATCAGTAATATGTCATCCACATATAATATTAGAAACGCCACAGAGCTCCCACTCACTTTCTTGTAAATACAAGATTCTCCAACCACTTGTATAAACCCAAATGCTTTGATCACCTCATCAAAGCGTTTGTTCCAACTCCGAGATGCTTGCACCAGTCCATAAATGGATCGCTGGAGCTTGCACACCTTGTCAGCATTTTTAGGATCGACAAAACCTTCGGGTTGCATCATATACAACTCTTCCTTAAGGAAACCGTTAAGGAACGCCGTTTTGACATCCATCTGCCAAATTTCATAATCGAAAAATGCAGATATTGCTAACATGATTCTGACGGACTTAAGCATCGCTACGGGAGAGAAAGTCTCATCGTAGTCAATTCCTGGAACTTGTGAAAAACCCTTTGCCACAAGTCGAGCTTTATAAACGGTCACATTACCGTCAGCGTCCGTCTTCTTCTTAAAGATCCATTTGTTCTGAATAGCCTTGCGGCCCTCAGGCAGCATCTCCAAAGTCCACACTTTGTTCTCATACATGGATCCTATCTCGGATTTCATGGCTTCTAGCCATTTGTTGGAATCTGGGCCCACCATTGCTTCTTCATAATTTGCAGGTTCATTGTTGTCTAACAACATGATTGATAAGACGGGATTACCGTACCACTCTGGAGCAGCGCGTGATCTCGTCGACCTGCGTGGTTCAACAGAAACTTGAACTGGAGTTTCATGACCATCATCATTAACTTCCTCCTCAACCGGCGTCGCAATCACAGAGGTTTCCCCTTGCCCTGCGCCACCATCCAGAGGGATGAGAGGTTCGACAACCTCGTCAAGTTCTATCTTCCTCCCACTCAATTCTCTCGAGAGAAACTCCTTCTCGAGAAAAGTTCCGTTCTTAGCAACAAACACTTTGCCCTCGGATTTGAGATAGAAGGTGTACCCAACTGTCTCTTTTGGGTAACCTATGAAGACGCACTTTTCCGCTTTGGGTTCCAGCTTTTCAGGCTGAAGCTTTTTGACATAAGCATCACATCCCCAAACTTTAAGAAACGACAACTTTGGCCTTTTGCCATACCACAGTTCGTATGGTGTCGTCTCAACGGATTTCGATGGTGCCCTATTTAAAGTGAATGCAGCTGTTTCTAATGCATAACCCCAAAACGATAATGGCAAATCAGTAAGAGACATCATAGATCGCACCATTTCTAATAAAGTACGATTACGACGTTCGGACACACCATTACGCTGTGGTGTTCCAGGCGGTGTTAACTGCGAAACAATTCCACATTGTTTTAAGTGAGTACCAAACTCGAAACTCAGATATTCACCCCCACGATCAGACCGTAGCAACTTGATCTTCTTGTTACGATGATTTTCTACTTCACTCTGAAATTTCTTGAACTTTTCAAATGTTTCAGACTTGTGCTTCATTAAGTAGACATAACCATATCTACTCAAATCGTCAGTGAAGGTGAGAAAATAACGATATCCGCCGCGTGCCTCCACGCTCATCGGACCACACACATCGGTATGTATGATTTCCAATAAGTCACTTGCACGCTCCATTGTTCCGGAGAACGGAGTTTTAGTCATCTTGCCCATGAGGCATGGTTCGCACGTGTCAAGTGAATCAAAGTCAAGTGACTCCAAAAGTCCATTAGCATGGAGTTTCTTCATGCGCTTTACACCAATATGACCCAAACGGCAGTGCCACAAAAATATGGCGCTATCATTGTTTACTCTAACTCTTTTGGTCTCAATGTTATGTATATGCGTATCGCTATCGAGATTCAATATGAACAATCCTCTCACATTCGGTGCATGACCATAAAAGATGTTACTCATAGAAATAGAACAACCATTATTCTCAGACTTAAAAGAGTAACCGTCTCGCAATAAACAAGATCCAGATATAATGTTCATGCTCAACGCAGGCACTAAATGACAATGATTTAAGTTCATCACTAATCCCGATGGTAGTTGAAGTGACACGGTGCCGACGGCGATTGCATCAACCTTGGAACCGTTTCCTACGCGCATCGTCACTTCGTCTTTCGCCAGCCTCCGTCTATTCCGCAGTTCCTGTTTCGAGTTGCAAATGTGAGCAACAGAACCGGTATCGAAAACCCAGGCACTACTACGAGAGCTGGTTAAGTACACATCAATAACATGTATATCAAATATACCTGATTTTTCTTTGCCCGCCTTCTTATCTGCCAGATACTTGGGGCAATTGCGCTTCCAGTGACCCATACCCTTGCAATAGAAGCACTCTGTTTCAGGCTTAGGTCCAGCCTTGGGTTTCTTCGGTGGATTGGCAACAGTCTTGCCGCTCTTCTTCGAATTGCCCTTCTTGCCTTTGCCGTTTCTCTTGAAACTAGTGGTCTTGCTCACCATCAACACTTGATGTTCTTTACGGAGTTCAGACTCTGCGACTTTCAGCATCGCAAACAACTCGCCGGGAGACTTGTTCATCCCTTGCATGTTGTAGTTCAACACAAAGCTTTTATAGCTTGGCGGCAGTGATTGGAGGATTCTGTCAGTGATAGCTTCTTGCGGGAGTTCAATCCCCAGTTCAGCTAGACGGTTTGAGTACCCAGACATTTTGAGCACATGTTCACTGACAGACGAGTTTTCCTCCATCTTGCAAGCATAGAATTTATCGGAGGTCTCATACCTCTCGATCCGGGCGTTCTTCTGAAAGATGAACTTCAACTCCTGGAACATCTCAAATGCTCCATGACGCTCAAAGCGACGTTGAAGTCCCGGTTCTAAGCCATACAAGACTGCACATTGAACTATTGAGTAGTCCTCCTTACGCGCTAACCAAGCGTTCTTAACATCCTGATCAGCCGTAGCGGGTGGTTCATCTCCTAGCGCAGCATTAAGGACATAATCCTTCTTTCCAGCTTGTAAGATTAGCTTAAGATTACGAGCCCAGTCTACAAAGTTGCTTCCATCATCTTTCAACTTAGCTTTCTCTAGGAACGTATTAAAATTGAGGATGACACTTGCGTGAGCCATGATCTACAACACAAATATATTCAAAGTGGACTTAGACTATGTTCAAGATAATTAGAGTTCAACTTAATCAAATTACATGCTAAACTCCCACTCAAAAAGTACATCTCTCTAGTCATTTGAGTGGTTCATGATCCACCTACACTATCCCAAGTCCGATCATCACGTGAGTCGGGAGTAGTTTCAGTGGTAAGCATCCCTATGCTAATCATATCATCTATATGATTCATGATCGACCTTTCGGTCTCATGTGTTCCGAGGCCATGTCTGCACATGCTAGGCTCGTCAAGCTTAACCCGAGTGTTCCGCGTGCGCAACTGTTTTGCACCCGTTGTATGTGAACGTTGAGTCTATCACACCCGATCATCACGTGATGTCTCGAAACGACGAACTGTAGCAACGGTGCACAGTCGGGGAGAACACAATTTCGTCTTGAAATTTTAGTGAGAGATCACCTCATAATGCTACCGTCGTTCTAAGCAAAATAAGGTGCATAAAAGGATTAACATCACATGCAATTCATAAGTGACATGATATGGCCATCATCACGTGCTTCTTGATCTCCATCACCAAAGCACCGGCACGATCTTCTTGTCACCGGCGCCACACCATGATCATCCATCAACGTGTTGCCATCGGGGTTGTCGTTCTACTTATGCTATTACTACTAAAGCTACATCCTAGCAAAATAGTAAACGCATCTGCAAGCACAAACTTGTTAGTATAAAGACAACCCTATGGCTCCTGCCGGTTGCCGTACCATCGACGTGCAAGTCGATATTTCTATTACAACATGATCATCTCATACATCCAATATATCACATCACATTATTGGCCATATCACATCACAATCATACCCTGCAAAAACAAGTTAGACGTCCTCTAATTTTGTTGTTGCATGTTTTACGTGGTGACCAAGGGTATCTAGTAGGATCGCATCTTACTTACGCAAACACCACAACGGAGATATATGAGTTGCTATTTAACCTCATCCAAGGACCTCCTCGGTCAAATCCGATTCAACTAAAGTTGGAGAAACCGTCACTTGCCAGTCATCTTTGAGCAAAGGGGGTTACTCGTAACGATGAAACCAGTCTCTCGTAAGCGTACGAGTAATGTCGGTCCAAGCCGCTTCGATCCAACAATACCGCGGAATCAAGAAAAGACTAAGGAGGGCAGCAAAACGCACATCACCGCCCACAAAACCTTTTGTGTTCTACTCGAGAAGACATCTACGCATGAACCTAGCTCATGATGCCACTGTTGGGGAACGTCGCATGGGAAACAAAAATTTCCCTACGCGCACGAAGACCTATCATGGTGATGTCCATCTACGAGAGGGGATGAGTGATCTACGTACCCTTGTAGATCGTACAGCAGAAGCGTTTAGAGAATGCGGTTGATGTAGTGGAACGTCCTCACGTCCCTTGATCCGCCCCGCGAACAATCCCGCGATCAGTCCCACGATTTAGTACCGAACGGACGGCACCTCCGCGTTCAGCACACGTACAGCTCGACGATGATCTCGACCTTCTTGATCCAGCAAGAGAGACGGAGAGGTAGAAGAGTTCTCCGGCAGCGTGACGGCGCTCCGGAGGTTGGTGATGATCTTGTCTCAGCAGGGCTCCGCCCGAGCTCCGCGGAAACACGATCTAGAGGAAAAACTATGGAGGTATGTGGTCGGGCAGCCGTGAGAAAGTCGTCTCAAATCTGCCCTAAAAGCCCCATATATATAGGAGGAGGGAGGGGGACCTTGCCTTGGGGTCCAAGGGATCCCCAAGGGGTCGGCCGAGCCAGGGGGGAGGACTCTCCCCCCCCAAACCGAGTCCTACTTGGTTTGGTGGGAGGGAGTCCTTCCCCCTTCCCACTTCTTCCTTTTTTTTTCTTTCCTTTGATTTTTTCTTCCTTGGCGCATAGGGTATTGGTGGGCTGTCCCACCAGCCCACTAAGGGCTGGTGTGACCCCCCCAAATGCCTATGGGCTTCCCCGGAGTGGGTTGCCCCCCTCCGGTGAACTCCCGGAACCCATTCGTCATTCCCGGTACATTCCCGGTAACTCCGAAAACCTTCCGGTAATCAAATGAGGTCATCCTATATATCAATCTTCGTTCCCGGACCATTCCGGAAACCCTCGTGACGTCCGTGATCTCATCCGGGACTCCGAACAACATTCGGTAACCAACCATATAACTCAAATACGCATAAAACAACGTCGAACCTTAAGTGTGCAGACCCTGCAGGTTCGAGAACTATGTAGACATGATCCGAGAGACTCCTCGGTCAATATCCAATAGCGGGACCTGGATGCCCATATTGGATCCTACATATTCTACGAAGATCTTATCGTTTGAACCTCAGTGCCAAGGATTCGTATAATCCCGTATGTTATTCCCTTTGTCCTTCGGTATGTTACTTGCCCGAGATTCGATCGTCAGTATCCGCATACCTATTTCAATCTCGTTTACCGGCAAGTCTCTTTACTCGTTCCGTAATACAAGATCCCGCAACTTACACTAAGTTACATTGCTTGCAAGGCTTATGTGTGATGTTGTATTACCGAGTGGGCCCCGAGATACCTCTCCGTCACACGGAGTGACAAATCCCAGTCTTGATCCATACTAACTCAACTAACACCTTCGGAAATACCTGTAGAGCATCTTTATAGTCACCCAGTTACGTTGCGACGTTTGATACACACAAAGCATTCCTCCGGTGTCAGTGAGTTATATGATCTCATGGTCACAGGAATAAATACTTGACACGCAGAAAACAGTAGCAACAAAATGACACGATCAACATGCTACGTCTATTAGTTTGGGTCTAGTCCATCACGTGATTCTCCCAATGACGTGATCCAGTTATCAAGCAACAACACCTTGTTCATAATCAGAAGACACTGACTATCATCGATCAACTGGCTAGCCAACTAGAGGCATGCTAGGGACGGTGTTTTGTCTATGTATCCACACATGTAAATGAGTCTTCATTCAATACAATTATAGCATGGATAATAAACTATTATCTTGATACAGGAATTATAATAATAACTATACATTTATTATTGCCTCTAGGGCATAATTCCAACAGCACCATCATATATGATAGTACCATTTGGTGAAGAGCACATCATTCCAGAACAAGATGAGGAAATGGATGAGAATCGCTCTGCTGCATCCACACCAATAGATGAGGAAATTCAAGCTTATCAAATTCCTCAAGTCTCAACACCTCCTCCTCAAAACCTAGAAATGACTGCTGAAGAAAATGAGGCTGATGAAGACATTGGCAGCAACACACCTATTATCCATGATGAGTTTTGGGAAAAGTCTCATCGAAACTCGCCAATGACCACACAAATTCCTCAAACTCCTGCAGCCACTGAAATTCTGACTGGCTCTGAAGAAAAGAGCTCATATGTGAAATCAGCACCAGACCAAGAATCAGTTGCATCAGCTGAAGAAACTGAAAAGGAAACTATTGAACCAGAAACTGCATCTGCTCCGTCGGTACAGCAAATTCCTCAAACTGAAGAACAAGCCCCTGATGAAAATGCCTCATCATAGGATAAGAATGTTGCTGATGAAACTGCAATTGTGGTTGCAAATCATGAAACTGCAATTGTGATGGCCAAAAATCTTCAAGATGATCAACATCATAATCTTCAATCAAATCCTCATCAACGCTTCTCAAAGAGATCAAAGTTACTGAATGAAGACTTCTATGATGAACATCATTTCTTCATTGGAGAAAATCCTTACGATAGGCTTTGTATCAGGGAGAGAAAGTTCTAGACCAGAACTCAACTTAACTACTATGCTTATGTGCTTTGTGGGAAAAGGAAGATATTTCATCACACCCACATTACTCATTGTGGCATGAAGGAAATTCCTTGCTTCAACCCAGTATTGAGTGTTCTTCACGAAGCAGGGCTACTGCCATTCTGCACAGATATCGGTGACTGGAATACAAACATTATTCTTCAGTTCTATGCCACACTTCATATCTCTGGTGACCCCAAAGACATCAACTCTTGGGTCTTGGACTGCATGACACAACACACTCACTACAAAGCTCCAGCCATAGAATTGCTTCGAGCTCTACCTATCTCAATTCCTTCAGATGAAGCAATCAAACTGTATGATGAAAGAGAGCTGCCAAATCAGCTCATGGAGGTCCTCATGAAACCTTTGGCTCCGGGCCAACCTCCAAGGACTAGATTCCTAGCGAAGGAATTGAAATATGTGCCCAGAATAGTCTACATAATTTTGGCATATTCCGTGGCACATATCAAAGGGCATGATAAGGAAGAAGTTGTTGTTGGAATCATGAAGAACATCATGTTCAACGTCATTCATGGCATCAAAATGAACCTTCATGATTTCTTCTTGAGGACTTTGGTTGATAATGCTTTGTCACCATTTGAGCTGAAGATTTATGCGCCTTGGATCATGAGATTCATTAGAAACAGATCCGCCATGAACTACCAAGCTGACTATCAGAATCACCTCGGTTATCTGCCGCCTCTCAAAGTCATCAAGAAATCATTTGAACCAGTTGAAGGCAAAGTCAAGTCAGTGATTGATGAAGGAAATTGGCCCCTGAATGGACAATTTCGCAAGGCTGCCTCCTATTCCTCATATGATGCCACCGCCACTCAAGAATCTGATGGCAGAGCAAAACCTCCAAGCCCAACTTCTCCAAGGGTGATGACTAACAGAGAGCTTCTCCTCAGTCTTCATCAGAAAGTCGATCACAATCACAAGTGGGTAAAACGCCAGTTTGGCTCCATTGTGAAAACTGTCACTGATACTCAAAATGTTGTAAAGAAAAATCACTATTATCTTCATGAGGTATTTGATCGCACTTGGGCCATATTGTCTCACCTGAAGACTCCAAAGGGCCTTGAAGAATTGGAATTCACTCGCGACTTTGATTGGTCATGGCCACCAAAGAAGAAATTCAATACTATTCTAGTTCCTGACTTGGTGGACAACTCATTTTCTTCATTCCGCAGTGCTGATTCCGATGAAGAACGTGCGGATACTGCAACTGGCCCAACAAGGAAGTCTGACTCGAAGAATGCTCACGCCTCTTGCTCAACACAGAAGTGAAGATCTTCATGGGCGTTAGTCCTCAGTTTCGTCCCTTTTCATCACTTGATGACAAAGGGGGAGAAATTTATGGGCTTATAAACTTTATTAAGTTACAAACTCTTTGTTCTTCTGAAGTTTTTGATGTAATGAGTTGTATCTTAAGCCAGATGGTGTTCTGACACTTTTGAACGTTTTTCCTCACATGCTTATTCCTCAAGTTAATTAATCCATGCATGCTGAAATTCGTGAGACACCATTTTTCATCATGCATTTCAAATTCGTCATACTATATGTCAAATGCATGCATGAATTACAAGATACAAGGGAAGATCTCCATGATATATATCATCAATGTGCATTTGCTGTTCAAAACAAATTCCTCAAGACATGAACATCTTCAGGGGGAGTTTCTCTGTATCTTACCTTCAAATTCCTCAAACTCAATACTTATATTTCATATTATTATCCCCGTTGAAAACTTAACCTATTTGTAATCAACCACCAAAAAAGGGGAGATTGTAAGTGCATCTAGTGCCCCTTAGTGATTTTGGTGGTTTGAAGACTTATAGGTTAAGAGATTGATATGTTTGTGAGTATACACATGCTCTATAAGTCGCTGAGGAGTTTGAGTTATTCAATGAATATCGACCCCTAAAATGAATGTCTTCGGGTGAAGACTTTGATCGCGAAGAAATTGATATTCCTCATGAAGATATTGAAGATGAGGAATTCGATGTGTCCCGGAGGAAATACACTGAAGACTTTGAAGCTTGAAGATTTACTCTTTCTGTTTCTTTTTCTTTATACTTGAGTCATAGGAACACCGTACTGTTAAAGGGGGTCGAGGTAAAATTATGGAACAAATTTCCTCATGATGCTCAACCCAAACCTACATTTACCAAATCCTCAAACTAAGGAACATGAGAGACATGAGGACTTACACAGTTGAAAGTTCCGACCGTTGCCGCAGCATGCGCCACCTGTCCCAGATCTTATCCACCCAACGGTCATATTATTAAAGGGCACTTATGTCAAATCATGTCGGGATGCTCCCATGCTATAAATAGCCGCCCCCACAACCACTAGCTGGTTGGCTGTTCCAAGAAAAACTGACACTAGTCATATAAAGCAACCCGAATTCCTCAGAACCTTTGAGTGAAAATTATCAAGTGAGGAAATACCCCAAACACCTAAACCCAAACCAAAACCCAAGTGATTGAGCATCACTTAAGAAGTTATTCCTGTGTGGAACCGACGCTTGTTACCTTTGAGGACTGTGCATCCTCTAGACGACTAGGCGTCATGGTCTAGAGCATCCAACAATCAATTGTGGATCGCCGGGTGATCGAGTTTGTGAGGGTTTGGAAGTCTGCCGTGAAGACTTACCACGAGTGTTGGGCGAGGACTGTGTGTCCTTAGCTCAATGAGAATACGGTAGGGACCGCGTGTCCCGGGACTGTGTGTCCTTTGGTTTCAATACCAAACCTCTCCAAACCAGACGTACAACTGTCGGAGCAGTTGGAACTGGGTCATCAACAATTGTCTTCATCAAGCTACCAGTTCTATTTCCTCAACACTCTCATTTCATCAATCGCATGTTGAAGACTTTCATCTGTACCGTTTGAAGATTTTGACTAAAGACTTTCTCTGAATTCCTCACCTCAAATTCTTTACCTGAGTTATTCTTCACCTGCTTATCCTGTACTTGTGACCTGTGCGAACCGATTCTCTGAAATCACTCTGAGTACTTTGATGTAGACGTTTTTGCACTTCTGTCTTAGTACTTTTTCCGTTGCACTCACTTCATGACTAAGGACTTTCCTCACTAGGAATTTCCTCAGTGATGAAATTGTAAAAAATCGCCTATTCACCCCCTCTAGTCGATATAACGCACTTTCACAAGTTCGCCATAGCTGCAACTTCGTGTTCTTCGTTTGTGTTCCACGACCACACAAAGGCGTTTGAGAACCCCACTTTCATCAATAAAGATTTCCTCTCATATTCGCAATATGAAGATTGCAATCTTAAGTTCTTGCTTGTTCTTCATTTGCATGCAGGAAATAGACCCTCGAGGTCAGGTTGATCTTGCTCCGGCGTGGTCAATAACCTCTCGAAGTTGGTTTAGCGATTGCTAAGGCGCGACGTCCTCACACGTTCTTAGTCGGATCATTAAAGTCTACTCCACCAAAACAATAACCACCATCTCATCGAAATACAAGGACAACTTTGCCTCTATCACAAACCCTATCACCATGCCCGATCCAAACTTGCTCGTCCACCTGAGATCCGTGCTCTCTTGCCCGCTACCACTTCACATACCGTCACAATCGCCACGAGAACAAAGCTCGTGGCCCGCCATTGCGAGACGCCACCGAGCGCCCCGATGAGGATGCCGCCTCAATTCTTTCGGCCCTACTCGTCACGAGCAGTGCTAAAAGGAGGACCGGATGAGACCTGGATGTAAGTCGGAAGCGAAGGCGGAGGCCGTTGCGAAGTCTCTCTCTCTACTACATATTTCAAAAAAAGGGGAAACGATACTTATAATAAAAAATAAAACAGAACACCATGAAAAAATTAAAAAGAAAAAGGAAAAGGAAAAGAAAAACCGTGAAGGCAAGAAGAAAACAGGGAAACCTTTTTTTAGACCAAAAAAAAAAAGATAAAAGTGGCAAAATCGGAAGAGAAACCCGCAGCGAATGGCCACGCAAAAGCAGAAAATGGGCCTGGCCCGGTAGCCGCGGCGTAGCGTCCTTAACTGGGCGCTCCTCCCAGCCCGCCGTGGCATCTCCCTCTTCTCTCCTCCTGATTCCTAAACCTTCCGCCGCCGCCGCCTCCTTACGCTTGGCTGCGCCGCTGTAGCCACCACCGACGCCATGGGCGGAACGAAGCCCAACCCGAAGGCGAGAACCAATACCCTGGCCCCCAGGGCATCACGCGGCACCGGGAGGGGCCGCGGCCGCGGCCGCGGCAGGGGCAGGGGCGGGGCGGGGAGGCCCGGGGAGAAGCGCAGCCACGGGCCTCATCTCCCCAACAAGCTGCGCCGGGAGCTCGAGTCGCTGGGACCTGCCCGCGACCGGGACTCCGACGACGAGGATGATGTGGTGGGCGAGGACGTGTACGAGTACGAGGAGGGGGTGCCCGAGGAGGAGGCGCGCAAGAACGACCGGTACGACGCCGTCGCCAAGTACGAGTACGACTTCGACAGCGACGGCTCCAATGCGGTATGTGCCAATTCTCCCTTGTGCTTGTGATTTTAGCTTCTGGTTTAGCGGTAAAGATGCAACTTTGCGGGTCTTCGACTCTTCGTGTGCATTGGAGAAGAAAAGGGCGAGGTGTTTGCTACTAGTAAAGATATCATCTTGATTTGTCTCGAGGTGGTGTTGAATTACATGCTACTCTATTTGGAAGCAAAGCTATACTAAACATTTGTGCTTATATTTTAGGACGAGGATGTGCCTTCGGATGAAGGCGAGGATATGGAAGAAGACGATGATGGAGATGTCGATGAGGAGAAGCAGATAAGAATACTCCAGGAAACGACAGGAATGCCTAGAGAAGCCTTTGATGGTAATACATTTGGGGCATATTAGTTAGATAGCTTAATAGGAGATTGATATACCTAACATGGAACAAAATTCGATCACTTAGTGCTGAATTTCTGTTTGTTTTGTGACAGTTGCTAGCCCCTACACATTATTGTTGGGTTTTTAAGAAAAAATGTTGAACTAAAAAATGTCGTTCATGAAAGTTTGGTCTTTGTCACAACATTCTAAAGATCATGATAAAGATTTAACCAATTTGTGTTACTCTTAATTAGGCGCTAGGAAGAAGAAGGAGAAGAAACAGGCACAAGAGCTGCTTTTGCAGCCTGGAGATGGAGATGGTCCGGTAACAATTCATGATCTCTTGGATAATATCCAGGATAAGCCTGGGTATAGCAAGATACGTAAGATGGTCCAGCAGCAGGAGAAAAAGCCAATGGCCGTGCAGCCCCCACTTCCAAAAGGGCAGAGGGACAAGATGGACCGTAGTGTGGCATACGTCCTATCCAAGAAGGAAATCGGCAAGTGGGAGCGGATAGTGAAGGACAACCGGGAAGCTGCCACGCTTCGCTTTGAAAATGATTTGAACTTAGGTGTCGATACTGTTGGGGCTATTGCTAGCAAATTCGAACCAAGGTCATCGTTTGAGAAGCAGATGGCTGGGGTGTTCAACAACACAGAAATTAGGGAAGCACACAAGAACGATGGTGCTAAAATCTTGGAACTTAACAAGGTATGTTGCTTTATCTCACTTCATTAGATCAGTTAGGTACTTTATGAGTGTTAATGCTTATTGTTTTGCTGACTGGGCATATTTAGTGATAATATATAATTTTCAAGCTTCAGAGCTCAGAGGTTCCTATGCTAAATAGGATCATGAATTTGTGTAGATGGAAGTGGAGGATGTGAGAGAGCGTCAAAATCGTCTTGCTAAAATGCGCAGCCTTCTGTTTCGTCATGAAATGAAAGCAAAGCGTGTGAAGAAGATTAAGTCCAGGACTTACCACCGGTTAATGAAGAAGGACAAACTGAAGGCAGCAGACTTGGAGGCAGATCCTGAAGCTGCCAAAGATTCTGCTAACAAGCTAGAATTTAAGCGTGCAGAGGTAATTCATAGTTTATTTTGACAATTCCCTTGTATATCTGTCTGTTAACTTTGCTAATCTATCTATCAGGAAAGGATGACACTGAAGCACAAGAATAATTCGAAATGGGCAAAGCGAATCTTGAAGCGTGGCTTGTCTGTTCAAGACGATGGCACTCGAGATGCTATTACAGCACAACTCCAACACCATGCTCTTCTTACTAGAAAAATGAATTCCATAAAAGATGGTTCTAGTAGTAGTGATGAAAGTTCTGATGACAGCGGCGATGATGATGAAGATGAAAGCAAATTAGAAGCAAAGCTTCTGAACAGAGGGAAAGAAAAGATTCTTAAAGTGATTGAAGAAGATAACGAGATTCCGAATTCTGGAGTTTTTTCATTGCCTTTCATGGTGCGCTTTCAGTTTTACATTGTGTTCCTGTTTGTGCATATGTTTACTAAATGTAATTTTGCTTGTGTTGCTGCTGTTGTATCACAACTATCATCATAAATATTTTATTATCTACAGGAGCGTGCTATGAAAAAGCGTGCAGATGCAACTTATGAGGAAACACGTCTAGATTATGAAGAATTGGAGGAATCCTTAAGGAAATTGGAGGATGACAACACCGAGGAGAATGTAGATTCAATGAAGGTGACAGGTAAAAGAACTTTTGGGCCTGTGAAAAGGGCACATGAAGAGGCAAACAAGAGGCCGAAATTAGGTGATGTTGACAAGAACAGTGACAGTGAGTATGACTCTGACTCTGGTCAACATTACGACAGCAGTGAAGTAAATAAGAAGGCAGAATATGCAAATAACAAGGCAGATAATGTCCAACTTGGGACTGCATTGCTCGACGATGAACAACAGAATGATCTATTCGTTGTATGACATTCTAACCTTTACACTTTTGCTGTATCATATGATTATTATTGTAGAAATCTTATGTATAATGCCATGTAGGGCTTTGATGGTATTAGAAAAAGCTCAGGCCCAAAGACAAAGATTGAAGTTGGAATGTTAGCGGATAATTCATGGAAGAAGGTACCTGTACTAGCACCCTGTGTTGAAAGCTCTTTGATTCCTTCCCATATTTCTCTTCCATATCTGTAACTTTTGTTATTGACCAGGTCAAAAATAGCAAAAAAAATGGTGGTAACAATATAAAAGAGAGTGGTAATAAATCCAAAGTGCAGATCCCTTCTGTGGATTCAAATCCTAAGGTTCGCCTTCGGCACCGACGTTGGTTCCTACTTCCTAATCAAGTTGATTACTGTTACTCATTGATTTTTTTTTTTTCGGGTAGCAGCCTCACAATTCTGATTCAGATTCTGAGGAAGAGATGGTTGATGGTTTCTTGACTGTCTCTGATGGAAAGGAAACTTATGAGCTTCCGTCGCAAGCTGATCTTATACGTCAAGCCTTTGCTGGTGATGATGTTGAAGCTGAGTTTGAGAATGAGAAAGTGGAAGCTTTAAATGAAGAGAATCCTGAACCTGAAGAACCTGCACTTGTTCCTGGTTGGGGGCAGTGGACTCACGTACAACAGAAAAGAGGACTTCCTTCATGGATGGTGAAAGAACATGAAGACGCCAAAAGGAAGAGGGAAGAAACCTTAAAGAGTAGGAAGGATGCAAAGCTAAAACACGTTATTATTTCTGAACATGTTGACAAGAAGGTAAAATATGTGCCTTGTTATATACTATCATATTTGTGTGTGGAATGTTACTTGACCGTGAACTGTTGCCATTATAAGCAATAATTTGGAGTACTCTGCTGTTTTCAGGCTGAAAAACTCTTAGCAACGAATCTTCCTTTCCCGTACACATCAAACGATGTGTATGAAAATAGCATGCGTATGCCTCTTGGACCTGATTTCAACCCAGCAATATCACTCTCTGCCCTTAACCGACCTGCGGTGAGTACCTCTAATCTAACTAATCCATGAAGCTGTTACACATTTAAGATTATTAATGGTTGTGTGGAGTGATCCAAAGCTGCATTTTGGAAGTTACAGCTATTCATCCTACTGCAAGTACAGTGAAAGTTTATTTCTTGTGCATATGCAACCAAGGTGTTTGTTTATAATGCTCGTTTAGAATTTTCATTTTATTTATTATATTTAACATTCTGGATAGGGAATGTTAAGTGCACATATTTGATGATTAATCTGTCTTGACGATATGACTTCTTTTCTGTGAATAGTAAACCATATTTGATGATAATATTTTCTTGATTATAATACTTCTCTTACCAGAATAGTAAAACACTATGGCATAGAAATACTTGTACAGGGTCTTCAGTCCCCAGGCCCAAATTTTGTACTTACCTATGTATCACTATAATGTCGACAACCCACTAGACACACACAGACTGAGAACGCACCAATTATAAGAAATGGCCATTCATACCCCTACTAAATGACATACTATCTGCATACAGTTGTCCTCTCCTCAAGCATTTATTGCGGGTATAGATCTGTCATGAACTAGGGTTTGTAAGGTTAAATACCACCGGAAGGATGGCTGGGCAGTATGGCCGATCAATGAGAGGGGTTGGCTTGTGGATTTGAGGACGAAGTAGAAAGGAGATATTGAACTATTTTCTTGCTTGATGAAAATAGATACACGATGACTCTTTATGTAGAGCTGGCCTCCTGGCCCTAAGGGGTATATATAGGCGGGACAGAAATGAACTATATAGATCTCATCTCTAAGTGGTATTTTATCTCAAATTGTCTTTAGCTCAAGCTAAGGGGTATCTTATTTCTAATTGATTACCTTCTAATTTGAAATAAACTATTTTAAGTTAGCTATCAGATAACAAATGAATCTAAGGCAGGTTGGGCCTAGCATAGTGGCATGTGGGCTATTGCCGCAAAAGTGGAAACTTTACAAATAGCTATACCCTTGATTCCCTTGATACACTTATCTTGAAGTGATAATGACCAATACATCAAGTTTTTGTTAACCCCTCTTGCGGTAGCAGTTGATTAAGACACGCCTCTATGGTTCTAATTGCTGTCTGATGTCCTTACCTTTCAGATTGTGAAGAAACCTGGTGTTATTATTAAGCCTATACAGTATGGGGAGATTGATCCGCATGAGAAGCCTGATGAACTCAAGCGGGTCATTCAGAGAGTAAAACTGAACCCAAGCATAAAGAAGAACTCTGCGAAACAAGCGAAGAGGACAGCTTCACATCGGAAGAATTGATGAGACAGTAGTCAATAAATACCCAGTTAATGTGGTGAGAGATTCGCGAAACAGAATGCGGACCTGGGTTTTCTTGCCATGGCTAATTTCAAACAGTTGAGAAGTATACAAAGTTTCTTCTCATGGAGTCAAACGACAGCTCTGGTTTTGCTATTGGAAGCGGGGTTTTGGGGTGCCATTGTTCACACATTTTGCAGCTACTTCCTGCACCAGGGCCGGAATATGTTTGTACATGGGAAGTCGCAAGGTAGTATAGTGTTTTTGTCTATGTAGTATCCATGTAGCTTAAAATTCAAGAACACCGTTTTCTCCTAGATTCAACAGGTCTTCCATAGTATGTATTTTGAAATTTTAAAGTTTGAATACCAATATTTTCTACCTTTAATTTATCAATTCTCAGCCATTCATATATCTATACCAATATTATAAGAACTAATATAAAAAGACCCAAAGGGGCAGTTCTAATGGTTTGATCCAACGATGTAGATTGCTCCAATGGTGAGTCAACATGTTTACTGTGCAATTAATGCATACCAAATAATTAGTATATGTCCTAATCACATAATTAAAATGTAATTAATATCTTGCATATGAACATGCCATTAATTTCCTACCTATTCCTCCCTCCGGTCTGGTGCATAGGGCTTGGGCTCGCTAGGAGTCACAGCATGACCAAGATGGGTGATTATTGGCTAGTAGTGATTACTTGTCTGTTTCCTTCCCACTAATCAACATACAGATAGGGTCCCGATTACTTGTCTGGTTCTGGTTCCTTTCCTCTAATCAAAAATACAGATAAGGTCCCGTTTGATTAATTAATAGAGCTGTTTTCCCACGATGAGCTGTTTTCTCACGATATGGCATAGAGCTGGGCGTTCGGTTTATATGGTTAATACGGGTTAGTTTATATAATTTATGTTTTGAAGGAATAGAAACCGAAACAATCATTTAAAATTTAGAAACCAAACGATATTAACCATAATATATCGGTTCGGTTTGTTTGATTAACCGAAAAACCATAATTCATGCACTTGTTAGTATAAGTGAAATGACTCCAGAGCACTAATTTGGATTGTATAGTATGTAAAAAGATAATCACAAGTTCTAGCAACCTTAATATCATTCTATGGTTTATTCGGTCAAGCAAAACTAGTAACCATAATTAAGTAGAAACATCACATGGAAGGTGAAATGTATTATGTGCGGAGAAATGTGTGATACCTCCACACTATTGCACTTTCGGAAACAAGGTATTACATGGAGTATCCCACATATCGGGTTGTTCGATCTATTCGGTTTCTGGGCACCAAAAACCGAATAAAAACAAAACACCGAACAACCTTAAAAGTTTCTACCGAACCAAAAATCAAATCATCAAATAAACCGACAAATTGGTTAATACGGTTCGGTTTGGTTTGGTTTTTCGGTTTTCGGTTTTATAGTGCCCACACCTAGATATGCATGCATGCAATCCTATTCTCACGGTGCATTCAATCCAGCCCCCGCATGCAGACCAATGAAATTCCCACCCACACGAATGTTAACCGTTTCCACCAATGGAGAAAAGGAGGAAGAGACCGGTGGATAGTAATTAGAGGGAGGAGTTATTACGAAACAGGTATTAGAGAGGGTAAATCGAAACAAATAGATTTTTCTAATAAGCCCTACACACCGGACCGGACCGAATGTGCATTGCATGCATTTACTATTTAACTTCAAATTAGGGAAATCAAAATCTCTCATTTGTTACAACGTGGCTCATCAAACCTCACCCGTATGTACTTTCGTCATGACGACTTTGACACCATGTTTTTAAATAGGGACTCGTCGACTCCTCGCCTACCTACATTTGAGCCTAGTCGCCCAATGCGTCATTTGAGGAGCCTA
Source organism: Hordeum vulgare subsp. vulgare (assembly GCF_904849725.1). Classification (NCBI taxonomy): domain Eukaryota; kingdom Viridiplantae; phylum Streptophyta; class Magnoliopsida; order Poales; family Poaceae; genus Hordeum; species Hordeum vulgare. Next base: position 461,778,619 of record NC_058524.1, read on the forward strand.
CTACGGATACAAGGCACCCGATGTCCCCCTCCCCCCTAAACCTTATGCCCACCCACTCACCTCCCTTTCGAAAGACATTGCTTACCACACTACTTTCCATCGCCTCATCGCATGGGAACAAAGAAGACGTGAAAAGAGGCCTTTTGAAGTCGATGTGGTACGTCAGCGGGTACCCCAACAATGTGCAACTACCCCGTTGCGATGACGAATTTGGCACTAGAGGCAACTCAGGCTCGCGGCGAGTCACATTGTCGTCGCATTCCACCCTAACTAATGTGCCTTGCCGGTGCATGACATCGAGCATGTCTTCCTCCATCATGAAGTAGGAGCCTGCCTTCAACACCTGAGGATGATGACGTCGATTGGGAGGTGGCGATGATGATTCCAAATTGTCTGTTGTTTTTAGCTTTCATTTTGTGCTTACATGGTATGCCTTGTGAAATTTTACCGCATTCAAGCATATCTTTTTGTTGATTTTCCTTAGATGCACTCCTCCTCATCTACACCACCACCACCTCCATCTTCATCACCAAAGAAGGAGACTTGAGTACACGAGTATGGGCACTCCCATTGGCTTGTGCCAAGCTTGGGGAAGGCGCCCCGGTATCGTATCACCATCACCCTTTTTTATCTTTATCCATCCTAGTTTGATCTTTAGCTATTCTGAAATCTATTCAAATAAAAGTTTAATTCAAGCTTTTTCCCTTTGAGTGCTAGTTTCGTGATCTATCTATCTATATATGTAATCGAGTGAGAGTTATATAATAAAGTTTAGTTTGAGTTTTGCTTCTGTACTTCCTTGCTGCGATCAAAATAAAGGAAAATAATGAAAAAGATCATATGCCAATCTTATAGTGAATATGACATCACATAAGGAAAAGTATAAGTGGTAAAATTTGTTAAAGGTTGACAAACATAGCATTGGTCGGTGATGCAACACATGATAGAATTAATTAGGGAAGTGAAGATTTACATGCAAATACACTATCCTTGACATCTTTTCTGATTGTAAGCCCCCATTAATTATAGGGCTTATTACTCCTGTGCCACTGGTTCCTTAACCTTACTCAGCCATCCCCACGATCTAAAATTTAGCTCAGTTTTCCCCACTCGCTTGTCCGAAACCCTCACAAAAGCCCAAAGTGATCGTTTGCCATCGAGTCAAGCTTTGACCGTTAACTCTGACGAGTGGGGCCGGCCATTGGACCTGACTGGTGGGGTCGCATTGAAGGGTACTTCCTTGATCGTTGCTTACTCACGTGTGGGGCTGGATCTAGAAGTGAAACCAGATCGAGCCACTCCGCCGCCGTCGTGCCGCCTCCATCGTCTGCACCTTCCTACCCTAGTCCACCCCTGCCGCCGTCGTGCCCTCCGCCACATTTACCCCTAACCCCATCTGGATGGATATAGGAGAGGATTGGGTGGAATCGGCGGCGGATAATTCATGGATTACCCCTGGGTAAGCATCGTTGCCTCTTTAATTGATGCGTTGATTGGTTTGTTAGGTCGTATTTGACCGGTGGTCGCGTGAGTTTTTCCAATTTTGCTGGCCTAACTCGCACCTTTATTTGGTAATCCAATAGGATTGATCCTGCACTTGCTTTCTGGCTGGCAGTTATAATGGAAGTTAGTGTGCTACGTGGTACAAAACCGCATTTGATGACTAGATTTATCTATCTGAAGGTGGTAGAAACCAGCATTTCTTTCAAAGCTTTGCGAGATGCAATCAATTCTCCTCCATATGGGTGGACTGAAGCCGATGTTGTTGAACTCAAATATTTCAACAGTATCAAGCAAAAAATGGTCCCACTAACTTGCGACAAGCATCTGGGATTGTTATTCACTTTGAATGCTCAAAGCCGCTTTGGTAAAATTCTTGTCGAGGTGCTTCAACAATGGTGCAATGACCGGGACAGTGGGAAGGGTGTTGGGAAATCTTGTGTCTCTACTAATAGCGAGCGCCTCGGCACTCCTTGTAGGTCGAAACCAAGCAGAGCTAGTGGTTCTGAAAGTCACAATATGACTGTTGCCTCTTCTTGAGTCAATTCTCCTGTTGTCTCTTATGCGACCAATGTGGAACAAGATGCAGAGCCAGCCGAGGAAGTGCATCGGCTTGATGATGAGGATGAGAAGATGTACCGTGAACTTGTAGATAAAGTTAGCCAACAAGCAATGGAAGATGAATACCAGGAGGAACCAATCATCGGTGCTAGATTTGATGACACTGACGATGAAGAGAGGGAGGAGAACATTGACAACTTAGTAAATTAATATGATGGTGATGACATGCCAACAATTGAGTGGAACAGGGAAGATCCTCAACTTGCCGTCGACACCGTATTCCAGTCGATGGTGGACTGTCGTAATATAGTGACAACATTCCGCATTCTCACTGAAAATGATTACGTGGTTATCAGGAGTGAGCCAAAAAGGTTTACTGTTAAATGCCCATACACCAGGTGTAGATGGAAGTTGCATGCATAAAATATGTTGAGGAGCAAGGTTATTCAGGTTTGTGTGATTCTATTTTCAGATAATTGTGTTTGTCATCATTTCTTAATTGGGTTCCCTTTTTAATTTGTTTCAGATAAAAAGGAATGAACACCGACACACTTGTCCACCTGGTGGGGGAGGGGGAAAGGCTAAAACAAAGCTAGCAAAGACTAGGTGGGTGGCAGATGCAATCTTGGATTGGTTGAGACAAACACCAACACTTGGCCCAACAACACTCCATGGAAAGCTATTTGAGAAGTACAAGATTGACATTCCTTACATGAGGGTTTTTTATGCTAGGGAAATAGCTCTTGACATGATTAATGGTTCATGGAATGAGAGCTTTTAGTTGCTTTATACATATAAAGCTGAAGTGGAAGCTGCTAGTCCAGGGAGTGTTGTAGAGATTGACAAGCATACGATTAAATACAAAATAAAAGGAAAGTCATTTGAGAAGGAGTGCTTTAGGAGGGTTTTTGTTTGTTTTAAGGCTTGTTGGTAGGGGTTTCTGGATGGTTGCAAGCCCTATTTGGCCATTGATGCAACTGCTTTGAATGGAAGATGGAGAGGGAAGCTAGTGGCAGCTTCTGCAGTTGATGGACACAACTGGCTATTCCCAGTTGCATTTGGTGTGGTTGAGGCAGAGTCGGAGGAAAGTTGGGTCTGGTTTCTGCAGCAATTGCGCAATGTTATAGGTACACCCCAGGTTTAACTATACACACATATGCTTGCAAGGGTTTGGAGAGTGCAGTAGAAATTGTATTCCCTGAAGTTGAGCATAGAGAATGTATGTGATACCTAGCTCATAATTTCAAAAAGAAGGTCAAAGGTAAAATATATGATGAGAATCTATGGCCGGCATCATACACATGCAGTGAGAGGAAGCATGAGCACCATTTGAGAGTTCCGTATGCTTACAATCCTTTGGTGAAGGAGTACATGGATGCACATCATGCAAAGCTATGGTCTAGAAGAAATTCAATGAAATCAACAAAGTAGACTATGTGACCAATAACTTGGCAGAGTGCTTCAATGCAAAGATCAAGTCACTAAAAGGACTTATGTTGGGGAAAGCATTTGATATGATTAGGCAGATGATCATGATAAAAATGGCTCTTCGCAAAATAATTGCAGAAACACAATATGTTGGCCATTTCATGCTGCCATCTCTTGTTAAGGCATTGCATGCCAAGGCAAGAGGACTCAGAATGAAATGCATTCGATCTTCCACATACGAGGCAGAGGTAATATATATTGACAGTAAAGTAGGGAATGGAGATATCCAGTGAACCTAGCAACTAGGGAATGCAGTTGTAGGCAATGGCAGATCCGTGGAAATCTATGCATACATGCCCTACATCTCATGACTGTTATTGAGGGTGAAGAGGGTGAAGTTGATCAGTACATATCTGAATATTTCTCTGTTGCCAAATTTAGGGCTGCTTATGCTTCCAATATGCGTGCACTCTTGGGAAAAGACCAATGGAACATAGTAGATCCAAGGTTCATGCTCAATTCTCCTGTACTGACTAGACCACTAGGAAGACCAAGGAAAAATAGGTACAAAGCACGTGAAGAGGGCCGTGTTCCAAAACAACGTAAGTGCAGAAAATGTGGAACCATAGGGCACATTGCTAGGACTTGTACCAATGCAGTGGATGCATCATTTGGAGAAGAGGAACAATGTACAACACCAAACGCAGAGGAAAATGCAGTAGGAGAGGAGATTGCAACAATTGCAGAGGAGAATGTAGTTGAAACAACATGTGAATTTGAAGCCATGGCTTATGAAGGTTTTGAAGCCTTACAGGGTGATGAATAAGCTCTGGTTCCTTTCATCATTGTTGAGCATGCAAATGACCGAAAAATGGTCATCACTTGCTCGGGCAGTGCTCCATCAGCATCTCCAACCCCACCACCCCGAGTGAAGAGGAACAAGAAGTTGATTAAGCACCCTATCCCATTTAGGGAAACTAGGAGCAAGACGGTGAAGACATCCGGGCACACAAGAAGCAAGTCGAAAATTTGAATTTGAATTTTGAATGCTAGCCATAAACTTTGAGGTTTTAGGATTTGTGCTAAGGTTTTGTTATCAATTTGAACTTGAATGTGTAATAATGCTATTCGTATGATGATGTGTAATAATGCTATTTTAAATGTGTAATAATGCTATTTTGAATGTGTAATAATGCTATTTGTATGATGATGTGAAATTTGTCAATTTTGAATGCTAGTCAGGCAATATTTGTGGTGTGATGTTGCTATGTTTTATTTACCAAAATTTGAGGTAAAGTTTCTTTTTTATAGTGAAACTCGTAGCAATGAAAAATGTGTTAGAAATGAGCTCTAAAGCTAGGGTAAACGGCCCCATTTGTAATCAATTTATTTTGACCTTGTCTAAACGAGGCAAATATTTTTTAGTAGGAGCTATTCAATCTATATACTAGAGTGTTAATTCGAAATCTCAATATTTACTGAATTAAACTTCATATTTTGAAAATTTTATGTTTAAAAAGATGCTTTAATAGAAAACCATAAGAAAAATAGTTAAAATTCTGAAAAATGAAAAACTAAGTTCATATCCTTCTTATTCACTCAAAGATGAAGCTTTGGTGATTTTTCTGATTTTTTTGTAAACCTAAACCTCTCTCGCTCCCATCTTTTAACTCTATACATCATCATACGTGATACCTCATTTTTGTGAAGGGTTTTTTTAATTAAATATTCTAAAACAAAGTTTCTTATTTTTTGTCTAAGCCATGTCATATAACACGACATTATGCACATGTTTTACATTTTTTTGTTTTTTTGAATTAGTTCTGCCCATTTTAAGTTGATTGTGGTGCCTCAATTCAAAAATTGAATTTCCGCAAAATTATCCGTATACCAAGTTTATAATTTTTTATAGTTACCATGTCTTTTAAAACGATGACCTGCAAAGGTTTCATAATTTTTTCATTTTTTTGAATTAGTTATGGTTGGTCAAACCTAACATAACCCAGTTGACCGGCTCTAAACCCCGCAGCATCTCTCCAAACTCTAGTCTCGCTGCAGCCGTCTGATCATACCCTAGCTCCAAATTACAGCCGTCTGATAGGTTCTTCTAGAAGGAATTCCATTGGCACGCTCCTTGCCGTTAGATCGGTTGGGGATCCGCGTTGGTCGATCAGTTGGCCATCCGCGTCGTTGGATCGGTTGGCGATCTGCGTGCCCTCTCCTTCTCCATGCCAGAGACAGAGGAGCCACTCTGCCCACCATAGCCTCCCCTTTCTTCTGCTCCTTCTTCTACCTCGATGAAACCACCACTCATCTGTTTCTTCTTCTGCAGCAACGAGAGATGTCCAGCTCCACTTCAGTCTCTCACCCCTCGTGGCCCATGTATGGTCCAGTGCCCATGGTGCCATGTCCTGAATGCCCATGCACCGCACCATTGAGACAGTGGACCTCGAAGGAGAGCAAGAATGGGAACTATGGGCGTGACTTTGTGAAATGTGAAAGCAAGCGAGTGGGAAAGGTTAGATCTCATGATTTCGCTCTGATTTCCTTCATTCTTGATCTGAATTCTTTTTGTTTTTCCTCTGATTTCATTTCAGATCGTCGAGAAATGCAATCATTTTGAATGGATAGATGAGTACGTTACGAGGCTTCAACGGGAGGGCTTGCTTGGTTTGAAGGGGGCCGCAACCCGGGAGCTCATTCTACCGTCAGCCGTGGAGAACTTGATCTCTCATAGCGTTGCTCCAATAGTGGTGGATGTGGATTCGAAGGGGAAATTAAAGAAGATGAACTAGAATTTGAAGCAAATGATTGAATTGAAGAAACAAGCCAATCTGATATCTTTAGGATTTTATTTTTCTCTAGTTGCTATAGGACTTGCTTACTTGTTGGTCATCTCTCGTTAAGAGATGTTATTACTATGGTCTAAGCTTAAGCTTAAATGCTTAATGTGTGGATAGTATTCTTAATGGTGGTGTAAGCTTAAACTCTGTATCTGAATCCCTGAATCTATTTGGACTTGCATACTCGATCTCTGAATCTCTGTAGGTGTTCGTTTTCGACAATTTCAGTTTCTTCAGAACACACCAAGTGCAAGAAAACAAAACATGATTTGTTGGGCCCAACCTAAACCAAGATTTTGTTGGGTCATGGCAAGTGACTATGAAACCCCTCAACCCCCAAAGATAAAAGAGACCCACAAAAAACAGGGCCCAAAAATATTACACATGATGGCTCGGTTTTTTTCTGCTTCATTTATTTGATTGCTCTTTCATGCATTTTGGCGACCAACATTTCAAAAATTACCCACCAACATTTGATTATGTTGTTTCTAATAAAGGGTACGGCAATAAATAGTAGTCCACCAAAAGATAAAGGGTACAACAACATATAGCATAATTTAACACAAGCATAACACAAGCATAACATAGATATATAGATAAAAGTTCTTACATATAGCATAATTTAATACATCAACAATAATGATAAGTGCACCCTAAAGATAAAGGGTACGACAAGTTCACAGTACAAATTAACAAACGATACAATAATAGTAGAAATTAAAATCCCTAAAACACTAGGGCAACACGAGGGCAACACGAGGGCAACACCATCTTTAGTAGTCCTCCTCCATGCCGTTCTCGCTGATGTAGTAGGGGAGGCTGTGCATAGAGTTGAAGGTGGGGAAGATGCTCTCGACGTCGGTGAAGATGTTGTAGATTGTGAAGGCCATGAACTCACAGCCACACCAAAACACCTTCCCGAGAAGATAGAAAGTGTCAAAGCGGTTGGTGAAGTTCGCGAGCAGCACGGTCGGCGGAGAGGATCCATTTGGACACATGTCTTCCAGCCGGAACATGACCGGCGAGCCCGCCGGGAAGTGGCCAAAGCTCGCACAGAGGAACGCCTGGGCCAAATCCCTAGGACCCCTCCACCTTGAGATCGCCCACAAACGCAGCGTGGTCTCCACCACGGCGCCGGTGGGGTACCTCCTCTCCGGTAGAGTGGGTGGGAACTGGAAGGTGGGGCCATTGTACCGCATCTTCTCTACTCGCCTTGCCTCAAAACTGCTTTGGAGTTGGATGAAGAAGAGAAGGAGGAGCGAAGACGATGGAAGTTGTGGAGAAGAGACGGAGGGGTGGGTGGTTTAAATAGATGGATGGGCTCAGTATGCCATGGAATTTAATTGGCAACTGACTCGATGCGAGCCACTGAATCGAAGCCAGGCATTGAACCAAGATGCCAACCATTGAATCAGCAGACCGAGAAAGATGAAACAACGGCGGCGTCCCTCGACGACTCTAGCGTGGCTAAACCACGTGCTCCCTGGCGAGGAGAGCGAGGCGAGGAGATGCCAGACGCGTGCGCCTTGTGTTGCCGTTCTGAAACGATGCCGCTCTGAATCCAGGAGAAGCGAGAGGCGTGTGCACGCAGGTCCGTGGCTTCATGTGAGTATGTGGCGAGAAATGCCGGTTCGTGGCTGCATGTCAGTCCATGCCTACATGTCAATCCAGGAGACGCGAGGTGCGAGGCGATGAAGAAGAGAAGGTGGCGCCTGCACCCTGGCATCGCACACATGATGCGGAAAAGGTAGGTTACGTCCCTGGCAGCGCATGAGATGCGATGCAAGGAGGCGCGAGCGAGCCGAGGCAAGGCTACGTCCATGGCGGCGTGTGCATGCATGCAGAAAAAGCTACTGTCGCACGCATGCATAGAAAGCCCAGGCTGCATCCGCAACATACCACAGGCTGCACGGTCGCACGCATGCAAAACACGCCACGCTCCATCGACGGCATACCACAGTCTGCACGGTTGCTGATACGTCTCCCACGTATCTATACTTTTTGATTGTTGCATACTTGTAACAGCCCCAATGCAATTCTTCCCCTTCCTGTAATCTTTCCTGGTATGGCAACATTGTGTTGGTAATGAGTTCGTGGTTGAGCCCAATTGTGTCTTCATTTAGTGTGCATCATGGCATCTTGCATCATCTTTTGCCTGGCGTGTGATTTGAATTGTGAGTGCTTCAAGTGCTTTAAAATCTCTAGTGCAATAGGAAACTCTTCTCTCCTCTCCTAATTATTTTGAGGCAATCCTAGTTTCTGGTTTTGCCTAAACAAAAATGTTCCTCCTCTTTTAAAATATTCTTATTATTTATGGGGCAACCCTCTGGTCTTTACTTTGTTTTCTCCTTTTGTTTTATTTCAAAACGGAGTCTCATTTTATACAAAAGAGTTTTATTTTATTCTTCAAAAATGTCCAATCTATTTTTTAAAAAATTGGTGCATGTTTTAAGGAGCCCAAAAGTATTTTTTTAATTTATTTATTCTGTTTACTTCCGTTTATTTTTCCTCTCGCGTTATTTCAAAACCACCTTTATTTTTATCTTTTTTTCACGAAGCCTTTTCCTGTTTTTTAAAAGAGAGAGAAGCCCAGCCTGTAGCCATGTTGGGCCAAGGCCGAGTCGACCGTAGTACCCTAGCGCCAGGGAGAGAGCTCCTCGCTCGTTTCCCTCCTGCCGCCGCCGCCCCCTTCCTGACCCCCCGTCTCGTTCTCCTCGTCCCTCTCCTCCCCATCGTTCCCTCCAGCGCCGCCACGCATAGCACCCAGGAGCGCGTGCCCGAGGCCTCCAGCGCCGTCGCCCGAAGCCGTGCATCGCCCTGCTCATCCTCTGCGACCCCCCTCCTATCTTTCCCATCTCACCTCTCTTCCCATCTCGTTCTACAGGTCGCCGTGGTGTCCCCGAGCTCCGCCCGTCACCGGGAACCAGCGCCCTCGGCCGGATTTGCCCAAGCCCCGCTCGTCCTCGTCCCTCCCCCCTGCACGCCGCTGCGCTCAGCTCCTGGCGAATCGAGAGCCAGCGCTTCGACCCACCTCCCGTGCGCATTGACCATGCGAGGCCAGGTCGGGCTCGCGTCTGTGTACCAGAGAGCCCCAGCCGGCCGGTGCCGCGCTCCTACGCCAGCTCGAGGAGGAAACCACGGAGCTAGCCCCGTCGTTGCCCTATCCAGCTCGACCCGGGCTGGATCCATTCCAAGCGCCGCCTCTGTTGCACCGTTGCCTAGCCAATGCGCCTTCAGACCCACTCCAGCACTTTAGTGGCCCCTTTTCAAGCCAGGCAAGTCGCCGAAACCGAGACCTCCCCTAAACAAGAGCATCCGTGGATTGCCAAGTACCCTGCCTTCACAATCGTCAAGGCCGACGCTGCAACACATGAACAACTACGGGAAGCACTACCGTCGACCCCCGTAGATCGTGGATTCGCCAAGTTCCTCTCCAACCCGTGTACGACTACCGACGCCGAAGATCCGTGTACCACTACTTCCACGATGTCCACGACGACCCATGTTCACCTACACCGTAACGACCCGATCCGCCCGAACGCACGCTTCAAAGGTATAACCGTTGGAACGATGCCGTGGGCCGAATGCTTGTGATGAATGAATGAACCGTATGCTTGCACCATATATGTTGCTCATTGCACGTTGTACCTCTTTTGCCATGCCCCGACACATGGGAACCCGGTAACCGGGATCACCCCATCGTTCTTTGGCATGACACGCACGCACGCGCAATTCGTTGGCACCGGTATCTCATCGAGTTATCGGAACCGGAACGTTGCCGTGGCATCATTTCCGTTCTGACGCCATGGTTCCCTTTCTTTCACCATGGCGACACATGCTTCATATTCTTCTTGCCAATGTTGTTATGAACTTGTATGCATGTCGCATTCATGGCATAATATCGTGTGTTGCATGTTTCTTGTAACCGTAGCTCCGTTCAATGTTCTGCGTGTTAACCGACTAGTACGACGTGTAGTATCATGTGAACCTATTTTTTTGTCGTTTAACAAATATTTAAACGTGTTAGTTCAGATCTGGACAGAATTATAAATTGACATATGGGGTTATCTTGGAGATGCTATATTTTGTTTCCGGCCTCATTTAAAATGCCTAGATAGGTAGATTAATTTATGCTTCACCCCTTGCCATGTTAACAACATTTTAATATTGTCTTGTGCCTAAACGGGAGTGAACTAAGTAAATCAAATGTGGAGTTCCGTCAATATGCAACTCGTTGCATATTGAGCTTTGCTACCTCTTGAGCTTGCTTTGGTTTTCCCTTGAAGAGGAAAGGGTGATGCAGCATAGTAGCGATAAGTATTTCCCTCAGTTTGAGAACCAAGGTATCGATCCAGTAGGAGTATCAAGATGAGGCACCAATGTACCTGCGCAAAAACAAACAAACTTGCACCCAACGCTATAAAGGGGTTGTCAATCCCTTCATGATTATTTGCAAGGTGAGAACTGAAGGTGGAAAGTGCAACAAAGTAAAAGTGTAGATCTGAAAATATGATGTGAAGTAGACCCGGGGGCCATAGAGTTCACTAGAGGCTTCTCTCATGATAGCAAGTATTACGGTGGGTGAACGAATTACTGTTGAGCAATTGATAGAATCACGCAAAGTCATGATGATATCTAAGGTAATGATCATACATATAGGCATCACGTCCGAGACAAGTAGACCGATACTGTCTACATCTACTACTATTACTCCACACATCGACCGCTATCCAGCATGCATCTAGTGTATTGAGTTCATAACAAACAGAGTAACGCTTTAAGCAAGATGACATGATGTAGAGGGATAAATTCATGCAATATGATATAAACCCCATATTTTTACCCTTGATGGCAACAACACGATGCGTGCCTCGGTACCCCTTCTGTCACTAGGTGAGGACACCGCACGGTATGAACCCAAAACCAAGCACTTCTCCCATTGCAAGAATTATAGATCAAGTTGGCCAAACGAAACCCACAACTCGAACAGAATTACAAGGATACGAAATCATGCATATAAGAGATCAGAGGAGACTCAAATAATATTCATAGATAATCTGATCATAAATCCACAATTCATCGGATCTCGACAAACACACTGCAAAAGAAAGTTACATTGGATAGATCTCCATGAAGATCATGGAGAACTTTGTATTGAAGATCCAAGAGAGAGAAGAAGCCATCTAGCTACTAGCTATGGACCCGAAGGTGTGTGGTGAACTACTCACGCATCATCGGAGAGGCAATGGTGTTGATGAAGAAGCCCTCAGTGTCCGAATCCCCCCTCAGATAGGGCACCAGAACGGTCCCCAAATGGGATCTTGCGGAGACAAAGGTTGCGGTGGCGGAAAAGTATTTTCGTGGCTCTCTCTGGTGGTTTTGCATTTTTAGAGAATTTATAGACGGAAGAGGTAGGGCAGAGGAGCCACGGGGGGCCCACAAGCCTGCTAGGCCCGCCCCCCAGACCGGGGCTACGGGGCTTGTGACCTCCCCCGAGGTCCCCTGCCTTGGTTCTCAAGTCTCATGCGTATCTTCTGTTATGGAAAAAAATCATTCTGCAGGTTTTATTCCGTTTGGACTCCGTTTAATATTTTCCTCTGAAAAAGGTCAAAAACACGGAAAAAACAGAAACTGGCACTTGGCACTGAGTTAATAGGTTAGTCCCAAAAAAGATATAAAATAGCATATTCATGCATACAAAACATCCAAAGTTGACAAGATAATAGCATGGAACCATAAAAAATTATAGGTACGTTGGAGACGTATCAAGCATCCCCAAGCTTAACTCCTGCTCGTCCTCACGTAGGGAAGTGATAAAGACTGAATTTTTGATTTGGAATGCTACCTAACATATTTGTCCTTTGTAACTTCTTTCTTGTGGCATGAATTTTCAGATCCGTAAGATTCAAAACAATAGTTTACTATTGACATGAAAACAATAATACTTCAAGCAAACTAGCAAAGTAATCATGAACTTTTGAAATAACAAGGCCAAAGAAAGTTATCCCTACAAAATCATATAGTCTGGCTTTGCTCCATCATCCCCACACAACGAATTGAAATCATGCACAACCCCAGTATTGGCCAAGTAATTGTTTTCGCACTCTTACTTTCTCAAACTTTTTCAACTCTCACGCAATACATGAGCGTGAGCCATGGATATAGCACTATAGGTGGAATAGAGTGTGGTGGAGGTTGTGAGGCAAAAAGGAGGAGATGGTCACATTGGCTTGGCGTATTAATGGGCTATGGAGATGCCCATCAATAGATATCAATGTGAATGAGTAGGGATTGCCATGCAATGGATGCACGAGAGCTATAAGTGTGTGAAAGCTCAAAAGGAAAACTAGTAGGTGTGCACCCAACTTGCTTGCTCACGAAGACCTAGGGCAATTTTGAGGAAGCTCATCATTGGAATATACAAGCCAATTTATATAATGAAAATTCCCACTAGTATATGGAAGTGTCAAAACAAGGGACTCTCTAACATGAAGAACATGGTGCTATTTTGAAGCACAAGTGTGGAAAAAGATAGTAGCATTGTCCCTTCTCTCTTTTTTTCTCTTTTTTTTGTTTGGGCTCTTTGGCCTCTTTTCATTTTTTTGGTGGGCATCTTTGGCCTTTTTTTTATTTCCTCACATGGGACAATGCTCTAATAATGATGATCATCACACTTTTATTTACTCACAACTCAATACTTAGAACAATGATGACTCTAAAGTAAATGCCTCCGACAGTGTACCGGGATGTGCAACGATCTAGCTTAGCCTATGACTCGCTAGCTATCTTAGGATCATGCAATGGCAATATGAAAGTGACGACACAAGTCATAAGACGGAACGGTGGGAGTTGCATGGCAATATATCTCAGAATGGCTATGAAAATGCCATAATAGGTAGGTATGGTGGCTGTTTTGAGGAAGGTATATGGTGAGTTTGTGCACCGGCGAAAGTCGCGCGGCACTAGAGAGGCTAGCAATGGTGGAAGGTGAAAGTGCATTTATACCATGGACTCACATTAGTCATGAAGAACTCATATACTTATTGCGGAAGTTTTATTAGCAATCGAAACAAAGTGCTAAACACATACTCCTAGGGGAAGGGTTGGTAGGTGTTAACCATTGCGCGATCCCGACCGCCACACAAAGGATGACAATCAATAAATCAATTATGCTCCGACTTCCTAACATAGCGGTTCACCATACGTGCATGCTACGGGAATCACTAACTTCAACACAAGTATTTCTAGATTCACAACACCCTACTAATGTAACTCTAATATTACCAAATCCATATCTCAAAACTTAATTGCTAGGAATCAAACTTCTCTTACTAATCAATGCACTTGAATATGGAAGTTTTTATTATATCCTCTTTGGATGCCTATCATCTTTAGGACTACTTTCATAGCACACGCCAATTACCAAGTTACTGAGAGAGAGCACTCTCAAAAAGATATAAGGGAAGATCGAGAGTTTTTATTTCTACAAAATATGACACCGCCGTGCTCTACAAAGATTTAAGTGAAGCACTAGAGCAAAATTATCTAGCTTAAAAGATATAAGTGAAGTTCAAAGAGTATTCTAGCAAAATCACGATGAGTGCATATCCCTCTCAAAAAGGTGTGCAGCAAGGATGATCGTGACAAAACAAAATAAAAGACTCCTATAATACACGACGCTCCAAGCAAAACACATATCATGTGGTGAATGAAAATATAGCTCCAAGTAGCGTTACCGATGGATTGAAGACGAAAGAGGGGATGCCTTCCCGGGGCATCCCCAAGCTTAGGCTTTTTGGTGTCCTTGAATTTGGCTTGGGATGCCTTGGGCATCCCCAAGCTTAAGCTCTTTCCACTCTTTATCCCATTGTCCATGAGAACATCACCCAAAACTTGAAAACTTCACAACACAAAACTTAAACAGAAACTCATGATATCATTAGCATAAGAAAACAAACTACCAACTCTTTAGGTAGTGTAGTAAACTTGATTTATATTTATATTGAGGTTAGATTACTGTATTCTCACTTTTCCATGGCTAGTACCCCCGGATACTAACCATAGTTTCATCAAAATAAGTAATCAACACAACAAAAACAGAATTTGTCAAAACAGAACAGTCTGTGGCAATCTGTATATTTCGTATACCTCTGCTATCCCAAAAATTCTAATTTTTTTTGAAACTTAGGGAAATTTGCATATCAATCATCAGCAAAAAAAATCAACTCAAAATATCTTTCTGGATAGGAATTAAAAATAATTTCGTGAGCACAAAGTTTCTGTCTTTTTCAGCATGATTAAACAACTATCCCCAAAACTAATCATAAAGGTTCTACTTGGCACAAACACTAAAAAAACAAAAAAACACAATCATAACAGAATTAGGAAGGTGTGGGCACAACAAAACAGAAAGCAAAAAAGCAAAGATAAATTCATTGGGTTGCCTCCCAACAAGCGCTATTGTTTAACGCCCTTAGCTAGGCATTGATAATTCAATGATGCTCACATATAAGATAGCAATTGGACACGAAGAGAGCATCATGAAACATGTGACAAACATATCTAAGTCTAACATAATTCCTATGCATAGGCATTTTATAGGAAAACAAATTGTCAAGACAACCAATAGTTACCATATGCGAGGAAGAAGGAAGAGACAATAGCAATCTCAACATAACGAGAGGTGATTTAGTGATAACAATTACATGTGGGATCATATTCAAATTCAAAAATATAGCTATCACATAGGATATTCTTTTCATGATCCACATGCATGCAAAGTTGACGCTCTTCAAAAATAGTGGGATTATCATCAACTAAAGTCATGACTTCTCGAAACCCACTTTCAATATTATTGCAAATATCATATTCATCATGAGGCTTAAACAAATTTTCAAGATCATAAGAAAAATCATTACCCCAATCATGATCATTGCAACAAGTAGTGGACATAGCAAAACTAGCATCCCCAAGCTTAGGGTTTTGCATATTTTTAACATGATTGACATTAATAGAATTCATAGTGAAACCATTGCAATCATGCTTTTCATTCAAGGAGCCCTCGTGGATCACTTCATAAATTTCTTCATCACAATTTTCAGATTCACGCATCTCAAGCAAAACTTCAAAAAGATAGTCAAGTGCACTCAACTCACTAGCAATTGGTTCAACATAATTGGATCTCTTAAAGAGATCAGCAAGTGGATGAGGAATCATATCAATAGATTTTCAGCAAGCGAAGATGCAAGCATGTTGAAGGCACATAGCACACAAGCAAAGGAAAGGCAAACGAAAAAGGAAAATATTTTTGTATTTTTTTTCAGAAGTGGGGGAGAGGAAAACGAGAGGCAAAAGGCAAATAATGTAAATGCAAGAGATGAGTTTGCGATAGTTACTTGCATATGATTCACTTTGAATACTCCCCGGCAACGGCGCCAGAAATTGGCACGTTGACGGGAGAATATTCTTGACTTGATCCTCCCCGGCAATGGTGCCAGAAATTGGCACGTTGACACGAGACTATTCTTGACTTGATTCTCCCCGTCAACGGCGCCAGAAATTCTTCTTGCTAGCTCTTGAGCTTGCGTTGGTTTTTCCCTTGAAGAGGAAAGGGTGATGCAGCACAGTAGCGATAAGTATTTCCCTCAGTTTGAGAACCAAGGTATCGATCCAGTAGGAGTATCAAGATGATGCACCAATGTACCTGCGCAAAAACAAACAAACTTGCACCCAACGCTATAAAGGGGTTGTCAATCCCTTCATGATTATTTGCAAGGTGAGAACTGAAGGTGGAAAGTGCAACAAAGTAAAAGTGTAGATCTGAAAATATGATGTGAAGTAAACCCGGGGGCCATAGTGTGCACTAGAGGCTTCTCTCATGATAGCAAGTATTACGGTGGGTGAACGAATTACTGTCGAGCAATTGATAGAATCGCGCAAAGTCATGATGATATCTAAGGGAATGATCATACATATAGGCATCACGTCCGAGACAAGTAGACCGATACTGTGTGCATCTACTACTATTACTCCACACTTTGACCGCTATCCAACATGCATCTAGTGTATTGAGTTCATAACAAACAGAGTAACGCTTTAAGCAAGATGACATGATGTAGAGGGATAAATTCATGCAATATGATATAAACCCCATATTTTTACCCTTGATGGCAACAACATGATGCGTGCCTCGGTACCCCTTCTGTCACTAGGTGAGGACACCGCACGGTATGAACCCAAAACCAAGCACTTCTCCCATTGCAAGAATTATAGATCAAGTTGGCCAAACGAAACCCACAACTCGAAGAGAATTACAAGGATACGAAATCATGCATATAAGAAATCAGAGGAGACTCAAATAATATTCATAGATAATCTGATCATAAATCCACAATTCATCGGATCTCGACAAACACACCGCAAAATAAAGTTACATCGGATAGATCTCCATGAAGATCATGGAGAACTTTGTATTGAAGATCCAAGAGAGAGAAGAAGCCATCTAGCTACTAGCTATGGACCCGAAGGTGTGTGGTGAACTACTCACGCATCATCGGAGAGGCAATGGTGTTGATGAAGAAGCCCTCCGTGTCCGAATCCCCCCTCCGGCACGGCACCAGAACGGTCCCCAGATGGGATCTTGCGGAGACAGAAGCTTGCGGTGGCGCAAAAGTATTTTCGTGGCTCTCTCTGGTGGTTTTGGATTTTTAGAGAATTTACAGGTGGAAGAGGTAGGGCAGAGGAGCCACGGGGGGCCCACAAGCTTGCTAGCCCCCCCCAGGCCGGGGCTAGGGGGCTTGTGACCTCCCCCGAGGTCCCGTGCCTTGGTTCTCAAGTCTCGTGCATATCTTCTGTTATGGAAAAAATCATTCCGCAGGTTTTATTCTGTTTGGACTCCGTTTAATATTCTCCTTTGAAAAAGGTCAAAAACACGGAAAAAACAGAAAATGGCACTTGGCACTGAGTTAATAGGTTAGTCCCCAAAAAGATATAAAATAGCATATTCATGCATACAAAACATCCAAAGTTGACAAGATAATAGCATGGAACCATAAAAAATTATAGATACGTTGGAGACGTATCAAGCTTCACTTAATGCGTAGTGTTTGATTGTGGTGAATTGCCTTGCCGTGCTTTGCATAATTAACCGAACATGCATCATATGTATTGTGCATCATATCATGCATTTGTTGTGGTGTTACCGTGTGTTGATTGTTGTTCCGGATTGTTTCTTCCCGATAGAGTTCCGCAAGCGTGTCGGAATTTGAGGATCCGTTCAGCTACGTTGGTTCGTCTGCTTCACGGAGTCGTTCTTCTTCCAAGCGGGATCTCAGGCAAGATGACCATTTCCCCAGATGCCATTAATATCATTTCCATGCTAGTATTATCGTTTCTGTCGCTATGTCTCTTTGCCTACCACATGTTAAATATCAGCCTCCCAACATTGCCATGAAAACCTTCAACCTGTTCACAACCTAGCAAACCACTGATTAGCTATGTTACCGCTTGCTTAACCATGTATTAGCGTTGCTAGTTGCAGGTGAAGTTTCTTCCATGTGACAACATGGGTTCATTGTTATATCACCATACTAATGCTATTTAATTTAATGCACCTATATACTTGGGAAAAGGTGGAAGGCTCGGCCTTTCTAGCCTGGTGTTTTGTTCCACCTTTGCCCCCTTAGTTTCGGCTACCGGTGTTATGTTCCATAATTGAGCGCTCCTAACACGATCGGGGTTGTTATTGGGACCCCCTTGATAATTCGTTTTAGATTAAAGCTGGTCTGGCAAGGCCCAACGTTGGTTTTACAATTGCCTAATAACCTAATAAAATTGCATAGGGACTTTCCCGGACCCCGAGGATAATTAATCAACCCCCGGGCCAGTGCTCCGCATGTGTGTTGGTCCACCCACCTAGTAGTCGGCGGTGCCACCTCGGGGCAACTCGAGCGTTTGGCTACCGTACACTATGCATAGACAGTGTGTCCTGAGAACGAGATACGCGGCTCCTATCGGGTTCGTCCACACACCAGGTGGCCTTGCTGGATTAGTTTTACCTTTGACGAAATATCTTGTGCATCGGGATTCCGGTGATGCTTTGGGTAATCTCAGAGTTGAGGTTTTCCACTAAGGAGTCCAACGAGATTGCGAGCTTCGTGGTCGAGGATTTCTATGCGGCTTGTGGTAATTTGTGATGGACTAGTTGGAGCACCCCTGCAGGGTTAAATCTTTTCGGAAAGCCGTGCCCGCGGTTATGTGGCAACGTGGAAACTTTGTTTAACACTGGTTCTAGATAACTTGAAGTTAACTTAATTAAAACTTGTCAACTGAGTGTGTAACCGTGACTGCCTCTTTCGTGAGCTCCTTCTCCGATCAAGGACACGGTGGGGTCATGTTTGATGTAAGTAGGTGTTCATGATCATTCATTTGATCATCAGTAGTTCACGTCCATTATGCGTAGATCATCCCCCTCTTTATTCTTGTACTCGTAAGTTAGCCACCTCATATATATATATATGCTTAGACGCTTGCTGCAGCCTCACCCCTTAACCATACCTCACCTATTAAGCTTTGCTAGTCTTGATACCTTTGGAAATGAGATTGATGAGTCCCCTGTGGCTCACAGATTACTACAACACCAGTTGCAGGTACAGGAAAAGGTTACTTGACGCGAGCGCGTTGATTGTTCATTTGGAGTTGCTTCTTCTTCTTCATCTTCTTCATCGATCTAGGATGGGTTCCAGGCTGGCAGCCTGGGATAGCAGGGATGGACGTCGTTCTTTTCTCGTTTGCTTTCGTCCATAGTCGGACCCTGCTCTTCTTCATGATGTTTATGTATTGTACTGATGTGACTCTCGTGTAGCTTGTGGCGAGTGTAAGCCAATTCCATATATCTCATCTTTTCAGTACATGTACTTGTAACGATATCCATTCTTGCGGAACGACGAGATGCGCTTCTATCCTGGACGAGGCCCTCGTGCCAAATTGAGGATAGGATCGCATCTTGGGCGTGACAATACTATTATAATATCTCTTTTGGATGTTTTATATGCATTAATATGCTATTTTATATTATTTTTGGGACTAACTTATCAATCTAGAGCCTAGTGCTAGTTTCTGTTTTTTTTCATGTTTTTGACTATTGCAGATAAGGAATATTTAAGGGGTCTTAACGGAATAAAATCTCGGGAACGATTTTTCTTGGACCAGAAGAAACCTGCCACACTTGGAGAAGGGGGCTGGAGACCTGTAGGGAAACGACAAGCCTACAAGGCGCTCCCCTGGCTTGTGGCCCCCCTGCAGCTCTCCTAACCCTAATCCTTGGCCTATAAATTACCAAATATTCCCCCATTACCAAAAAATAGATAAAAAAATACTTTTCCACCGTTGGGATCCTCTATTCCCGTGAGATCCAATCTGGGAGCCTTTTCTGGTAATCTGCCGGAGGGGGAATCAATCACGGAGGGCATCTGCATCAACTCCATTGCCCCTCCGATGATGCGTGAGTAGTTCACCACAGACCTACGGGTCCATAGCTAGTAGCTAGATGGCTTCTTCTCTCTATTTGTTCTTCAATACCATGTTATTTATGATCTTCATGGAGATCTATCCGATGTAATACTCTTTTGCGGTGTGTTTGTCGAGATTCGATGAATTGTGGGGTTATGTTCAGATTATCTATGAATATTATTTCAATCTTCTCTGAATTCTTATATGCATGATTTCATATCTTAGCAAGTCTCTTCGAGTTATTGATTTGGTTTGGCCGACTAGATTGGTAATTCTTGCAATGGAAGAAGTACTTAGTTTTGGGTTCAATATTGCGGTGTCCTCACCCAGTGACAAAGTAGGGGTAGCAAGGCACGTATTGCATTGTTGCCATCGAGGATAAAAAGATGGGGTTTTCATCATACTTCTTGAGTTTATCCCTCTAAATCATGTCATCTTACCTAATGCGTTACTCTATTCTTCATAAACTTAATACTCTAGATGTAGGCAGGAGTCGGTCGATGTGTAGAGTAATAATAGTAGATGCAGAATCGTTTCGGTCTACTTGACACGGATGTGATGCCTATATGAATAATCATTGCCTTATATATCTTCATAATTATTCACTTTTCTACCAAGTGCTTGACAGTAATTTGTTCACCCACCGTATTATTTTCCTTCATGAGAGAAGCCTCTAGTGAAACCTATGGCCCGTGGGTCTATTTCCCATTTTATACTTCCAGATCTATAAACCAAAAATACCAAAGATATATTGCTGCCATTTATTTACTTTTGTTTTACTTTTAGTTCTAGCAATCCTTTATCTATCTCTATCAGATCTCATCCTTGCAAATAACCGTGAAGGGATTGACAACCCCTTTGAGCGTTGGGTGCAAGAATTTGATTGTTTGTGTAGATGTTAAGATTGGGGCCTTGCTTGTTCCTCCTACTCGATTGGTACCTTGGTTCTCAACAAACTGAGGAAAATACTTATCTACTTTACTGCATTACCCTTTCCTCTTCAAGGGAAAACCAACGCAAGCTCAAGAAGTAGCAAGGATTTTTGGCGCCGTTGCCGGGGAGGACACATACCAAGATCAAGCCTACCAAGTACCCATTGATACATCTCCAACGTATCTATAATTTCTTATTGTTCCATGCAATTATATTATCTGTTTTGGATGTTTTATATGCATTAATATGCTATTTTGTATTATTTTTGGGACTAACCTATTAATCTAGAGCCTAGTGTCAGTTTCTGTTTTTCCATGTTTTTGAGTATTGCAGATAAGGAATATTAAACGGAGTCCAAACGGAATAAAATCTCCGAAATGATTTTTCTTGGGCCAGAAGACATGTGCGAGACTTGGAGAAGGGGGCATGAGACCTGCCGGGAGGCAACAAGCCTGCAGGGCGCGCCCAGGGGGGTGCGCCCCCTGGCTTGTGGGCCCCTTGCAGCTCTCCTAACCCTAATGCATGGCCTATAAATTCCCAAATATTCCCCCAATACCAGAACGAGACCAAAACATACTTTTCCGCCACCGGGAGCCACTGTTCCCGTGAGATCCAATCCGGGAGCCTTTTCCGGTAATCTGCCAGAGAGGGAATCGATCACAGAGGGTATCTACATCAACTCTATTGCCCCTCCGGTGATGCGTGAGTAGTTCACCACAGACCTACGGGGTCCATAGCTTGTAGCTAGATGGCTTCTTATCTCTGTTTGTTCTTCAATACCATGTTCTTCTTGATCTTCATGGAGATCTATCCGATGTAATACTCTTTTGCGGTGTGTTTGTCGAGATCCGATGAATTGTGGGTTTATGTTCAGATTGTCTATGAATATTATTTGAATCTTCTATGAATTCTTATATGGATGATTTCATATCTTAGCAAGTCTCTTTGAGTTATTAGTTTGGTTTGGCCAACCAGATTGGTAATTCTTGCAATGGGAGAAGTGCTTAGTTTTGGGTTCAATCTTGCGGTGTCCTTACCCAGTAACAAAATAAGGGTAACGAGGCACGTATTTCATTGTTGCATCGAGGATAAAAAGATGGGGTTTTCATCATATTGCTTGAGTTTATCCCTCTACATCATGTCATCTTACCTAATGCGTTACTCTGTTCTTCATGAACTTATATTCTAGATGCAAGCGGGAGTCGGTCGATGTATGGAGTAATAGTAGTAGATGCAAAATCGTTTCGGTATACTTGACACAGATATGATGCCTATATGCATAATCATTGCCTTGGATATCTTCATAATTATTCGCTTTTCTATCAATTGCTCGACAGTAATTTGTCCACCCATCATTTTATTTTATTTCATGAGAGAAGCCTCTAGTGAAACCTATGGCCCCCAGATCTATTTTCCATATTTACTTTCACGTATGTAAACCAAAAATACCAAAAAAATATTGGCGCCATTTATTTACCTTTGTTTTACTTTTAGTTCTAGTAATCTTTTATCTATCTCTATCAGATCTTATCCTTGCAAATAACTGTGAAAGGATTGACAACCCCTTTTTAGCGTTGGGTGCAAGTGTTTGATTGTTTGTGTAGGTGCTAAGATTGGGGCCTTGCTTGTTCCTCCTACTGGATTGATACCTTGGTTCTCAACAAACTGAGGGAAATACTTATCTACTTTGCGGCATCACCCTTTCCTCTTCAAGGGAAAACCAACGCAAGCTCAAGAAGTAGCAAGAAGGATTTCTGGTGCCGTTGTCGGGGAGGATACATAGCTAGATCAAGCTTACCAAGTACCCGTCACAAACTCATCTCTTGCATTTACATAATTTTCCTTTTGCCTCTCGTTTTCATCCCCCCCACTTCACAAAAGTTTTCCATTTTATTCGCCCTTTTTTCGTTTGCCTTTTTGCTTGTTTTCTGTGACGCCCTCGGTTTAATCGTACGCTAATCATTCACACAAATGCGTACGATCAAACCCAAGGACTCACGGGAAGATATCACAACACAACTCTAGACACAAATAAAATAATACAAGATTCATATTACAAGCCAGGGGCCTCGAGGGCTACAATACAGAAACTCGATAAACACACGAGTCAGCGGAAGCAACAATATCTGAGTACAGACATAAAACATGGGGTGCCTTAGAGAAGGCTAGCACAAAGCATACAACAATCGAACGAGGCGAGGCCTCCTCCTGGGAACCTCCTAACTACTCCTACTTCGTCGGCCTCCACGAAGAAGACACCATCAGGGGAAGACGTCGGCAGGAAACTGCATCTCCTAGGCTCCATCATCTGGACGCAGCAACGGATAAAGGGGACAAAGGGAGAGCAAAGCAACGGTGAGTACTCATCCAAAGTACTCGTAAGACTTACATCAGAACTATTCTATGTATGCACCAGTATCAAAGAAAGGGGGGGTTATATGTGGACTGACTACAGCAATGCGAGAATAGAGAGAGAAGGCCTAGTCCTATCGAAGACTAGCATCTTCACGGTCTTGCAGCAATAGACGAGAATAGAGCAGGGTAACTCAAATAATAGTCATATTGTTGTAGCAATATTAAAGTGAGGTCACACCCAGAGAACCTCCCTCGACTCCCTGCGAGAAAGCAATACCGAGGCAACTAATTCCAGTTAAGTAACAGTTGTAGTTGTATAAGATCAGGGCACAACACCAAGTCGTCCTGTAACCGTGGACAAGGCTATTCGAATAGTTAATTTTCATCCCTGCACGGGTGCACCACATGTCCCGTCACGCTCGATAACACTCTGGCCGGACACACTTTTCTGGGTCCCGCCCGGCCTCGTAATATCGACATGTCGCAGCCCCCCCTAAGACTAATCAGAGAGGCCAGCCCGCCGGTCTAACTCCTAAGCACAAAGGGTTCATGGGCCCAGTTCCCCGTCACGCTCCTGCACATGGCGTGGGCGGCCGACGTCAGTCCTAGCATCCCTTAATCACAAGCCCGATGCATCTCGAGACCACTCGGGCGCGCGCCGCTACATTGCTGACATCTGAAAAGCTTCGGCTGATACCGCGACGCCGAGTACCCATAATTCTTCCCATGTAGCCGGTTAGTGCGAAAAGGTCTCCAACCAACCCAGATCAAATACCATAATCCATTATCATTTTAATTAGGCCATCAACACAATCTCGTGGGAATCCACCCGTCTATCAACTAAGCACCATTGATCCGAGTAACCTGGTCGAGTAACTGTGTGGTTGTAACATCGGGGGGAATCCGAGGTATCACCCTCGTTGGATTCCGAACGATGTAGCCGTCAAGGTGGGCTTAGAGGAATCACCCTCGGGGGTCCCACACTTGAGGGGTTGCACGACAGAGGCATCGTCGGGAATGGTGAAAGAGGAATCACCCTCGATAACCACGACCGGCTAGCTATACTACAGAGATATCATCAGGAGTACTTAGCGAGGTGTCACCCTCGGTACCCGTAGTAACTGTGTAGTGTCGTACAACTATGGGGGGTGTATGTGTTGTGTCGGGTATGGCTCGTCGATGAGGGAACAAGATTTGAAATCAAGCATGGCAACTGGACTACGGGGTCAGAGGGGATGACTGCTCCACCTATACTAAGCAGATTTGAAGATACAGTGCTGAAAGTAGCAGTTCGTCAAAAATAGGCCATGCATCAGATATAGGAGGTAACTACAATAGTAGCAAAATACTAATGCAAGCAGTAGGACTGATCAAGGGGGTTTGCTTGCCATGCTGCTCTGTGGCAAAGGACTGATCGACATGGTCGTAGATGTACTCGTAGATGTACTCGGCAGCAGCGTCAGTCTCGGGGTCTACCGGTAAGAAGAGGGGGAAGAAACAATAAATAACTGCAACGGTGCAACACAATGCATGACATGGCAAGATGTAGGCTAGACATGAGCTAACGCAGCAACATCTGTCATAGACGGGTCGGAAGAATATCGGATGATATTTTCCGGGTCTCTGGCTTCTACCGGTCAGATGGAAAACGATGGAAAAGTTCCACATTTGCTATGCTAGGGACGCGTGACAGACGAATGGACCGTGTATCCCGGTTCGTCTCGTTCTGCTGATCAACTTTCATGTTGAAATTATTTTGATCTCACTTACGGATTATTTTATATTAATTTTTAAAGTTTTATTCAATATTTAGGAATTAAAACATATTTAATTAAATTGATTAAATGCAATTATGACATCAACATGATGTCATGCTGACATCAGCAGTTGACTGTCAACTGACCAGTGGGTCACGCGTGTCATAGACACAATTTATTAACTAAGTTTAAATATTAATAAATCATATTAATTTAGTGGGGGACTCACGTGTCATACTCTAATAGGATAATTATTTATTTATATTAACAGATTACCAATTTATCTATTTAATTAATTAACTAATTAATTAAATAATATATCTAATTATTTATTTATTAAAAATCTATTTTTATTTTTACATTTTCATTTTCATTTTTCTTCAAAGCGTGTGGGACCTCCGTGTCATAGACAGCGGGGTGGAGTGGCCCCACAGGTAAGTGGCATAATGGCACACACACAAACCACACACACACACACACATCTATACATAATGCATTATTTTATATACCTGCATACATACATAGTAATACATACATAGATATCTAATACACACACATTTTTATTATTATTCTCTCTCTTGTAACATCTCTGTGTACAACTCTCACTGCTCTTCTCTCAACAGAGAGAGGAAGGTGACAACCCCACCTCCACCTGCATGAACCTAACGGCGCCGGCATGCAGCGGCGTTCGTCGGAACGGATCCGGAGGGGAGAGAGGAGAAGAGGGGGTGTTCTCACCGAGCCCGTAGAGGTGCAAAGCGGGCTCGAGGGAGGGCGACGGCCGATGTGGTGCTGTAGTCCGGTGAGGCGGATCCGGCGGTGGTGAAGTTTCGGTGACGGAGGCGGTCGGTGCGGATCCGGCACGGGGCCGGTGTGGTTCCAGCGTGAGGGGGAGCGGAGGCGTCGCCGGCGTGGCGGCAGCCGGCGGTTCCGGCGCGTTGGGGGGAGGGAGCCACCGATGGAGGAGGTCGGCAGAGGTGAGGGGCGAGTGGTGGCCGACGGGAGGAGGTGCAGGGGGACGACGGGGACGGTCGATCCGGCGTGATGGTGAGATGGTGGCCGGCGAGGCGACGCGGGGCGCCGGCAGCGTCGTGACGTGGGGGCGCTGGATCGGTGCACGAACCAGATCGATGAGAGAGAGAGGGAGGGCACAGGGGGTTCAGTCGAGGGGGGAAGCTCGAGGGGAGGGTGAGGCCAGGGAGGGCACTAGGACTCGGGGCGATTTGGGGTCGAGTGAGGGGCGAGAGGAGGGGGCTCGAGGGGTAGAGAGCGCTCGCTAGGGCTCGTGGGTGCCTCTCGTTCGAGGGGAACGAGGGGAGTGGGGGGGTTACGAGGGAGGATGTGACCGTGGGGGGGCTCTGGGCTCTCGGTGGAGTGGTGGGGCTCGGGGGTGAGCGAGAGCGGGGGGGTTAGGTGGCGGGGAGCGGGATGTCGGTCGGGGGGGGGGGGGTTGGTGGTGATCCGGGGCTAGCGGGGGTAGGTGGGGAGGCCCGAGAGACGGGGGCGCTCGTGAGGAGGGGCTCGGGTGGATGGGTGGCGGCGGCCACGGGAGTGGGGATGGGAGCGGGAGCATTAGGGTTAGTCGGTTAGGTGGCGAGGTGGGCTGTTGGGTGCTGGCCAGTTGGGCCAGGGGGGTTTAGTCTTTCCCTTTCTTTTATTTTTTTAATTTTATTTTGTTTTTACACATATAGCTCATGTTTTAATCATATAGGGATTGTAGTAACTTCAAAATGCCCGGTTAACTTTATAACTTATTTAGGAAGATTTTAATAACTTCCCCGACAATTTTTATTTCAAACATTATAAAACTTTTCCCGTTTGATTTATTTTTAAACTTTGAACTTCGACTCGGTTTCGACTATCACGAGATCAACAATAGAATCAAAGTGATGTGGCATCCTTTGCATAGATTTACTGTAGTTCAAGTACCGAGATTACTATAGTCTAATCCGGGGATGTCAAAACTCTCCCCTACTAACAAGAATTCCCGTCCCGAGAATTAAGAGGTAGAAGGAACGAGCTCGGGATATTCATCACGAAGTGATCCTCGCGTCCCCAAGTGGCTTCATCTTCAGAATGATTTGACCACTGCACTTTAAGGAACTTGGTGACTTTGCGACGAGTCTTACGTTCATCTTGGTCGAGAATGCGGCCCGGATGCTCTTTATAAGAGAGGTCTTGTTGCAGCTCAAGCATATCATGATCCACTAGTCGAATATGATCCTTGAAGCAGCGGCGGAGCTGAGACACCTCGAAGACATCGTGAACCTAAGAAAGGTTCGCTGGCAGTTCCAATTGATAAGCCACTCTTCCACGCCCTTCGAGAACAGTGAAGGGACCAATATAGCAAGGAACCAACTTGCCCTTGATCATAAATTAAGTACACCTCTCATTGGTGTGACATGAAGATAAGCCTTTTCGCCAGGTGGATAGACCATATCTTGGTGATGACGGTCATACTGACTCTTCTGACAAGACTGAGCAGCCTTAAGATTCTCATGAATAATGCGGACTTGATCTTTAGTATGTTGGATAATAT
The DNA here is from genome assembly GCF_904849725.1 of Hordeum vulgare subsp. vulgare. Taxonomy (NCBI): domain Eukaryota; kingdom Viridiplantae; phylum Streptophyta; class Magnoliopsida; order Poales; family Poaceae; genus Hordeum; species Hordeum vulgare. The sequence continues at coordinate 461,806,044 of NC_058524.1, forward strand.
CCGGACCGAAGAGTGATCGGTCCATTGAATGGTGGCTCGAGAATTTCATACGAAGCCAAGTGTAAAGGATACCTTGGAGTCAAATGATGTACGGGAGATTTAGGTTTCAATCCTATGGAACTTTGGGTTATGGGTCCACCATGTGGGCCGAGAGTAGGCATAAGGGTGACATATTATACGATCTTGGTAGCAAGACATGTCAGGGGTGAACCCGTCAGTTATGTCGGCAACAACGTCGGTACCAAGGACGGGGGACGACTAGAACCATTTTCCTGCTCGTTGAAACGAGGAGGACCAATAGGCAAAGTTCTCGTCCACCGACGGCTACCGGAATGTTATCTACAATAGCAACAAGGCCTTATTGACACAGTTGTATACCCAGATTTTTACCTTAGCAGGGAATTAACACTGCTTAGATAAGTTATGCCACAAGAAAGGTCAAACAGACCAATGGGAAGGTAAAATGTGTTCACACACACAAGTATTAGAGTATACCATTCCCGAGGAAAACATAGGGTACGGTATACATGATAGGTCATCAAGTACATAACCATTTTGGTAAAGAGGCAAGAAGAATCAAGATGTTTACCCATTCCACGTGGTTTGGATAATTTATCAGGAACAATTTAGCATTTCGCTTCCAATGTTCCTGTTGGAATTTGAAGTACCACATCCGTGCTTCGAGGTAGTATCAACATGGTCATCAGGTAAGGGTTGGACCAATGGGTACAAAAAGAGGATTCATGAGGAACAACTTATGAAATAAGTCATATAGTTTCCGCATGAATGGATGGCGAATCTTACATATGGAAGAATTTATAACAATAGGTCCTTTGGCCTGGTGCGTTGGAAAGACAACACCGTACTGATTTACCTCAAGACCAAAGTTATAATTATTGGGAAATGTTCCAACCAACATATCTGCCCGAGATTCAGATGTGATTGGCGTCGGGACGCCTCAGACTCAAGATGCCTGAGAAGAAAAGATGATGGTGCAGGATTCTCAGGATATGAACTACACAATCAATCCTTGGATCACGAGTTGGATTGTAAGACATATGAACACCATGTCAAGACATTCGTGCCCACATGGAATTCTTACAACGAAATGCAAGTGAGTTGTGATTTGAGAACCATCATCGAGGATAACAAGGCTGCATGTGTAAGTCTGGATTAGCTCTTATGAAGGAACTTATTTTCCTTGATCAAATCAGTCAGTGGCTTGGTGTGCTAAGCAAGTTATATGCAGTGAGGATAGCAAATCTTCAAAACATATAACACTTCACACATGCGTGAATGACTTGGGATGATCCTAGAGAAAGCACAACAAAACTTTCACATATTCAGGTGGCAAGAATGCATGTAAACTTTGGGGAAACATTTCTGCTATCAAGCACATTCTTCATGAGCTAGGCACAAGGATAATGTTTTCAAGAGCTTCATCGCGGAACATGGACAAGTTGAGGGTGTGGCTGATGGGCTCATCAACAATCCCTAAAGATTTGGATATGGATGAACTTCCAATATGCAAAGGGACAAGGGGATAACATTTGTCAAGTCAAATGTTATAATGTTTTATGCTCAAGGGAACATTCACAATTAAACATTGGTCGAAGGGTGCACTCGGAAATACGGATGGAGTATCACAACCAATGTCAAAAATGATGAGTCAACACCCAACACACTAAGAATGAAACAATCCGTTGTTAACCTCAAGGCAATAGGGTTGCTAGAAGTATTGGAATCACACATCAGAGTTCACTTGTCGGTATACCGGTTAGAAACAACACGGGACCAAGAAATGAATGGTGATGGCGAGAAGTATTACTATATCAAGAATTCTTAAGAGGTGCAATGATGCTCACAACATTCTTGACATAAAGATGGTAATACACAAAGGTAGAAGATAACATAAGCTGGATAGCGAGGAACACACGGGACAACACAAAACACAAACATGTTTGTGTAGGAGGGAAGGAAAGAAGGTTGTCAGCGATAACACATATCATCGAGGGGCAAGGATGGTATTTATCATCATGCATTCGGTCGATACCCTGCAAGAGCTCGAGATGCTGATGATGATCACGACACATTTGTCGAGAAGCTTCACGAAGATGTAATCGATCAGCGACGACAGCAAGCAAGGGAATGATGAAGCAAGAGGTTGTCGGAATCACATATAAGACTGCTAGCTTAGACTTCAGATTGCCTTTCAGGACAACCAACATGATGTGGAAAACTCGATGTGAGCTTAACACATAGTTGGAAATGTGTTCCAGAGACGAAGGGCATAGATATCATGGTCAAGCTCCAACATGACGATGATGATATAGCTTAACAGCTTGGAAGGACATGATCGAGTACAAACTTGTAAGCCAAGTTGATTACTAAAAGTTGTTGGATCGCAATGTGTACTCGATTCAGTTATCGATGTACTTGCATGCTCAACAACTCAAGCACGAGGCACCTGGAATTAAGGAAAGTATCATAGTTGATGTGGAGCTCCCAAGAGGTTTTCATAGCTCCCGATATCCTCGAGCTACATCGAATAATACTCGGAGGTAGATCAACTTTAAGGTTTGGACCGGTGTGTTGGTATGAAGAAGACAAGTACTTTAACTCGTCTGAGAATGAAATCAACGTAGGACAACATGGTCGGAACCACGATTGTAAAGAACAAGATCACAGACACCAGATTTAAACCACAGAATGAACGATTATTGATATGAGAAGTTTCTATGATAGGATCAACGTCGTTTCCATGGGCATGAACACAAAGTTCAAGGTCGACTCCCACTTCATCAATGCATCACCTGCCATTTACTCCTCGCCTCTGATCAGGTTGTAGCTTGGAAAGATTATCTGGCAAAACCCCAGAAGAGCAAGACATCGTGAAACACTCTTCGGGTCATATTGATTTAGGAAGGCATAGGTTCAACCTGTCGGGGCATCTTAGGAACATATACTGCAAACTTCAAGAGTAATTAACACATGCTTGACAACAGGGTATGGCCAACAAAAGCATAGGATATAACTTATCAGAGGGAGAAGACACAATTTACCAATGGCATCATATGCCAGGGGATGCAATCACAAGAATTTTCGAAAGCAAAGGATGTCGTCGGATAACAACCCAGAATGAGTCTGACAGTCCACAAACGATCTGATGTGAGTATCGGTGCTCAATCAGAGGGAGATAGGATGCAATGCATCGGGTTATAGAACATCTGAAAAATATCAATACTTAATTACCAAAGGAATTAGGATTTCCAGGTTGGTGTATCATAATCAGATGCTCCGATCAAATACAAGTAAGTTGAATGGACTTAGATGGATAACCAACCAAAGTTGATTGTCAAGAACCAGCTCTGTCTGGAAGGACGTCTGAGCCGGAAGATAATTTATGAATATCAGCAGATGATTGTGCGTATTCACACAAAGGTAGAATCAATAAGATCACAGGAATTCACAAAGGAATTTAATGAATGCGGCTAGACAAATGGATTTAACCATAACACAAGCAGGTGAGAAGGTCAAGAGCAATAGGCTACAGGGGATTCCGAAAGATCAAATAGTAATTCGAAAACTCTCGAAACCCATGACAACTGATGATGAACGAATCCCCAATAAGATAATTCGTTACCTCTCGTAAAATAAGAGCAATTGGAGAAGAAAGTATGAACGACATTTGTATGCAGTCATCCATAGTGGTTGACGGAGGAAGGGAAATTGCAAGAGCGATGAGCACAAGTTCTCGAGAGAAACATCGGAGAGTATCATCAGAGTCTTCTGACGGATCAAGCCATTGTCTCGAATATGGGGCTCTCCGGGAGGAAATATTTATGAGAACCTAATGTTAGATTTAGTAAAATATTCAACCGGAAAGAGAAGAGAGAGTAGAAACTAGAGTATAGGAAAGGAGTAAAAGATACTAATACCACCCAATTGACATGTGGTCCCGTAAGCCACAACATGAGTGTTAGTAAAAAATTTCAAACACTAGACTCAACTTCGGCCAAGGAGTTGGAAAGGGGGCTACCTACAGGCAGTCGGCTCTGATACCAACTTGTGATGCCCTCGGTTTAATCGTACGCTAATCATACACGCAAATGCGTACGATCAAACCCAAGGACTCATGGGAAGATATCACAACACAACTCTAGACACAAATAAAATAATACAAGCTTCATATTACAAGCCAGGGACTCGAGGGCTAGAATACAGAAACTCGATAAACACACGAGTCAGCGGAAGCAACAATATCTGAGTACAGACATAAAACATGGGGTGCCTTAGAGAAGGCTAGCACAAAAGATACAACGATCAAACAAGGTGAGGCCTCCTGCCTGGGAACCTCCTAACTACTCCTATCTTCGGCGGCCTCCACGAAGAAGACACCATCGGGGGCAGACGTCGGCAGGAAACTCCATCTCCTGGGCTCCATCATCTGGACGCAGCAACGGATCAAAGGGACAAAGGGGGAGCAAAGCAACAGTGAGTACTCATCCAAAGTACTCGCAAGACTTACATCAGAACTATTCTATGTATGCACCAGTATCAAAGAAAGGGGGGGGGTTATATGTGGAGTGACTGCATCAATGCAAGAATAGAGAGAGAAGGCCTAGTCCTATCGAAGACTAGCATCTTCACGCTCTTGCAGCAATAGATGAGAATAGTGCAGGGTAACACAAATAATAGTCATATTGTTGTAGCAATATTAAAGTGAGGTCACGCCCAGAGAACCTCCCTCGACTCCCTGCGAGGAAGCAATCCCGAGGCAACTAATTCCAGTTAAGTAACAGTTGTAGTTGTATAAGATCAGGGCACAACTCCAAGTCGTCCTGTAACCGTGGACATGGCTATTCGAATAGTTAATTTTCATCCCTGCACGGGTGCACCACATATCCCATCACGCTCGATAACACTCTGGCCGGACACACTTTTCTGGGTCCTACCCGGCCTCGGAATATCAACATGTCGCAGCCCCACCTAAGATTAATCAGAGAGGCCAGCCCGCCGGTCTAACTCCTAAGCACAAAGGGTTCGTGGGCCCAGTTCCCCTTTGCACTCCTGCACGTGGCGTGGGCGGCCGACGTCAATCCTAGCATCCCTTAATCACGAGCGCGATGCATCTCGGGACCACTCGGGCGCGCGCCGCTACATTGCTGACATCTGAAAAGCTTCGGCTGATACCTAGACGCCGAGTACCCATAATTCTTCCCGCGTAGCCGGTTAGTACGAAAAGGTCTCCAACCAACCCAGATCAAATACACAAATCCATTATCATTTTAATTAGGCCATCAACACAATCTTGCGGGAATCCACCCGTTTGTCAACTAAGCACCATTGATCCCAGTAACCTGGTCGAGTAACTGTGTGGTTGTAACATCGGGGGGAATCTGAGGTATCACCCTCGTTGGATTCCGAACGATGTAGCCGTCAAGGTGGGCTTAGAGCAATCACCCTTGGGGGTCCCACACTTGAGGGGTTGCACGACAGAGGCATCGTCGGGAATGGTGAAAGAGGAACCACCCTCGATAACCACGACCGGCTAGCTAGGCTACAGAGATATCATCAGGAGTACTTAGCGAGGTGTCACCCTCAGTACCCGATAGTATCTCTGTAGTGTCGTACAACTAAGGGGGTGTATGTGTTGTGTCGGGTCTGGCTCGTCGACCAGGGATCGAGATTTGAAATCAAGCGTGGCAAGTGGACTACGGGGTCAGAGGGGATGACTGCTCCACCTATACTAAGCAGATTTAAAGATATAGTGCTGAAAGTAGCAGTTCATCAAAAATAGGCTATGCATTAGATATAGGAGCTAACTACAACAGTAACAAAATACTAATGCAAGCAGTAGGAAGAAAGACATAGGCGATATAGGAATGATCAAGGGGGGTTTGCTTGCCTTGCTTCTCTGCGGCAAAGGACTGATCGGCTGGGTCGTAAATGTACCCGGTAGCAGCGTCAGTCTCGGGGTCTACCGGTAAGAAGAGGGGGAAGAAACAATAAATAACAGCAACGGTGCAACACAATGCAAGACATGGCAAGATGCAGGCTAGACATGAGCTAAGGCAACAACATCCATCATAGACGGGTCAGAAGAATATTAGACGATATTTTCTGGGTCTCTGGCTTCTAGCGGTCAGATGGAAAACGATGGAAAAGTTCCACGTTTGCTATGCTAGGGACGCGTGACACACGAATGGACCGTGTATCCGGGTTCGTCTCGTTGTGCTGATCAACTTTCATGTTGAAAATATTTTGATGTGACTTACGGAATATGTTATATTAATTGTTAAAGTTTTATTCAATATTTAGGAATTAAAAACAGATTTAATTAAATTTATTAAATGCAATTATGACATCAGCATGATGTCATGTTGACATCAGCAGTTGACTGGTCAACTAACCAGTGGGTCCCGCGTGTCATAGACACAATTTATTAACTAAGTTTAAATATTAATTAATCATATTAATTTAGTGGGGGACCCACGTGTCATACTCTAATAGGATAATTATTTATTTATATTAATATATTACTAATTTATCTATTTAATTAATTAACTAATTAGTTAAATAATGTGTCTAATTATTTATTTATTAAAAACATATTTTTATTTTTACATTTTTATTTTCATTTTTCTTCAAAGCGTGTGGGGCCTCCATGTCATAGACAGCGGGGTGGACTGGCCCCACAGGTAAGTGGCACAATGGCACACACACAAAACACACACACACACACACATCTATACATAATGCATTATTTTATATACCTACATACATACATATCTAGTACACACACATTTTTATTATTATTCTCTCTCTTGTAACATCTCTCTGTACAACTCTCACTGCTCCTCTCTCAACAGAGAGAGGAAGGTGACAACCCCACCTCCACCTGCATGAACCTAACGGCGCCGGAATGCAGCGGCGTTCGTTGGAACGGATCCGGAGGGGAGAGAGGAGAAGAGGGGGTGTTCTCACCGAGCCCGTAGAGGTGCAAAGCGGGCTCGAGGGAGGGCGACGGCCGACGTCGTGTTGTAGTCCGGCGAGGCGGATCCGGTGGTGGTGAAGTTCCGGTGACGGAGGTGGTCGGTGCGGATCTGGCACGGGGCCGGTGCGGTTCCAGCGCGAGGGGGAGCGGAGGCGTCGCCGGCATGGTGGCGGCCGACGGTTCCGGCGCATTGGTGGGAGGGAGCCACCGATCGAGGAGGCCGGCAGAGGTGAGGGGCGAGTGGTGGCTGACGGGTGGAGGTGCAGGGGGACGACGGGGACGGTCGGGTTCGACGTGATGGCGAGATGGTGGCCGGCGAGGCGACGCGGGGCGCCGGCAGCGTCGCGACGTGGGGGCGCTGGATCGGCGCACAAACCAGATCGGCGAGAGAGAGAGAGGGAGGTGGATGACACACAAGCATAGGGGATCGATCGTAGTCCTTTCGTAAGTAAGAGTGTCGAACCCAACGAGGAGCAGAAGGCTCTGATAAACGGTTTTCAGCAAGGTAATAAGTGCAAGCACTGAAATTAGCGGTAACAAGTGATGGTGTGGTGAGGTGAAACGTACCAGGTGAAAAGTAACAAGTAGTAGCAACGGTGCAGCAAAGTGGCCCAATCCCTTTTGTAGCAATGGACAAGCCTGAACAAAGTCTTATAAGAAGTAAAGCGCTCCCGAGGACAAATGGGAAATCTGTCAAGCTAATTGTCATCATGTTCACATGGTTCGCGTTCGTTACTTTGATAGTTTGATATGTGGGTGGACCGGCGCTTGGGTACTGCCCTTACTTGGACAAGAATCCCACTTATTATTAACCCCTCTCGCAAGCATCCGCAACTACAAAAGAAGAATTAAGACAACGTCTAACCATAGCATTAAACTAGTGGATCCAAATCAGCCCCTTACGAAGCAACGCATAGACTTGGGTTTAAGCTTCTTTCACTCTAGCAACCCATCATCTACTTACTACTCCCCAATGCCTTCCTCTAGGCCCAAATATGGTGAAGTGTTATGTAGTCGACGTTCACATAACACTACTAGAGGAAAGACAACATACAACATATCAAAATACTGAACGAATACCAAATTCACATGACTATTAATAGCAAGACTTATCCCATGTCCTCAGGAACAAAAGTAACTACTCACAAACCATGGATATATTCATGACCAGAGAAGTAATGAATATTATAATGGATCTGAACATATAATCTTCCACCAAGTAAACCAACTAGCATCAACTACAAAGAGTAATCAACACTACTAGCAACCATACGGGTACCAATCGGCGTCGCGAGACGGCGATTGGTTGCAAGAGATAGACTAGGGTTTGGATAGGAGATGGTGCCGGTGAAGATGTTGATGAAGATGACTCCCCTCCTACGAGAGGAGTGTTGGTGATGACGATGGCAACGATTTCCCCCTCCGGGAGGGAAGTTTCCCCAGCAGGATCATCCTGCCGGAGCTCTAGATTGGTTCTGCTCAAGTTCCGCCTCGTGGCGGCGGAGAATCCATGAAAATTTTCCGCCCTGATTTTTTTCCGGACGAAACCCTTCATATAGCAGAAGAGGGGTGCCAGTGGGCAACCAGGATGCCTGCAAGCCGTGTAGCCGCGGCCAGGGGGGCAGGCCACGACTGCCAGGCTTGTGGGCCCCTGACGGCTCCCCTCTAGCACTTCTTTCGCCTAGTATTTTTTATATATTTCCAAAAAAATCCACGTTCATTTTCAGGGAATTTGGAGTTGCGCGGAATAGAGGACTCAGACTTGCTCCTTTTCCAGTCCAGAATTCCAGCTGTCGGTATTCTCCCTCTTCAAATAAACCTTGCAAAATAAGAGAGAAATGCATAAGTATGGTACCACAAAGTATAATAACAGTCCATAAAGCGATAAATATCAACATGAAAGCATGATGCAAAATGGACGTATCAACTCCCCCAAGCTTAGACCTCGCTTGTCCTCAAGCGAAAACCAAGATCCATAAACATGTCCACATTTTTAGGGATGAAGGTGTCGATAAAACATAATACGGATATGAGGGCATCATGATCACACATAGAACAGCAATACATCATAAATATTCTGATGGGAAAGTAACAATTCCTTCACAAAGCAAAGTATGAATCAAAAACCTTACCAAGAAGTAGCCAACAATAGTCCATAGTCATTGAAGCAATTGCAATTTATCATAACATCAGAAAGAGTCAAATAAGAGCTTGTAAAGCAAATCCACATACTCAATCATCTCTTTTGTTTTCCACAATTGTTACAACTCACGTGGTACTCATGGTATCAAAGTTTCAGTTGGACACAACGAAAGATAGGGGCTTATAATTTTGCCTCCCAACCATTTACCTCAAGGGTAAAGTCAACAATAATAAAGCAAGAGTACTCATCTCCAGGTTGATATATGAATATAGGTCTTTCCCTAGCATATGACGTTCACCAAGATGAAGACGGAATAGGGAATTGGTGTTGATCACCATGACTTTCACAAGGACAAAAGTAAAGGTACAAGATAGGCCCTTCGCAGAGGGAAGCAGAGGTTGTCATGCGCTTTTAAGGTTTGGATATACGACCTCTTAGTATAAAGGAACGTCACTTTATATCGCCCCCTGTGATAAAGAACTTTATTATGCAGTCTGTCGCTTTTATGTCTTCCTCATCACAGGTTCGTACAAAGCTTATTTTCCACACAATAATAAATCATACATACTTTAGGTAGCAACTTTTTATTGCTTGCACCGATGACAACTTACTTGAAGTATCTTACACAATCCATAGGTAGGTATGGTGGACTCTCGTGGCAAAACTGGGTTGAAGGTTTATGGATGCACAAGTAGTATTTCTACTTACTACGGAAGTTTTGGCTAATATGAGGTGGAAGCAATCGTCACATGCTAAGGGATCTCTAGACATATAACATTGTTTGGAATCAAGCAAACACAATTCATTATGTTGTCTTGCTTGTCCAACATCTACTTCTAAGCATGTAATAGTTTGGTGAGTGCTGACAATTATAGAAAGTGTTTAAGATGATATATTTATATGTGAACCTCTCTTTCCTTATTACTTCTTATTAATTGCAACAATGATTGGGGTCTATGTTGGTCTATTCTCAACAAGTTTCAATCATCATACTTGTTATATGTGAAGCTATCACTTTCCATAAGATCATTTCATGATCTTTCATGCTATCGTTCTTTTCATACTTTTGATCACGACACAAAACAAAGCCCTTGACTAAGATACTCTTTATTATATAGCTCGCAAGCTCGAATACATCGGGGGAGACACAAGGCAAAAGACTCAAACTAAACACTAAGGACTTATCCCACTAAGAGAAGAAATAAAAAACTGAAAAGGAAAGAACTAAAACAAAGGTAAAAGCAAAAGATATAAAGGTGATACGATACCAGGGCAACTCCCCCAAGCTTGGCAAAAGCCAAGGGGATTGCCCATACCAATGCTCAGTTGCCTTCCTTTGGTGGTGGTGGTGGAGGAATTGCAACATGAGTTTGATCCTCCGTCTTCCAAGGCATAGGTGCTCCATCATGGCAAGATGAACGAGTCGCCGGAATCCTCAAATCTGCAGCCAACCGTATTGATTTAAATCTATACTCATACTCACAGTTTTGGTTCTGCAGGTCATAGATCTGGCCCTGGAGTTGATCAACCCTGTCATAGAGCCTGGAGAGGTGCTTCCCAATGTCATTGGCATCCATCTTGTGCTTGTTGGTGAACTCCGTGATCATCATGTGGTTGGCTTGAGTCCACGCTCCACCATCCCTTGTCACTTGAAGACTTGTTGCTCCATTGCTTCGAGCCTCGTCTCCACGCTTTCGGTCTTGTTAGGCCCCTCAACATCATGGATGTGCAACATCACCTCACGCATCTCAATAGATTGAGGGTGTTGCAGCACTTCCGTGAGGTAGGGATTGATGACCTTCTCGAAGATCTTGTCCTTAGGAGCTTTTGGGGAAGTCATGACGATCTAGATCTGCAACAGAAACAGGCTCGAAATGAAAACAGAGAAAAACAGGCTCGAAATGAAAACAGAAAAGATCAAAACCCTCGGGCGTATATATAATGATTTTTTCTGGACCACAAGGAGTGCTCCACTAGAAAACGGAGTCCGGGAGACACACGAGGTGCCCACAAGCCCCTGGCCGCGGCTACCAAGCTTGTGGCCGCCTCGTGCGCTCTTCGGACTGCTTTTTATTTTTCTATTTTTCCAAAAATTCCAAAACGGAGAAAATTTGCTACTGGAAAAGTTTTGGAGTCCAATTACTTACCGAAACACATACCTCTTCGTTTTCAGAGTCTGAAACAGGCTCATAAACATCCCTTATGTACTCCTCTGGAGTTATGATATTGATGATATTGCTCTCAACATTTATGGGAGTACCAGAGATATAATGCTTGATTCTTTGCCCATTTACCACTCTAGGAAAATTACCTTCCGTGTTATTGATTTTGATGGCACCAGAATGATATACTTCCTCGACAACGTAGGGACCTTCCCATTTAGAGAGAAGCTTGCCTCCGAAGAATCTTAAGCGAGAATTGTATAGGAGGATATAATCACCTACATTGAACTCATGTTTTTGTATTCTTTTATCGTGCCATCTCTTAACCTTTTCCTTGAACAACTTGGCATTCTCATATGCCTGGGCCCTCCATTCATCTAATGAGCTGATATCAAACAACCGCTTCTCACCGGCAAGTTTGAAATCGAAGTTGAGCTCTTTGATTGCCCAATAAGCTTTGTGTTCTAGCTCAAGAGGTAAATGATAGACCTTACCGTAAACCATTTTATACGGTGACATGCCCATGGGATTCTTATAAGCAGTCATATAAGCCCATAGTGCATCGTCAAGTTTGCTAGACCAATTCTTTTGAGATCTATTGACAGTCTTTTGTAAGATCAATTTTATCTCCCTATTACTCAACTCCACTTGACCACTAGACTAAGGATGATAAGGAGATGCAACTCTATGGTTGACATCATACTTAGCGAGCATCTTGCGGAAAACACCAGGAATGAAGTGTGAACCGCCGTCAGTCATCAGATATCTAGGGACTCCAAATCTTGGGAAAATGACTTCTTTAAGCATATTAATAGAGGTGTGGTGATCAGCATTTCTAGTGGGGATAGCTTCTACCCACTTAGTGACGTAATCAACAACAACTAAGATGTGAGTATACCCATTGGAACTCGGGAAGGGTCCCATATAATCAAAGCCCCAGACATCAAATGGTTCAATGACAAGTGAATAGTTCATAGGCATTTCCTGACGTTTACCGATGTTCCCTATTCTTTGGCATTCGTCACAAGACAAGACAAACTTCCGGGCATCCTTGAAGAGAGTGGGCCAATAGAAACCTGATTGCAATACCTTATGAGCAGTTCTATCTCCAACATGGTGTCCTCCGTAGGCTTCGGAATGACACTTCTGCAGGATCTGTCCCTGTTCATGTTCAGGCACACAACGTCTAATAACACCATCTACTCCTTCCTTATAAAGGTGAGGATCATCCCAAAAGTAATGCCTCAAATCAAAGAAGAATTTCTTCTTTTGCTGGTAGGTGAAACTAGGTGGTATGTATTTGGCTACGATATAGTTTGCGTAATCAGCATACCACGGTGCACTATGTGAAGTGCGGGTGACATTCAATTGCTCATCGGGAAAGTTGTCATCAATAGGTCGTGGGTCATCAAGGACATTCTCTAGCCTGGACAAGTTATCTGCTACACTGTTATCAGCACCCTTTCGGTCAACAACGTGCAGATCAAATTCTTGTAGCAGGAGAACCCATCTGATTAGCCTAGGTCTAGCGTCCTTCTTCTCCATAAGGTACTTAATAGCAGCATGATCAAAGTGAATAATTACTTTGGAGTCAACTATACAAGATCTGAACTTTTCACATGCAAACACGACTGCTAAAAATTCCTTCTCCGTAGTGGCATAATTTCTTTGGGCACTGTCTAGAGTTTTACTAGCGTAGTGAATAACATTCAACTTCTTGTCAACTCTTTGTCCTAGAACAGCACCAACAGCGTAATCACTAGCATCGCACATGATTTCAAAGGGCAAGTTCCAATCAGGTGGTTGAACAATAGGTGCGGTTATCAAGGCCTTTTTAAGTATTTCAAAATCTTCCTCACAATCCTCATCAAAAACAAAAGGAACATCCTTCTGCAAGAGGTTGGTAAGAGGCCTAGAAATCTTAGAGAAGTCTTTAATGAACCTTCTATAGAAACCAGCATGACCTAGGAAACTTCGTATACCTCTGATATATGTGGGGCAAGGCATTTTCTCAATTGCATCAACCTTAGACTTATCAACTTCAATGCCTTTCTCAGAGATTTTGTGTCCTAAGACGATGCCTTCATTAACCATGAAGTGGCACTTCTCCCAGTTCAAGACGAGGTTGGTATCTTTGCATCTCTGTAAGACCCGATCAAGGTTGCTGAGGCAATCGTCAAAGGAAGAACCATAAACGGAGAAATCATCCATGAAAACCTCAACAATCTTTGCACAAAAGTCAGAGAATATTGCCATCATACATCTTTGAAAGGTGGCAGGTACATTGCATAAGCCAAAAGGTACCGAAGGGCAGGTGAAAGTGGTTTTCTCCTGATCAGATTGGGCAACAGGTATTTGCGAGAAACTTGAATAACCGTCTAGAAAGCAGAAGTGTGTGTGTTTAGATAGCCTTTCTAGCATTTGGTTGATAAACGGCAAAGGATAATGGTCTTTCCTAGTTGCCTTGTTCAGTTTCCGGAAGTCTATCACCATCCTATAGCGAGTAATAATCCTCTGTGGGATTAGTTCATTCTTATCATTAGGAACGATGGTGATACCTCCCTTCTTGGGTACGCAATGCACTGGACTTACCCAATCTCTATGAGCAACAGGATAAATGATTCCTACTTCTAGAAGCTTTAATATTTCTTTTCTCACGACCTCTTTCATCCTAGGATTTAATCTCCGTTGATGATCAGCAACTGGCTTAGAATCAGGATCGGTTTTAATCTTGTGCTGACATAGAGTGGGACTAATACCCTTAAGATCATCAAGAGTATATCCAATAGTAGCATGGTGCTTCCTCAAAGTTTTTAATAACTTCTTATCTTCGTGATTCGAGAGGTGAGCACTAATAATAACATGATATATCTCCTTCTCATCAAGATAGGCATACTTAAGAGTATCTGGTAACTGTTTTAGCTCGAACACAGGATCACCCTTTGGTGGGGGAGGATCCCCAAGCAGTTCAAGAGGCAGATTATTCTTAAGAATAGGATATTGTTCTAAAACAATTTTATATATCTCATCTCTTTCATCCATATGCATATCATTTTCATGCTCAAGCAGATATTGCTCTAAAGGATCCGTAGGAGGTACGACAATAGAGGCAAGAGCAATGATTTCATCCCTACCAGACGACTCTTTTTCATGCGGTTGTCTTCCAAACTTGGAGAAGTTAAATTCATGAGACACACCCTCGAAACTAACAGTGATAGTCTTTTTAATGAAATCAATATGAGCATTGACAGTGTTGAGAAAGGGTCTACCAAATATGATGGGACAAAAGCTATCTTGTGCAGTAGCAAGGACGAGGAAATCAGTAGGATACTTCGTCTTACCACACAGGACTTCTACGTCTCTCACAATTCCCCCAAGGCAGATAGTGTCTCTATTAGCTAGCGTAATAGTGACATCAATGGGTTCTAACTCAGCAGTTGCAATCTCATCTTTGATTTCATCATAAAGGGACCGGGGTATTGCACTAACACTAGCACCCATATCACATAAACCATGATAACATTGATCTCCTATCTTGACAGAAACAATGGGTAGGCCAACTACAGGTCCGTATTTATCTTTCGCGTGAGGTTTAGCAATTCTAGCGGAGTCCTCACAAAATTTGATAACATGCCCGTCTATGTCTTCGGCTAAGAGATCTTTGATAATAGAAACACTAGGTTCAACCCTAATTTCCTCAGGGGGTGCAAGTGGTCTAATGTAACCCCTACGTATCACAATTGGAGCTTTAGAATAATCCTTTTTCCTAGCAAGGTAAGGTGGTTTCTCAGTGTAGGCACAAGGAACAATAGGATCATTATAGGCACTGACTTTCTCTTCAACTAGATTGGGTTTAACTATGTTGACTTCTATGGGAGGATGATACTTAAACCACTTCTCTTTGGGAAGATCAATATGAGCAGCAAAAGATTCACACAGAGAAGCTACTATCTGAGAGTCAAGTCCACACTTAGCGCTAAAATCTCTAGAAGTATTTGTTTCAACAAAAGATTTAACGCAATCAAACTGGAAATTCATACCTGACTCCTTACCTTCTTCAAGCTCCCAATCTTCCGAGTTACGTTTGATTCTTTCCAATAAATTCCACTTGTGGTCAGCATCCTTCTTCATAAAAGAACCGGTACAAGAAGTGTCAAGCATGGTACGATCTTCATGAGAAAGCTGAGCATAAAAGTTTTGAGTGATAATTTCTCTCGAGAGCTCATGATTGGGGCATGAATATAGCAGTGATTTAAGCCTCCCCCAAGCTTGATCTATGCTTTCCCTGTCATGAGGCCAAAATTTATAAATATAATTCCGATCACGATGTACTAAATGCATAGGATAAAACTTTTGATGAAATTCCAATTTCAACCGATTGTAGTCCCATGATCCAGTATCATCACATAACCTATACCATGTCAACGCCTTATCCTTCAAAGATAAAGGAAAGACTTTCTTCTTTACCTCATCCTCGGGCAAACCTGCAAGCTTAAATAAACCACAAACTTCATCTACATAGATTAGATGTAAGTCTGGATGTGATGATCCATCTCCTGTAAAAGGATTAGCCAACAGTTTCTCAAGCATACCCGAAGGAATTTCATAAATGATATTTTTAGTAGGTACCTTAGGTTGAGGAGCAACTCCTCGTGCTTCCGTTCGTGGTGAAGATACCCCAAACAAATTCCTCAAAGGAACAGTTTCCATACTGACAAGTGACAATAAATTTCAGCATAGTATATAAATGTTTCCTTACCAAATTCCACTTACCAAAGGCGCTTCACTCCCCGGCAACGGCGCCAGAAAAGAGTCTTGATGACCCACAAGTATAGGGGATCAATCGTAGTCCTTTCGATAAGTAAGAGTGTCGAACCCAACGAGGAGCAGAAGGCTCTGATAAACAGTTTTCAGCAAGGTAATAAGTGCAAGCACTGAAATTAGTGGTAACAAGTGATGGTGTTGTGAGGTGAAACGTAGCAGGTGAAAAGTAACAAGTAACAAGTAACAAGTAATAGCAACGGTGCAGCAAAGTGGCTCAATCCCTTTTGTAGCAAGGGACAAGCCTGAACAAAGTCTTATAGGAAGTAAAGCGCTCCCGAGGACACATGGGAAATCTGTCAAGCTAATTGTCATCATGTTCACATGGTTCGCGTTCGTTACTTTGATAGTTTGATATGTGGGTGGACCGGCGCTTGGGTACTGCCCATACTTGGACAAGCATCCCACTTATGGTTAACCCCTCTCCCAAGCATCCGCAACTACAAAAGAAGAATTAAGACAACGTCTAACCATAGCATTAAACTAGTAGATCCAAATCAGCCCCTTACGAAGCAACGCATAGACTGGGGTTTAAGCTTCTATCACTCTAGCAACCCATCATCTACTTACTACTCCCCAATGCCTTCCTCTAGGCCCAAATATGTTGAAGTGTTATGTAGTCGACGTTCACATAACACCACTAGAGGAAAAGACAACATACATCATATCAAAATACCGAACGAATACGAAATTCACATGACTATTAATAGCAAGACTTATCCCATGTCCTCAGGAACAAAAGTAACTACTCACAAACCATGGATATATTAATGACCAGAGAAGTAATAAATATCATAATGGATCTGAACATATAATCTTCCACCAAGTAAACCAACTAGCATCAACTACAAAGAGTAATCAACACTACTAGCAACCTTACGGGTACCAATCGGCGCCGCGAGACGGCGATTGGTTACAAGAGATAGACTAGGGTTTGGATCGGAGATGGTGCTGATGAAGATGTTGATGAAGATGACTCCCCTCCGACGAGAGGAGTCTTGGTGATGACGATGGCAACAATTTCCCCCTCCGACAGGGAAGTTTCCCCGGCAGGATCGTCCTGCCGGAGATCTAGATTGGTTCTGCTCAAGTTCCGCCTCGTGGCGGCGAAGAATCCACGAAAAAGTTCCGCTCTGATTTTTTTCCGGACGAAACCCTTCATATAGCAGAAGAGGGGGCCAGTGGGCCACCAGGGTGCCCACAAGCCCTGTAGCCGCGGCCAGGGGGCAAGCCGCGGCTACCAGGCTTGTGGGCCCCTGGCAGATCACCTCTGGCACTTCTTTCGCCCAGTACTTTTTACATATTCCCAAAAAATTCCACGTTGATTTTTAGGGCATTTGGAGTTGCGCAAAATAGAGGACTCAGACTTGCTCCTTTTCCAGTCCAGAATTCCAGTTGTCGGTATTCTCCTTCTTCAAATAAACCTTGCAAAATAAGAGAGAAAAGGCATAAGTATGGTACCACAAAGTATAACAACAGTCCATAAAGCGATAAATATCAACTTGAAAGCATGATGCAAAATGGACATATCAGAGGGCACGGGGGGTTCAGTCGAGGGGGGAAGCTCAAGGGGAGGGTGAAGCCAGGGAGGGCGCTGGGACTCGGGGCGATCTGGGGTCGAGCGAGGGGCGAGAGGAGGGGGGCTCGAGGGCTAGAGAGCGCTCGCCAGGGCTCGTGGGTGCCTCTCGTTCAAGGGGAACGAGGGGAGTGGGGGGTTACGAGGGAGGATGGGACCGTGGGGGGCTCTAGGCTCTCGGTGGAGTGGTGGGGCTCGGGGGTGAGCGAGAGTGGGGGGGGGGGGGGTTGGTGGCGATGCGGGGCTAGCGGGGGTAGGTGGGGAGGCCCGAGAGACAGGGGGCACTCGTGAGGAGGGGCTCGGGTGGATGGGTGGCGGCGGCCACGGGAGTGGGGATGGGAGCGGGAGCATTAGGGTTAGCCGGTTAGGTGGCAAGGTGGGTTGTTGGGTGCTGGCCAGCTGGTCCACGGGGGTTTAGTCTTTCCCTTTCTCTTTTTTAAATTTCTTTCTTTTAATTTTTTTACACATATAGCTCATGTTTTAATCATATAGGGATTGTAGTAACTTCAAAATGCCTAGTTGACTTTTATAACTTATTTAGGAAGATTTTAATAACTTCCCCGACAATTTTTATTTCAAACATTATAAAACTTTTCCCGTTTGATTTATTTTTAAACTTCGAACTTCGACACGGTTTCGACTATCACGAGATCAACAATAGAATCACTGTGGTGTGGCATCCTTTGCATAGATTTACTGTAGTTCAAGTACCGAGATTACTGCAGTCTAATCCGGGGATGTCACATTTTCTATCTTTGCCCGTGTTGCCATGTGCCCTCTGTTTGCTTGCATCTTCGCTTGCTAAAATTATAATGATATGGATCCTCATCCACTTGCTAATCTTTTCAAAGACCAAATTATGATGAACCAATTGCTAGTGAGTTGAGTTCACCTGATTATCTCTATGAAGTATTGTTTGAAAATTATGAATCTGAAAATTTGGATGAAGTGTTTTATAAAGTGATTCATGATAGCTCCTTGATTGAAAAGCATGATTGCAATGATGTTACTATAAATTATATTAATGTAAATTATGTTAATGATATGAAAAACTACAAGCTTGGGGATGATAATTTTATCATGTCCACTACTCATTGTAATGATCATGATTGGGGCGATGCTTCTTATGATCTTGAAAATTTATTTAATCCTCATGATGAATATGTTATTGATAATAATGTTTTCAATAGTATCGAAAATGGGTTTGGTAGACTGTCAACTTTAGGTAAAACAATCCCACATATTTGGAAAGTGCTCAATCTTATGATTTTTTTGATAAAAGTGGGTTTGCAGAGGTTATGACTTTAGTTAATGTTAACCCCACTACCTTGGAAGATTGTAAGACCTTTATGCATGTGGATCATGAAAATAATGGTTTATGTGATAGTTATATCGTTGAATTTATTCATGATGCTACTGAAAATCACTATGAGAGAGGAACATAAGCTTTTACATATTGCAATAATATCAAGTTTCTTCTCTATGTGTTGGAAATTTTGAATTTATACTTGTTTTGCCTTCCTATGGTAGTTGATTCATGTTCCCATAAATTGTTTGCTCACAAAATCCCTATGAATAGGAAGTGGGTTATACTTAAATGTGTTTTTCATGCTATTAATGATTCTCTTTTGCATATCTCAGTTACTACGTTTTATGCGAGCATCATTGAGATCATCATGCCTAGCTAGGGGCGTTAAACAATAGCGCCTGTTGGGAGGCAACCCAATTTTATTTTTATGTTTTTGTTTTTGCTTATTTTATTAGTGCTGCACACATTATTACCTCTGTAATAATTTTGTTTCCTTGTTTTAATTAGTGTTTGAGCCAAGTAAGACCTTTAGGATGGTCTACAGTGTTTGCAAGTTGATTTTGCTGAAAAACAGAAACTTTTGCTCTCAGTCCAGGATTTTTGTGAATTCACTGGAACGTGCTTTTGATCTTAATTTTTTACACAAGATTTATATACAAATTGCACTGATTTTCCTAATGTTTCAGAATTTTTTGAGTTACAAAAGTATTCAAAGTTTATAAATTTCTGAAGAATGTTCTGTTTTTTACTGATTCTGTTTTGTTTGTGTTGTTTGCTTATTTTGATGAACCTATGAGTTGTATCGGGGAGTATGAACCGAGGAGAAGTTGGAATATATTAAATATTAAACAAATAAAAATAAATAATGAGTTCACAACGGTACCTAAAGTGGTGATTTATTTTTCTTATACCAAGGGATCTCATGAGTTTTTTTTGTTTAGTTTTGTGTTATGAAGTTTTCATGTTTTGGGTAAAGATTTGATGGACTATGGAATAAGGAGTGGAAAGAGCCTAAGCTTGGGTATGCCCAATGCACCCCAAGACATATTCAACGATACCAAAGAGCCTAAGCTTAGGGATGCCCCGGAAGGCATCCCCTCTTTCGTCTTCAATCCATCGGCAATTTTACTTAAGGCTATATTTTTATTCACCACATGATATGTGTTTTGCTTGGAGCGTCTTGTATGATATGAGTCTTTACGTTTTAGTTTGCCACAATCATCCTTGCTGCACACATCTTTTGAGAGAGACATGCTGAATCTTGAAGTTATTAGAATACTCTATGTGCTTCACTTATATCTTTTGAGCTAGGCAATGTTGCTCTAGTGCTTCACTTATATCTTTTAGAGCACGATTATTTTATAGAAATTATTAAACTCTCATACCTCACTTATATCATTTTGAGAGTCTTTAAACAACATGGTAATTAGTTTATGTTATGAATTTAGTCCTAATATAATGGGCATCCAAGAGGGATATAATAAAAACTTTCATATTAAGTGAATTGAATATGATGAGAAGTTTGATTCCTTGCATATAGTTTTGTGATATGAAGATGGTAATATGAGAGTCATGCTAGTAAGTAATTATGAATTGGAAGAAATACTTGTGTTAACACTTGTGATTCCCGTAGCATGCACGTATGGTGAACCGTTATGTGATGAAGTCGGAGCATGATTTGTTTAATGATTGTCAACCTTTGTGTGGAGGTCGGGATCGCGCGAAGGTTAACTCCTACCAACCCTTCCCCTAGGAGCATGCGTCTAATACTTTTCTTCGATAACTAATAGGATTTTGCAATAATTGTGTGAGTTATTTATGACTAATGTTGAGTTCATGGATTATACGCACTCTCACCCTTCCACCTTTGCTAGCCTCTCTAGTACCGCGCAACTTTCGCCGATACATTAAACCCATCTTCCTCAAAACATCCACCATATAATTTCCTCAAAACAGCCACCATATCTACCTATTATGGCATTTTCATAGCCATTCCGAGATATATTTCCATGCAACACCACCGTCCCGTTTTTATAACACACACCATAACTTCCATATTGCTTACAAAGTCATATTTTGTTCTACATATCGAGTTGGAATCTTTGAGTTGTAAGTAAATAGAAGTTTGATGATTTTCATTATTAGAGCATTGTCCCGTGTGATAAAAGGATGATGTAAGCTATGATTCCCTCACAAGTTGGTATGAGTTTTCGGACTTTACAAAACATAAAAGAGGCTAGCGAGCCCATAAAAAAAGAGGCCAAAGATGCCCACCAAAAAAATGAGAGAAAGAGAGAAGGGACAATGGTACTATCTTTTTCCCACACTTTTGCTTCAAACCAGCACCATGTTCTTCATAGAGAGCCTCCTATTTTGTCACTTCCATATAACTAGTGGAATTTCATCTTTTGCACAACCACTTAGTTTTTTTTGAGCTTTCATACACTTATAACTCTAGTGCATTTGTTGCATGGCAATCCCTACTCACTCACATTGATATCTATTGATGGGCATCTCCATAGCCCGTCGGTATGCCTAGTTGATGTGAGACTATCTTCTCCTCTTTCTTTTCAACCTCCACCATATTCTATTTCACCTATAGTGCTATATCCATGGCTCACGCTCATGTATTGTGTGAGAGTCGAAAAGGTTTGAGAACATAAAAAGTGTGAAACAATTGCTTGACTTTCATCAGGGTTGTGCATGATTTAGAGACTTTGTGTCGGGAAGATGGAGCATAGCTAGACCATATGATTTTGCAGGGATAACTTTCTAAGACCATGTTATTTCGAAAGGACACAGTTGCCTTGTTAGTATGCTTGAAGTATTATTGTTTTTATGTCAATATTAGACTTTTGTTTTGAATCTTATGGATCTGAATATTCATGCCCCAATAAAATATATTACATGGATAAATATGTTAGGTAGCATTCCACATCAAAATTTCTGTTTTTATCATTTACCTACTCGAGGACGAGCAGGAATTAAGTTTGGGGATGCTTGATACGTCTCCAACGTATCTACAATTTTTGATTGTTCCATGCTATTATATTTTCTATTTGGATGTTTATATGCATTAATATGCCATTTTATATTATTTTTGGACTAACCTACTAATCTAGAGCCTAGTGCCAGTTTTTTCCCATGTTTTTTAGTATTGCAGATAAGGAATATTAAACGGAGTCCAAACGGAATAAAATCTTCGGAATGATTTTTCTTGGACCAGAAGACACTTGCCAAACTTGGAGAAGGGGGCAGGAGACATGCCGGGAGGCGACAAGCCTGCATGATACGCCCTAGGGGGCGCCCCTGGCTTGTGGGCCCCCTGTAGCTCTCCTAACCCTAATCCTTGGCCTATAAGTTCCCAAATATTCCCCAATACCATAACGAGGCCAAAAATTACTTTTCTGCCGCTAGGAGCCACTGTTCTCGTGAGATCTAATGTGGGAGCCTTTTACGGTAATCTGCCAGAGAGGGAATCGATCACGGAGGGCATCCACATCAACTCCATTGCCCCTCCGATGATACGTGAGTAGTTCACCAAACACCTACGGGTCCATAACTAGTAGCTAGTGTTGGAAATATGCCCTAGAGGCAATAATAAAATGGTTATTATCATATTTCCTTGTTCATGATAATCGTCTATTGTTCATGCTATAATTGTATTAACAGGAAACAGTAATACATATGTGAATAAATAGATCACAATGTGTCCCTAGCAAGCCTCTAGTTGGCTAGTCATTAGTCAATAGATGATCATGGTTTCCTCGTCATGGGCATTAGATGTCATTGATAACGGGATCACATCATTGGGAGAATGATGTGATGGACAAGACCCAATCCTAAGCATAACACTAGATCGTATTGTTTGTATGCTAAAGATTTTCTAATGTCAAGTGTCTTTTCCTTCGACCGTGAGATTGTGTAACTCCCGAATACCATAGGAGTGCTTTGGGTGTATCAAACGTCACAACATAACTGGGTGACTATAAAGGTGCACTACGGGTACCTACGGAAGTATCTGTTGGGTTGGTACGAATCAAGATCGGGATTGGTCACTCCGTGTGACGGAGAGGTATCTCTGGGCCCACTCGGTAGAACATCATCATGAGCTCAATGTGACTAAGGAGTTAGTCACACGATGACGTGCTACGGAACGAGTAAAGAGACTTACCGGTAACGAGATTGAACAAGGTATAGGTATACCGACGATCGAATCTCGGGCAAGTTCTGTACCGACAGACAAAGGGAATTGTATACAGGATTGATTGAATCCTTGACATCGTGGTTCATCTGATGAGATCATCATGGAGCAAGTGGGAGCCACCATGGGTATCTAGACCCCGGTGATGGTTATTGGCCGAAGAAGTGTCTCGGTCATGTCTACCTGTCTCCCGAACCCATAGGGTCTACACACTTAAGGTTCGATGACGCTAGGGTTATAGGGAATTGTTATACGAGGTTATCGAAAGTTGTTCGGAGTCCCGGATGAGATCCCGGACGTCACGAAGAGCTCCGGAATGGTCCGGAGGTAAAGATTGATATATAGGACGGATGGTTTCGGACACCGGAAGTGTTTCGGGCATCACCGGTAACGTACTGGGACCACCGGAGGTGGCCCCGGGGGTCCACCGAAAGGGGGCAATGACCCCGGGAGGCTAGATGGGCCAAGTGGGGGAGGGAACCAGCCCCTAGGAGGGCTGGTGCGCCCCCCACTCAGCCCATGGCGCAGGAAGAGGGGAGAGGGGGGGAACCCTAGCGCAGGTGGGCCTAAGGCCCACCAGAGGGGTGCGCCACCCCTCCTCCCTGCCCTGGCCGCCACACCTCCCATCAGGGGGGGCTTCCGCACCACCTAGGGTGGGAACCCTAGGGGTGGCACCCCCTCTCCCCTCCCCCTATATATAGTGGGCACTTTTGGCCATTGGGGAACACAATTTTCTCTCTCTCTCGGCGCAACCCTGCCCTTCTTTGTCCTCCTCTCTACCGGTGCTTGGCGAAGCCCTGCCGGGAGACCTCGTCTCTCCATCGACACCACGCCGTCGTGCTGCTGGAGATCTTCCCCAACCTCTCCCTCCTCCTTGCTGGATCAAGGTGCGGCAGACGTCACCGGGCTGCACGTGTGTTGAACGCGGAGGTGCCGTAGTTCGGCACTAGATCGGAATCACACCGCGATCTGAATCGCCGCGAGTACGACTCCATCAACCGCATTCTAGTAACGCTTCCGCTTAGCGATCTTCAAAAGTATGAAGATGCACTCACCCCTCTCTCGTTGCTGGGCTCTCCATAGGAAGATCTGAATATGCGTAGGAAAATTTGGAATTTATGCGTAACCCGAAAGTGGTATCAGAGCTAGGTTTTCTATGCGTAGATTCTATGCACGAGTAGAACACAAAAGGTTGTGGGCAATGATTTGTCAATTGCTTGCCGCTACTAGTCTTATTATTTTCGGCGGTATTGTGGGATGAAGCGGCCCGGACTGACTTTACACGTACGCTTACGTGAGACTGGTTCCACCAATAGACATGCACACCGTGCATAAAGGTGGCTAGCGAGTGTCTATCTCTCCTACTCTAGTCGGATTGGATTTGACGAAAAGGGTCCTTATGAAGGGTAAATAGCTTTGGAATATCATCGTTGTGGCTGTCACGTAGGTAAGAAAGTGTTCTTGCTAGAAACCCAAATCAGCCACGTAAAACTTGCAACAACAATTAGAGGACGTCTAACTTGTTTTTGCAGGGTTTGACATGTGATGTGATACGGCCAAAGTTGTGATGTTGCATGTATGATGTATGAGATGATCATGTTATTGTAATAGGTTTCACGACTTGCATGTCGATGAGTACGACAACCGGCAGGAGCCATAGGAGTTGTCTTAATTTATTGTATGAGATGCAACGCCATGTGCTTACTACTTTTACTTCATTGCTAACAGTTAGCTATAGCAGTAGTGATAGTAGTAGTTGGCGTGACGACTTCACGGAGACACGATGATGGAGATCATGGTGTCACGTCGGTGACAATGATGATCATGCGATGCATGAAGATGGAGATCGAAAGAGCAAAGATGATAATGGCCATATCATGTCACTATATGATTGCATTGTGATGTTTATCATATTTTTCATCTTATTGCTTAGAACGACGGTAGCATAATAAGATGATCCCTCTTAAAATTTCGAGAACGTATTCCCCTAAGTGTGCACCGTTGCGAAGGATCGTTGTCTCGAAGCACTACGTGATGATCGGGTGTGATAGATTCTAACATTCGCATACAACGGGTGTAAGCCAGATTTACACACGCGAAACACCTAGGTTGACTCGACGAGCTTAGCATGTACAGACATGACCTCGAATAGAAGAGACCGATAGGTCGAACATGAGTCGTATGGTTGAATACGATCAGCATGAAGTTGCTCACCATGGTGACTAGTCCGTCTCACGTGATGATCGGACATGGGTTAATCAACATGGATCATGTATCACTTAGATGACTAGAGGGATGTCAATTTAAGTGGGAGTTCATACTTAATTTTATTAAATGAACTTAATTGTTATGAACTTAGTCTAAAAGTTGTCTTTATAAATATTGTAGATGGCCAACGTCAACCTCAATTTCAACGCATTCCTAGAGAAAAACAAGCTGAAAGATGATGGTAGCAATTATGCGGACTGGGTTCGCAACTTGAAGCTCATCCTTGAAGCAGCTAAAAAGGCTTATGTCCTTGATGCGCCGCTAGGTGACCCTCCCGCTCCCGCAGCAGCCCAGGACATTCTGAACATCTGGCAAATGCGAAGTGATGACTACTCTCTGGTTAGGTGTGGCATGTTATACAGTTTAGAAACGGGGCTCCAAAGGCATTTTGAGCAACACGGTGCATATGAGATGTTCCAAGAGCTGAAGCTAGTTTTTCAAGCTCATGCCCGTGTCGAGAGATATGAAGTCTCCGACAAGTTCTTTAGCTGTAAGGTGGAGGAGAACAGTTCTGTCAGTGAGCACATACTCAAAATGTCTGGGTTACACGGTCGTCTGACTTCACTTGGAGTCGAACTTCCGGATGATGTTATAATTGACAGAATCCTCCAATCTCTCCCACCAAGCTACAAAGGTTTTGTGCTGAACTACAACATGCAAGGGATGGAGAAGACCATTCCTGAGTTGTACTCGATGCTCAAGTCTACAGAACTAGAAATCAAGAAAGAGCATCAAGTGTTGATGGTCAACAAGACCACTAGTTTCAAGAAGGGCAAGGGTAAGAAAAACTTCAAGAAAGACGGCAAAGCCGTTGCCGCGCCCGGTAAGCGAGATACCGGGAAGAAGAAAAAGAATGGACCCAAGCCTGAGACTGAGTGCTTCTATTGCAAGGGAAAGGGTCACTGGAAACGGAACTGCCCCAAATACTTAGCGGACAAGAAGGCCGGCAACGTTAAAGGTATATGTGATATACATGTTATTGATGTGTACCTTACCAACGGTCGTAGTAGCTCCTGGGTATTTGATACCGGTGCTGTTGCTCACATTTGCAACTCAAAGCAGGAACTGCGGAATAAGCGGAGACTGGCAAAGGACGAGGTGACGATGCGCGTCGGGAATGGCTCCAAGGTCGATGTGATCGCCGTCGGCACGCTACCTCTACATCTACCGTCGGGATTAGTTTTAAACCTTAATAATTGTTATTTAGTACCAGCTTTAAGCATGAACATTGTATCAGGGTCTTGCTTAATGCGAGACGGCTACTCATTGAAGTCAGAGAATAATGGTTGTTCTATTTATATGAGTGATATGTTTTATGGTCATGCTCTGCTGGTGAATGGTTTATTCTTGATGAATCTCGATCGTAATGTTACGCATATTCAAAGTGTGAGTACCAAAAGATGTAAATTTGATAATGATAGTCCCACATACTTGTGGCACTACCGCCTTGGTCATATCGGCGTTAAGCGCATGAAGAAGCTCCATACTGATGGACTATTAGAGTTTCTTGATTTTGAATCATTTGACACGTGCAAACCGTGCCTCATGGGCAAGATGACTAAGACTCCATTCTCAGCAATAATGGAGAGAGCAACCGACTTATTGGAAATAATACATACTGATGTGTGTGGTCCAATGAACGTTGAAGCTCGCGGTGTCTATCGTTATGTTCTCACTCTCACCGATGATTTGAGTAGGTATGGGTATATCTACTTGATGAAGCACAAATCTGAGACATTTGAAAAGTTCAAGGAATTTCAGAGTGAGGTCGAGAATCAACGTGACAGAAAAATTAAGTGTCTACGATCTGATCGTGGAGGAGAATATTTGAGTCACGAGTTTGGCACACACCTAAGGAAGTGTGGAATCGTTTCACAACTGACACCGCGTGGCACACCACAACGCAACGGAGTGTCTGAACGTCGTAATCGCACTTTATTAGATATGGTACGATCTATGATGTCTCTTACCGACTTACCGCTATCATTTTGGGGATACGCATTCGAAACTGCAGCATTCACTTTAAATAGGGCACCGTCTAAATCCGTTGAGACGACACCGTATGAACTATGGTTTGGCAAGAAACCTAAGTTGTCATTTCTTAAAGTTTGGGGCTGCGATGCTTATGTGAAGAAACTTCAACCAGAAAAGCTCGAACCCAAAGCGGAGAAATGCGTATTCATAGGATACCCGAAGGAAACTATTGGGTATACCTTCTATCTTAGATCCGAAGGTAAAACCTTTGTTGCCAAGAACGGATCCTTTCTAGAGAAAGAGTTTCTCTCGAAAGAAGTAAGTGGGAGGAAGGTAGAACTTGATGAGGTAATTACACCCCCTCTCGAACAGGATAGTAGTGCAGCGCGGGAAGTTGTTCCTGTGGCACCTACACAACAGAAGAGGAAGTTAATGATAATGATCATGAAGCTTCGGGTCAAGTTACTACTGAACCGCGAAGGTCCACGAGGGCACGCTCCGCACCACAGTGGTACGGCAACCCTGTGATGGAAATCATGTTGTTAGACAACGGTGAACCTTCGAACTATGAAGAAGCGATGGCGGGCCCGGATTCCAACAAATGGCTTGAAGCTATGAAATCCGAGATAGGATCCATGTATGAGAACAAAGTATGGACTTTGGTGGATTTGCCAGATGACCGACAAGCCATAGAAAATAAATGGATCTTCAAGAAGAAGACTGATGCAAACGGTAATGTAACCGTTTATAAAGCTCGACTTGTCGCAAAGGGTTTTCGTCAAATTCAAGGAGTTGACTATGAAGAGACTTTCTCTCCCGTAGCGAAGCTGAAAATCAGTCTGAATCATGTTAGCAATTGCCGCCTTTTATGATTATGAAATTAGGCAAATGGACGTCAAAACAGCGTTCCTTAACGGGGACCTTAAGGAAGAGTTGTATATGATGCAACCAGAAGGTTTTGTCGACCCTAAGGGTGCTAAAAAAGTGTGCAAGCTCCAGCGCTCCATCTATGGGCTGGTGCAAGCATCTCGGAGTTGGAACATTCGCTTTAATGAGGCGATTAAAGCATTTGGGTTCATAGAGGTTTACGGAGAAGCCTGTCTGTACAAGAAAGTGAGTGGGAGCTCTGTAGCTTTCCTCATACTATATGTGGATGACATATTATTGATGGGGAATAATATAGAGATGTTGGAGAGCATAAAGGCCTATTTGAACAAGAGTTTTTCAATGAAGGACCTTGGAGAAGCTGCATACATATTAGGCATCAAGATCTATAGAGATAGATCAAGACGCCTCATAGGTCTTTCGCAAAGTACATACCTTGAAAAGATATTGAAGAAGTTCAATATGGAAAACTCAAAGAAAGGGTTCTTGCCAGTTTTGCAAGGTATGAGATTGAGTAAGACTCAGTCGCCGACCACGGCAGTAGATAGAGAGAAGATGAGTTCTGTCCCCTACGCTTCAGCTGTAGGCTCTCTAATGTATGCCATGTTGTGTACCAGACCTGATATAAACCTTGCCATAAGTTTGGTAGGGAGGTACCAAAGTGATCCCGGTATGGAACACTGGACAGCGGTCAAGAATATCCTTAAGTACCTGAAAAGGACTAAGGAAATGTTTCTCGTTTATGGAGGTGACGAAGAGCTCGTCGTAAAGGGTTACGCCGATGCCAGCTTTGACGTAGATCCAGATGACTCT
The DNA here is from genome assembly GCF_904849725.1 of Hordeum vulgare subsp. vulgare. Lineage (NCBI taxonomy): Eukaryota > Viridiplantae > Streptophyta > Magnoliopsida > Poales > Poaceae > Hordeum > Hordeum vulgare. The sequence continues at coordinate 461,835,196 of NC_058524.1, forward strand.
AAGTCACAGACCGGATACGTATATGTTTTGAATGGTGGGGCAGTGAGCTGGTGCAGCAGCAAGCAAGAAGTCATGGCAGCATCTACATGTGAAGCGGAGTACATAGCTGCTTCAGAAGCGGCTCATGAAGGAATTTGGATGAAGGAGCTCATCACCGACCTTGGAGTGGTTCCAAGCACGTCGGGTCCAATGACACTCTTCTGTGATAACACTGGGGCCATTGCCATAGCCAAGGAGCCTAGGTTTCACCGGAAGACGAAGCACATCAAATGCCTCTACAACTCCATCCAGGACCATGTCTAGAGTGGAGTAATAGATGTTTGTAAAGTACACACGGATCTGAATATTGCAGACCCGTTGACTAAACCTCTTCCACGAGCAAAACATGATGAACACCATAATGCTATGGGTGTTCGATACATCACAATGTAACTAGATTATTGACTCTAGTGCAAGTGGGAGACTGTTGGAAATATGCCCTAGAGGCAATAATAAAATGGTTATTATCATATTTCCTTGTTCATGATAATCGTCTATTGTTCATGCTATAATTGTATTAACAGGAAATAGTAATACATGTGTGAATAAATAGATCACAATGTGTCCCTAGCAAGCCTCTAGTTGGCTAGCTCGTTAGTCAATAGATGATCATGGTTTCCTGGTCATGGGCATTAGATGTCATTGATAACGGGATCACATCATTGGGAGAATGATGTGATGGACAAGACCCAATTCTAAGCATAGCACTAGTTCGTATTGTTCGTATGCTAAAGCTTTTCTAATGTCAAGCGTCTTTTCCTTCGACCGTGAGATTGTGCAACTCCCGGAGACCGTAGGAGTGCTTTGGGTGTATCAAACGTCACAACGTAACTGGGTGACTATAAAGGTGCACTACGGGTACCTCCAAAAGTATCTGTTGGGTTGGCACGAATCGAGATCGGGATTTGTCACTCCGTGTGACGGAGAGGTATCTCTGGGCCCACTCGGTAGAACATCATCATGAGCTCAATGTGACTAAGGAGTTAGTCACACGATGACGTGCTACAGAACGAGTAAAGAGACTTACCGGTAACGAGATTGAACAAGGTATAGGTATACCGACGATCGAATCTCGGGCAAGTTCTGTACCACAGACAAAGGGAATTGTATACGGGATTGATTCAATCCTTGACATCGTGGTTCATCCGATGAGATCATCGTGGAGCAAGTGGGAGCCACCATGGGTATCCATACCCCGTTGATGGTTATTGGCCGGAGAGGTGTGTCGGTCATGTCTACCTGTCTCCCGAACCCATAGGGTCTACACACTTAAGGTTCGATGACGCTAGGGTTATAGGGAATTGTTATACGAGGTTATCGAAAGTTGTTCAGAGTCCCGGATGAGATCCCGGACGTCACGAGGAGCTCCGGAATGGTTCGGAGGTAAATATTGATAGATAGGACGGATGGTTTCGGACACGGGAAGTGTTTCGGGCATCACGGGTAACGTACCAGGACCACCGGAGGTGGCCCCAGGGGTCCACCGAAAGGGGGCAACGACCCCGGGAGGCTAGATGGGCCAAGTGGGGGAGGGAACCAGCCCCTAGGTGGGCTGGTGCGCCCCCCACTCAGCCCATGGCGCACGAAGAGGGGAGAGGGGGGAACCCTAGCGTAGGTGGGCCTAAGGCCCACGAGAGGGGTGCGCCACCCCTCCTCCCTGCCCTCGCTGCCGCACCTCCCATTTGGGAGGGGCTGCCGCACCACCTAGGTTGGGAACCCTAGGGGTGGCACCCTCTCTCCCCTCCCCCTACATATAGTGGGCCCTTTTGGCCATTGGGGAACACAATTTTCTCTCTCTCTCGGCGCAGCCCTGCCCTTCTTTCTCCTCCTCTCTGCCGGTGCTTGGCGAAGCCCTGCCGGGAGACCTCGTCTCTCCATCGACACCACGCCGTCGTGCTGCTGGAGATCTTCCCAAACCTCTCCCTCCTCCTTGCTGGATCAAGGTGCGGGAGACGTCACCGGGCTGCACATGTGTTGAACGCGGAGGTGCCGTAGTTCGGCACTAGATTGGAATCACACCGCGATCTGAATCGCTGCGAGTACGACTCCATCAACGCGTTCTAGTAACGCTTCCTCTTACCGATATTCAAAAGTATGAAGATGCACTCACCCCTCTCTCGTTGGTGGTCTCTCCATAGGAAGATCTGAATATGCGTAGGAAAATTTTGAATTTATGCTACATAACCCGACAACTAGATGGCTTCTTCTCTCTCTTTGTTCTTCAATACCATGTTCTTCATGATCTTTATGGAGATCTATGCGATGTAATACTCTTTTGCGGTGTGTTTGTCGAGATCCGATGAATTGTGGGGTTTATGTTCATTTTATCTATGAATATTATTTTTATCTTCTCTCAATTCTTATATGCATGATTTCATATCATAGCAAGTCTCTTCGAGTTATTAGTTTGGTTTGGCCAACTAGATTGGTGGTACGGCAACAAAAGTCCTTCCCTAGCAACGCTAGGAATTCTTGTTGCTACTTCTCTTGTTTGCGTCGGTTTTTCCCTTGAAGAGGAAAGGGTGATGCAGAAGAGGAGCAGTAAGTATTTCCCTCAGTTTGAGAACCAAGGTATCAATCCAGTAGGAGAATCTCGTCAAGTCCAGAGTACCTGCGCAAACACAAAAGAGCTTGCACCCAACGCTATAAAGGGGTTGTCAATCCCTTCAAGATTGATTGCAAAGTGAGATCTGAAGGCGGAAAGTGCAACGAAGAAAAAGTGTAAGGCTGAAAATATGGTGTGGAGTAGACCCGGGGGCCATAGTGTTCACTAGAGGCTTCTCTCAAAATAGCAAATATCATGGTGGGTGAACAAATTACTGTCGAGCAATTGATAGAACCATGCAAAGTCATGACGATATCTAAGGCAATGATCATACATACAAGCATCACGTCCGAGACAAGTAGACCGATACTTTCTGCATCTACTACTATTACTCCACACATCGACTGCTATCCAGCATGCATCTAGTGTATTGAGTTCATGACGAACAGAGTAACGCCTTAAGCAAGATGACATGATGTAGAGGGATAAACTCAAAGCAATGATGAAAACCCCATCTTTTTACCCTTGATGGCAACAACAGGATGCGTGCCTCTCTACCCCTTCTGTCACTGGGTGAGGTCATTGCATGGTATGAACCCAAAACCAAGCACTTCTCCCATTGCAAGAATCATAGATCTCGTTGGCCAAACAAAACCCACAACTCGAAGAGAATTACAAGGATATGAAATCATGCATAAGAGAGATCAGAAGAAGCTCAAATAAGATTCAAAGATAATCTGGTCATAAATCCACAATTCATCGGATCTCGACAAACACACTGCAAAAGAAGATTACATCGGATAGATCTCCATGAAGATCATGGAGAACTTTGTATTGAAGATCCAAGAGAGAGAACAAGCCATCTAGTTACCAGCTATGGACCCTTAGGTCTATGGTGAACTACTCACGCATCATCGGAGAGGTCATGGTGTTGATGAAGAAGCCCTCCGTATCTGAATCCCCCTCCGGCAGGGCACCCGAATGTGCCCCAGATGGGATCTTGCGGAGACAGAAGCTTGCGGCGGCGGAAAAGTACTTTCGATGATCTCCAGATTTTTTATGGGATTTTAGGGAATATATAGGTGCAAAACCTAGGCAAAGGAGCCTCAGGGAGCCCACAAGCCAGGGGAAGCGGGCCTCCCTGGTCGCGCCATGAGGGCTTGTGGGGTCCCTGGTTGCCTCCTGCCCTGATTCTCCGGCTTCCCGATCTTTTTCTGTTGCGGAAAAAATCTTTTTGGAAGTTTCATTCCATTTGGACTCCGTTCAAAATCCTCCGCCGAAAGGGGTCAAAAACATGGGAAAAAACAGGAACTGGCTCTTGGCACTGAGTTAATAAGTTAGTCCCAAAAAATAAATAAAAGGCATGCAAAACATCCAAAGTTTGACAAGATAATAGCATGAAACCATAAAAAATTATAGATACTTTGGAGATGTATCAAGCATCCCCAAGCTTAACTCCTGCTCGTCCTCGAGTAGGGAAGTTATAAAAACTGAATTTTTGATGTGGAATGCTACCTAGCATAGTTGTCCTTTGAAACTTCTTTCACGTGACATGAATGTTCAGATCCGTAAGATTTAAAACAATAGTTTGCTATTGACATGAAAATAATAATACTTCAAGCAAACTAGAAAGGTAATCATGAACTTTCAAAATAACAAGGCCAATGAAAGTTATCCCTACAAAATCATATAGTCTGGCTATGCTCCATCATCCCCACACAACTAATGTAAATCATGCACAACCCCGGTATTGGCCAAGTAATTGTTTTCGCACTCTTACTTTCTCAAACCTTTTATAACTATCACGCAATACATGAGCGTGAGCCATGGATATAGCACTATAGGTGGTATAGAGTGTGGTGGTGGTTGTGAGACAAAAAGGAGGAGATGATCACATTGACTCGGCCTATCAAATGGCTATGGAGATGCCCATTAATAGATATCAATGTGAATGAGTAGGGATTGCCATACAAGGGATGCACTAGAGCTATAAGTATGTGAAAGCACAAAAGGAAAACTAGTGGGTGTGCATCCAACTTGCTTGCTCACGAAGACCTAGGGAAATTTGAGGAAGCCCATCATTGGAATATACAAGCCAAGTTATACAATTAAGATACCCACTAGCATATGGTAGTGACAAAGCAAGAAGCTCTCAATCATGAAGAACATGGTGTTATTATGAAGCACAAGTGTGGGAAAAGATAGTAGCATTGTCCCTTCTCTCTTTTTCTCTCTTCTTTTTTTTCATTTGGGCTCTTAGGCCTCTTCTTTTTTTTTCTCACATGGGACAATGCTCTAATAATGGTCATCACACTTTTGTTTACTCACAGCTCAAAGCTTTCAGAAATGACTCTATAAGAAATGCCTCCGGCAGTGTACCGGGATGTGCAACGATCTAGCTTGGTGTATGACGTTGGAACATCTCGCTAGCTATATTACGATCATGCAATGGCAATATGAGAGTGACGGCACAAGTCATGAGACGGAACGGTGGGAGTTGCATGGCAATATATCTCGGAATGGCTATGAAAATGCCATAGTAGGTAGTTATGGTGGCTGTTTTGAGGAAGGCATATGGTGGGTTTGTGCACCGGCGAAAGTTGTGCGGCACTAGAGAGGCTAGCAAAGGTGGAAGGTGAAAGTGATCTATACCATGGACTCACATCAGTCATGAAGAACTCACATACTTGTTGCGAAAGTTTTTATTAGTAATTGAAACAAAGTGCTAAACGCATACTCCTAGGGGAAGGGTTGGTAGGTGTTAACCATTGCGCGATCCCGACCTCAACACAAAGGATGACAATCAATAGATCAATTATGCTCTGACTTCCTAACATAGAGGTTCACCATACGTGCATGCTACAGGAATCACTAACTTCAACACAAGTATTTCTAGATTCACAACACCCTACTAACATAGCTCTTAATATTACCAAATCCACGTCTCAAAAGTAATTGAGAGGAATCAAGACTTCTCTTTCTACTCAATGCTCATGAAGATGGAGGTTTTGTATCCTCTTTGGGTACCTATCACCTTTGGGACTACTTTCATAGCATAAGCCAACTACCAAGTCATGCACCGTCGTGCTCTAAAAGATATAAGTGAAGCACATAGAGCAAAATTATCTATCTCAAAAGATATAAGTGAAGCACTATGAGCATTCTAGCAAAATCACGATGAGTGCATGTCTCTCTCTCTCAAAAAGATGTGCAGGAAGGATGATTGTAACACAACAAAAAGAAAAGGCTCCTACGATACAAGAAGCTCCAAGCAAAACACATATGATGTGGTGAATAAAAATATAGTTCTAAGTAATGTTACCGATGGATTGAAGACGAAAGAGGGGATGCCTTCCCGGGGCATCCCCAAGCTTAGGCTTTTTGGTGTCCTTGAATTTGGCTTGGGATGCCATGGGCATACCCAAGCTTGAGCTCTTTCCACTCCTTATCTCTTTGTCCATGAGAACATCACCCAAAATTTGAAAACTTCACAACACAAAACTTGAACAGAAACTCGTGATAACATTAGCACAAGAAAACAAACTACCACCTCTTTTGGTACTGTATCAAACTTTAATTCTATCTATATTGGTGTTGGGCTACTATATTCTCACTTTTCCATGGCTAGTACCCCCCGATACTAACCATAGTTTCATCAAAACAAGCAACCAACTCAACAAAAACAGAATCTGTCAAAAACAGACCAGTCTGTAGGAATCTGTATACTTCGTAGACTTCTCGTACCTCAAAAATTCTGAAAAATTACGTCTGCCTGGGAAAAAGGCATATCAACCAGCATCAAAAAGAATCAACTCAAAAGCTCTTTCTTAATAAAAATGAAAAATCATCTCATGAGTGAAAAGTTTCTGTCTTTTTCCAGCAGGATCAAACAACCATTACCAAGGCTAGTCATAAAGGTTTTGCTTGGATCAAACACAAAAGGAAACACAAAAAACACAATCACAAAAGAATTATTATGGTGTGGACGCAACAAAACAGAAAGAAAAAAGATAAATCCATTGGGTTGCCTCCCAACAAGCGTTATTGTTTAACGCCCTTAGCGAGGCATAAAAGCGATAGAATCACGTATCGTCGTCTTTATTGCTCAAACCATAAGTGGCCTTCATCATGGATTCATAAGGCAATCTTATTTTATTTCTAGGAAAGTGTTCCATTCCCTTCATTAAAGGAAATTGAAATCTAATATTCCCTTCCTTCATATCGATGATAGCACCGATAGTCCTTAGGAAAGGTCTACCAAGAATAATAGGGCATGTAGGATTGCAATCAATGTCGAGCACAATGAAATCCACGGGTACATAGTTCCTATTTGCAATAATAAGAACATCATTGATCCTTCCCATGGGTTTCTTGACAGTAGAATCCGCAAGATGCAAATTAAAAGAACACTCTTCAATCTCATTAAAACCCAAAACATCACATAAAGACTTTGGAATCGCGGAAACACTAGCACCCAAATCACACAAAGCATTGCATTCATAGTTTTTGATTTTGATTTTGATAGTAGGTTCCCACTCATCATGAAGCTTTCTAGGGATAGAGACTTCCAATTCAAGTTTCTCTTCAAGAGATTTTATCATAGCTTCGACGATATGATCGGTAAAGGCCTTGTTTTGGCTATAAGTGTGTGGAGAGTTTAACATGGATTGCATCAAGGAAATGCATTCAATCAAGGAACAACTATCATAATTGAATTCCTTTAAATCCATAGTAGTAATTTCAATACTACTCAAAGTTTTAATATCTTCTACCCCACTTTCAATGCTTTTAGCATCAAGATAGATGGACTCCGAATCATTGGGGCACTTTTCAACCAAAGTGGATTCATATCCAGCCCCATAATCAGCAGGGTTATCACAAGAAAACAAAGATTCAATGGGAGTCACACCAAGCACTTTAAGATCTTCGTGATTCTTATCACGAGAACACGCCTTTTTAAGCCATTCATGTCTAGCACGAATTTGGGCGGTTCTTTCTTTGCTCTCAATCATGGAAACATGCATAGCTTTCAAAGTTTCATCCATATTGATCTTGGGAGGAGAACATCTAACTTTCAAAGCATCAACATCACTAGACATTCTATCAATGCTCTTAGCCAAATCGTCAATTTTGAGTAGTTTTTCCTCTATGGACGCATTGAAAATCTTTTGTGAGTTGATGAACTCTTTGATATTACTCTCTAGATCAGAGGGTAATCTATTGTAATTTCCATGAATATTGTCATAGGAGTTGCCAAAGTTATTATAGGAGTTACTAGGAAAAGGCCTAGGAACATAGTTTCCTCTAAAAGCATTGTTGTTGCCAAAATTATTCCTACCAACAAAATTAACGTCCAAGCTAGCGCTGCTACTCTCAATCAAGGAAGACAAGGGCATATCAATAGGATCTAAAGGAGCACTTCTACTAGCAACCAAATTCATTAACTCATCCATCTTAGCACTCAACGAGTTAATTTCTTCTATAGCGTGTACCTTCTTACTAGTAGGTGACCTTTTAGTGTGCCACTGAGAGTAGTTCGTCATGATGTTTTCTAGTAGTTTTGTGGCTTCCCCTAACGTGATTTCCATGAACGTTCCACCTGAGGCGGAGTCCAAGATATTTGTAGAAGAAAAATTCAAGCCAGCATAGAAGATTTGAATAATCATCCAAAGACTCAAGCCATGAGCGGGACAATTTCTAATCATCAATTTCATTCTCTCCCAAGATTGTGCAAGATGTTCATGATCAAGTTGCTTGAAATTCACGATATCATTACGGAGAGAGATGGTCTTAGCCAGCGGAAAATACTTGGATATATAAGCATCTTTGCACTTATCCCAAGAACCGATACTATTTTTGGGCAAAGAAGAAAACCAAGTTTTTGCGCGATCTCTCAACGAGAAAGGAAAAAAGCTTCAATTTAATCACATCATTATCGACATCTCTCTTCTTTTGCATATCGGAAAGCTCAATGAAGGTATTGAGATGGGATGCGGCATCTTCACTAGGAAGGCCGGAGAATTGCTCTTTCATAACAAGATTCAGCAAAGCGGCGTTGATTTCGTATGACTCCACACTAGTGGCGGCAGCAATCGGAGTACTAATAAAATCATTATTATTAGTATTCGAGAAGTCAAAGTTTGGTGTTGTCATTCATGGTGACTTCGGCAAGGAAGCAAGCACACAAGCGAACAAAGAGCAAGCGAGAAAAAGGGAAAACGAAAAGGCAAATGAAAAAGGCAAACGAAAAAGGCAAATTGTGAAGTGAGGGAGAGGAAAACGAGAGGCAAATGGCAAACAAAGTAAATGCAAGAGATGAGTTTGCGACACCTACTTGGATAAGTTCTTGACTTGATCCTCCCCCACAACGGCGCCAGAAATTCTTGTGCTACGGCAACAAAAGTCCTTCCCTAGCAACGCTAGGAATTCTTCTTGCTACTTCTCTTGTTTGCGTCGGTTTTTCCCTTGAAGAGGAAAGGGTGATGCAGCACATGAGCAGTAAGTATTTCCCTCAGTTTGAGAACCAAGGTATTAATCCAGTAGGAGAACCTCGTCAAGTCCAGAGTACCTGCGCAAACAAAAAAGAGCTTGCACCCAACGCTATAAAGGGGTTGTCAATCCCTTCAAGATTGATTGCAAAGTGAGATCTGAAGGCGGAAAGTGCAACGGAGAAAAAGTGTAAGGCTGAAAATATGGTGTGGAGTAGACCCGGGGGCCATAGTGTTCACTAGAGGCTTCTCTCAAAGTAGCAAATATCATGGTGGGTGAACAAATTACTGTCGAGCAATTGATAGAACCATGCAAAGTCATGACGATATCTAAGGCAATGATCATACATACAAGCATCACGTCCGAGACAAGTAGACCGATACTTTCTGCATCTACTACTATTACTCCACACATCGACTGCTATCCAGCATGCATCTAGTGTATTGAGTTCATGACGAACAGAGTAACGCCTTAAGCAAGATGACATGATGTAGAGGGATAAACTCAAAGCAATGATGAAAACCCCATCTTTTTACCCTTGATGGCAACAACATGATGCGTGCCTCTCTACCCCTTCTGTCACTGGGTGAGGTCATTGCATGGTATGAACCCAAAACCAAGCACTTCTCCCATTGCAAGAATCATAGATCTCGTTGGCCAAACAAAACCCACAACTCGAAGAGAATTACAAGGATATGAAATCATGCATAAGAGAGATCAGAAGAAGCTCAAATAAGATTCAAAGATAATCTAATCGTAAATCCACAATTCATCGGATCTCGACAAACACACCGCAAAATTAGATTACATCGGGTACATCTCCATGAAGATCATGGAGAACTTTGTATTGAAGATCCAAGAGAGAGAAGAAGCCATCTAGTTACCAGCTATGGACCCGTAGGTCTATGGTGAACTACTCACGCATCATCGGAGAGGTCATGGTGTTGATGAAGAAGCCCTCCGTATCCGAATCCCCCTCCGACAGGGCACCAGAAGATGCCCCAGATGGGATCTTGTGGAGACATAAGCTTGCGGCGGTGGAAAAGTACTTTCGATGATCTCCTGATTTTTATGGGATTTTAGGGAATATATAGGCGCAAAACTTAGGGCAAAGGAGCCTAAGGGAGCCCACAAGCCAGGGGAGCGCGGGCCCCCTCGCCGTGCCATGAGGGCTTGTGGGGTCCCTGGTGGCCTCCTGCCGTGATTCTCCGGCTTCCCGATCTTTTTCTGCTCCGGAAAAAATCTTTTTGGTAGTTTCATTCTGTTTGGACTCCGTTCAAAATCCTCCTCTGAATGGGGTCAAAACATGGAAAAAACAGGAACTGGCTCTTGGCACTATTTTAATAAGTTAGTCCCAAAAAATATATAAAAGACATGCAAAACATCCAAAGTTTTACAATATAATAGCATGAAACCATAAAAAATTATAGATACGTTCGACACGTATCAATTGGTAATTCTTGCAATGGGAGAAGTGCTTAGTTTTGGGTTCAATCTTGCGGTGTCTTCACCCAGTGACAAAGTAGGGGTAGCGAGGCACGTATTGCATTGTTGCATCAAGGATAAAAAGATGGGGTTTCCTCATATTGCTTGAGTTTATCCCTCTACATCATGTCATCTTACCTAATGCGTTACTTTGTCCTTCATGAACTTAATACTCTAGATGAAGGCAGGAGTCGGTCGATGTGTGGAGTAATAGTAGCAGATGCAGAATCGTGTCGACCTACTTGACACGGACGTGATGCCTATATGCATAATAATTTCCTTGGATATCTTCATAATTATTTGCTTTTCTATCAATTGCTCGACAGTAATTTGTTCACCCACAGTATTATTTTCTTTCTTGAGAGAAGCCTCTAGTGAAACCTATGGTCCCCGGGTCTATTTTCCATATTATACTTTCAGATCTATAAACCAAAAATACCAAAAATATATTTCTGTCATTTATTTACTTTTGTTTTACTTTTAGTTCTAGTAATCTTTTATCTATCTCTATCAGGTCTTATCCTTGCAAATAATCGTGAAGGGATTGACAACCGCTTTTTAGCGTTGGGTGCAAGTGTTTGATTGTTTGTGTAGGTGCTAAGATTGGGGCCTTACCTATTTCTCCTACTCGATTGATACCTTGGTTCTCAACAAACAAAGGGAAATACTTATCTCCTTTGATGCATCACCCTTTCCTATACAAGGGAAAACCAACACAAGGTCAAGAAGTAGCACCCATCACAAACTCATCTCTTACATTTACTTTATTTGCCTTTTGCCTCTCGTTTTCCTCTCCCCCACTTCTAAAACGATTTTAAGAAAATACCAAAAAGATTTTCCTTTTTATTCGCCCTTCTTCCGTTCTTCTTTTCGTTTGATTCTCGTTTGCTTAGGTGTTAGATCGCTTAAACTCATGGCTGGCCTTGCTACTATCGCTAGTATTGACGAGAAATAAGTTTTTAATTTTAAGCAAAGGGAGGGAGAAAACTTAAAAGATGCTTTGTATAGAATTTGCAATGCTCAAAATAGATCTACTTGTAAGAAATCTACTACCTTTCTCCTTCGCAATGTTTATGTGGGTGTCTCTCCTTGGAATAGATATGTTTTGGACACCATTATGGGAGGATATTTCTTGGGTAGCCATACCTTTTATTCTTATAATGCTATGACGAATTTGGTAGGTTCACCCCAGACTCATGGTTAATGAAACAATCTTAACTTTGGAACACGTGATGCGAAGGCTTGATACTATTGATAATAAAGTTGCTACCATAGAGCTCATCGAAAACTTGGGAAAAAGTATTCATAATCATATTACTCAATATGGATCGAAGGTAGGAGTTACTTTAAAAAACCTTAGGGAAAAGGAACCCATAGTTAATGAAAAACTGGATTAAGATTCTTCTAGAATTGGAAAGCTAGAGGACATTATTACCAGCTTGGGTTCCGCCTTTTCATATAATCAAACCACTCCAAAATTTCCTCCTCCTAAGAATGCCAAGTTTGTTTATGTTCCTAAAAATAAGGGTGAATCCTCTAGAAAAGGTGATGAAGATCTTAAGATGATAAGCGTTCACCCTAGCTTTATTATTACGGAACTTCTAGATTTCTAGATTTCTCGCCTAGGAGTATGATTATTGATAAAACCAAAGGATCTCCTAGGGTTCACAAGTGTGCAATTGAGGAGTTGCATATCAAAGATGACAACACCTAGATCTATATTGCATTATGCCTAGCTAGGGGCGTTAAACAATAACGTTTGTTGGGAGGCAACCCAATTTTATTTTTATGCGTTTGTTTTTTGCTTCTGTTTTTGAGTGTTGCACAAATTATTACCTCTATAATAATTGTGTATTCTTGTTTTAATTAGTGTTTGAGCCAAGTAAGACCTTTGGGATGGTCTACGGTGTTTGCAAGTTGATTTTTTTGAAAAATGGAAACTTTCGCTCTCAGTCCAGGAATTTTGTAAATTCACTAGAACATGATTTTGATATAATTTTTTTACACTAAATTGATATACCAATTAACCTTATTTTACTATTTTTCAGAATTTTGGAGTTACAGAAGTATTCGAAGTTTATAGATTGCTACAGAATGTTCTGCTTTCGACAGATTCTGTTTTCTTTGTGTTGTTTGCTTATTTTGATGAATCTATAGGTTGTATGGGGGGGTATGAACCATGGAGAAGTTGGAATACAGTAAATATTACACCAATATAAATAAATAATGAGTTCACAATAGTATCTAAAGTGGTGATTTATTTTTCTTATACTAACGGATCTCATGAGTTTTCTGTTGAGTGTTGTGTTGTGAAGTTTTCAAGTTTTGGGTAAAGATTTGATGGACTATAGAATAAGGAATGGCAAGAGCCTAAGCTTGGGGATTCCCAAGGCACCACAAGCCATATTCAAGGATACCAAAGAGCCTAAGCTTGGGGATGCCCTGGAAGGCATCCCCTCTTTCGTCTTCAATCCATCGATAAATTTACTTGAGGCTATATTTTTATTCACCACATTATATGTGTTTTGCTTGGAGCATCTTGTATGATATGAGTCTTTACTTTTTAGTTTGCCACAATCATCCTTTCTGCACACATCTTTTGAGAGACACACGCTGAATCGTGAATTTATTAGAATACTCTATGTGCTTCACTTATATCTTTTGAGCTAGGCAATGTTGCTCTAGTGCTTCACTTATATCTTTTAGAGCACGGTGGTGTTTTATTTTATAGAAATTATTAATCTCTCGTACCGCACTTATATTATTTTGAGAGTCTTTTAAACAACATGGTAATTGGTTTAGGTTATGAATTTAGTCCTAATATAATGGGAAGCCAAGAGGGATATAATAAAAACTTTCATATTAGTGCATTGAATATGATGAGAAGTTTGATTCCTTGCATATAGTTTTGAGATATGAAGATGGTAATATGAGAGTCATGCTAGTAAGTAATTGTGAATTGGAATAAATACTTGTGTTAAAGCTTGTGATTCTCGTAGCATGCATGCATGGTGAACCGTTATGTGATGAAATCGGAGCATGATTTGTTTAATGATTGTCAACCTTTGTGTGGAGGTAGGGATCGCGCGATGGTTAACTCCTACCAACCCTTCCCCTAGGAGCATGCGTCTAATACTTTGCTTCGATAACTAATAGGCTTTTGCAATAAGTATGTGAGTTCTTTATGACTAATGTTGAGTTCATGGATTATACACACTCTCACCCTTCCATCTTTGCTAGCCTCTCTAGTACCGCGCAATTTTCACCGGTACATTAAACCCACCTTCCTCAAAACAGCCACCATATAGTTTCCCCAAAACAACCACCATATCTACCTATTATGGCATTTTCATAGCCATTCCGAGATATATTGCCATGCAACACCACCGTCCCATTTTTTATGACACGCACCATCACTTCCATATTGCTTATAGAGTCATACTTTGTTCTAGATATCGTAATCTTTGAGTTATAAGTAAATAAAAGTGTGATGATTTGCATTATTAGAGCATTGTCCCGTGTGAGAAAAGGATGATGGAAGCTATGATTCCCTCACAAGTTTGGATGAGTCTCCGCACTTCACAAAAAAATAAAAGAGGCAGCGAAGCCCATATAAAAAAAGAAGCCTTTGTTCACGTGAGATCCAATCTGGGAGCCTTTTTCGGTAATCTGCCGGAGAGGGAATCGATCATGGAGGGTCCATAGCTAGTAGCTAGATGGCTTCTTATCTCTCTTTGTTCTTCAATACCATGTTCTTCATGATGTTCATGTAGATCTGTCCGATGTAATACTCTTTTGCTGTGTGTTTGTCGAGATCCGATGAATTGTGGGTTTATGTTCAGATTATCTATGAATATTATTTAAATCTTCTTTGAATTCTTATATGCATGATTTTTTATCTTAGCAAGTCTCTTCGAGTTATTGATTTGGTTTGGCCAACTAGATTGGCAATTCTTGCAATGGGAGAAGTGCTTAGTTTTGGGTTCAATCTTGCGGTGTCCTCACCCAGTGACAAAGTAGGGCAAGCGAGGCACATATTGCATTGTTGCCATCGAGTATAAAAAGATGGGGTTTTCATCATATTGCTTGAGTTTATCCCTCTACATCATGTCATCTTACCTAATGTGTTACTCTGTTCTTCATGAACTTAATACTCTAGATGCACGCATGAGTTGGTCGATGTGTGGAGTAATAGTAGTAGATGCACAATCATTTCGATCTACTTACCACGGACGTGATGCCTACATGCATAATCATTGCCTTGGATATCTTCATAATTATTTGCTTTTCTATCAATTGCTCGACATTAATTTTTTCACCCACCATATTATTTTCCTTCATGAGAGAAGCCTCTAGTGAAACCTATGGCCCCCGGGTCTATTTCCCATATTATACGTTCAGATCTATAAACCAAAAATATCAAAAATATATTGGTGCCATTTATTTACTTTTGTTTTACTTTTAGTTCTAGTAAATTTTTATCTATCTCTATGAGTTCTCATCCTTGCAAATAACCTGAAGGGATTGACAACCCCTTTTTAGCGTTGGGTGCAAGCGTTTGATTGTTTGTGTAGGTGCTAAGATTGGGGCCTTGCTTGTTCCCCCTACTGGATTGATACCTTGGTTCTCAACAAACAGAGGAAAATACTTATCTACTTTGCTGCATCACCCTTTCCTCTTCAAGGGAAAACCAACGCAAGCTCAAGAAGTAGCAGTCGCACACATGCATAACATGCCAGGGTGCATCGGCGGCATACCATGGGCAGCATGCAATTAAGAGCGGACCAACAATCATGAGAAGCCCAACGGTCCAACCAGCGCCACGACCCGACCTATCAGGTTCAACGGCCGAACACAATCCACTGCCAACATGGCCCCACTCATCAGAGTTAACGGTCAAAGCTTGACTGGACGGCAAACACCCAGTTTGGGCTTTTGTGAGGGTTTCGGACAAGCGAGTGGGGAAAACTGAGCTAAATTTTAGAGCGTGGGGTTCACTAAGTAAGACTGATGAACGAGGGGCACAGATATAAAAAACCCTTAATTATAATATGCCAAAAATGTTGACATTGGACAAGGAAGACAACATAATGATTTATGCTTGTTCACATTCACATAGAAGTTATATCGTTATAGATCCTCTAACATGTGGTGCTTGCCCAGTACCTTTGCTAGCCAAAAAAACTCCGCACTAAGTAGAGATACTACTTGTGCATCCAGAACCTTAAACCCAAATCCATGTTTGAAGATTCCACCATACCCACCTATGGATTGAGTAAGATCCTTCAAGTAAGTTGGCATCGGTGCACAAAGCAATAAAAATGCTTCTAAACATGTTTGATTATTTAGAGTAAGGGAAATTAAGCGTTAACATCACAAGGGGCAATATAATGTAAGATTCCTTTGCACTAAGAGACTTAGCATACAACCAAAGAGCACATGACAACCTCTGCTTCCCTTTGCGAAGGGCCTATCTTTTACCTTTATGTATTTAGTTTTGTGCAAGAGTCAAAGTATTTTCCTCTAGTTCATTTATCTTCTCTTTAGAAAGCATCATGTGGTGGGGAAAGATCTAAACATATATATCCAGATGAATGTGGGTGGCCATGAATTATTATTGTCGACATCACCCTTGAGGTGAATACGTTGGGAGCCAACACTATAAGCCCCTATCTTTCTATTTGTACGATTGAAACCTTTTGCTCATTTCTATGCGGTGAGTGTTAGCAATCATAGAAGAAAAAATGATGGTTGAGTATGTAGACTTGCTTAAAAACTCCAACACGTGACCCTTCGTGAAGATATGATGAATTGTGTTACAAAGTTGACAGAGAACATAGTTTGTTAGTTTTCAATAGAGTTTATGCTTCATACTTCGATGTTGTGATGAACTGCTACTTGCTTATAAGAAGCCTTTATGATAAAAGTTCTATGATGACAATGTTGGGATGAAGTATTTTATAAAGTCCTATTTGTTGTCATAATAATGAGCATGATGTTGTTATGTCCGTATTTTTTTATTGACACCTCTATCTCAAAGCATGTGGTCATGATTTTCGCTATCGGCTTTCACTTGAGGACAAGCTAGGTCTAAGCTTGGGAGAGTTGATACGTCCATTTTGCTTCATGTTTTGTGACTATTATTTATAGTGTTTTTATGCAATTTTCCACTTGGTGGAGTAATTCTCATGCCTTTTCTCTCATAATATGCAAGGTTTACATCAAGTGGGAGATTGCCTACACATGGAATAGTAGACCTGAAAAAGCTACGTCAGAGATACCTATTCTGCACATCTCCAATTAGTCTGAAAATTTATGGAGATTTATTTTATAATAAATAAAAAATACTGGAACGAAGAAGTGCTAGAGGGGGGCCACTAGGTGGCCACTAGACAGCAGGGCATGCGAGGCACCCCTCGCACGACCTGATGTCTAGTGGGCCACCTGGCCCACCTCTGGTGCCCATCTTGTGGTATAAATTATGCTTTGACCTAAAAAATTATGGGGGGGGGCTTTCGGGATGAAGTGCCGCTGCCTCGAGGCGGAACCTGGACACGAGCACTTTTAACCTCCGACGAAGCGATTCCACCAGAGGAACTTCCCTCCCGAAGGGGGAAATCGATGCCATCGTCATCACCAACAACCCTCTCATCTTGGGAAGGACAATATTCATCAACATCTTCATTAGCACCATCTCCTATCAAATCCCTAGTTCATCTCTTGTACTCAATCTTGTACCGGAACCTCTGATTGGTTCCTGGGGTGTGTCTAGTAGTGTTAATTACATCTTGTAGTTGATGCTTTATGGTTTATTTGGTGGAAGATCATATATTCAGATTCATTATGCTATATAATACCTCTCTAATCGTGAACATGTTTATCACTTGTGAGTAGTTACTTTTGTTCTTGAGGCCACGAGAGAAATCATGTTGCAAGTAGTCATGTGAAGTTGATATTCGTTTGATGTTTTGATGATATGAATGTTGTGATTCCCTTAGTCGTGTTATGTGAATGTCAACTACATAACACTTCACCATATTTTGGGCCTAAGGGAATGCATTGTGGAGTATTAATTAGTGGGTGGGTTGCGAGAGTCTACGCACTACTTTGTAAGGGGCTGATTTGGATCCCTATGTTTAATGTTATGGTTAGAATTTATTCTTAATACTTTTCTCGTAGTTGCGGATGCTTGCGGGGGTGGGGGCGGGGGTTAATCATAAGTGGGAGGTTTGTTCAAGTAAGAATATCACCCAAGCACCGGTCCACCCACATATCAAATTATCAAAATACCGAATGTGAATTAACCCAACATGACGAAAGTGACTAGATGAAATTCCCGTGTGCCCTCAAGAACGCTTTGCCTATTATAACAAAAATTTCTCGCCCGTCCTTTGCCACAAAATTATTGGGCTACCTTGCTGGACCTATTGTTACTATTGCTAGTTTTCACTTGTTACAATTATCTTGCTATCAAACAACTTGTTACTACTATTTTACTGCTTGCACAAATTACCTTGCTAAAAACCGCTTGTCATTTCCTTCTCCTTCTCGTAGGGTTCTACGCTCTTACTTATTGAAAGGACTACGATTGACCCCCTATACTTGTGGGTCATCATCACTCGGGGTAGATCTTCACGAAGCAGGCAATCTCCTTGCCTTTACAAACTTCTCGGTTCAACTCCACATGATTTGGAGGCTCCCAAGCAGCACCTAACCAATCTAGGAGACACCACTCTCCAAAAGATAATAGATGTGGTATGGATTATGAAACTCCTTGCTCTGGTGTTTCAAAAGATAGGCTCCTCAACACTCAATCACTCTCTCACATAATTTGGCTTGGTAGAAGAGATTTATTGGGTGGAAAGCAACTTGGGGAGGCTATAAATCAAGATTCATATGGTTGGAGTGGAATATCTTGATCTCAACACATGAGTAGATGGTTCTGTCTCAAAAAATGAATGGTGGAAGTGTTTCCTCGTTCTGAGTGCTCTCTCTCCGAATGGGAGGGAGGAGGAGGGGTATGTATGTCCATCTACAAAAATCCAACAGTTACAACATTATTGCCCAACTAGGTGGAAGCGAATTAAAAACTCGGTTGCACCGACTAGTGCAAAATGTCCTAAATTTTTGCTTTTCGGTGAGACTGATATACAACATCTTGGTGACACCGATTTGGACCAATAGTAGGCATGGGAGTTTTCATACCTTTGAACTCTTACATGTTGAACTTATTAAACAAGTCCTTGGTGTAGTTCATTTGAGAGGTAAAAATACCATCTCTTGTTTGCTTGATTTGCAAACCAAGGAAAAATTTCAGCTCACACATTATAGACATCTCATATTTTTGGGACATCAACTTTCCAAATTTCTCACTAAAATGTGGGTTAGTTAATCCAAAGATAATATCATCCACATAAATTTGGCACACAGATAATTCACGAATAACTCTTTTAGTGAATAAGGTTGCATCAATTTTGCCAATATCAAAACCCTTTTCCAAAAGAAACTTCGATAAGCATTTGTACCAAGCTCGAGGGGATTGTTTAAGACCATAGAGAGCTTTGTAAAGTCAGGCATGATTAGGTTTATTAGGGTTCAAAAAGACAAAGTTTGTTTAACATAAACTTCCTCTTCAACTTTACCATTAAGAAAAGAATTTTTGATATCCGTTTGGTAAAGAGTAATATCATGATTACTGGCATAAGCAAGAAGTATGCGAATGGCCTCAACTCTAGCAACGGGGGAGTAAGTCTCACTGTAGTCCGTACCTTCGACTTGAGTGTAGCCTTGAGCCACAAGGCGAGACTTTTTGCATACTACTTGACCATCCTCATCTTGCTTGTTGCGAAACACCCATGCTGTTCGAGTGATATTGTGCTGATCTTTGGGTTTCTCCACTAGTGTCCACACTTGATTCCTTTCCAAGTTATGTAGCTCTTCGTGCATGGCATTCACCCAATCCGGATATTCAAGGGCTTCTTCCACCTTCATAGGCTCAATGCTAGAGATAAATGAGTAATGCTCACAAAAGTTAGCTAAACGATTTTTAGAGCGAGTGATTCTCATGTTTCTTATGTCACCAAGAATTTGCTCTACATGATGTTTCTTGTCCACTCCTGCTCGAACTCGTGGTAACTTTTGCTTGTTGGACGAACGAGCTTGCTCATCATCATCTTCTCCATCATTTTAGTTGAAGGTGCCATTCCCTTGAGGAGGTGACGAAGGAGGTTGAGGTGGATCATCTTGATGAACTTCTTCTTCCTCTTCATCTTGGCGTGTACCACTTGTGGATGCCTCCATGTCATTGTGCAGTTTGCTTTAACGCAAAGTAGGAGCTTCCACTTGTGTTAACTGATACACTCATTTTGCATCATGAATTACTATTGATATTTGTGTTGATCATGTCCATTAGCCATTATTATCATACAATTCTTATGCCTTTTCTCTCTGAATATGCAAGGTGCATCACTCAGAGGGAAATATCTAGAAACTGGAATTCTCGATCGGGAAACCGAGAAAAAGGAAGAAAAAATAACTTGCTCCAAATGACCTGAAATTTTACGGAGAAATTTTGGAATATTTAAGAATTTCTGGGCCAAAAATATACCGGAGAGGGGCCAACAGCTAGGCACAAGCCAATAGGGTGCGCCCCCTGGCCGCGCCGTGATGGCTTGTGGGCCCCAGATGACCCTCTAGCGGCCATCTTCTCCTATATGGTGTTTTTACCCTATAAAAATCATAACTTATCTTTTGGGATGAAGCACCATCATCTTGAGGCGGAAACCTGAACAAAGTCCATTTTGCTCTCCGGCACAAAGAAACCTGAACAAAGGCAGCAAACATGAATCAACTTAATATGATGAACATGACTAGACAGAAATTCCCGTGTGTCCTCGGGAGCGCTTGTTTTATATAAGAGAGCTTTAAGGCTTGTCCTTTGCTATAAAAAGGATTGGGCTACCTTTATGGACCTTTGCTACTATTATTACTTGTCACTTGTTACGAATTATCTTGCTACAAAACTATCTATCGCTGTTACTTATAGCACTTGCACAGATCCCTTGCTGAAAACTACTTGTCATTTCCCTCCACCCTCATTGGGTTTTACACTCTTACTTATTGAAAGGACTACGATTGATCCCCTATACTTTTATGTCATCGAGACTCTTTTCTGGCACCGTTTCCGAGCAGTGAAGCACCTTTGGTAAGTGGAAATTGCTATGGAAACATTTTCGGTACGTGCTGAATGTACTGTTGCTTATAAATATGAATGGTCATGTAACATCCCAAAATTATAAATTTTGGAATGTTAATATAATAATTATTAGTTGTTTGTTTGTTTGCTTGCGTGATTGAAACTTGAGTGGAAATTTGAAACTTTTCAAAAACTTTTGAATGAGAGGGAATAAAATGACTTTCCCCTTCTCCGGTGAATTCAAATTCAATCTTTTAAAAGCAACGAGAGAAGATGACATGACTTCTTCAACTATAAAGAATTTGAACGGAGATATTTGCATTTGAATTATTTTGCATTTCCATTTGTTTTCTTCGTGCAAGAAATGCCAGGAAATACATTCTAGAGAGGAGGAACATGACCCTCGAACCCACGGGCATTTTGAAAGTTATTTGAACCCTCAAACTTAGAGGGTCAATTGAAAATTATTTGCAAAAGAAAATAAACCTTTTAGGCAATTTTGTGAAAATAATTTTTTCTGAAGTTTTTATTTTTGCCGTGGAAGAATGCCCATCATCTATATTTTATTTTTCTGATAATTTTAGTATATAGAAACTCTTTATTTCGAATTGATTTGATTTCCCTTTTATCGTTTTAGTTTCCTAGTTTTAAAAATAGGAAAGAAATCATTTTTATTAGGAAACTCCAGGTGGCCCATTAAGACTTTCCTTTCACTGGCCCAAGAAGATCATCTTCTTCCTCCTTTCTCCCTCACGTCACAGGAACTTGCCTTCCATGGACAGAGGAATCCCCACCTCCGGGATTCGCAAAGCACATTCCCTCCCAGCGCCTCCCGTCGCCTCTATAAGAACCCCCATGGCTCCCTCGTTCCATTCCCGTTGAAACCACCCCCTCTCCTCGCCTCTAGCTCGCGCGCCACCTCGCCGGAGTCGGCACCAGAGAGCTTCACCCAGGAGCTCCTCCATCGGCCCCCCCTGCACCCTCCCCTCCCTGCCGAGCCCACCCCTCCACCCTTCGGCCCCTCCTCCACCCCCCCCCTCCACCGCCGCCCCTCCCCACCCCGTCGCCCTGCAACCTCGCCCCTCCCTGGAACCAGCGAGCAGCAGCACCACCAACAGCTTCCCACCTCCCCCCCCCCCTGCAGGCCCACCTCCACCTCGCCCCCCCTCCACCGCCCCCCTGCCACCCCACCCCTCGCCGGCGACCCCCACCGAAGCCCCACCCCATCGGCCACCATTGCCAGCGAGGGAGCTCTTCCCAGCCACGGTAAGGCCCCTCCCTCCTTTCTTTTTTTACTTGTTTTGTTTTTTTTTTAGTTTTAGCCGTTAGATCTAGATCCCACGGTGTAGATTAGGAAGTACTTACCCCTTCGGTTTTCTAAAAAGAACCGGTCCATCAGTTAAGTGAACCGAAGCATCTTTCTTATTTAGTGGCCATCCGTTGTTTAGTCTATGCAGCAAACACCCCTTAGCCAATCAGGGACTGCCACGTAGTCTGTAGCAATTGTTTTATTTTTTCTATTTAGTTCCAAAAACAGCAAAGTTCATGTTTTGTTTTGGCCATAACTTTTGATCCCGAAGTCCAATGATAGTGATTCTTTTTCCAGTAGCTCACAAATTTCCTTTAGTTTTTAAAAACATATAATTTGTCTATGTTTGGATTTATAAAAATTGAGTTAGATCATATTTGAATTAAAGCTTGTTTTGCTTATTCCGGGAGTTTCAAAATAGCTTTCAATTTGATTCTTTTTGCTGATGCTTCGTATTGATCATATCATTCAGTAGTTTAAGTTTCAATTTTTTTTAAATATGTTAACTTAGGGTTTTAAGCAAAACAGATTCTGTTTTAGCCTTTTTTGTTTTCTTGCTATTTCTTTTGTATTAATTGTTCTTAATTTGTTTTTTATAAATTGGGACAAGTTATATTTTGTTTTTTGATATTTACCAGTAACTTTTCAACAACAACAAAATTTTATTTTATTTATTCTTATTTGTTTGCATGAAATCAATTCTAGTTCCTTAGTAACTTGCAATTGGTTTCTCCACTGTTTCAAATCCCGTTTGGAAATACTTTCAAATAGTTTTGTGAAAAATACTTTATTTTATCTTAGTTAAATTTATATCTTAGTTCCTTGTTATTATTTTCTGTTGGACAAAAACTATTTAGTGTTTGACGTAGTAGAAGACTCCCTAGTTTTATTTGAAGTTTCCTTCGGATTCCTTTTCGCTCTCTCTTTTGTTTTGATTGCTAGAATGATTGCTAGTATGAGTGCTTATGTGAATGATATGTTTGTTATATAGATTTCGTCGGAGAGTGACGAGTAGTCTATCAAGTTATTTCTCGAGAAATTCTTCTTCGTCAACATCACCAGGCAAGCCACTTTGATCATACTATCACCTATGTTTTATGCATCGTAGTTCTACCATCCTATGCCCAATTGCATGCTGCTTAGGTACTTAGAAATTTTAGTATAGATTGTAGTATCATGTGGTAGGCACACAACATCCTCGATACTTGGCCCCGGGACGACAAATTTCATATTGCTAAGCTTGAGTAGACGGGATTTCGGTTGAGTGCAAACACGAGTGATGCGAGGTTGATTAAATAACAAAGACCGGTTAAGACAAGATTTTCAAGACCTCGGACGCAATGCAACACTGGGTGAAGGACGGTTGATCGGCTCCCTGGAGAACCCAGTGGATGCCCGGGATGCTGGGGACGGCCATGACATCCTGCGGAAAGCTTCACCCAGGCTCAAAGAGACGGACAGATATTTTCAAGACCCAAGGCTTACCTGCACAGCCGCAAGTCATTATAGGCTCTGGCTTGGTTGGACAACGCGGCGACTCTGGACAGGCGGTGCTAGCAGATGTAGAAGAACGGTAGGATTGGATGGGCACCGACAGGGATTCAGAGGGACCCGTTGAAAGACCATGTTTTGATCATCCGGTCTTCAAACACCCTGAAGTGCGAGGACATACACGGAGGCGATCAAATCTTGTGGGGAACGTGTGCAAAACTCTGCAGAGTAGTCAAACCTAATCGATTAGCCGTGTCCACGGTCATGGACAACTTGAGCCAAAGGAACTGAAGTTATCTGAAATTCTCAACACAAATAATAATATTGATGTGGGAATTATTGACAACTCGGGTACGAGAATTGGTTGGCGGAACCATCTCGTTAACAACCAACAATGTAGTAACATTTTGCTTTTAGCCCTCTCTTGATGTAGGAGAAAACTTGCTTTTCGCTAAAAAAACTTATAGCCCCACCTGCCATATCTGCATATAGTATAGATGATTACTTTTCACCCCTCTCTTATGTGACTTGCCGGCATATTCAATATGCTGACCTACACGGCTGCAACGTCTTATGTTGCAGATATTTTTCTTCGACGAGTAAGAGTACGATTCAGGGTTACGGTCTACACTCAACTTGTCGTTGGTGTTTATTAGGACTCCACTCCCTTGACTGCTTCCGCTGAGATATTTAAGGTATATATCAGTTTTACGCTATTTACATGTGATTGCACTTTGATATATACATTCATGTACTGTGTGTGCCAGCATACTAATCCAGGGATGGCACAGAAACACAGAGGCTTGACTCGTCTTGAGTCGGGTCGCTACAGGTCACCCTTTGAGTGGATTGTTCGGGGCATGTTCACCTCGAACGGAAGTTGAGGAAATTGTTGCTCAACCTGTTGAACCTACTGAAAAATATTTATTATGATATTCCTTCGGGTATGGTAGAGAAACTGCTGGCTAATCCTTATAATGGTTCTACTAATCGTGATTACCATTTGATATATGTCGATGAGATTTGTGGATTGTTTAACCTTTCAAGTATACCAGGAGACAAAGTTAAGAAGAAAGTTTTCCCTTTATCTTTCGAGGGAAAAGCACTAATTTGGTACAAGCTATTGGATGATATTGCATCATGGGATTGGAATCGCTTGAAGCTCGAATTTCATCAGAAGTTTTATCCTATGCATTTAATTTATCATGATCGGAATTTTATTTATAATTGCTCATCTCGTGAAGGAGAAAGCATCACTCAAGCTTGGGGGAGGCTTACATCTATGATGCACACTTGTCCCAACCATGAGCTCTCAAAGGAATTGATTATACAATAAATTTATGCTCGGTTTTATCATGATGATCAAACCTTACTAGATGCCCATGTTGTTGTTTCCTATATGAAGGAGACTATTCAATTCATATGGGATCTTCTGGAAAAGATTAGACGCAACGTTGAAGATTGGGAACTCGATGAAGGTAAAGAGTCAGGTATAAAGCTTAATTTTGATTGTGTTAAATCTTTTATGGAAACTCCTCCTTTTCATGAGTTTAACAACAAATATGGCCTTGACTCTGAGATGGTAGCTTCTTTCTATGAATCTTTTGCTACCTATGTGAGCTGCCTAAGGAAAAGTGGTTCAAATATCATTTTCCCATTAAAAATTACCTGATGAACCTATTAGAATTAAGAAGGAAGAAATAATTGTTAACCATGTTGATCCAATTGTTCCTACTACTTACATCGAGAAACCTCCTTACCGTGTTAGGATTAGAGAACATGCTAAGGCTAAAACAATGGTTAATAAGAGTTATGTTAGAACACGTACACCTTCTGAACAAATAAATGTTGAGGCTAATGTAGCTATAGTTAAAGATCTCCTAGTTGATAATATTGATGGGAAGGTTATTTACCTCTGTGATGAAGTTGCTACAATTGCAAAACCTATTATAAACAAACGAGATGAACTAGATAAAAATGAACCTCTCGTAGGCACACCTGTCATCTCAGTTAAAATTGGAGATCATCGATATCATGGCATGCGTGATATTGGTGCTAGTACTAGTGCTATACCTTTTATATTATATCAATAAATTATGCTTGATATAGCACCCTCTGAAATTGGTGATATTGATGTCACTATTAAGCTTGCAAACTGTGATACTATTTCGCCACTTGGGATTGTTAGAGATGTTGAAGTCATGTGTGGAAAAGTCAAATACCCCACTGATTTCTTAGTATTGGTTCGGAACAAGATAACCCTTTGTCCCATCATATTCGGTAGACCATTCTTGAATACGGTTAATGCTAAAATTAATTGTGCTACTGAGAAGGTCAAAGTGAGCTTTGGTGATATTTCTCATGAGTTTAACTTCTCTAACAATCCCAAGTGGGCAAGTCATGTTAATGTTAAAATTAATTTTGCTACTGAGGGAGGTATAATCTATCCTATTACTGCTAGTAGATGGATAAGTCATGTTCATTATGTTCCTAAGAAAGGTGGTATAATTGTTTTTCCTAATGATACAAATGAACTTATTCCAGAAAGGGTAGTAATTGGCTATAGGATGGTAATTGATTTCAGGAAATTGAATAATGCTACTAGAAAAGATCATTGCCCCTTGCCTTTTATTGATTAAATGTTAGAAAGATTTTCTAAGCACAAACACTTTTGCTTTCTTGATGGATAGTCTCGATTCTCTCAAATACCAGTGTCAAAAGAGGACGAAGAGAAAACTGCCTTTACTTGCCCTTTTGGAACTTAAGCTTATAGGCGCATGCCTTTTGGTCTATGCAATGCACCTGCTACCTTTTAAAGACGTATGACTGCCATATTTTCTGACATTTGTGAAAAGATTGTTGAGATTTTCATGAATGATTTTTTTTGTCTACACGACATCCTTTGATGATTGCTTGAGCAACCTTGATCGAGTTTTGCAGAGATGTGAAGAAACTAATCTCGTCTTCAATTGGGAGAAGTGCCACTTTATGGTGAATGAAGGTATAGTGCTCGGGCATAAAATTTCTGAACGCGGTATTGAGGTGGATAAGGCCAAAGTTGATGCAATAGAGAAAATGTCTTTCCCAAGAGATATCAAAGGTATAAGAAGTTTCCTTGGTCATGATGGTTTCTATAGGCCTTCATTAAAGATTTCTAGGCCATTAACTAATCTTCTCCAAAAAAATGTTCCTCTTGTTTTTGATGATGATTGTGTAGAATCCTTTGAAATACTTAAGAAAGCCTTAATTTCTGCACCTATTGTCCACCCACCTAATTGAAACCAACCTTTGAAATTATGTGTGATGCTAGTGATTATGATGTTGGTGTTGTTCTAGGGCAAAGAGTAGACAAGACGTTGAATGTTATTCATTATTCTAATAAGACCCTAGACACCGTTGAGACGAATTATGCTATTACTGAAAAGGAATTTTTAGTTGTTGTGTTTGCATGTGATAAGTTTAGGCCTTACATTGTTGATTCTAAAGTAACTATTCACATTGATCATGCTGCTATCAAATACCGTATGGAAAATAAAGATGCTAAACATAGACTTATTAGGTGGGTACTCTTACTTCAACACTTTGATTTGCATATCGTTGATAGAAAGGGAGCTGACAACCTGTAGCTGGTAACTTGTCTAGGAAGGAAAGTGTTCTTGATGACCCACTTCCAATTGATGATAATTTTCCAAATGAGCAACTTGCTCTTATAAACACTTCACGTAGTAATCCTTGGTATGCGGATTATACCAATTACATTGTTGCTAAATTTATTCCACCTAGCTTCACCTATCAACAAAAGAAAAAATTCTTCTTTCATTTACGACATTACTTCTGGTATGACCACATCTTTATAATAAAAGAGTAGATGGTGTTATTAGACGTTGTATACCTAAGCTTGAGTAGGAACAAATTCTAAGGAAGTGACATTCTGAGGCCTACACAGGACACCACGCCGGTGACGAAACTGCACACAAGGTATTGCAATCCGGTTTCTATAGGCCCACTCTTTTTAAAGATGCTTGTAAGTATGTCCTTTCTTGTGATGAATGCCAAATAGTTGGGAATATTGGTAAACATTAGGAAATTCATATGAACTTTTTACTTGCTATTAAACCATTTGATGTGTGGGGTTTTGACTTTATGTGACCTTTTCTGAATGGATATACTCATATTCTAGTTGTTGTCAATTATGTTACTATGTGGGTACAAGCTATTCCAACTAGTAGTGCTGATCATAACATTTCTATTAAAATGCTTAAAGACATTATCTTTCCGAAGTTTGGTGTCCCTAGATATTTAATGACTGATGGTAGTTCACATTTTATTCATGGTGCTTTCCGTAAACTGCTAGATAAATATGATGTTAACCATGGAATTGTATCAGCTTATCATCATCAATCTAGTGGTCAAGTTGAGCTAATTAATCGACAAATAAAATTGATCTTGCAGAAGACTGTCAGTACATCCAGAAAGAATTGGTCTAAGAAACTTGATGATGCTTTGTGGTCTTATAGGACTGCTTATAAGAATCACACGGGGATGTCCCCATATAAAATGGTCTATGGAAAAGCTTGTCATTTACCACTTGAGTTAGAACATAAGGCTTATTGGGCAATTAAAGAACTTAATTATGATTTTAAACCTACCGGTGAGAAGAGGTTATTCGATATTAGCTCACTAGATGAATGGAGGACACAAGCTTATGAAAATGCTAAGTTGTTTAAGGAAAAGGTTAAAATATGGCATGACAAGAGAATTCAAAAACTAGAATTCAATGTAGGAGACGTAGTGCTTTTGTACAAATCTCGTTTTAGATTATTTTGCACGGAAACTTCTCTCTAAATGGTAAGGACCCTATGTGGTCGAGGATGTTTATCGCTCCGGTAATATAAAGATTAATATCTTCAAAGGTAAAAACCCGAGAATGGTGAACGGGCAAAGAATCAAGCATTATATTTCAAGTACACCCATTAATGAGGAAACTAATGTCATCCAAGTCATAACACTGGAGGACCACATAAGGAAAGTGTTCCGGGACACTCCAGAAACCTGAAAAAGGGGTAGGTACGTGGTACGGTTAGTAAACCGACTCCAAAAGTTCCAGTTTTTTTACTGGTTTTGGTATTTTCGAAAAAGGCAAAAATAAAACAATGTTGAGGGGACCCATGAGGGAGGCACAAGCCAACATGGCGTGGCCCTCTGGTCGCACCCTCATGGCTTGTGGGGCCCTCATTTACCTCCCGGACTCCGAATTCTTCGTGAGTGTGTACTCTCACCTCGAAAAGTTCATTATATATACTCCCGCGTGGTTTGATCATCGCATCGCAAGTTTCTCATATGTTCTTGTTTCGAGCTGTTTTTCTAGCAGGCCTGAGAATATGTCGTCTCAAGATTCGGATGGAGAGAGCTATGTCTCCCAGTATATTTCAGACCCACAGATCTTTGGGGATATCTATACCTACATTTGGTCCACTGATGAGGAGGAGGACAATGATTTTGAGGAAACAAAGGAAGCTAGCTCAGATGAAGATGAAGTTCCACTACCTCAACCGGAAGATATGCATGTGGAATTTAAGAAGTCCATTCTCCTAAATAGGGTAAACAAATATAAGAATCAGTTTATCCCATTACATTTTCTACAGGAAAGCAAGATGGTATTATGCAAAAATATATTGGATCTCGAGCAAGAGAACGATGACTTGAGGGAGGAGAATTTTATCCTCCAACATAAGCTGGAGAAGAAGAATGCTGGTGCATCACCACCACCATTGCCTAAAGAGGATGCTTGAGTACATGGATATGGGCACCACCCTTGGCTTGTCCCAAGCTTGGGGGAGGTGCCCCGGTATCGTATCACCATCACTTCCATCATTACTATCTATCTTAATTTGATCCTTAGTTGTTTCGTGATTTAGAGAAATAAATTTCAGATTTGGTTTGCTCAGATTTTTTTGCTTTGGGTTTCACCTATCCTTGTAATCGAGTATGCGAGTTATATAATAAGTATTAGTTGAATTTTTGTGGTTTACCTTTCGGCACCCGTCATCATACCATGGCAATAAAAAGAAAGATAAAGATCATATGCTAATCTTATGAGAAGTATTGACTTCACAAAAAAGGGTATAGGTGATAAAAGTTGTTGATAGTAAACAAACATGGTATTAGTCATTGTTGCAATCAAAGCAAGATTATGATAAAGGAGAGGAGACTCACATATAAATACATTATCCTAGACATCTTTTATGATTCTGAGCCTTCATCAAATATTATATAATTAGCAAGTGTTGATGTAGGACATGGAAGACAACGTAATGATCATGGTAGTTTATATTCACAAAGAAGTTATATGGTCTTGAATCCTTCAACATGTGATGCTTGCTTTTGATCTTTTGCTAGCCCAAAAATTCCGCACTATGTAGAGATACTACTTGTGCATCCATAACCCTCAAACCCAGTTTCTTGCCATGAGATCCACAATACCTACTTATGGATTGAATAAGATCCTTCAAGTAAGTTGTCATCGGTGCATCAAGCAATAAAAATTGCTCCTAAATATGTATGATCTTTTATAGCAAGGGAAAATAAGCTTTGTACGATCTTTTGATGGCAAAGAAATAAAAGCGACACAGTGCATAATAAAGTTTGCTATCATAGGGGGCAATATAAAGTGACGTTCCTTTGCATTAAGAGTTCACACATCCAACAAATTTGAAGTGCATGACAACCTCTTCTTCCCTCGGCGAAGGGCCTATCTTTTCCTTTTAGGAATTTAACTCCGTGCTTGAGTCAATAAAGTTTATCACTCTTCCAACCTATTAATCCTATAGTAGCAAGCACCATGTGTTGAGGGAATATTTAGACTTTGTTCCAAGTGGATGTAGATGATCATGATTCATTATTGTTGACATTATCCTAGAGGTAAATAAGTTGGGTGGCGAACTAGTAAGCCCCTATCTTCCTATGTGTCCTATGGAAACATGAGCTCCAAAAATATGCCTTGAGCGTGAGAAATCATGGAAGATAAAATGATAGTTGAGTATGTGAACATGCCAAAAATAAAGCTCTTACATAGACTCTGCTCTGAGTAATGATTGCCCCAATAATTGAGAATATGGTCCGTTGACTATTAGTAAAGTGTATGCTTTATACTCCAATAGTTGTGAATGGTTTGTCACTTGTTTATGAGAAGTTATATGATAAAATACTTGCTTCTATGATAATATGCATGATGCTCTCATGCTCGTATTCTATTCTTATCGACACCCCTCTCTCAAATCATGTGGTCATTATGTTCAAGCTCGGCTTCCGCTTGAGGACAAGCGATGTCTAAGCTTGGGGGAGTTGATACGCTAATTTTGCATCATGAATTACTATTGATATTTGTGTTGATCCTGTCCATTAGCCATTATTATCATATAATCCTTATGCCTTTTGTCTCTGAATATGCAAGGTACATCACTAAAAGGGAAATATTAGAAAACTCGAATTCTCGATCGAGAAACAAAGAAAAAGGCAGAAAAATCAACTTGCTCCAAATGACCTCAAGCTTTAGGGAGAATTTTTATGGAATATTTAAGAATTTTTGGACCAAAAATATATCGGAGAGGGGCCACCAGCTTGGCACAAGCCAACAAGGCGCCCCCCTTGGCCACGCCCTGATGGCTTATGGGGCCTCATATGACCCTGTGGCGACCATCTTCTCCTATATGGTTTGTTTTACCCTAGAGAAAATCATAAGTTATCTTTCGGGATTAAGCACCGCCGTCTCGAGGCGGAAACGTGGGTAGAGGCCCTATAGCCGACACAGAGATTCTACCGGCGGAATTCCCCTCGGGGAGGGGGAAATCGAAGCCATCGTCATCACCAACACTTCCTCCTTTGTGGGAGGACCAATATTCATCAACATCTTCACCAGCACCATCTCATCTCCAACCCTAGTTCATCATATGTATTCAATCTTTGTCTCAAAACCTCAGATTGGTACCTGTGGGTTGCTAGTAGTGTTGATTACATCTTGTAGGTGATGCTTGTTGGATTACTTGGTGGAATATATTATGTTCATATCCTCAATTATTATTATTAGACCTCTGAACCTGAACATGTTGATGACGTATGAGTAGTAATTATTGTTCCTGAGGACATGGGAGAAGTCTTGTTACAAGTAATCATGTAAAGTTGGTATACGTTCGATATTTTGATGATATGGATGTTGTTACTTTTCTTAGTGGTGTCATGTGAACATCTACTACATGACACATCACCATGTTATGGGCCTAAGGGAAGTCATTGTGGAGTAACAAATAGATGGGTGGCGAGAGCGACACAACCTTAAACCCCAGTTTATGTGTTGCTTCGTAAGGGGATGATTTGGATCCACATGTTGCATGTTATGGTTAGATTATTCTTATTTCTTCTTTCGTAGTTGTGGATGCTTGCGAGAGGGGGTAATTGTAAGTAGGTTTTTAGTTTAATTAAGAACATCACCTTAGCACCGGTCCACCCACATATCAAATCACCAAAGTAGCAAACACGAATCAACTTAATATGATGAACATGACTAGACAGAAATTCACGTACGTCCTCGGGAGCGCTTGCTTTATATAAGAGAGCTTTCAGGTCTGTCCTTTGCTATAAAAAGGATTGGTCTATCTTGGTGCACCTTTGCTACTATTGTTACTTGTCACTTGTTACGAATTATCTTGCTAGAAAACTATCTATCACTTTTACTTACATCACTTGAAGAGAATCCCTTGCTGAAAACTACTTATCATTTCCTTCTGCTCATCGTTGGGTTCGACACTCTTACTTATTGAAAGGACTACGATTGATCCCCTATACTTGTGGGTCATCATTGATGAAGTAATTTCCTTCACCCGCATGGAACGAATCCTTCCCATGGACAAGTCTTGAATGGTTTCTGAAGGTTCCTTATCTCCTACATCATTTGGCAATTGTTCGACTTGTGAACCATTAGTCTCATCAAACTTTACATCTTCCATCTCTTCAACTTTTAGAGTGATGTTGTTGTAGACATGTTAAGTGTGAGAGTTTCGTCCGTAACCAAGTAGGAAACCTCCACGATATTTAGAAGCAAATTTAGAACGATGATTCTGTTGGAATTATGCCCTAGAGGCAATAATAAATATAGTTGTTATTATAATTCCTGTATCAAGATAATCGTTTATTATCCATGCTATAATTGTATTGAATGAAGACTCATTTACATGTGTGGATACATAGACAAAACACTGTCCCTAGCAAGCCTCTAGTTGGCTAGCCAGTTGATCAAAGATAGTCAGTGTCTTCTGATTATGAACAAGGTGTTGTTGCTTGATAACTGGATCACGTCATTAGGAGAATCACGTGATGGACTAGACCCAAACTAATAGACGTAGCATGTTGATCGTGTCATTTTGTTGCTACTGTTTTCTACGTGTCAAGTATTTGTTCCTATGACCATGAGATCATATAACTCACTAACACCGGAGGAATACTTTGTGTGTATCAAACGTCGCAACGTAACTGGGTGACTATAAAGATGCTCTACAGGTATCTCCAAAGGTGTTCGTTGAGTTAGTATGGATCGAGACTGGGATTTGTCACTCCGTGTGACGGAGAGGTATCTCGGGGCCCACTCGGTAATACAACATCACACACAAGCCTTGCAAGCAATGTGACTTAGTGTAAGTTGCGGGATCTTGTATTATGGAACGAGTAAAGAGACTTGCCGGTAAACGAGATTGAAATAGGTATACGGATACTGACGATCGAATCTCGGGCAAGTAACATACCGAAGGACAAAGGGAATGACATACGGGATTATATGAATCCTTGGCACTGAGGCTCAAACGATAAGATCTTCGTAGAATATGTAGGATCCAATATGGGCATACAGGTCCCGCTATTGGATATTGACCGAGGAGTCTCTCGAGTCATGTCTACATAGTTCTCGAGCCCGCAGGGTCTGCACACTTAAGGTTCGACGTTGTTTTATGCGTATTTGAGTTATATGGTTGGTTACTGAATGTTGTTTGGAGTCCCGGATGAGATCACGGATGTCACGAGGGTTTCCGGAATGGTCCGGAAACGAAGATTGATATATAGGATGACCTCATTTGATCACCGGAAGGTTTTCGGAGTTACCGGGAATGACGAATGGGTTCCGGGAGTTCACCGGGGGGCAACCCACCCCGGGGAGGCCCATAGGCATTGGGGGTGGCACACCAGCCCTTAGTGGGCTGGTGGGACAGCCCAAAAGAGCCCTATGCGCCATAGGAATAAAAATCAAAGAGAAAAAAAAGAGGAGGTGGGAAAAGGGGGAAGGACTCCTCCTTCCAAACCTAGTTGGACTCGGTTTGGAAGGGGAGGGTTGCCCCCTTGGCTCGGCCGAAGCCCTTAGGGGTCCTTGGACCCCAAGGCAAGGCTCCCCCTCTTCCCCCTATATATACGGAGGTTTTAGGGCTGATTTCAGACAACTTTGCCACGGCAGCCCGACCACATACCTCCACGGTTTTACCTCTAGATCGCGTTTCTGCGGAGCTCGGGCGGAGCCCTGCTGAGACGAGATCATCACCAACCTCCGGAGCGCCGTCACGCTGCCGGAGAACTCTTCTACCTCTCCGTCTCTCTTGAGGGATCAAGAAGGCCGAGATCATCGTCGAGCTGTACGTGTGCTGAACGCGGAGGTGCCGTCCGTTCGGCACTAGATCGTGGGACTGATCGCGGGACGGATCGCGGGCGGATCGAGGGACGTGAGGACGTTCCACTACATCAACCGCGTTCACTAACGCTTGTGCTGTACGGTCTACAAGGATACGTAGATCACACATCCCCTCTCGTAGATGGACATCACCATGATAGGTCTTCGTGCGCGTAGGAAATTTTTTGTTTCCCATGCGACGTTCCCCAACAGTGGCATCATGAGCTAGGTTCATGCGTAGATGTCTTCTCGAGTAGAACACAAATGTTTTTGTGGGCGGTGATGTGCGTTTTGCTGCCCTCCTTAGTATTTTCTTGATTCCGCGGTATTGTTGGATCGAAGCGGCTCGGACCGACATTACTCGTACGCTTACGAGAGACTGGTTTCATCGCTACGAGTAACTCCGTTGCTCAAAGATGACTGGCGGGTGTCAGTTTCTCCAACTTTAGTTGAATCGGATTTGACCGAGGAGGTCCTTGGATGAGGTTAAATAGCAACTCATATATCTCCGTTGTGGTGTTTGCGTAAGTAAGATGCGATCCTACTAGATACCCATGGTCACCACGTAAAACCTGCAACAACAAAATTAGAGGGCGTCTAACTTGTTTTTGCAGGGTATGCTTGTGATGTGATATGGCCAACGATGTGATGTGATATATTGGATGTATGAGATGATCATGTTGTAATAGATAATATCGACTTGCACGTCGATGGTACGGCAACCGGCACGAGCCATAGGGTTGTCTTTATACTAATGTTTGTGCTTGCATATGCGTTTACTATTTTGCTAGGATGTAGCTTTAGTAGTAATAGCATGAGTAGCACGACAACCCCGATGGCGACACGTTGATGGAGATCATGGTGTGGCGCCGGTGACAAGAAGATCGTGCCGGTGCTTTGGTGATGGAGATCAAGGAGCACGTGATGATGGCCATATCATGTCACTTATGAATTGCATGTGATGTTAATCCTTTTATGCACCTTATTTTGCTTAGAACGACGGTAGCATTATGAGGTGATCTCTCACTAAAATTTCAAGATGAAATTGTGTTCTCCCCGACTGTGCACCGTTGCTACAGTTCGTCGTTTGGAGACACCACGTGATGATCGGGTGTGATAGACTCAACGTTCACATACAACGGGTGCAAAACAGTTGCGCACGCGGAACACTCGGGTTAAGCTTGACGAGCCTAGCATGTGCAGACATGGCCTCGGAACACATGATACCGAAAGGTCGATCATGAATCATATAGATGATATGATTAGCATGGGGATGCTTACCACTGAAACTATGCTCAACTCACGTGATGATCGGACTTGAGCTAGTGTAAGTGGATCATGAACCACTCAAATGACTAGAGAGATGTACTTTTTGAGTGGGAGTTTAGCGAGTAATTTGATTAAGTTAAACTCTAATTATCTTGAACATAGTCTAAGTCCACTTTGAATATATTTGTGTTGTAGATCATGGCTCACGCGACAGTCACCCTAAATTTTAATACGTTCCTAGAGAAAGCTAAGTTGAAAGATGATGGAAGCAACTTTGTAGACTGGGCTCGTAATCTTAAGCTAATCTTACAAGATGGGAAGAAGGATTATGTCCTTAATGTTGCGCTAGGAGATGAACCACCCGCTACGGCTGATCAGGATGTTAAGAACGCTTGGTTAGCACGTAAGGAGGACTACTCAGTAGTTAAATGTGCAGTCTTGTATGGCTTAAAACCGGGACTTCAACGTAGCTTTGAGCGTCATGGAGCATTTGAGATGTTCCAGGAGTTGAAGTTTATCTTTCAGAAGAACGCCCAGATCGAGAGGTATGAGACCTCCGATAAATTCTATGCTTGCAAGATGGAGGAGAACTCGTCTGTCAGTGAACATG
Source organism: Hordeum vulgare subsp. vulgare (assembly GCF_904849725.1). Lineage (NCBI taxonomy): Eukaryota > Viridiplantae > Streptophyta > Magnoliopsida > Poales > Poaceae > Hordeum > Hordeum vulgare. The sequence goes on from NC_058524.1 coordinate 461,871,330, forward strand.
TGCTCAAAATGTCTGGGTACTCAAACCGTCTAGCTGAGCTGGGGATTGAACTCCCACAAGAGGCTATCACTGACAGAATCCTTCAATCACTGCCACCAAGCTATAAAGGCTTTGTGTTGAACTACAACATGCAAGGGATGAACAAGTCACCCGGCGAGTTGTTTGCGATGCTGAAAGTCGCAGAGTCTGAACTCCGTAAAGAACATCAAGTGTTGATGGTGAATAAGACCACTAGTTTCAAGAGAAACGGCAAAGGCAAGAAGGGTAAATCAAAGAAGAGCGGCAAGCGTGTTGCCAATCCAACGAAGAAACCCAAAGCTGGACCTAAGCCTGAAACAGAGTGTTACTATTGCAAGGATATGGGTCACTGGAAGCGCAATTGCCCCAAGTATCTGGCTGATAAGAAGGCGGCCAAAGAAAAATCAGGTATATTCGATATACATGTTATTGACGTGTACTTAACCGGCTCTCGTAGTAGTGCCTGGGTATTCGATACCGGTTCTGTTGCTCATATTTGCAACTCGAAACAGGAACTGCGAAATAGACGAAGGCTGGCGAAAGATGAAGTGACGATGCACGTAGGAAATGGTTCCAAGGTTGATGCAATCGCCGTCGGCACACTTTCACTTCAGTTACCATCAAGATTAGTTATGAACTTGAATCATTGTTATTTAGTGCCTGCGTTGAGCATGAACATTATATCTGGATCTTGTTTATTGCGAGACGGTTACTCTTTTAAGTCAGAGAATAATGGTTGTTCTATTTCTATGAGTAACATCTTTTATGGTCATGCACCCAATGTGAGAGGATTGTAAATATTGAATCTTGATAGTGATACACACATACATAACATTGAGACCAAAAGATTTAGAGTTAACAATGATAGCGCCATATTTTTGTGGCACTGCCGCTTAGGTCATATTGGTGTAAAGCGCATGAAGAAACTCCATGCCGATGGACTTTTGGAGCCACTTGACTTTGATTCACTTGACACGTGCGAACCATGCCTCATGGGCAAGATGACTAAAACTCCGTTCTCCGGAACAATGGAGCGTGCAAGTGACTTGTTGGAAATCATACATACCGATGTGTGTGGTCCGATGAGCGTAGAGGCACGCGGCAGATATCGTTATTTTCTCACCTTCACTGACGATTTGAGTAGATATGGTTATGTCTACTTAATGAAGCACAAGTATGAAACATTTGAAAAGTTCAAGCCATTTCAGAGTGAAGTTGAAAATCATCGTAACAAGAAGATCAAGTTCCTACGGTCTGATCGTGGGGGTGAATATCTGAGTTTCGAGTTTGGTGCTCACTTAAGACAATGTGGAATTGTTTCACAGTTGACACCGCCTGGAATACCACAACGTAATGGTGTGTCCGAACGTCGTAATCGTACTTTATTAGAGATGGTGCGATCTATGATGTCTCTTACCGATTTGCCGTTATCGTTTTGGGGCTATGCATTAGAAACAGCTGCATTCACTTTAAATAGGGCACCATCAAAATCCGTTGAGACGACACCATACGAAGTGTGGTATGGCAAAAGGCCAAAGTTGTCGTTTCTTAAAGTTTGGGGATGTGATGCTTATGTCAAAAAGCTTCAGCCTAAAAAGTTGGAACCCAAAGCGGAAAAGTGCATCTTCATAGGTTACCCAAAAGAGACAGTTGGGTACACCTTCTATCTCAAATCCGAGGGCAAAGTGTTTGTTGCTAAAAACGGAGCTTTTCGCGAGAAGGAGTTTCTCTCAAGAGAATTGAGTGGGAGGAAGATAGAACTTGATGAGGTTGTCGAACCTCTCATCCCTCTGGATGGTGGCGCAGGGCAAGGGGAAACCTTTGTCGTTGCGACACCGGTTGAGGAGGAAGTTAATGATGATGATCATGAAACTCCGGTTCAAGTTTCTGTAGAACCACGCAGGTCGACGAGACCACGTGCTGCTCCAGAGTGGTACAGTAATCCCATCTTATCAATCATGTTGTTGGACAACAATGAACCTGCAAATTATGAAGAAGCAATGGTGGGCCCAGATTCCAACAAATGGCTAGAAGCCATGAAGTCCGAGATAGGATCCATGTATGAGAACAAAGTGTGGACTTTGGAAGTACTGCCTCAGGGCCACAAGGCTATTCAGAACAAATGGATCTTTAAGAGGAAGACGGACGCTGACGGCAATGTGACCGTTTATAAAGCTCGACTTGTGGCAAAGGGTTTTTCACAAGTTCAAGGAGTTGACTACGATGAGACATTCTCACCCGTAGCGATGCTTAAGTCCGTCAGAATCATGTTAGCAATAGCTGCATTTTTCGATTATGAAATCTGGCAGATGGATGTCAAAACGGCGTTCCTTAACGGTTTCCTCAAGGAAGAGTTGTATATGATGCAACCCGAAGGCTTTGTCGATCCTAAGAATGCTAACAAGGTGTGCAAACTCCAGCGATCCATTTATGGACTGGTGCAAGCATCTCGGAGTTGGAACAACCGCTTTGATGAGGTGATCAAAGCATTTGGGTTTATACAAGTGGTTGGAGAATCTTGTATTTAGAAGAAAGTGAGTGGGAGCTCTGTGGCATTTCTAATATTATATGTGGATGACATATTGCTGATTGGAAACAACGTAGAGTTTTTGGAGAGCATAAAGGATTACTTGAATAAAAGTTTCTCTATGAAGGACCTAGGAGAAGCTGCTTACATTCTAGGCATTAAGATCTACAGGGATAGATCAAAACGCCTGATAGGACTTTCACAAAGCACATACCTTGATAAAGTTTTGAAGAGGTTCAAAATGGAACAGTCCAAGAAAGGGTTCTTGCCAGTTTTACAAGGTACGAGATTTAGTAAGACTCAGTGCCCAGCAACTGATGAGGATAGAGAGCATATGCGCACCGTCCCCTATGCTTCAGCCATAGGTTCTATCATGTATGCAATGTTGTGCACTAGACCGGACGTTAGCCTGGCCATAAGTATGGCAGGTAGGTTCCAGAGTAATCCAGGAGAGGATCACTGGACGGCGGTCAAGAATATCCTGAAGTACCTGAAAAGGACTAAGGAGATGTTTCTCGTGTATGGAGGTGACGAAGAGCTCGCCGTAAAAGGTTACGTCGATGCAAGCTTCGACACAGATCCGGACGACTCTAAGTCGCAAACCGGATACGTATTTATTCTTAATGGGGGTGCGGTAAGCTGGTGCAGTTCCAAGCAAAGCGTTGTAGCAGATTCTACATGTGAAGCGGAGTACATGGCTGCCTTGGAGGCGGCTAAGGAGGGTGTCTGGATGAAGCAGTTCATGACGGATCTTGGAGTGGTGCCAAGCGCATTGAATCCAATAACCTTGTTCTGTGACAACACGGGTGCCATTGCCTTAGCAAAGGAACCACGGTTTCACAAGAAGTCCAGACACATCAAACGATGCTTCAACCTCATCCGCGACTACGTCGAAGGGGAGGACGTAAATATATGCAAAGTGCACACGGATCTGAATGTAGCAGACCCGCTGACTAAACCTCTTCCACGGGGAAAGCATGATCAACACCAGAACTGTATGGGTGTTAGATTTATTACAATGTAATTCGCATGATGATGTGAGGGCTAGATTATTGACTCTAGTGCAAGTGGGAGACTCTTGGAATTATGCTCTAGAGGCAATAATAAATATAGTTGTTATTATAATTCCTGTATCAAGATAATCATTTATTATCCATGCTATAATTGTATTGAATGAAAACTCATTTACATGTGTGGATACATAGACAAAACACTGTCCCTAGCAAGCCTCTAGTTGGCTAGCCAGTTGATCAAAGATAGTCAGTGTCTTCTGATTATGAAGCAGGTGTTGTTGCTTGATAACTGGATCACGTCATTAGGAGAATCACGTGATGGACTAGACCCAAACTAATAGACGTAGCATGTTGATCGTGTCATTTTGTTGCTACTGTTTTCTGCGTGTCAAGTATTTGTTCCTATGACCATGAGATCATATAACTCACTAACACCGGAGGAATACTTTGTGTGTATCAAACGTCGCAACGTAACTGGGTGACTATAAAGATGCTCTACAGGTATCTCCAAAGGTGTTCGTTGAGTTAGTATGGATCGAGACTGGGATTTGTCACTCCGTGTGACGGAGAGGTATCTCGGGGCCCACTCGGTAATACAACATCACACACAAGCCTTGCAAGCAATGTGACTTAGTGTAAGTTGCGGGATCTTGTATTACGGAACGAGTAAAGAGACTTGCCGGTAAACGAGATTGAAATAGGTATACGGATACTGACGATCGAATCTCGGGCAAGTAACATACCGAAGGACAAAGGGAATGACATACGGGATTATATGAATCCTTGGCACTGAGGTTCAAACGATAAGATCTTCGTAGAATATGTAGGATCCAATATGGGCATCCAGGTCCCGCTATTGGATATTGACCGAGGAGTCTCTCGGGTCATGTCTACATAGTTCTCGAGCCCGCAGGGTGTGCACACTTAAGGTTCGACGTTGTTTTATGCGTATTTGAGTTATATGGTTGGTTACCGAATGTTGTTCGGAGTCCCGGATGAGATCACAGACGTCACGAGGGTTTCCGGAATGGTCCGGAAAAGAAGATTGATATATAGGATGACCTCATTTGATTACCGGAAGGTTTTCGGAGGTACCGGGAATGTACCGGGAATGACGAATGGGTTCCGGGAGTTCACCGGGGGGGCAACCCACCCCGGGGAGGCCCATAGGCATTGGGGGTGGCACACCAGCCCTTAGTGGGATGGTGGGACAGCCCAAAAGAGCCCTATGCGCCATAGGAAGAAAAATCAAAGAGAAAAGAAAAGAGAAAAGAGGAGGTGGGAAAAGGGGGAAGGACTCCTCCTTCCAAACCTAGTTGGACTCGGTTTGGAAGGGGAGGGCTGCCCCCCTTGGCTCGGCCGAAGCCCTTAGGGGTCCTTGGACCCCAAGGCAAGGCTCCCCCTCTTCCCCCTATATATACGGAGGTTTTAGGGCTGATTTCAGACAACTTTGCCACGGCAGCCCGACCACATACCTCCACGGTTTTACCTCTAGATCGCGTTTCTGCGGAGCTCGGGCGGAGCCCTGCTGAGACGAGATCATCACCAACCTCCGGAGCGCCGTCACGCTGCCGAAGAACTCTTCTACCTCTCTGTCTCTCTTGCTGGATCAAGAAGGCCGAGATCATCGTCGAGCTGTACGTGTGTTGAACGCGGAGGTGCCGTCCGTTCGGCACTAGATCGTGGGACTGATCGCGGGACGGTTCGCGGGGCGGATCGAGGGACGTGAGGACGTTCCACTACATCAACCGCGTTCACTAATGCTTCTGTTGTATGGTCTACAAGGGTATGTAGATCACACATCCCCTCTCGTAGATGGACATCACCATGATAGGTCTTCGTGCGCGTAGGAAAATTTTTGTTTCCCATGCGACGTTCCCCAACAGATGCTTATCAAGAATGTAGCACTTTGATCCGAATACCCGAAAGTATCCAAGTTGGGGTTTGTTACCGGTGAGTAGCTCGTATGCAGTTTTACTAAGAAGCTTGTGTAGGTAGAGTTGGTTTGTTGCATGACAAGATGTTTCCGCGGTTTCTGCCCAAAAGTGTCCTGGAGTTTTGTACTCTCCGAGCATCATTCTAGCCATCTCTATAAGAGTCTTATTTTTCCTCTCAACAACTCCATTTTGTTGAGGCATGTACATAGCCGAGAACTCATCCAAGATATCTTTTCCGTCAAGAAAAGTATACACATGAGTGTTCTTGAACTCCGATTTGTTGCCGCACCAAACTTTCTTGATCTTCACTTCAACTTGGTTTTGGGCCTTCCGAGCAAAGTTCTTGAATATCTTTTGTACCCGCGACTTGTCATCAAGAAATAATACCTACGTAAATCTAGAAAAATCATCAACTATTAACTAGACCAAATCAACTTTCACCGATGCTCTTATAAGCATTGGGACCAAAGAGATCCATGTGAAACAACTCAAGTGGTCTCCTAGTAGTCATATTGTTCTTAACGGGGTGACTTCCCCCAACTTGTTTTCCAGCTTGACAAGCACTACAAAGTCTATATTTTTCAAAGATAACATCTTTAACGCCAATTATATGATCACCTTTGATGAGCTTGTCTAGATTACACATACTAACATGTCCTAGCCTTCTATGTCATAGCCAATCTTTAGAAGATTTTGCAATAAGACAAGTGCAAGGTTGGGCTCTTTTAGTGAAATTGATGATGTATAGATCACCTTTACGGAAACCAATAAAGACCATGTTATGATTGTCTTGCCGAAACACTTGGCAATCTACTTTAGTAAATAGAACATCAAAACTTAAATCGACTAGTCTAGATATGAAAAGAAGATTGTAGCCAAGGCATTCAATAAGCATGACATTTTGAATAGAACTATCATGAGATATGGCCACCTTACCAAGACCAAGTACCTTACCCTTAGAGTTGTCTCTGAAGGTCACATACCTGCGCGATCCATGGTTTCGTGTGATCTCGTGAAACATGTCTCTATCTCCGGCCATGTGATCGGTGGATCCACTATCGAGAATCCACTCTTTTCCTCTAGACATAATATCCTAGAATTTTTCCATGAAACTTAGGTTCTTCATGGTCTTTTCATATTTGATGTCAAATTTCTCATCTTCATCATAGTAGCCATGTTCCACATCGTCATCATCAAATGGAATATCCTCGTCACAAAAATCAAGAGTGTCGTTAGTATTTTGGCCATGACAATATTGAAGATTATGAAGACGAATGTCTTCAACAATGATGTTATTGATGGTTATCCCATCTGAGGGAGTCCAGGACTAAGGGCTACTCGGATGGTCAGCCCACCTCTTACATGCCGATCAAATGGGCCGTGTTGTTGAAGACCGGATTACGTGACGACCTCATGTTCAGGAAGGAAAGCTCTGAAGATTGGCGTGTCATCCAAGTTAAATAGGCTAGGTTAGCGCATGTGTCCCTGGCTGGAGGTCGGTTGTATGTAACCCTAGGAACCCCTGGTGTCTACTGATGTCTACTACGCAACCTTCTCCTTGTAGACGTTGTTGGGACTCCAAGTGCAGAGTTTTGTAGGATAGTAGCAATTTTCCCTCAAGTGGGTGACCTAAGGTTTATCAGTCAGTAGGAGGCGTAGGATGAAGATGGTCTCTCGCAAGCAACCCTGCAACCAAATAACAAAGAGTCTCTTGTGTCCCCAACACAACCAATACAATGGTAAATTGTATAGGTGCACTAGTTCGGCAAAGAGATGGTGATACAAGTGCAAAATAGATAGTAGATATAGGTTGTTGTAATCTGAAATTATAAAAACAGCGAGGTAATTAATAATAAAAGTAAGCACGAACGGTATTGCAATGCGTGGAAACAAGGCCTAGGGTTCATACTTTCACTAGTGGAAGTTCTCTCAACAACGATAACACAATTGGATCATATAACTAGCCCTCAACATGCAACAAAGAGTCACTCCAAAGTCACTAATAGTGGAGAACAAACTAATATATTATTTTCGGGGTATGAAACCACCACAAAGTTATTCTTTCTCATCGATCTATTCAAGAGTCCGTAGTAAAATAACACGAAGCTATTCTTTCTGTTCAATCTATCCTAGAGTTCGTACTAGAATAACACCTTAAGACACACATCAACCAAGACCCTAATGTCACCTAGATAATCCATTATCACCTCAAGTATCCTTGGGCATGATTATACAATATGCACCACACAATCTCAGAATCATCTATTCAACCAACACATAAAACTTCAAAGAGTGCCCCAAAGTTTCTACCGGAGAGTCAAAACGTGTGCCAACCCATATGCATAGGTTCCCGATGTCACGAAACCCGCAAGTTGATCACCAAAACATACATAAAGTACTCACATGAATATCCCATTGTCACCACAGATAGACACGTGCAAGACATACATCAAGTGTTCTTAAAGACCCAATCCGATAAGATAACTTCAAAGGGGAAACTCAATTTATTACAAGAAGGGAGAGGGGAAGAACATCATAGGATCCAACTAGTAGCAAAGCCAGCGGTACATCGAGATCATGACATCTCGAGAACACGAGAGAGAGACATCAAACACATAGCTACTGGTACATACCCTCAGCCCCGAGGGAGAACTACTCCCTCCTCGTCATGGAGATCGTCGGGATGATGAAGATGGCCACCGTAGATGGATTGCCCCTCCGGCACGGTGCTGGAACGGGCTCCCGATTGGTTTTTGGTGGCTACAAAGGCTTGCGGCGGCGGAACTCCCGATCTAGGTTTATTTCTCGAGGTTTCTATATTTATAGGAGCGAATGGCGTCGAGAACAAGTCACGGGGACCCACGAGGGAGTCACGATCCCCCCAAGCGCGCCCGGGGGGGCTGCCTCCCTGGCTCGTGGCTTCCTCGGGACTCCTCTCCGGTATCTTTTTATTCTGGTATTTTTGATATTTTTCATAAAAAATCACGGCGAAAGTTTTATTCCGGTTGGACTCCGTTTGATAATCCTATTTGAAAAAGCTCAAAAACAAGGAAAAACAGGAACTGACACTTGGCTCTAGGTCAATAGGTTAGTCCCAAAAATAATATAAAATAGCATATTCATGCATATAAAACATCCAAAGTTGATAATATAATAGCATGGAACGATAAAAAATTATAGATACGTTGGAGACCTATCAAGCATCCCCAAGCTTAATTCCTGCTCGTCCTCGAGTAGGTAAATGATAAAAACAGAATTTTTGATGTGGAATGCTACCTAACATATATTGTGGCATGAATATTCAGATCCATATGATTCAAGACAAAAATTTTAATATTGACATAAGAACAATAATACTTCAAGCATACTAACAAAGCAATCATGTGTTTTCAAAATAACATGGCCAAAGAAAGTTATCCCTACAATATGATATAGTCTGGCTATGCTCCATCTTCCCCACACAACGTATTTAAATCATGCACAACCCCAATCTTAGTCAAGCAATTGTTTTCACACTTTTACTTTCTCAAACCTTTTCAACTCTCATGCAATATAAGAGCGTGAGCCATGGATATAGCACTATAGGTGAAATAGAATATGGTGGAGGTTGTGAGGCAAAAAGGAGGAGATGGTCACATCGACTCGGCATATCAACGGGCTATGGATATGCCCATTGATAGATATCAATGTGAATGAGTAGGGATTGCCATGCAATGGATGCACTAGAGCTATAAGTGTATGAAACCTCAAAAGGGAACTAGTGGGTGTGCACCCAACTTGCTTGCTCACGAAGACCTAGGGCAATTGAGGATGCCCATCATTGGAATATACAAGACAAGTTCTATAAAGAAAATTCCCACTAGTATATGAAAGTGACAATATATGAGACTCTCTATCATGAAGATCATGGTGCTACATTGAAGCACAAGTATGATAAAGGATAGTAGCATTGTCCCTTCTCTCTTTTTCTCTCCCTTTTTTTGGTTTGGGCTCTTGGCCTCTTTTTTCATTCATTTTTTTGGTGAGCTCTTTGGCCTCTTCTATTTTCTTTTTATTTTAAGTCCGGAGTCTCATCCCAACTTGTGAGGGCATCATAGCGTCCGTCCTTTCCTCACATGGGACAATGCTCTAATAATGATGATCATCACACTTTTATTTACTTACAACTCAATACGTAGAACAAAGATATGACTCTATATGAATGCCTCCGGCAGTGTACCGGGATGTGCAATGACTCATGAGTGACATTTATGAAAGGTAACGATGGCTTTGCCACAAATATGATGTCAACTACATGATCATGCAAAGCAATATGACAATGATGATGTGTGTCATAATAAACGAAACGGTGGAAGTTGCATGGCAATATATCTCGGAATGGCTATGGAAATGCCATGATGGGTAGGTATGGTGGCTGTTTTGAGGAAGGATATATGGTGGGTGTAATGCACCGGCGAAAGTTGCGCGATACTAGAGAGGCTAGCAATGGTGGAAGGGTGAGAGTGCGTATATACCATGGACTCACATTAGTCAGAGATAACTCACATATTTGTTGCGAAAGTTTTATTAGTAATCAAAACAAAGTGCTAGACACATGCTCCTAGGGGAAGGGTTGGTAGGATTTAACCATCGCGCGATCCCGACCGCCACACAAAGGATGACAATCAATAAAAACATCATGCTCCGACTTCCTAGAATAGCGGTTCACCATACGTGCATGCTACGTGAATCACAAACTCTAACACAAGCATTTCTACCAATCCATAATTACTCACTAGCATGACTCTAATATCACCATCTTTATATCTCAAAACTATATGCAAAGAATCAAACTTCTCATAGTATTCGATGCACTCTATATGAAAGTTTTTATTATATCCCTCTTGGATGCCCATCATATTAGGACTAGATTCATAACCTAAGAAAATTACCATGCTGTTTAAGACTCTCAAAATAATATAAGTGAAGAATGAGAGTTCAACTATTTCTATAAAATAAAACCATTTCAATGCTCTACAAAGATATAAGTGAAGCACTAGAGCAAAAGACAAACTACTCCACAAGATCTAAGTGAAGCTCAATGAGTAGTTGAATAATTATTTGGCTATGTGAATACTCTCCCATCTAATAATTTCAGATCCTAAGTACCTTATTCAAACAAAATAAAATGACACTCCAAAGATAGCACGAATCATGTGAAGAAGCAAAACTTAGGTTCAACCGATACTAACCGATAATTGTTGAAGAAGAAAGGTGGGATGCCAACCGGGGCATCCCCAAGCTTTGACGCTTGAGACTTCTTGAAATATGGATTGGGGATGACTTGGGCATCCCCAAGCTTGAGCTTTTTGTATCTCCTTAATTCCTCTCATATGACGGTTTCCGAAATCTTAAAAACTTCATCCACACAAAACTCAACAAGAACTCGTGAGATAAATTAGTATAAATCAATGCAAAACTTTATCATCCTCTACTGTAGCAAATCACTAAAATCATTATTTGACATTGCATACTAAATGTCTCTGCATATTTAAAACTCCCATCCTCAAATGGAAACATTAAACAAGCAAACATATGCGAACAATGCAAACATAACAGCAATCTGCCTAAACAGAACAGTTTGTGAAGAATGCAGAAATATCCATACTTAATTAACTCAAAAAAATCTGAAAAAATTCCACGCTGTAGATAATTTATAAGATCATACTGTTTCCAAATTTCAAGTTGTTCTTACATACAGAATATTCTAGGGAATTTTTGCACTACAAGCAAACTTTCTGTTTTGGAACAACAACTCCTAAACTTGCAAATTAAGCATGGTAAAGGCTATCCTTGACATTTTTATTGAACTAAATGATGCAAAACATTAATATAAATAACAGAAATCAAGTAATAATAAAATAAAATGACGCTCCAAGCAAAACACATATCATGTGGTGAATAAAAATATAGCCCCAAGTAAAGTTACCGATGGATTGAAGACGAAAGAGGGGATGCCTTCCCGGGGCATCCCCAAGCTTAGGCTTTTTGGTATCCTTGAATATGGCTTGGGATGCCTTGGGAATCCCCAAAATTAGGCTCTTGCCACTCCTTGTTCCTTTTTCCATCCGAACTTTACCCAAAACTTAAAAACTTCACAACACAAAACTTAACGGAACTTCGTGAGATGGGTTAGTATAATGAAGACAAATCATTCATTTTGGTACTGTCAAGACAAGATTCATAAATGTTCCCACACAATGCCTACTGTATATTATCATTTACACAATTTATATCACTTAATATAATCTATGGAAACACTAAAACAAGCAAACTATGCATTGAAAACAGAATCTGTCAATAACAGAACAGTCTGTAATGATCTGAATTATAACCATACTTCTGCACCTCCAAAAATTCTGAAACAATTATGAAAATTAAGGAATTTGTATATAAATCAGCATAAAAAATAATCATCTCTATATATCTCTCTGGATAGTAATTAAAAATAATTTCGCGAGCGCAAAGTTTCTGTCTTTTTCAGCATGATCAAACAACTATCACCCAAACTAATCATAAAGGCTTTACTTGGCATTTTATTAAAACGAAGGCAATAAAACATGATTAATACAGTATCTTAATCATGTGAACACACAAAAATAGTAAGGATACATATTGGGTTGTCTCCCAACAAGAACTTTTCTTTAATGTCTTTCAAGCTAGGCATGATGATTTCAATGATGCTCACATAGAAGATAAGAATTGAAACATAACGGGAGCATCATGAAGCACATGACTAACACATTTGAGTCTAACCCACTTCCTATGCATAGTGATTTTGTGAACAAACAACTTATTGGAGCAAGAATCATCTAGCATAGGAAGGCAAAACAAGCATAGCTTCAAAAATTTCAACACATAGAGGGGAAACTTGATATTATTGCAATACGTAGAAGCATATGATCCTCTCTCATAATAATTTTCAGTAGCATCATGAATGAATTCAACAATATAACCATCACCTACAGCATTCTTTTAATGATCTACAAGCATAGAAATTTTACTACTCTCACAATAGCGAATTTATTCTCATGATTAATAGTGGGAGTATCGTAAAAGACATGAACACTACGAATTGTTTCCACATTAAAAGAGTAATGTTCAGTAAAAGGGTACTCATAATTGTGACAAGTTTTATCATCTTTCTTCTTTATAGCATATTATCATCACAATAATCATCATAAATAGGAGGCATGCTTTCATCATAATAAATTTGATCATTCAAAGTGGGGGAACTAAAAAGATCATCTTCATCAAACATAGTATCCCCAAGCTTGTGGCTTTGCATATCATTAGCATCATGGGTATTCAAAAAATTTATACTAACAACATTGCAATCATGCTCATCATTCACATATTTTATACCAAGCATTCTATGTAATTCTTCTTCTAGCACTTGAGCACAATTTTTCTTCCCATCATTTTCACGAAAGACATTAAAAAGATGAAGCATATGAGGCAACCTTAATTCCATTTTTTGTCGTTTTCTTTTAATAAACTAAACTAGTGATAAAACAAGAAACTAAAAGATTTAATTGCAAGATCTAAAGATATACCTTCAAGCGCTAACCTCCCCGGCAATGGCGCCAGAAAAGAGCTTGATGTCTACTACGCAACCTTCTCCTTGTAGACGTTGTTGGGCGTCCAAGTGCAGAGGTTTGTAGGACAGTAGCAATTTTACCTCAAGTGGGTGACCTAAGGTTTATCAATCCGTGGGAGGCATAGGATGAAGATGGTCTCTCTCAAGCAACCCTGCAACCAAATAACAAAGAGTCTCTTGTGTCCCCAACACAACCAATACAATGGTAAATTGTATAGGTGCACTAGTTCGGCGAAGAGATGGTGATACAAGTGCAATATGGATAGTAGATATAGCTTTTTGTAATCTGAAATTATACAAACATCAAGGTAATTAATAATAAAAGTAGCACGAACGGTATTGCAATGCATGGAAACAAGGCCTAGGGCTCATACTTTCACTAGTGGAAGTTCTCTCAACAATGATAACATAATTGGATCATATAACTAGCCCTCAACATGCAACAAAGAGTCACTCCAAGGTCACTAATAGCGGAGAACAAACGAAGAGATTATTGTCGGGTACGAAACCACCACAGAGTTATTCTTTCTGATCGATCTATTCATGAGTCTGTAGTAAAATAACACGAAGCTATTCTTTCCGTTCAATCTATCCTAGAGTTCGTACTAGAATAACACATTAAGACACACATCAAACAAGACCCTAATGTCACCTAGATACTCCATTGTCACCTCAAGTATCCGTGGGCATAATTATACGATATGCATCACACAATCTCAAAATCATCTATTAAACCAACACATAAAACTTCAAAGAGTGCCCCAAAGTTTATACCGGAGAGTCAAAACGTGTGCCAACCCATATGCATAGGTTCCCGATGTCACGAAACCCGCAAGTTGATCACCAAAACATACATCAAGTACTCACATGAAAATCCCATTGTCACCACAGATAGACACGTGCAAGACATACATCAAGTGTTCTTAAAGACTCAATCTGATAAGATAACTTCAAAGGGGAAACTCAATTCATTACAAGAAGGGAGAGGGGGAAGAACATCATAGGATCCAACTATAGTAGCAAAGCCCGCGGTACATCGAGATCATGACATCTCAAGAACACGAGAGAGAGAGAGATATCAAACACATAGCTACTGGTACATACCCTCAGCCCCGAGGGAGAACTACTCCCTCCTCGTCATGGAGATCGCCGGGATGATGAAGGTGGCCACCGGAGATGGATTCCCCCTCCGGCAGGGTGCCGGAACGGGCTCCCGATTGGTTTTTGGTGGCTACAGAGGCTTGCGGCGGCGGAACTCCCGATCTAGGTTTATTTCTGGAGGTTTCTGTATTTATAGGAGCGGATGGTGTCGAGAACAAGTCAGGGGGACCCACGAGGGAGTCACGAGCCCCCCAGGCGCGCCCAGGGGGTGGGCGCGCCTCCCTGGCTCGTGGTTTCCTTGGGACTCCTCTCCGGTATCTTTTTCTTCTGGTATTTTTGATATTTTCCATAAAAAATCACGATGAAAGTTTTATTCCGTTTGGACTCCGTTTGATATTCCTATCTGAAAAAGGTCAAAAACAAGGAAGAAACAGGAACTAGCACTGGGCTCTAGGTCAATAGGTTAGTCCCAAAAATAATATAAAATAGCATATTCATGCATATAAAACATCCAAAGTTGATAATATAATAGCATGGAACGATCAAAAATTATAGATACGTTGGAGACGTATCATCTATTTAAACCACATGGTTTCATTTGTATAGAGGAAGTTGACTCATCTAGGGTTTTAGCTCACACGATCTTGAGGTAGATCAACTCTGTAATTCTCATCCACATCAATATAATCAAGCGGGACATAGGGTTTTACCTCCTCAGGAGGTTCCAAACCTGGGTAAACATTGTCTCCTTTGTCCACGACTCATGGAAGCCACACAGGTCAACTCCGAAAATCGTCAAGAAACCGATCAGGACAACCTCTCGATGTTGAACGAGTTGCTCGACCAGATCTAGTCGTTGAAAATCGCAAACGGCCTGAGCCCAACCTATACTTGGATCGGTCCGCATACGGATTATGAGGACTTTTACAGACCACCCACCACCCACTTGGTAGCCACCGTCGAAGACTTAACCGACATGTTGGATTACACCTCCGAGGAGGTTGAAGACATGGATGATGAGGATGATGACCCTGCCCCTATAAATACCAGGCGATGGACTGCCACCTCCACCTACGACAACTACATGGTGGACACACCCGACGACAATGGCGATCATAACCCCAAACAAAACGGTGATAAGTCTAGGGAAGAGCCATCAAAGCATCGAAGGCAGCGTAAGCGGGCCAAGGCAAACAAGGGAAGGAAGGCCATACACGGCACCGGGGAAAACATAACCCTGGAGGACCGTGGCAACCTCAGAGCTCCCCAGTAGCCACCGGAGGACCCGACTAAGCCCGAGGGCCAGTCCGATCCCGACGACCCCGACGATTCAGACAACGACAACTACCTCCCCCCTGTCAACACGGAATACAACCTAGAGGCTGAAGACTTCACAGTTCCCAAGGACCTTTAGGGTTAGGAACAGTTCAGGAAGTAGCTTATAGCTACCGCTCGCAGCCTAAAAGCGAAGCAACAATGACTTTAAGCCGAACAAGACACCATCAACAATAGATGGACGAAAGTACTGGCAGCCGAAGAAGGATATGGCACCGAGTGGCCGGATCAAAACAAAAGCTACCCACACCGGTTGCTACCTCAGTTTGATGACGAGGCCGCAGAGCCCGTGTCCTCTAGGCACACACTATACGATCAGCCCGATCACCCACCCCGAGGGCGCGACAGAGCAGCCGGAGAAGCTGAGTATAGTCCCGAGCCTCCCCGCAGGAAAGGAAAGGAACATGTGCAACCTAGGGGTAGACATGACCTACGACACGACTTGGACAATAGAACAGGTTGCAGCATGATCATGTATGAATCTAGAAGATACTCTCCCACTCGATGGGATGGAGACAAACCTTGGTTTACCCACAACAATAGAGATAGGGAACCGCACCGGGCACAGCCGATATCCGACACAGTATAGCCCGCGTCAAAGGCGCCGCCCATCCACTGTGCTTTATAGATGAGGTCATGCAGCACCAATTTCTGAAAGGGTTTAAACCCGTGAACATAGAACAATACGACGGAACTACAGACCCCATCGTGTGGGTAGAAGATTTCCTTCTCCACATCCATATGGCCAGGGGAGATAACCTCCACGCCATTAAGTACCTACCCCTAAAGCTGAAAGAGCCAGCACGGCACTGGCTAAACAACTTACCCAAAAATTCCACTGGAAGCTGTGAAGAGCTCGAAGAAGCCTTCCTGTCTAATTTTCATGGAACTTATGTCCGATTGCTAGATTCCTCCGACGTGAGTAACATCGTCCAAAAGGCGGGCGAGTCGGCCAGAGAATTCTGGAATCGGTTGCTAACCAAGAAGAACCAGATCATGGACTGTCCGAATTGCGAGGCGATAGCCTCCTTCATGCACAATATCCAGGACGAATGGCTGGCTCGCTAGCTCGTCCATGAAAGGCTAAGAACAATGTTCGCCCTCACTTTCCCTCATGACCCGCTTTTGTGCGGACGAGGACAATTGCTAGCTCAGCCCGGCCATAATGTGGACGACCCCGGTACCTCTGAAGTTCGGGATGGAAATGGCAAGCCAAGATGAAACAAGAATAAACACCGCCGCCATAATGGTAACGCCGATGACACAGCCGTAAATGCTGGCTTTTGCAGCTCAAAACCTGGACAACGGAAGAAACCCCTTAAAGGGAACATGGATGTACCAACTCCATTAGATAAATTTATGGAAAGGCCCTGCCAGATCCATGGCAACCAAACAAGCCCGCCACCCACACCAACCGTAATTGTCGGGTGTTTACACAGACCGACAAACTAGCACTTGAGGAACAAGGCAAGGGCCCACAAAGCAAAGACCACGATGAGCCCCGCGGTCCAAACACTGGGGGCCAGAAATAGTCCCTCCCAGAGGTGAAAACCGTGAATATGATATACGTTACTCATATACCAAAGAAGGAGAGGAAGCGACCCCTTTGGGAGTTATACGCCATAGAGCCCGTAGCCCCGAAGCACAACCCATGGTCAGCTTGCCCGTTCAACTTCGACCGTAGGGATCATCCGTCCAATATCTGTCATGGAGGGTAGGCCGCCCTTGTCCTAGACCCCATCATAGATGGGTACCACCTGACTACGGAGGAAGTAGCCTTAACCTGATTTACTCACATACAGTAAAAAATATGGGCATAGACTCATCAAGGATCAAACCTAGCAAAACTACCTTCAAAGGAGTGATCCCAAGCGTCGAAGCCCGCTACTCCAGCACGGTAACGCTGGAGGTCATGTTCGGCTCACTCGACAACTTCCACAACGAATACTTAATCTTCGACATTGTCGCCTTCCGCAACGAATATCACGCACTACTCGGATGCACAACATTTGCCCGCTTCAACAATGTGCCTCATTACGCCTACCTAATGCTCAAGATGCCCGGATCCAGGGGAGTTATCACCGTCGACGGCAACACAGAATGTTCCCTTCGGACCGAGGAGCAGAAAGCGTCCTTAGCAGCTGAATGCCAATATGACAGTGAAGCATCAAGCCATGAGCTATCCATCAAGGTGCGGCAAGCGAGCAAGTGAGCCCGAGCTCAATCGGTTCCCCCGGAGACATCTTCGGCTCAAAGAAAATAGGGATACACTGCCCACAGCATGACACGGTCACCCATAAGGTATGCCCCTCGTAGACACAATTTTGCTCTCAAAATACCATGGGAAACTATGGGGATCCACCACCAAGGACCATATGTTCAGTTCGACCAAACTACGGTCCAAAGGTCTTCATGGACAAAAACGAGATACCATTATGGATCTCCCAGGCGTCAAGCTCACCCACACCACGGCAGCTTCTCAAAACCCCTTATTCAAGGTCCGTTTGCTCACAACAACCACCTCTAAAGGATACTACCCATCCCTTCTAAGAAGCATATGAGAAATTGCACAGCTGGAAACAGGGGGGACGTTAAAGTCACCCATGGAAGGCCGTGGGGAAAACGTTGCTTTGAAATATGTTGTTCAAAACAATAGTTACGTGTAATAGCTACCTTGGCGCCATGAATTATAGAAATTCATAGCAAACATTATTTATAGACTCTTTACAATATTTTTACATATATATATATATATATATATCCTTCTTATCGGTGCTGAAGGGTAAATTTATTCAATACATATCAAGTGGGACCGGCTAATAGACCGGGGCTTGGATGAAAATACCGCCTCGAGCACTATCCCGTCACTACTTATTAAGTGTTCGGTTTCTTAGATATTGCTTTATATGAATCGGTTCTGAATTATGTCTTGGCTCAATAGTTGGGTTGCCCCGCTCTTGTGCTTACCCCCTTACGATCCGCTAGTTCGGCAAAAGGGGTAAAGGGAGAACCACTGCGATTGTATACCCAGCTGGCCTGGCTAAAATACCTCACTAAAGAAAGCCGAAAACTGACTATCATAATAAGCGAGAACTGGTCTGCAATCCTAGCCTAAGTATGAAAAACAGATGGAGGTTTTATTCCATGTCATACGAGGGGTTTGTACCTTTGCAAACCTTGTGCTAACCATTTGAAAGTCCAGTTTATCCGACTACCAGAAAAAACTAGGGGCTCATAACCAGCCCCCGAATTCAAGCTCCTAAGGTTAAGTGAAAGCACTAAAGCTTCATAGTACGATTGCCTCGTTTGCTTCACACACTACCGCCTTCGGGCACCGATATATCGACTAAGGGTCAAAGTGCGGATGCGGAAACACCCCTTGTAGCCTCTACAAGGGGGCTGAAGCTGGTGACTGGAAACTTTCAGATTAAACAGCCGAACATGAGTCAAAATAGTACAAAGTTCATTACACTTGGGACAAGCATCATAAAAAGAAATTGTTCGAGGGCACACGACAATACCCTCACTCATAAATTACATATTTGGAACACTGGGATTCTATGGCCCGAGCACCCTCTGTCGTGGTAGAGAAACAAACCTCTTGACGCCTGTGCTCCTTTCAATTAGGCGGAGGTGCGGTTTCCATTGCAAGGGGATTCACCGCTGGCTAGTGCATCATGGTCCTCGCAAAAGCCATCTGAGCTCCTTCTATGCAAACAGAGCGCTTCAGGACCTTGATCTGAGGCACAACGTCATACAACTTCTGCACTAAGCCGGAGTAAGTGCTCAGAAGAGGCTCGGTAGGCCATAGCCGGATGCAGAGGTCCTTCATGGCCGGCTCCACCATCCTGTGCAACTCCATGAGTTGTTTCATCTGGTAGATGAGAAGGGGGTTGGGCTCGGGACTCTGAAAGTGTGCCCAGAAATGCCTCTCCTCGGCGTCCCCGTCTTGGGCGACGTAGCGCTTGGCCGTGTGTGTTGCACTCCGCAGGAGGTCCATAAAGGCGTATGGGGAACGCCATATCCGTGTAAGAAAGGCAAACATGTTTCCACCAAAGGCACATTGCAATAAGTATGGCTTACCATTCATAATCTTCTTGGCTTGGCGCACTTCTTATTCGAAAAACCTCCTGCCTACCCACTCCAATTTGAGCTCGGAGGATTGCTTGGATAGCCCAGTTGCTTGTTATTTAGATTTGTGTTCCAAGTCCTCGCTCTTAGCACTCGCATCTTGAAGATCCTGCTATACCTCGGACACTCTAGCCTCGTTCCTGCCGCTCTCAACCTTGAGCGAGCTTAGCTCGGCGGCTGCCTATTCGGACACCATCTTATGAGCGTCCTCCTCCTGCTTGGCCTTCTCCAAATCGGCCTTGAGTTTCTCAAATTCTCTGTCTGTAGCTGCTGACATAATCAGAATCAAGACGTCATACCAAAGCCAGACGGTCCTAAACTATTAGGGACAACAAGAGTCTTAGTGGCACACATCAAGCTTACCCCGCTTTTCGTCGAGCCGACTATTAAGACGACTGAGTTCTTCATCGAAAACCTTGAATTTCTGGTTCATCTCGGCAAGTTCAAGGGCGTTGGTGGCCATAACTGAGGATGAGGCATGCGGGACAAGTTATGGACTAATAAGCATCCGGTCTATCGGGACTGCGACACTCGGTCAAAGTACCCCCGTGAGTTGTTATAGTTTAGGGGTCCCCGAACTATTTTTATTCATGTCTATAAGTTCTTTTGATCCATACGTAAGGTTTTTCAACTCACCCGTGGCTTGGTGGCTATTATACCTATAAGGCATGTAAAAACTTATAAATAAATCTAACACTACATGGTTTACCTTGAAGCCCGCCAGCAAACCGCTGAAGGCTTCCTTCAGTCCGCTATGAACGGACTGAATGCTTTGTAGAATCGCACCCATAAGGGTGCGATGTTCAATCGCAATGGATGAGCCGGATAAAGACTCTTCCATCATTACATGCCACTCGGCCGCAACTCGTTCTGTCACCGGCGGCACCGGAGGCAGCGTTGAAGATGCCGGGGGATCGAAGGTCCCTGGAGTTGTCTCCAGAGGAATCTCGGATGAATCGTGGCCCCCTCTCCAGTCGTCGGGAGGGGATCAACCTCCTGGATTTTGGTGACCGAGGCATGAACCTCGGCCGGGACCTCTCGGTCTTCGATGGATGATGTATGAACCTCGACCATCACCACCTTGACTCCCATGTTCGGAGGGGCCTGGTGGGATATCACATGTGCGGCTTCGTTCGAGGCATGAGGAAGGGTAGTACGGGACGCATTCCCGCTCTCCGCCAGCTTGGCCGGTGGTGACCCCCCCCCTCCGAGACCTGGTCCGTCGGGAGGTTTTGGGCAGGGCTGCGTCAGGGAAAAGAGCACGTATGTTTATTAGCAAAAGCTCGGTATAACTCCATTAAATAAAGATCGGATTCCATACCTTTGCGCCGGGGGCTTGATCCTGGGGTCCTTCGGGGAACCCTCTCAAAGGCCCCGGAGTCCTCATCGGAATACGGGTTGTCATTGGGTAGGATGACCTTGCTCCTACAAGGTCTCTTCGGGGCCTGAGGAGGCAAGCCCTCCTCGGCCTCCTCTGCCTCTATGCCTCTTTCTTGTTTGGGGGGAGTCTTTATCCTCTCCGTCCTCCACATCCTCTTCCTCGTAGGCGGAGGAAGAGCAGGTGTCTCCGGACTTGGTATCCGGAGGACCCCTCGAGCAGAGGCCCCCGCGAGTCTCCCTCTTCTTCTTCTCTTTTTTATCCGACGTCGTGTATGGCGCCACCACAAGAATCTGGTCAACAATGGTGACCTCGGGTCCTCAGCCAGGGGGGTTGGGCCATTTATTTTCACGGCCTTGTCCAGCCAGCCCTGCAGGGACAGTGGGGGAAAGGATAAGATCCTTGCTAAAAACTAAAAGCTTTGAATAAGAATAAAAGCTCAGTCATACCTTCAAGGGAGGGTTATCGGCATCTAAGCCGACGTCTTCTTCCTCAGTCGGCCATTCCTGTTGAGGTTTGAACAACACCTTCCACAATTTCTTGTGGGTAATGTGGTAGAACTGGTGCACGGTGTCGGGGTCTCTGAGCTGGTAGGACCACATTGGAGTGTCCTGACGCTAGTAACAAATAACGCGGCGATGGAGCATGACCTGAATCACATTGGTCAGCTTGATATTTGCCTCCACCTTCTGCGTGATGCGCTTGTGCAGCGACTTCACCTCCAAGGCTGATCCCCAATCAAGACCTTTCCTAACCCACGAGGTTAGCCTCTCGAGGGGTCCGGATCTGAACTCGGCAGGCGCCAACCCGTTTGTTTCCCGAGGTTCGGTGATGTAAACCCGCTCTTTTGATAGGCTTTGATGGTATCAATAAAAGTACCCTCCGACCATTTGACCCGGGAGAGTTTGTTGATCACTGCTCCTCCGCCGTCGGCATGTTGGCCACTGACGTCTTCGGCTTGACATTGAAAGTGCTGAGCCAAGGTTGAAGTGCAGTTGAACCCGCGGGAAGGCCTCAAAAATGGTGATGAAAGCTGAGATGTGCATAAACGAGTTCGGGGAAAGATCACGAAAATCTAACCCATAGAAGAACACCAGGCCCTGATGAAGGGGTGGAGCGGTAAGCCTAGTCCTCGAATGAAGTGGGGGGCGAACACCACCCTCTCGCCTGGCTTTGGTATAGGCACCACCTGGCCTTCCTCCGACGCACGATGGGAAATGTTGGGCGAAAGATAGACGAAGTGCTTAAACTCTTGGATATCCTTGTCGGAGACGCATGAGACCTCCCACTTGCCTTTGGAGCCCGAGCCGACCATGGCTGAGCTTGGAGAAGAGCGGCTGGGAGAGGACGGAGAATGAAATGGATCTGGGTGCTTGGAGCTTGAATGAAAGGGGGTCGAGTATAGAATGTCCGTGATGGCTTTGAGGATCTTTTTTCCCTTTTATGGGGGGTCATAAGATCACGGGTTCTGGTTTACTGCGCCTTAGGCCCTGTCACTTCCTGAAATGATCGCGCCATTGAACATGTGCGGGATAATCCAGACCATTATTCGTATCCCCTTAAATGCGGGGCACGACCTCCTCATTGATAAGACATGCCCATGGGAAAGTGGTCTCGAACCGCGAATCGAGATTTGTCATAACTGGCTATCGCGACCTTTCGTCAGAAAGGCTATCAGATGAGGAATTGTTCACACCCGGGCTTTTAAGCCTTTAGATTAAGCAATGCATGTTTTAAAGGCACGACGTCACCAAACGACCAAGTCAAAACCACATGAACTTGAAGGGAACTCGCCTTCCAAGCCGATTACTCTGGATACAAGGAGTAGTCGAAGACCATATACATCAGTGTTGGAGGCCAGTTTGGGGGCTATTGAGGGAGTCCGGGACTAAGGGGTCCTCGGGTGGTCGGCCCACCTCTTACGGGCTGACCAAATGGACCGTGTTGTTGAAAACCGGATTGCGTGACAAACCTCATGTCCAGGAAGGAAATCTCCCAAGACTGGCGTGTCATCCAAGTTAAGTAGGCTAGGTTGGCGGATCTGTCCTTGGCTAGAGGTCGGTTGTATGTAACTCTAGGAACCCCTGGTGTCTATATAAACTAGATGGTTTCATCCATATAGAGGAAGTTGACTCATCTAGGAGGTTGACTCATCTAGGGTTTTAGCTCATACGATCTCGAGGTAGATCAACTCTGTAATTCTCATCCACATTAATATAATAAAGCATGATGTAGGGTTTTGCCTCCTCAAGAGGGGCCGAACATGGGTAAACAGTCTCTCCTTCGTCCCTTGTAACCCATCGATCTAAGGTCCATAGCTCGGGACCCCCTACCCGAGATCTGCCGGTTTTGACACCGACACCATCTCCTTTAGGACGCATGAGGTCTCGAACTCAAACAAGTATTTATCAAAGTTAGGATCACTAGGCTTCATTTTGTGAAATGCAATAGTTTTATGGAGAATCACATCAAGATTTTTCAAAGAGTAGTTTGGATATCTTTTCTCCAAATCTTTCCACAAGATGTAGGCACACTCAAAGTTTTTAATTTGATTAAAAACGATTCAAGGATAAGATTGGTTGTTCTGAGATTACGAAGGATATCAATTTATTGTTGGTGTGAAAGATGTAAGGGATCAATGGGAGGCACATAGGGACTATTAACATACTTGCTCATGAAATTCATCAAATAGATCAAGCATTTTGTCTTTCCATTGACTATAGTACTCACCATTAAGAATATGCATTCTACAACTAAGACTCCCCAAACTAGGCCCATTCATCTTCCTTCAATGGTGATAAAACCAAGGCTATGGAGACCAGAGCTCTGATACCAATTGTGGGATCAAGAAGAGTATGTCTAGAAGGGGTGACTAGACTACTTAAAACTTATCATTTTCCTAGTATTATCGGTTGGCAAGTTTTAGCAATTTTACCAAGTCAAGCACACCCTACACATGCAAGTCTATGAGTATAGCAATGGAAAATAAAGATATGCACATGTAAGTAAGGAGTGAAGATAGGAATATCAAACACAATGAAGACACGATGATTTTTGGTGTGGTTCCGATAGGTGGTGCTATCGTACATCCATTTTGATGGAGACTTCAACTCGTAGAGGGTAACAGTTGCGCAAGTCCATGGAGGGCTCCACCCACAAGGGGTCAACAAGAAGCAACCTTGTTTATTCCACCATGGTTTACGTCCGCAAAGGGCTAGCCTCACTCAGTGTAGATCTTCGCGAAGTAGGCGATCTCCTTGCCCTTACAAATTTCTTGGTTCAACTCCACACGATTTGAAGGCTCCCAGTGATGCCTAACCAATCTAGGAGACACTACTCTCCAAAATGTAATAGATGTGGTATGGAATATGAACTCCTTGCTCTAGCGCTTCAAAAGACAGTCTCCTCAAAACTCAATCACTGTCTCACATAATTTGGCTTGGTATAAGAGATTGATTGGGTGGTAAGCAACTTGGGGAAGCTAGAAATAAATATTCATATGGTTGGAGTGGAAGATCATGATCTCGACACATCAGTGGGTGGTTCTCTCTTAGAAAATGAATGATGGAATTTTTTGCTTGTTCTGAGTGCTCTCTCTCCCAATGACAGGGAGGAGGAGGGGT
The DNA here is from genome assembly GCF_904849725.1 of Hordeum vulgare subsp. vulgare. Taxonomy (NCBI): domain Eukaryota; kingdom Viridiplantae; phylum Streptophyta; class Magnoliopsida; order Poales; family Poaceae; genus Hordeum; species Hordeum vulgare. The sequence goes on from NC_058524.1 coordinate 461,896,032, forward strand.
ATATATAGCCATCTCCAAAAATCCGACTGTTACAACATTATTGCCCAAGATGGAACTAAAGTAAAAACTCGGTTGTACCGACTACTGCAAAATGTCCGAACTTTTGGCTTTTCGGTGAGACCGGTATACAACATCTCGATGAGACCGACTCGGTTGACCCAGGTTGTTCCAGTGACTCCATGATACCAATATGAAAAACTTGAAAATTCTGATTTTTTCAAATGGATACCAGCAAGGTGGTCACTGCTTTTTGACTGTACCGAAGCGAATCTCAGTTGCACCGATTTGCTAGCGTTTGGCTTTTAGTTCTGTCTAAGGAAAACTCGGTATGACCGATTGTGGAAAGTTGGTGGCACCGATTTTGACTTGAGGGTTTTGGACAGAATATTTCGTGGGAGAATCGGTGAGGCTTTTGGTGGCTAATCTCTAAGCACTTTGAGCAACCAAATCATCATAGATACCTCATCTTATTTTAATAGTATTGGCTTTCCCATGGACTCAAATATAATTTCTCACACAAATGTAAAATGTAGTATTGAAGCTTGAAGTTTTACCAATCCTATTCCTTTCCTTGTTGGGGATCCTTCTCACAATTCCCATCCACTATGATTTTTTGGACTCAATATGAAATTCACTAGATAAAATTATTAGTCCAAGAGATAATATATGTTGTCATGAATTATCAAAACCTTCAAGAAAGCATATGTGCTTTCACTCCTCAACCTCGACGTTCTCGAGTCTGGGCAGGCTGCCTGCGAGGAGGAGAAGGGGCAGTGCAAGGTGGAGACAAACATGTGGCGGGTGCAGATCAAGTTCGTCGCCGTGGTCGGTGACAAATGTCGCGACGCCTAGTTGGGCTTCAGCCGGTGCCCAAATGAGACGATAACAACAACGACTACCCGAGTGGCCTCACAGGCCGTGCTTACGAGGTTCTATTTTGTTTTTATATTTAATTTACTTTGGGATAATTTACATGTAATATATGAACCCAATTAATTTTTAAGTGAAATTCATGTTTAAAATGAAAAACTTTATTGAAAATGTAGTTGGATGATTGGTGCTGGACCAAATGCCCGTTGACAAGTCAATGCGTATGCAGACACATTTCAAAGCGTCTGTTTGATAATCCGCGATTGGTGACGAAGAGTTAACTTTTTCAATAGATATCTCAAAAAAAGATAAATTCCAAACATTTGGATTTTATCCATGACAAATCTAACATTTATTATGATAACTTTATTTTATGTGAGGATGACAAATTTAATTGATACGCATAACAATTATCAGAAGAAGAAAAAATTACAAACGGAATTATCATGCTTGTCATCTTGCGTGAACTAAAGCTATCATAAAAACATTCGATTTGCAATTCGCAAATTCAAAACGTTTGGGACTTACAGGGGTCAAAGAAAATGCTCCACGAGATGTATTAGTAAAATTGCAGAGAGAACCTTCTCCTGGAAAACCGCACGTGACGACGAACCCCTGGGTTTGGTGTGGTTGAAGAAAATGGCGAAATCGGTAAACCATTGCACAAAAATGGTTGGTGGGATCGAAAAGAAATCATCCACCACCTTTCCCCCCGTTCGCCTACCCCCGACCCACCTCGCCTCACCTCCCTCCTCCCCTCGCGCCTCATCCGAACCAAACCCACTCCCGCATCTCAACTACCGCCACCCCGCCCCACCGCCACCTCGCCATCCATCCATGGCCTCCGCCTCCGACTCCGACCCGGCCGCGCACCCGCGGGACGACCCGAACCTCCCCTTCGCCTCCTTCTCCCTCTCCCTCTCGCTCCGCACGCCCACCGCCCACGCCACCCTCGCCTCCGTCCCTTCCGCCGTCCACCTACCCACCCAAATCTCCACCCTCGCCGTCTGCCTCCACCCCTCCGCCGCCTCCTCCTCCCCACGCCGTGCCACCCGCCTCAACGCCGCCGCGGCCTCCCTCCTCTCCCCGCTTACCGCCTCGTCGCCCGGCCTCTCCCGCTCATTCCCCTCCGGCGCCCCCGGCGCCGCCGGACGCCGCCGCACGCTCGTCTGGTTCCGCGCCGACCTGCGCCTCCACGACCACGAGCCTCTCCACGCCGCCGTCGGCGCGTCGTCATCCCTCCTCCCCGTCTTTGTCTTCGACCCACGCGACTTCGGCAAGTCCCCCTCGGGCTTCGACCGCACCGGGCCCTACCGCGCCAGCTTCCTGTTGGACTCCGTCGCCGACCTGCGCCGGAGCCTCCGCGCGCGCGGCGGCGACCTCGTTGTGCGGGTCGGGAGGCCCGAGGTGGTGATCCCCGAGCTCGCGCGGGCAGCCGGAGCAGAGGCCGTCTACGCGCACGGGGAGGTGTCGCGGGACGAGTGCCGCACGGAGGAGAAGGTCAGCAAGGCCATAGAGAAGGAAGGCGTCGAGGTTAAGTACTTCTGGGGCAGCACGCTCTACCACTTAGACGATCTGCCCTTCAGGCTCAATGACATGCCATCCAGCTATGGCGGATTCAGGGAGGCTGTCAAGGGGTTGGAGGTTAGGAAGGTGCTGGACGCGCCAGAAGAGGTCAAGTGTGTGCCTATGAAGAATGTGCTTGAGCCTGGTGACATCCCCACGCTTGGTGAGCTTGGACTCTCTGCACCACCGGCCATGGCACAGGTAAAAGTTTTCAGAGACACTCATTCTTATGAAATATATTTGAATCTCTAACTACATTCAGCTTCTATCCAAGATATAAGTCAATTCTCACACAGTCACTCTTTGAATGCAAAATAGAAGTGGATGGTGCAGCCAACCATAGCATGCTTGGTAATGTTGACCATTTAGCTAGTGAATTGTTGTATAAGATTATATTACTCCCTCCGTTCCGGTGTGTTAGGCCTACTACCAATTTCTATTTGTTCCGAAATCCCTTAGAAATAAGGCTCGTAAGAATTTAATTGGCCTAATTAATCTATTGAGCTGGTCCTCTCTCTCTCCTCCTAAAAGAACTCCTAGCCGAAGCCCACTTCCTCTATATTCGGTGTCGTTAAAACTCTTCCTTGCATGCAATGTGAACAGACCAATGGATGGTCGCTAATCTCGCGGGCGGGAAACAAAATTTCTCTCACGCACGCATGTGAAACGAAACTTTGGTGTGGGCCTGGACCTCGTTTTACTTGCTTATTAGGGAAATTAATTAGAAGAATCCTAACTGTGAGCTGATTGGAGGAAACGGGTCAGAAGGGGTGATCGCTCGCCAGTAGAATTTCACCTTGGTCACGATGCCACTCCTAGCGAGCCTAATACACCGGACCGGAGGGAGTATCAGGTGATTTTGTTAGTAGGCTGGATCGACGGATCTTTGACGGTTAGGTTGCTCGTTCATGTATTGAGGTTTTTACGGCATAATTGCTGCCCATTGGCCGTATTTAATGAAGTTAGTGCTAGGGTTTGCATGCTTGTTTCTTGTTTGGTCAGGCATGTGGTAACATTTTCAGAGCAGTAGGCGACAAAATGAGAACAAGACCATTTTTTCTTTTTGTTGTAAATTCATAAAAAAAGGCAACAAGATTGTAAAAAAAAAGGCAGCCCAGTGCATGTAGCTCCTGCTTGTTCAGGGTCCAGGGAAGGATACGACCAACCACGTGAATTTTTTTGGATTTTGTCTTTGCTTCTGTACAATTGTGATATGCTTCTCTGTTGTCCCGGTGTCCCACTAATGTAAGGACACCTTAAGCCTATAACCTGAGGTCCTCTTGAGTCTGCTTGCGTAAACTGTGGATTGCGACATTGATGCTGACAGGCTGACACTTGATGCTTAGTTTTGTGGTAGTGACAACAACGATAGGATAGGGTCAGTTTATCTGAGCTATAGTCCATATATTTCTGTAATGTTTGTTTAGCTCGCATAATGGTTTTATATGTTTCCATTAATGACGTGCACACATTATGTTCAGCATATCTGTCATCCTGAATGTTTTCTGAACTTCAAATTTCACCTTGTTAACTCAGGACTCAAAATCTGCCGCTGGTTCAAATCTTATTGGTGGTGAAGCAGAAGCCCTGGAAAGGCTGAAGAAATTTGCTGCAGAATGTTGTATGCAGCCGAACAAAGCTGTCAAAGATAGTACCCAGAATAGCATATATGGTGCTAATTTCTCCTGCAAAATTTCTCCATGGCTTGCTACTGGTTGTCTCTCTCCACGTTTCATGTATGAGGAGTTGAAGAAGCATGCCATTAGGTAGGTGATGTTCCTGTGAACCCTAACAGAAGTATAGGGAGAAAGTAGTAACATACTCTGTCTCGTCATTACGTTATGGTCTTATTTCTTTTGTGCATAATTGGCAATTTTCTCTTTCTTCTAGAGCAATTCCATCAGGGTCAACACCCAAGGACGGTGACGGAACATCAGATGCTGGGACAAATTGGTTAATGTTTGAATTGCTATGGAGAGATTTCTTCAGGTATCTATTGTTTATAAATCTCAATACTTATGATGATAAGTACTTACACTTGTGATATCCGGTAAATTGCATATCTGTGTTAAAAATTGGAGTTTGTTTTATCAAGAGAACACAAATGGTAGTACATTATTGTTAGCTTCTTTTTATGACCGCCTGTCAAAGAAATATTGCACCGAAGATGGTAGGAAGATGTGTAGTCGCTTTAATCATCAGCGTGTAAACGCTAAACATCAGATTAGTAGCTGCTGTAGTATGATTTAGCTGATGACCATTAACTGACAAATGAAACATGTTAGGTTCGTCACAAAGAAGTACAGCTCTGCACAGAAGACATCCGAAGTTGCACCGGCCACTGGTTGCACACCTACCCCTGCGTTTGTTTGAGTATGCAGGTAGTTAGCCAAGCAGAGAGTCTGCTGCTGGTTTTTAGTTGTGCCAACTCATGCAACCTTTCAATGGAGTGGATTTTTTCCCAATAAATGTTGCCTGATAATGATGCCCCAAGTAAGCTGTTCCTGCATTTTGGACCAATTTGATCTCGGAAGAGATTGTTGTATCTGTCGACATTTTTTTGTAAGACTCGAATGGTATAAAAAATCCTAGATGCTTTCTTCACTTTCTTCCTTGTTGAATATAATAGAAATGAATAGATTCGCTTGTGGCAACAAGAATTGAACTGATATATGCCAGCTTTTGGTTGGTGCATTGATTACCAATTGTGTGAAATTTTGAACTTTGGGATGTGCAAAAAATTGGATTTTGAATCCTAAAATTTTAACTGTTTGTCATCTGAACGAAAGAAAACACAATTTGTCTACCTGATTTGAGTTCCTTGCTCTGTAAAGCAGAGCTCCATTTTGGTATTTGCACTCCCTTTTTATTAATGGTAATTGCACTCCTGATAGTATTTCCTTAACTGATCTTGAGTTGTACCGAAACAACAGAAATATGGTCTCTCATAAATTGATTTCTTTCATCACGGTTCCTTTTTTGACAGAACTTGTTTGACCACTCGCCACTTCTTGTTCCAGCTAACCTTAGTTTGCAGCTAACCTGAATCCACTGTGTGCCAATCTATTCTGAATGAAGATTCCACGGTGCCCTGCTTAGTTTGAGGCAGATCGGCGTATTGTGAGACAAACCATTCATAATCAACCAAATCTTTCTAGACCCTTGTGCTTTAGAATTACATCACCAGTGGGGTGTAAGTAACGTATAACTTTTTGGTGCTAAGAAGTAAGTATTCCGGGAAGCAATTCCAATAGTGACTAAAATGCAAGGTACTCCCTCCGTAGACTAATATAAGAGCATTTAGAACATTACTTAGTAATCTAAACACTCTTATATTAGTATACAGAGGGAGTAGTGCATATCTGCTACCAAGCATTACGGGGCCTCTTTGATTCAAAGGATTTTTACAGCGATTTTTGGAGGGTTGAAATCTTTAGAATTTTATCTACACAATGGTTGATTGATTGGTAGGATTGGATCCTATAGATTTCTTTTTTACTAAATGAAGTAGCTTGATTCGTATTTTTTTCAAGGAATCATACTACACTCCATAGAAAATTACTCCCTCCGTTCCTAGATGTAGGGTGTATAGTTTTTTGTGAAAAAATTCAGATTATAAGGAGTATTTTTTAAGGAGACATCCAAAGGGAAGCTTATATTTGATATTTATCAAGAAAAAAAGCCAGTACAATGGAAAGATATAATTGAACTCAAATTATGCAAAACATATTAGCCTACTTCCTTCTATTGTTGAGATTTTTCTAAGATTGAGAATTGCATTAAACCAACAATAAAATAAAGGGCTACATAGGAAAATCTAGTATTGATGGAAATACTACCCTGGGTATACTCAAGCGGAGAGAATCTATCTCAAGACATTTGGGGCCGACTGGTGGCAGCCGACCCGTTTGGCCGACGGGCACCAGGCCGTCTGGAGGCATTCGGCCTGGCTGGCTGGCCCATCGCCAACCGGACGGACGGCTCCCGTCCCATCTGATCGTACCCCCGTACGATGACAAGACCCGACGCATGACGTAGATGCGTTCATGGCACACGTTGACAAGCTCGGCATGGCCGCAGGCACAGTGATGTAGGTGTCAACGAGGCTACAGGACCCCGGTCACCATCGAGGCTGACCGGGTGAGATGACCCTGTAGCCACGCTCGCCCCTACCTACTCCTTGACGGACGGCGCGTTAGCCGTTGAGATGCACGACCGGCGGATCCCCGCGCCAGACAAGACCGAACAGCCGGCGGGCCCCGCGGCCAGACGAAGAGGCTGGTAGCCGGGTCTCACCTCATGTTTTACCCCCATCACTATACACCTCAAGCTGCACTATAAAGCCCCACCTCAACCCCTAGAGAGGGGGGAGGCCGAATAGATCACATGCGACACACGTAGAGAAATATCCACACACCACCGAGGCAGCAAGAGCTTCGTCCCCCTCCTCACGAAGAGCTCAAAGAGCAGCATTTGTATTGTGATCTCATATAGTCACACAGGCAGGACTAGGGGTCTTAACTCATCGGAGGGCAATGAACCTGGGTAGATCGACATCATGTGTGTTGCGCCTACACCCGTTCCCAGACGCCGTCGGCACTTCTCGGCCTCAAACCACGATCTAAGCCACCCCATGGCATCTGCCGCGGAAATACCACGACAGTTGGCGCCCAACGTGGGGCTGGCAGCGACGTCGGCCGGAGTAACGTTACGGGCGGGACCCTTCACCCCTTCTGGCGAGCGTGTGGCGCACGACTTGGTCGTGCGCTACGGCGCGCTCGACTGCGTTAACGACAATGCCCGCCATCTCGAGGATGCAGACTTCCTTGTCGACAGCTCCATCGTCTCCTTCGGCTCGCATCGCATCTACGTCGCGGTCGTCACTGACAAGTACCGTGCCGAGGTACTCAGATGTGACGAACTGCCGCCATCCGGCGACAGCGACCTCTGCAACGACCTCAACGACTTGTGCAACCACGTGGAGGTGCTAACCGCCATCTTGCTAGGCGGTGCGTCCCGATACCGGACCCCGCTTCGCGCGGCGGTGGACATGCTGCGCACCCCATCCCTGTGGTGGCCGACCCTGCGGTAGCCACCGAAGAGCTCGACATCCATCGCCAACAGCTGCTCGGCGAGGCGGAGGCGCTGGAGGCAACCCAGCGCGAGTTCAACAAAGCCCACAGCCTCACGCCGGCTGCCCCCGGGCCCAACGACTGGCGAATGTGCGGCGTCGTCGGCCAAGAGCTGGCCGGCGATCGTCCCGTCTACGACACCCCCGTAAAGAACATGCGAGCTGCGCAGGCCGTCCTCAGCAAGCTGGAGGGGCTTGAGGGGTCGGCCCGTGACGCACAGCAAGAGCACATCTGCGTCCTCGTGGAGGTTGCCAACGCGCAGCGGGGTCAACCGTCTTAGTCATACCGCGACCCGACTGGCTCCTCCTCGAGGACCTACGCTGACCCTCGTCGGCCCGCGACTCGCCCGCAGGAAACAAACCAGCCATCTTCGCATGCCGATGCCTGCCATCGCCGCGACAGCTGACACTCGGGTAGCCACGGGCGACAAGACCGCAGCCCGTTGGTTGTCAACAGCTGCGTGAGGGAGTCGGCTGGCCGGGGCAACCGCCAGCCGACACGAAGCAACCAACGCGAGGTGCGCGATCGGACGGCCACGCCGCCGCCACTTCGTCAACTAGTGTCCGAGCGCGTCGGCACGCGTGAGCTGGACGACCATGATGGCTGTTTTCGTCTCGAGCGCCTCGTAAAATTCCGAGCCGCCGAGGAAGAGAGCACTGCCGGCCCGCCGTGCTTCGGGCGACGCATCCTCAAGGAGTCGTTCCCCAAAGGCTTCACCTTGACACGCAACACCCCCAAGTACAACGACTCAACCAAGCCCGAGGATTGGTTAACCGACTACACCACCGCCGTCGGCATCGTCGGCGGCAACAAGTGCGTAGGAGTGCACTACGCGCCCCTCATGCTGCTCGGCTCAGCCTGGATCGGACCTGGCTTAACAACCTATTGGCTGGAAGCGTCAACTGTTGGCTGGACTTCCTGGATGCTTTCGTGCGCAACTTCATCGGCACGTACAAGCGCCCTGGCCAGCCCCGACAACTCGCCCTATGCGTACACGGCCCGACCGAGCTACTCTGCAACTACCTCACGTGGTGGACCGAGCTCTGCACACCTGCGAGGGCGTCCATGAAGTGAAGGTGATTCAGTACTTCATCGACGGCTGCAGAGACGACACGCTTCTCAAGCACAAGCTCATGCGCCGAGAGACGTCAACCCTGGCGCAATTGATGGCCGTCGCCAAGTCTTCCATGAAGCTCCCAATGCTCGTCAACACGTCCGACAAGTCAACTATGGCCAAGACGGCCACCGCCCCGGCAGCCGGACGAACCCAGATGGATGAGGACAAGCGCAAGACCAACTAGCTGGACGCCCGCGAGGGCGACCGATAGGTTGCGACCGTCGAGGACGACCGGATGGCCGACGACCAAGGCTCCAGCCGGCGCCAGCGCACCAATGACGGCAAACAGGCGTGGCAAGCCAAGTATACCTTCGAGACCATGCTCGACGAGCCCTGCAAATTCCAAAGTGGGTCCAAGCCAGCAATGGACACAGCCCGCGAATTCAGCTGATTCACCAAGATCGCGTGGGGTGACGCTCTGCCGCCTGCGCCACACCCTCCGCCGCGTGCCCGCGACGACTACCCCTAGCAGGACGCGACCTACGTCATCTTCACTACTCAGGGCGAGGACAAGCATAGCCAGCGCAAGCGTGCGCTGGAGGTCAGTGCCATCGTCCCGTCGGTCCCCCAGTACATGCACTGGTCGGACAAGCCCATCATTTGGGTCCACGAGGATCACCCGGCCGTGATGCCGACACCAGGTGGCTAAGCGTTGGTCCTCGACCCCACCTTTGTCTCCCGACGATGCATATGCTGTTGGGGAACGTAGTAATAATTCAAAAAAATTCTACGTGTCACCAAGATCAATCTAGGAGATGCTAGCAACGAGAGAGAGAGGGAGTGCATCTTCATACCGCTGAAGATCGCTAAGCGGAAGCGTTGCAAAGAACGCGGTAGATGGAGTCGTACTCGCGGTGATTCAAATCGCGGAAGATCGATCCAAGCACCGAACGAACGATGCCTCCGCGTTCAACACACGTACAGCCCGGGGACGTCTCCTCCTTCTTGATCCAGCAAGGGGAAAGGAGAAGTTGAGGGAGAGCTCCGGCAGCACGACGGCGTGGTGGCGGTGGAGCTCGTGGTTGTCCGGCAGAGCTTCGCTAAGCTCAACGGAGGAGGAGGTGTAGGGGGGTAGGGCTGCACCAAGGGGAGAGGGTTCAAGTGTGCCGCAGCCCGCTCACCCCTCCTCTATTTATAGGGGGGAGGGAATTGGGGGCCGACCACCCTAGATCGCTCTAGAGGGGGCGACAGCGGCCAAGGGGGTGGCTTGCCTCCCAAGTCGGTGGGAGGAGCCCCCCCACGCCCTAGGGTTCTCAGCCCTAGGTGCCTTGGGCCCTTGGGTGGTGCGCACCTGCCCACCAGGGAGTTGGTTCCACCCACCTTCGCACCACGTGGCCCTACCGGTGGACCCCCGAAACCCTTTCGGTGGTCTCGGTAGAACACCGATAAATCCCGAAACCTTTCCGGTAAACGAAACTAGACTTCCCATATATAAATCTTCACCTTCGGACTATTTCGGAACTCCTCATGACGTTCAGGATCTCATCCGGGACTCGGAAGAACTTTCGGAAGCACATACAATTCCCATTACAACTGTAGCGTCACCGAACCTTAAGTGTGTAGACCCTATGGGTTCGGGAACCATGTCGACATGACCAAGACACCTCTCCGGCCAATAACCAACAACGTGACCTGGATACCCATATTGGCTCCCACATGTTCCACGATGATCTCTTCGGATGAACCACGATGTCGGGGAGTCACTTAACCCGTATACAATTCCCTTTGTCTGTCGGTATGATACTTGCCCGAGATTCGATCGTCGGTATCCCTATACCTTGTTCAATCTCGTTACCGGCAAGTCTCTTTACTCGTTTCGTAACACATGATCCCGTGGCTAACTCCTTAGTCACATTGGGCTCATTATGATGATGTATTAGTGAGTGGGCTCAGAGATACCTCTCCATCACACGGAGTGACAAATCCGAGTCTCGATTCGTACCAACCCAACAAACACTTTCGGAGATACCTGTAGTGCACCTTTGTAGTCATCCACTTACATTGTGACGCTTGATACACCCAAAGCATTCGTACGGTATCCGGGAGTTGCACGATCTCATGGTCTAAGGAAATGATACTTGACATTAGAAAAGCTCTAGCAGACGAACTACATGATCTTGTGCTATGTTTAGGATTGGGTCTTGTCCATCACATCATTCTCCTAATCATGTGATCCCGTTATCAACGACATCCAATGTCCATGGTCAGGAAACCATGACCATCTATTGATCAACGAGCTAGTCAACTAGAGGCTCACTAGGGACATGATGTGGTCCATGTATTCACACATGTATTACGGTTTCCGGTTAATACAATTATAGCATGAAGAATAGATAATTATCATGAACAAGGAAATATAATAATAACCATTTTATTATTGCCTCTAGGGCATATTTCCAACAGTCTCCCACTTGCACTAGAGTCAATAATCTAGTTACATTGTGATGAATCGAACACCCATAGAGTTCTGTTGCTGATCATGTTTCGCTCGTGGAAGAGGTTTAGTCAACGGATCTGCGACATTCAGATCTGTATGTACTTTACAAATATCTATATCTCCATCCTGAATGTAACCACGAATGGAGTTGAAGCGGCGCTTGATGTGCTTGGTCTTCTTGTGAAACTTGGGCTCCTTGGCAATGGCAATAGCTCCAGTGTTGTCACAGAAGGGAGTCATCGAGCCCGACGCATTGGGAATCACTCCTAGGTTGGTGAAGAACTCCTTCATCCAGACTCCTTCCTGTGCTGCTTCCGAAGCAGCTATGTACTCCACTTCACATGTAGATGACGCCACAACGCTTTGCTTGCAACTACACGAGCTGACTGCCCCACCATTCAAAATATATACCTATCCGGTTTGTGACTTGGAGTCATCCGGATGTGTGTCGAAGCTAGCATCGACGTAACCCTTTACGACGAGCTCTTCGGCACCTCCATAAACGAGAAACATATCTTTAGTCCTTTTCAGGTACTTAAGGATATTCTTGACCGTTGTCCGGTGATCCATTATGGGATCACTTTGGTACTTCCCTACCAAACTTATGGCAAGGTTCACATCAGGTCTCGTACACAACATGGCATACATAATAGAGCCTATGGCTGAAGCATAGGGGACGACACTCATCTTTTCTCTATCTTCTGCCATGGTCGGGCATTGAGTTGTGCTCAATCTAACACCTTGCAATACAGGAAGAACCCCTTCTTGGACTTATACATATTGAACTTCTTCAATATCTTGTCAAGGTATGTGCTTTGTGAAGACCAATGAGGAGTATCGATCTATCTCTATAGAGCTTGATGCCTAATATGTAAGCAGCTTCTCCAAGGTCCTTCATTGAAAACCACTTATTCAAGTAGGCATTTATGCTTTCCAAAAGTTCTATATCATTTCCCATCAACAATATGTCATCCACATATAAAATGAGAAATGCTACATAGCTTCCACTCACTTTTTTTGTAAATGCAGGCTTCTCCATAAGTGTGTACAAACCCAAACGCTTTGATCACCTCATCAAAACGAATGTTCCAACTCCGAGATGCTTGCACGAGCCCATAGATGGAGCGCTGGAGTTGGCATACCTTTTCAGCATTTTTAGGATTGAAAAAACCTTCCGGCTGCATCATATACAATTCTTCCTTAAGAAAGCCGTTAAGGAATGCCGTTTTGACGTTCATTTGCTAGATCTCATAATCATAAAATGCGGCAACTGCTAACATGATTCGGACGGACTTCAACATTGCTATGGGTGAGAAAGACTCATCATAGTCAACTCCTTGAACTTGTCGATAACCCTTAGCGACAAGCCGAGCCTTATAGACGGTCACATTACCATCCGCGTCAGTCTTCTTCTTAAAGATCCATTTATTTTCTATCGCTTGCCGATCATCGAGAAAGTCCACCAAAGTCCATACTTTGTTCTCATACATGGATCCTATCTCGGATTTCATGGCTTCAAGCTATTTGTTGGAATCCGGGCCCGCCATCGCTTCTTCATAGTTCGAAGGTTCACCGTTGTCTAACAACATGATTTCCACGACAGGGTTGCCGCACCACTCTGGTGCGGAACGTGTCCTCGTGGACCTACGAAGTTTAGTAGTAACTTGATTCGAAGTTTCATGATCATCATCATTAACTTCCTTTCTAGTCGGTGCATGCACCACAGAAACATTTTCCCGCGCTGCGCTACTCACCGGTTCGAGAGGGGGTACAATTACCTCATCAAGTTCTACTTTCCTCCCACTCACTTCTTTCGAGAGAAACTCTTTCTCTAGAAAGGATCCATTCTTGGCAACAAAGATCTTGGCTTCGGATTTGAGATAGAAGGTATACCCAATGGTTTTCTCAGGGTATCCTATGAAGACACACTTTTCTGACTTGGGTTCGAGCTTTTAGGTTGAAGTTTCTTGACATAAGCATCGCATCCCCAAACTTTTAGAAACGACAGCGTAGGTTTCTTCCCAAACTATAATTCATACGGTGTCGTCTCAAAGGATTTAGACGGTGCCCTATTTAAAGTGAATGCGGCAGTTTCCAATGCATATCCCCAAAATGGTAGCGGCAAATCAGTAAGAGACATCATAGATCGCACCATATCCAATATAGTGCGATTACGAGGTTCAGACACACCGTTACGCCGAGGTGTGCCAGGCGGCGTGAGTTGTGAAACAATTCCACATTTCCTTAAGTGCGTGCCAAACTTGTGACTCAAATATTCTCCTCCACGATCAGATCGTAAGAACTTTATTTTCTTGTCACGTTGATTCTCTACCTCACTCTGAAATTCTTTGAACCTTTCAAAGGTCTCAGACTTGTGTTTCATTAAGTAGACATACGCATATCTGCTTAAGTCATCAGTGAGGGTGAGAACATAACAATAGTCACCGCGAGCCTCAACGCTCATTGGACCGCATACATCAGTATGTATTATCTCCAACAAGTTGGTTGCTCGCCCCATTGTTTCGGAGAACGGAGTCTTAGTCATCTTGCCCATGAGTCATGGTCCGCACGTGTCAAATGATTCATAATCAAGAGACTCCAAAAGTCCATTTGCATGGAGTTTCTTCATGCATTTGATACCGATATGACCAAGGCCACAGTGCCACAAGTATGTGGGACTATCATTACGAGCCTTACATCTTTTGGTACTCACACTATGAATATGTGTAACATCATGTTCGAGATTCAATAATAATAAACCACTCACCAGTAGGGCATGACCATAAAACATATCCCTCATATAAATAGAACAACAATTATTCTCGGATTTAAATGAGTAGCCATCTCGCATCAAACGAGATCCATATACAATGTTCATGCTCAAAGCTGGTATTAAATAACAATTATTAAGGTTTAAAACTTATCCCTAAGGTAGATGTAGAGGTAGCGTGCCGACGACGATCACATCAACCTTGGAACCATTCCCAAAGCGCATCGTCACCTCGTCCTTCGCCAGTCTCCTCTTATTCCGCAACTCCTTTTTTGAGTTATCAATGTGAGCAACTGCACCGGTATCAAATATCCAGGAGCTACCACGAGCGCTGGTAAGGTACACATCAATAACATGTATATCATATATACCTTTGATGTTGCCGGCCTTCTTATCCGCTAAGTACTTGGGGCAGTTCCACTTCCAGTGACCGGTTCCCTTGCAATAATAGCACTTAGTCTCAGGCTTGGGACCATTCTTGGGCTTCTTCTCGGCAACTGATTTACCGGGCACGGCAACTGCTTTGCCGTCCTTCTTGAAGTTCTTCTTACCCTTGCCTTTCTTGAAACTGGTGGTCTTATTCACCATCAACACTTGATGTTCCTTTTTGATTTCCACCTCCGCTGATTTCAGCATCGAATATAACTCAGGAATGGACTTCTCCATCCCTTGCATATTGTAGTTCATCACAAAGCTCTTTTAGCTAGGTGGAAGCGACTGGAGGATTTTGTCAATAACCGAGTCATCTGGAAGATTAACTCCCAACTGAGACAAGCAGTTGTGCAACGCAGACATTTTGAGTATGTGCTCGCTGACAGAACAATTTTCCTTCATCTTACAACTGAAGAACTTGTCGGAGACTTCATATCCCTCGACCCGGGCATGAGCTTGTAAAACCATTCTCAGCTCTTAGAACATCTCATATGCTCCATGTTGCTCAAAACACTTTTAGAGCCCCGGTTCTAAGCTGTAAAGCATGCCGCACTGAACCAGGGAGTAATCATCACTACGCGACTGTCACGCTTCATAACGTCTTGAGTTGCTGGGAATTCTGGTGCGTCACCTAGCGGTGCATCAAGGACATATATTTTCTTGGAAGCTATGAGGATGAGCCTCAAGTTACGGACCCAATCCGTATAGTTTCTTCCATAGTCTTTCAGCTTGGTTTTCACTAGGAACGCGTTGAAGTTGAGGGCAACATTAGCGTGGGCCATTGGATCTACAATATAGATTGTAAAGACAATTTTAGACTAAGTTCATGATAATTAAGTTAATCTAATGAAACTATTTAATGAACTCCCACTCATATAGACATCCCTCTAGTCATCTAAGTGATACATGATCCATATCGACTAGGCCGTGTCCGATCATCACGTGAGACGGACTAGTCATCAGTGGTGAACATCCCCAGGTTGATCGCATCAACTATACGACTCATGTTCGACCTTTTAGTCTCTCGTGTTCCGAGGCCATGTCTCTACATGCTAGGCTCGTCAATTCAACCTAAGTGTTTCGCGTGTGTAAATCTGGCTTACACCCGTTGTATGCGAACGTTAGAGTCTATCACACCCGATCATCACGTGGTGCTTCGAAACAACGATCCTTCACAACAGTGCACACTTAGGGGGAACACGTTTCTTGAAATTTTAGTGAGGGGTCATCTTATTTACTACCGTCGTTCTAAGCAAATAAGATGTAAAAACATGATAAACAACACATGCAAATCATAAAGTGACATGATATGGCCAATATCATCTTGCGCCTTTGATCTCCATCTTCGAGGCGCGTCATGATCACCATCGTCACCAGCACGACACCATAATATCCATCATCGTGTCTTCATGAAGTTGTTTCGTCAACTATTACTTCTACTACTATGGCTAACGGTTAGCAATAAAGTAAAGTAATCAAGTGGCGTTTTTGATTGACACGCAGGTCATACAATAAATTAAGACAACTCCTATGGCTCCTGCCGGTTGTCATACTCATCGACATGCAAGTCGTGATTCCTATTACAAGAACATGGTCAATCTCATATATCACATATATTTCATCACATCCTTTTGGCCATATCACATCACATAGCATACCCTGCAAAAACAAGTTAGACGTCCTCTAATTTTTGTTGCAAGTTTTACATGGCTGTTATGGGTTTCTAGCAAGAACGTTTCTCACCTATGTTACAGCCACAACAGTGATATGTCAATTGCTATTTACGCTTCGTAAGGACCCTCTTCATCGAATCCGATCCGAATAAAGTGGGAGAGACACACACTCGCTAGCCACTTTATGGAACAAGTGCATGTCAGGCGGTGGAACCAGTCTCACGTAAGCGTACGTGTAAAGTCGGTCTGGGCCGCTTCGTCCCACAATGTCACTGAATCAAGATAGGACTAGTAAGGGTAAGCAAATTGACCAAATCATCGCCCACAACTTACTTGTGTTCTACTCGTGCATAGAATCTACGCATAGACCTAGCTCATGATGCCACCGTTGGGGAACGTAGTAATAATTCAAAAAATTCCTACGTGTCACCAAGATCAATCTAGAAGATGCTAGCAACGAGATAGAGGGAGTGCATCTTCATACTGTTG
This sequence comes from Hordeum vulgare subsp. vulgare, assembly GCF_904849725.1. Lineage (NCBI taxonomy): Eukaryota > Viridiplantae > Streptophyta > Magnoliopsida > Poales > Poaceae > Hordeum > Hordeum vulgare. The sequence continues at coordinate 461,912,518 of NC_058524.1, forward strand.
AAGATCGCTAAGTGGAAGTGTTGCAAAGAACGCGGTTGATGGAGTCGTACTCGCAACGATTCAAATCACGGAAGATCCAATGCAAGCACCGAACGAACAACGCCTCCCCGTTCAACACACGTACAGCCCGGGGACGTCTCCTCCTTCTTGATCCAGCAAGGGGGAAGGAGAAGTTTAGGGAGAGCTCCGGCAACACGACGGCATGCTGGCGGTCGAGCTCGTGGTTGTCCGGCAGAGCTTCGCTAAGCTCAATGGAGGAGGATGTGTAGGGGGGTAGGGCTGCGCCAAGTGGAGAGGGCTCAGGTGTGCCGCAGCCCTCTCACCCTCCTCTATTTATAGGGGGAAGGGAAGAGGGGCCTGGCCACCCTAGATCCCTCTAGAGGGGGCGGCGGCGGCCAAGGGTGGGGGGTGGCTTGCCTCCCAAGTCGGTGGGAGGAGCCCCCATGCCCTAGGGTTCTCAGCCCTAGGCGCCTTGGGCCCTTGGGTGGTGCGCACCAGCCCACCAGGGAGCTGGTTCCCACCCACCTTCGCACCACATGGCCCTCAGGGACAGGTGGTCCCTCCCGGTGGACCCCCGGAACCCTTTCGGTGGTTACGGTAGAATACCGATAAACCCCGAAACCTTTCCGGTCACCGAAACTGGCCTTCCCATATATAAATCTTCATCTCCGTACTATTTCGTAACTCCTCGTGATGTCCGGGATCTCATCTGGGACTCCGAACAACTTTCGCTAACCACATACAATTCCCATTACAACTCTAGCGTCGCCGAACCTTAAGTGTGTAGACCCTATGGGTTCGGGACCCTATGGCCAATAACCAACAACGGGATCTAGATACCCATATTGGCTCCCACATGTTCCATGATGATCTCATCGGATGAACCATGATGTCGGGGATTCATTTAATGCCATATACAATTCCCTTTGTCTATCGGTATGATACTTGCCCGAGATTCGAGTGTCGGTATCCCTATACCTTGTTCAATCTTGTTACCAGCAAGTCTCTTTACTCGTTCCGTAACACATGATCCCGTGGCTAACTCCTTAGTCACATTGAGCTCATTATGATGATGTATTACCTAGTGGGCCCAAAGATATCTCTCCGTCACACGGAGTGACAAATCCCAGTCTCGATTCATACAAATCCAACAGACACTTTCGGAGATACCCGTAGTGCAGCTTTATAGTCACCCAGTAACATTGTGACGTTTGATATACCCAAAGCATTCCTACGGTATCCGGGAGTTGCACGATCTCATGGTCTAAGGAAATGGTACTTGACATTAGAAAAACTGTAGAAGACGAACTACACGATCTTGTGCTATGCTTAGGATTGTGTCTTGTCCATCACATCATTCTCCTAATAATGTGATCCCGTTATCAACGACATCCAATGTCCATGGACAGGAAACCATGACCATCTATTGATCAACGAGCTAGTCAACTAGAGGCTCACTAGGGACATGGTGTGGTCTATGTATTCACACATGTATTACGGTTTTCCGTTAATAAAATTATAGCATGAACAATAGAAAATTATCATGAACAAGGAAATATAATAATAACCATTTTATTATTGCCTCTAGGGCATATTTCCAACATATGCCGCTTTCCGTGGGTGCTCGTCGATGGCGGTAGGAGCATCAACACCCTCTACCGTGACACCATGGAGAAACTCGACATTCTGGAGTCTAAGCTCTAGCTGACTTGGATGGTGTTCCACGGCATCGTTCCCGGTCACTCTTGGTCCTCGATCGACAAGGTCCGTCTGGACGTGCGATGCGGCTCGTCGAAGAACTTCCGCCACGAGCCGATCTGGTTTGAGGTCGTCAACCTCTCGAGCTCCTACTAGGCCATCTTGGGCCGACCTGCCCTGGCCAAATTCATGACAGTCCCGCACTACGCCTACCTCAAGATGAAGTTGTCGGGTCCGCACGGTATCATCACCATCACCGACAACTACAAGAAATCATCCGAGTGGGTTGTGGCTGACTCCAAGCTGGCCGAGTCCCTCGTCATCGCCAAAGAGCGGCGAAAGATCGACCGACTCGTGGCCCTCGCCCGCGAGCCGGTGGCCATGGCCGAGCCCAAGCTGAAGCAGCCGACTGTGGAGGCTCAGTTCCAGCCGGCCACCAGCAAGGATACCAAGAGGGTCCCCATGGACCCGACTGACCCCACCGGCAAGTATGTCTTGGTGGGGGTCGGCCTCAGTGATAAATAGGAAAGCGAGCTCGTCGACTTCCTCTGTGAGAATCAGGATATCTTTGCATGTACCCAAAGGACATGTCGGGAGTCCCGAAGAAGTTCACCGAGCACTTATGTAAGGGCATTCTTCAGCTTAAGTGTTTTGGTGATGATGACAACTCACTATGTTATCTAACCGGGTGTCAAGTATGCAGGTATCATAGGTAAAACACAAGACGGTTAGGTATTCCCTCCAAATGGAAAAGATCGAAGGCGTGTTCCCTACGTATTTATTCTCTTTGGTTGTAGAGATCCCGTACTATTAAGAGGGAATCCACATTGGAAGTCTATGGGTGAATCAATTCTTCTCACACACTTTTGCGCCCATCTTGTTCCATCACATCATTGAGAGAGAGGCCTCTGCTTTCTAACTCACCGGTTGTACCGCTACCTAGGGCGGTTGTTTCGCTCAACCCCTGGGCGGTTGTACCGCCCATCACCGGTCCACAACCGGACACGGCTCTATTTTGCTGCGGTAATTGGGCGGTGGTGGCCCGGTTGTACCTCTATATTAGTATAGTCGGTAATACCGGTGTTCCAAGCGGTTGTACTGCTTGGGACTTAGCCACGGCCAGCAGCTGTGGCAGGTGGAACCTCGGGCCAACTCTCTGTTTAGGACCGGTTGTTGGGCGGTGGGTGAGCGGTTGTTCCGGTAAATTAGGCAGACCGTTTGTACCACCCTGGCAACCGGTTATACCGCCGCCGTGTAAAAACGATTGTAACGGTTAGAAAGTGAGGGGGATACATAAGGAGGGGTTTCTTCCTCCTCCCTCTTATCTCTTACGTCTCTCTCTCTCCACCATTGATGCACTCCAAGCTTTCTTGCCTGATCTCTCTCCCTAGCCACCCAAACTTGTTGTCTTGCTAGGGATTGAAGGAGGAGATCTAGATCTACCCTTCCACCAAAGGAAAATTGATTCCCCCCAAGTTCTTGTGTGGATTTTGTTACTCTTGGGTGTTTGAGCACCCTAGACGGAAGAGGTCACCTCCGAGCCACATTCCATTGTGGTGAAGCTCTGTGGTTTCGTTGGGAGCCTCCAATTGAGTTGTGGAGAGAGCCCCAACCTTGTTCATAAAGGTCCAGTTGCCACCTTCAAGGGCATCACTTAGTGGAATCACGACACTTTGCATTGTCTGAGGGCGTGAGGAGAATACGTTTGCCTTAGTGGTATCTTGGGGAGCGTTGTGTCTCCACACCACTTCAACGGAGACGTACTTCCCCTCAAAGGGAAGGAACTTAGGAAACACATCCTCGTCTTCTTTGCTTCCACTTGTGGTTATTTCTTACCTTTACTTCTTGCTTATTGTTGTTGTCGTTAGCATCATATAGGTTGCTCACCTAGTTGCATATCTAGACAACCTATTTGTTGCTAAACCTAATTTGTGTAAAGAAAAGTTTAAAATTTGTTAGTTGCCTATTCACCCCCCTCTAGTCAATCGTATCAATCCTTTCAATTGGTATCAGAGCCTCGTCTCTTTATTAAGGGTTTCACCATCCAAAGAGTATGGTTGACGACGGGGACCGGGTTGAGGATGTGCCCGAGGGAGCTGTTGTGAACTCGGTCACCCGAGAGGAATTAAATGAGGTCATGTCCACATTTAAATCCTCAGTGGCTATCGAAGTCAAGAACATGCTTAAGGATTTCCTTGATATTTACAAACCGCCTACCGACCCGTTGTTGGTGGCTAATCCCACAACTTCGGATACGAGGGCCATTTCCGAAAAGGAAAATGCTAGTAGTGAAGAAGATAAAATGCCTCAAGGAACGAGTGGGGCAAATGCCTTTTCCTCAGTTCCTCCTCCCATGGTCTATGCACGACTGGTCCACCCACCACATATTATTAATATAGGTCCTCCACCAAAGCTTGTTAAGAATGATTTTGCTAAATGGTTTTTTCGTATCAAGTCTCATTTGAACCATAACTCAACACAACTTTGAAGAATCATTGGGCAGGGGTATTACCCGCATGATCCATGAAACCTCACGCCAAGAGAAGAGGCCGACAATCAGCTCAATCACTCTGCCTTGTTCATTCTTCAAGCAGCAGTACCTGTTGAAGACCTTCCTCACTTGCGTCCCTACACTCGTGCCAAAGATTGTTGGGACACATCATCTCCATGTACAAGGGAAGCTCTAGAATTCAAAGGTCCAACTATGAAGTGGTTCTTGATGAGGCCGATGAATTTGCCATGACCGAGGATGAGGACCCTCCTGAACTATATTGAAGAGTTACAACTCTTGTTGTTGCTCTTCAGGATCATGGAAGAAAAGATGTGGATGACACTTGGATTAAGCGTAAGTTTCTCAAGGCCATCATGCCTTTCAACAGTCCACGTTCTGCGTCATCTGTCAAAGACCAGACTTTCATTCCTTGTCCTCAAGTGATATGTTGGATGAGTTTATTGCCATGAACATATTGAACAAGACCGCTCACAATGCTCTAGCCCAGGTTCAGCGGTCAAGAAAAGACTCCCCCACCCTTGCTTTGAATGCCAAGGATGATTTGGAGGAAGATGGGGAAGAGAAGAAGAAACTTGTCCTGAAGACACCAAGTATGCTTACCATGAGCACATGGCTATTGCATCAAGGCAGTTTTTGGGAAACAAAAAAACTCAAGGCCCTCCTTCTCCAAGAACAACTCAAATGGGTCCAAGCGAAATCAACGCGTGAGAACTTGCTACAATTGTGGCAATGTGAGTCACTTTGTGGCTGATTGTCCCTATGAGCAGAGGGAAGGCAATGGTGGCAAGCTCATTCGCAAACACAAGACCAAGTTCTTCCCAAACAAGAACAACTTCCCCAAGAAGATGCCCCAGAAGGTGTTGGTGGCTCAAGAAGAGTACCTCCCCGATGAGGATTATGACGACGCGACAAGTGGTGAAGCGATGGGAATGGCCACGGTGGCCATTGCATCCTCTTCTCCAAGCAAGGTGTCTCTCTTCAAGCCCCCCAACGAGAACTGCATTGCCAAGTGCCTGATGGCCAAGGCATCCAACAAGGTAACCTCTAATGCTCAAACTACCAACATAAAAGCTACCATTTCCGCTACCATGGATAGCGGAGATGAGAAGGAAGAGGTAGAGGAGGAGGAAAAATCCTTAGGTAAATCCATGAGAAAACTCAAGGGTAAATCCAAGAAGCATTTTGTTGCTCTCTTGGAACAACTCAGAGAGGCTAATTACCTCATTGAATCTCGTGGAGAAACCATCTCTACTTTACAAGGTCATAGTCGTGACTATGCCGATGAGATTGCGGATCTTTCTATTGCTCTTGAAGAAGAGTAAGGACTTCGTTTGACTCTTGATGAGTCACATAACAATGACCTTGCTAAGTTAAAGAAAGATCTTGATCATGCTCTTGTTCTTACCCGTTTGCTTCAATCCAAAAAGGGTGCACTTGGGCTTGGCCATGTTAGACTCAAGGAAGAGCTTGCAACCCATGACAAGGCTCACAAGGCCTCGAAGAGTGCTCATGCCTCTTTAAAAGAGTCTCATGCTCAACTCCAAGTAAAACTCACTAAGGAAATATCCACGTGCTCTCCATTTGTTTTAATTGATAATGTCCATGCTACTAACCCATGTTGTGAGCATGCACATCTTGTGGAGGAGAACACCAAATTAAAAGAGCAGCTTGAGAAAGGCCTTGCGACATGCATGCAAGGTGAAAAGAATCTTAATGACCTTTTGAGCAGTCAAAGGGAAGTGGTTGCAAAGGAAGGAATTGGGTTTGCACCCAAGTCCAAGAAGAACAAGAAGAAGAAGACCAAGCAACCTCCCCAACTTATGGAAACCTTCGTTAAATCTGGGGAGGGTACCCATGAGAAGAAAAAGTACCAATATAAGGGTGGTAATGCCATGAAGGGCAATACCCCTCTACCCAACACAACATGCGGCTTTAACTCCCCTTATGTTTTGTGTCCTGCCAGTGATGGGAATGTTTTTGCTAAGTTTGTTGGTTCTTATGATGAGTACATTGAATGGTCTATTTGGGTTCCTAAGACCCTTGTTACTAACCTGAGAGGACCCATTAAAGAATGGGTACCTAAATCCAAGCATTGATCTTATGCAGGAGTTTGCTTCCGGTGGGTTGTGTCCTGGTTGCTTGATAGTGGAGCAACAAATCATATGACCGGAAGCAAGGACTTGGTGGTGGACGTTCATCCCGACCCATCCATTGCCACCTAAGTCTCCTTTGCCGATGATGCGATTTCAAAGGTATTGGGTCTCGACAAGGTGGTAATTTCTCCGGAACTTACCACTGAAAAGGTTATGCTTGTTGAGACCCTCACATACAATTTACTTTTCGTTCATCAACTTGCACTTATGGGATTTAGTACCTTCTTTGGCATTGACTCTGTTGCCCCTTTGTGGAGTAAGACTCTTAATGTACCCTTTGTTGGGCATGTCGAGAATGGTCTCTATGTGTTTAACTTTTCGGAGCGACCCACTAAGGCCGCGGCTTGCCTAATGGCTAAAGTTGATGTGGGATGGCTTTGGCATCGCCGGCTAGCCCATGTCAATATGAGATCTTTGCAAAGTCTCTTCAAGGGAGATCACGTTCTTGGACTAACAAATGTGAGTTTCGCCAGAGATCGTGCTTGCAGTGCGTGTATTGAAGGAAAGATTCATGAGACAGCTCACCGCCCCACGACTATCATCTACACAAAAAAGACCTTGGAGCTCCTCCACATGGATCTCTTTGGTCCTCCATCCTATGATAGTCTTGGGGGGAGAAAATATTGTTTGGTGATAGTGGATGATTACTCAAGATATACGTGGGTATACTTTTTCAAGAGAAAGAGTGAGACTCAACAAACCGTCATCGACTTTGCTAATGAAGGTCAACACCAACATAATGCAAATATATTGATGATTAGAAGTGACAACGGCACCGAGTTCAAGAATTACACCCTAAATGAATTTCTGAGCAATGAAGGAATCAAGCATCAATATTGTGGACCTTACACTCCTCAACAAAATGGTGTGGACAAAAGGAAGAACCCGACGTTGATGGATGCAGCAAGAACCATGATGGCGGAGTTTAAATCTCCGTATAACTTTTGGGCTGAAGCCATCAACACCGCATGTCATTCATCCAATCGGCTCTACCTTCGCAAAGGCTTGAACAAGAATCCATATGAAGTTATTACCGGCAACAAACGTAAACTCAATTACTTCTGGGTGTTTGGTTGTAAGTGTTTCATTCTTAAGAAAGGTGCTCGGTTGTATAAATTTGAACCTAGATCACAAGAGGGCATATTTGTTGGTTATGATACAAACTCTCATGCTTAGTGTGTCCTCAACAAGTCCCCATGACTCAATGAGGAGACGTGTAATGTGCATTTTGATGAAAATAATGGCTCCCAATTGGAGCAATGTGGTATTTGTCATATAGTTAATGAAATTCCTCCCAAAGCCATAAGAAGCATAGGCGTAGGATACTTCCTGCCCGTTGAGGAACCCCTTGTGGCTGAACGAGAAGGACAATGTTTCACTCATGTGGAACCATCACTGACGCAAGACCCACACGCTTCCGAAGAACACTCTGAAGGCCCGCATCCCCGTGATCCCGAACAAGGAGAAGATCAACCTCAGAATGGCCCTGCACCAAATAATGTCCTTGATCTAGCTCACCCCTCTGAGGATGCTCAAGATCAATACCAAGTTCAAGATCAGGCAAGCGCAAGAACAAAATCAAGATCAAGATCAAGGGCAAACTCAAAAAGGCGGTAAAAGTCTTAAATAGGCTCGTCATATTACCCGTGAGGAGATTCAAGAAAGACGTGCTGCCAAGACTGCCAAAATGCTCAAAAATAATTCTCATATGCTGGAGAATGTCTACGACGGCTTACAGAGAAGGGTAACCACACGTCGTCAAATATCAAACTTTAGTGCCCATCATGCGTTTGTTTCTTTCATTGAACCACTAAAGGTACAAGAGGCTCTCGAAGACATGGATTGGGTTGAATCCATGCATGAAGAACTCAACAACTTCGAGCGCAACAAAGTGTGGCGACTGGTGCCAAGACCAAAGGAGAACCACAATTTAATTGGGACAAAGTGGATCTTTAAGAACAAGAAGATGCAAACTGTCTCGTCACTCGGAACAAGGCAAGATTGGTGGCACAAGGCTACTTCCAAGTCGAGGGCATCGACTATGGTGAAACCTTTGCTCCTGTTGCTCACCTTGAATATATTCACATGTTGCTTGCATTTGCTTCTCATCATAACCTCAAATTGTACCAAATGGATGTGAAGAGTGCATTTCTTAATGGTGCCCTTAAGGAGTTGGTTTATGTCAAGCAACCCCTGGGGTTCGAGGATCCCAAATTACCTAATCATGTGTATGTTCTCGATAAGGCACTCTATGGCCTTAAACAAGCCCCACGTGCGTGGTATGAGCACCTTACCGAGATGTTACATGACCGTGGATTTGAAGTTGGGAAAATTGACCCCAATCTTTTTTAATAAGAAGGTCAAGGGGAGCTTGTTCAGATGCCAATTATATGTTGATAATATTATCTTCGGTTCTCCTAACAAAGCTTTCAATGAAGAATTTGCTGCACTAATGACTAAAGAGTTTGAGATGTCTATGATGGGAGAGTTGAAGTTTTTTCTTGGATTAGAAGTCAAGCAACGAAGTCAAGGAACCTTCATCAATCAAGCAAAATATACTCAAGACATGCTCAAAAGTTTCAAGACGGATGATCTCAAACCGGCCAAGGCTAACACTCCCATTCCTCTCAACTGCCATCTTGACCTTGATCTCAATGGTAATGTTGTGGATCAAAAGGTATATCGCTCTATGATCGCTTCTCTCCTTTACATTTGTGCATCTAGACCGGATATTATGTTGAGTGTGGGAATTTGTTCGCGATTTCAGTCCACACCTAAGGAAAGCCACTATGTGGCAGTCAAGCGATTCGATATTTGGCTCATACCCCAAACTTCCGCTTATGGTATCCCAAAGGTGCTTCATTTGATCTCATAGGATATGCGGACTCAGATTGGGCGGGAGACCGTGTGGATAGGAAGTCAACTTCTGGAGGTTGCCAATTCTTTGGTCGCTCTTTGGTAAGTTTGTTTTCAAAGAAACAAAATTGTGTTTCTCTCTCGTCCACCGAGGTTGAATATGTAGCTGCTACGAGTTGTTGTGCTCAGTTGCTCTAGATGAGGAAAACTTTAAAGGATTATGATGTGACTTGTGACAAAGTGTTTATGTATTGTGATAATATTAGTGCTATCTCAATATTCAACAACCCTGTTCAGAATTGCAATACGAAGCATGTCAGTATTCACCACCATTTCATCCGGGAGCATATCAAACGTGGGGAAATTGATCTCATTTATCTGAACACTAACGATCAACTTGGAGATATTTTCACGAAGCCTTTGAATGAAGCAAGCTTTCGCGAGTTAAGGCATGAGCTAAATATCATTGATTTGAGCAATGTACATTGAAATTAGACACATCCAAACACTCTCATCATTCTATTATGTTTAGATGTAGGCATGAATATAGGGGAGTGTAGTTCTCTCAATGAACTGTCCCTCCTCCTATTATGCATAAAACAATCAAATATTTTGCATTCGCCATTTTTGATGGTATTTGTGTCTCAAAGACGAGTTTTTGTCCTGGGCCCAAGGTTAAAATCTTCGCGGTGCGATACCAGTCGACTCAAGTATAGGTGGCCTCGGCCACCGCCCCCTCCTAGTGATTTATTTGACTTTGGTGTTTCTTAAAGGTGCATCTTTTTTTTGGTCCTTATTTGCACTTCTTGTTTGCTTAAGTCTTAGGTGTGGGTATCCTTCACGATTTGTATTTTTTGTGTTTCTTCTCCTTCACCTTGGAGCTTACCCCACCATACTCCCTTGACTGATCTCTGTCCCAAGCTCTCCTCACCTCGAAACCCTCTCATATCCAATTGTACGCATTGAATCCTTAGTGGTGGTGGCTATGGCAGGGCGGTACAACCAGTGGTTACCGCGGTACAACCGCTCATCATCAGTTGTCTCGCTCCCGCAGAACAACTTGTCCATTTATGTGGTTGAACCTCTAATCTCCAGTCTATTCCAGGCCGGTACAACTGCTCTTCGGAGCCGTACAACCGGTCGTGGCAACCGACGCCTCTAGGGAGGGCCAGGCCGAAGGGGTACCCAGTTTCCCCCTTCATGCCCAACTCCCCCCTCGATGCCCTAATCTCCACCCACTGTCACCACCATGCCGAAGTGCAGCTGGCGCCCCGGATCTGCTGCCTCCCCTCGGATCCGCTCCGTGCAGGCCCTTCCTCCCCTGACCTCCTCCCATGGATACTGGTAATGCCCTCTTCTCCTCTTCATCTTGGATTCTCTCCTTTGAATCCTCTTTTCGTAGGGCATTGCTAGGATCCCGCGTTTTTGGTCAAAACTATTGATAGGAGGAGGTCCTATATGTACTTCTTATTAGATATGTTGAGCAGCAACTAGAATCAATGGGGTAGGTCTCAGATCCGGATGAACCGGCCTCCCCCACTTCAGCGGTACAAGCGCTACTACGGTACAACCACTCGGGTGACCGGTTCAACCAGCCAGCCTGGTTCCTCCACCACAGATTCTTAGTTCTTCAGTGCATACCGATTTATTCTTCTTTTGCGTACAATCCTCTCATATTTTGTGGGTTTATTTTTGTATGCTTCTCTAGTGTGTGTCTCCAGGTGGCTCGGGCTCTCGTTCCGGTCCTTGGAAGAACACCAAGAAACATGCTCACAGGTGTAGGCTCGTTGATGACCCTGAGGAAGAGGAAGTTGTGATTCCTACCAATCCCTCTCGCCGTGCAAAGTCCTTGGCCGCGAAGCAAAAATTTGCCAAGCCTGTGCACTTTTGGAAGCAAACTGATTGGGAGTGGGTTCGTTTTCAGAATCCTTATGAGGTCCCCATTGCTCCCACCTCGACCACCCCTCAGTCCCAGAATGCGCTTCAGATGCGGATCATGCATGAGCTCTATGAACATCACAAGAACAAGTTTGCCAAGCAATGGACAATTGACATTGAGCACTGGAAGAACAACATGGATTACTTTGGAGAGGCATATACTCTATGTGAAGAATTTGACGTACTCAAGCTCCTGACTCTCAACTGTCCCTTTGATGTGCAGCTCATTCACGAGTTCTATGCCACTATTCACTTTGGCACTCATGACGCTCATACCCTTACCTTCATGTGTCGTGATGAGCTTTTTGAGGCCCCATGGCGTGCCTTCTCCAGCGCCAAAATGTCTCCACCTCTGGCGGCGACCTCTATTGTAACATCCCAAATTTTGGAATGTTAATATAATTATTAGATTGATTGTTTGTTCGTTTGAGTGATTGAAACTTGAGTGAAATTTGAAACTTTTTAAAAACTTCTGAATGAGAGGGAATAAAATGACTTTCCCCTTTTTCCTGTGAATTCAAATTCATCCATTTAAAATCAATGAGAGAAGATGACATGACTTCTTCAACTATAAATAATTTGAATCAAGGTGGCATTGGAATTCCTTTCAATTTTGCTTTGCATTTTGTTTCTTCCTCACTCACGGAATGCCGGAAACCATATCTTGTCAAGCAAGAAAAAGATAGGAGAAACATGACCCTCCAAACCCGGGGATATTCTTTGAAATATTTGAGCCATGACACCCAAGATTTATTTGAGGAATTATTTGCAAAAAGAAATAAAGCATTTAGGGGATTTTCTGGAAAACATTTTTTTAAAAGTTTTTATTTTGGCCGTGGAAAATGTCCATCATTTAGATTTTATTTTTCTGATAATTTTAGTATATAGAAACTCTATATTCTTAATTTATTTGGTTTCCTTTTTAATCGTTTAATTTCCAGTTTTTGAAAATAGGAAAGATATCTCTTTTAAATGGAAATAGAGCTGGCCCATTAAGACCTTTCCAAATCTGGCCCGATAAGAATCATCTCCTTCCTCCCGTTCACACAACCTTCCATGGGAATGGTGACAAGAAATCCTACCTTCCCGATCTCCCTCTCCTTTCCATCCCGAAGCACCCCGAGCCCCTATAAATACTCCCCTCAACCTCCTCTCCCCATTTTCCCCAGAACCGCCCCCTCCCCTCGCCGCAGCGCCCCGCCCTGCCTCGCCGGAGCTCTTGCTACTCCCTCTCATCACCCCCACGCCCCGCCGACGCCACCAACCTTCGGCCCGAGCCCTTCTCCTTCGCCTGGACCCCTCCACCGCCTCGGCCGGCCACCGGAGCAACCTTCCCGCCGTCTTCTCCAACTTCGGCGACTAACTCCGGTCAGATCCATGAATTCCCGTATTGCAGTTTTTTTTTCAGAAAAGTGCAATCTTAGAAAATTCATATATGTTAGTCTATAACTTCGAATTAGGTGATTCGTTTTGCGTTAGATCAAAAATTTCTTGTAGTTTCCGAAAATATATAATTTGACTATGTTTGCATTCATAAAATTTGAGTTAGAACAGATTTGGTTTAAATCTTGTTTTACTTATACCGGGAGTTTAAAAATAGTTTTTAAATTAATTCTTTTTGCTATTGTTTCCTATTGATCATACCTTTTGGTAGTTTAAGTTTCAATTTTTTTAAATATTTTTACTTGGGGTTTTTACCAAAACAGATTCTGTTTTAGTTCTGTTAGGATTATAGCTATTTCTTTTTCTATATTTGTTTTTAAATTAGTTTATTTTATATTTGAGAAAGTTTATATTTTGTTTTCTGTTAGATAACAGTAGGTTTTCAACAAAAACAAAATTTTATTTTTATTTGTTATCATGAAATCAATTCTAGTTCTCTAATAACTTGCAATTGATTTCCCTACTAGTTTACTCCCATTTGAAAATACTTTAAAATTGTTTTATGAAAAATACTTTATTTATATTAGTTAAATTTATATTTTATTCTCTGTTATTTTACCATTTTAGTGTTTTATTTTCAGTTAGAACAAAAACTATTTAGTGTTTGATGTAGTAGAAGACTCCCTAGTTTTCTTTGAAGTTTCCTTTGGATTCTTATTCGCTCTCTCTTATTGATTTTGATTGCATCAACTTTTATTGCTGTTTGTTATTTGATTGCTAGAATGATTGCTAGTGGGAGTGCTTATGTGAATACTATGTTTGCTTATAGATTTCATCGGAGAGTGACAAATAGTTCTATCAAGTTATTTCTCGAGAACGATAATTATTCTTCATCAACCTCGCCAGGCAAGTCACGTCGATCATATTCTACCTATGTTTTATATGCATAGTAGTTCTACCTTCTTCACCCAATTTCATGCAAAGTAGGTACTTGGACATTTTGGATCTTGATGTAGTATCATGTGGTAGGCACCCACCCCCTTGTTACTTTGGCCGGGACGTTATTATGCTATGCTCCTAGTAGACGGGGTTATGGTTGAGTGTTTACCATGAGTGTTGTGAGAACTTAATAATCAAGACCTGAAGACTCCAAGACTTGCAAGACCTCAGAACGAAATATACCTCTGGGTGAAGGATGGTTTAGATGGGCTCCCTGGAGAAACCAGTGGACGACCCGGGATACATGGGGAAGCGCCATGACATCTTGCGGAAAGCTTCACCCTGGCTCAAAGAGATGGACGGATATTTTCAAGACCCAAGGCTTACCTGCGCAGCCACAAGTCATTATGGGTGCTGGCTTGGTTGGACAACACGGCGACTCTGGACAGGCGGTGCTACGAGATGTAGAAGAACGGTAGGATTGTATGGGCACCGACAAAGGATCACAAGGACCCGTTGAAAGATCATGTTTTGATCATACGATCTTCAAACACCCTGAAGTGCGAGGACATATACGGAGGCGATCAAATCTTGTGGGGAACGTGTGCAAAACTCTGCAGAGTACTCAAACCTAATCGATTAGCCATGTCCACGGTCATGGACAACTTGAGCCGAAGGAACTGAAGTTATCAGGAATTCTCAACACCATTATATAGATTTGAAGTGGGTAATATTGATAACTTGGGTATGAGAACTGGTTGGTGGAACCATCTCATTAACAACCAACTACGTAGTAATATTTTGCTTTTAGCCCCACCTGCCATATATGCATATAGTATAGATGATATTTTACCTCTCTCTTTTGTGACTTGCCGGCATATTCCATATGATGACCTACACGGCTGCAATGTCTTATGTTGCAGATACTTTCTTCGATGAGTAAGAGTACGATTCAGGGTTACCGTCCGCACTCAACCTGCCGTTGGTGTTATTTGGGACTCCACTCCCTTTGACTGTTTCCGCTAAGATTTTGAGGTATATATCAATTGAACGTTATATACATGTGATTGCACTTTGATATACACATTGATGTACTATGTGTGCCATCATACTGATCCAGGGATGGCACAGATACACAGAGGCTTGACTCGTTTTGAGTCGGGTCGCTACATCTATGTCGGCGTCTTCTCCACCTCTGGTAGAGGCCTCTTCGGTCGTGCCTTCTCCAACTCCGGCACCACTTAGTGGAATCATGGCACTTCACATTATGTGAGGGCGTGAGGAGAATACAGTGGCCTTAGTGGCATCTTGGAGAGCGTTGTGCCTCCACACCGCTCCAACAGAGACGTACTTCCCCTCAAAGGTAAGGAACTTCGAAAACACATCCTTGTATTCTTTGGTTCCACTTGTGGTTATTTCTTACCTTTACTTGTATTTACTTCTTTCTTCTTATTGTTGTTGTTAGCATCATATAGGTTACTCACCTAGTTGCATATCTAGACAACCTATTTGTTGCTAAACCTAATTTGTTTAAAGAAAAGTTTAAACGCCAAGCCGGTCAAGCAATCGCTGCGCCGCTTCTCTGAGGAGAAGCGGAAGACCATCGGTGAAGAAATCGCCCGGCTGCTAGCAGCCGGCTTCATCATGGAAGTCTTCCACCCACACTGGCTGGCGAACCCAGCCCGGGTGCTGAAGAAGAACAAGAATTGACACATGTATATCGACTACACGAGCCTAAACAAGGCATGCCCCAAGGATCCATTCGCTCTGCCCCGTATCGATCAAGTGATCAATTTGACGTCCGACTACGAGCTATTGTCCTTCTTGGATGCCGATTAAGGCTATCACTAGATCAATCTCAATCTGGCTGATTGGATCAAGACAACTCTCATAACACCCTTTGGGGCGTTTTCCTATATCACAATGGCGTTCGCATTGAAAAATGTTGGCACCACATTCTAGCGCTGCATGCAGCAATGTCTCTACGGGCATCTTGGCCGCAACGTACATGTCTACGTGGATGTTGTTGTGGTAAAAAACAAAGAAAGCCACACCCTCCTGGACGATCTCAAAGATACGTTCGCGAGCCTGCGCGAGTTCGAGATCCGGCCGAACCCGGACAAGTGCGTGTTCGGCATCCCAGCCGGCCACATCCTTGGTTTCCTCGTTTCTGAGCGAGGGGTCGAGGCTAACCCGGAGAAGATTTGGGCCATCGAGCGAATGTCCCGGCCGACCAACCTGGCCGGCATTGAGAAGATCACCGACTGCCTCGCTTCGCTCGACCACTTCATTAGCCGGCTGGGAGAAAGGCCCTCCCTCTCTAGCGCGTTGTCACATCCCTAACCCTTAAGCAAGATAGAATTGTGCTCATGTCTTCTTTTCATTTGCATCTAAGAAGTTTCAACAAAAACAACAAAGTGGCAAAGGAAAAAAAGACTCAAAACCCTAGCCACCATTTTAATTAAAGGAAATCTCAAACTAGTTCAAAATCAATGAACCCAAAATGGCCTCAAGAAATGTTCAAACTTTCTGATAAATCATGAAAGTAAATGAGCATTGGAGAAAACTGTTTTCTTGACACTTTAAGCTTTTTGATTAAATGAAAAAAGCCACTGGTTTCAAATTTAAAAATTGAAATCAGAAACTATAATTTTCCAAAAATGTTGAAAACCTTGGAAATGGTTGGGGATATTATAACAAATATTTCAGGAGGTCTAAAATAGTTTTTACTTTTTGTTTTGGAGCTGAAATAATTAGCAAAACAATTGTTAGCAAAACAAAAAAAACAAAACAGAAAAAAATGGGAAACCTTACCTGTCGCCTAAGCCTGGCCCGGCCCATCTCCCCGCTCGTCCCCTCCCTCGCGCCAGTAGGTAGCAGGAGGTGGCCGCCGCCTCCTCCGGCGCGGCCACGCACCTGCGTGCCTGCCTGGCCGCCGCCTCGCGCTGGCGACGACGGGGATAAGCTCCCCAGAGCCTCCCCTATCCATTCCCCGCCTCGGTTCTCCTCCTCCTCCCGGATCTTCTCCTCCTCCTTGCTGCCGCCATTAGAGCCGAGCTCGAGCTCGAGCTGCCCGTGCCCCTGGCCATAGGATTCCCTCCTAGAGCACGCCATTAGCTCCGCCTCGTCGCCCTGGTCATCTCTACATAAGCCGAAGCTTCCTCGAGCCCGGCAACGCCCGCAACGCCGTCGTCTTCCACCTCTGGCCGCCAGACCTCTCCCGTCGATTCGTCGCCCCCAGGCCTTCC
The DNA here is from genome assembly GCF_904849725.1 of Hordeum vulgare subsp. vulgare. Taxonomy (NCBI): domain Eukaryota; kingdom Viridiplantae; phylum Streptophyta; class Magnoliopsida; order Poales; family Poaceae; genus Hordeum; species Hordeum vulgare. Next base: position 461,929,245 of record NC_058524.1, read on the forward strand.
CCGAGCCGTCTAAGCTCTGCTCTGCACTCCCCGTGAGCATGCGGTCGTTTCCCCTAAGTTTCCCCCATCGATCCCCTCCTCTAGCTCTAGTTTCACCGGAGCCCGACGAGGACCGCCGCTGCCGCTCGTCGCCGGTAGCCCTCCGATGATCAGCTCGTCCTTCCGAGGGCACCAACAGCTCCAGGACAACGCGTAGATGCTGTAGCAGCTAAGAACCGAGCATAGATCCCTCTGATTCAAAGACCCCAATCACGCCGAGCCTTGGCCGCCGCCAAGCTCGTCGCCGGCATCATCTCCGGCCAGATCAGCCCCGGCTAGGTGCAGAAATGAAGCTGCAGGAGACGTGTCATTCCTCTGGTGCACTCCGCGCAGCATTTGGCCCCCTGTGCGCCGTTCCCGAGCCCCTCCGCCGTGCTGGTGGTCGCCGGAGGCTCCCCGCCAGCGAGGACGACCTCGCCGCCGGTGGATGCCGACGTGGCAAAGCTAACCCAGCGGCTTAGGGACCTAATCACTCGCTGGCAAGCGGGCCCAAGGCCAAGTCAAACCTCAGTTAGGTCTGGTCAACGCGGGATTAGTCCCAGAGAGGCTGACCAGTGGGGCCCCCCTGTCAGGTTTGACCTGAACAGGTTGGCTGACCTGCTGACGTCAGCATGATGCAATAAATAGAATTTCCAGTATAAAACTAATTCAGGAAATTGCTAAAATTTGTAAAAATCATAGAAATTAATCTGTAACTCCAATGAAAATAATTTATCTATGAAAAAGTATCAGAAAAATTCAAGGATTCTGATTATGCTATTTTCAACTATGTTTGAAAAAGTTACAGAACCCTAAATTGTGGAATAAGGAATAATTCAATTCTTATAATCACTTTATAAATGGAATTTGCAAAAATATTCAAATTCCATTATATATACAATGTTCACCACTGTCCTAATTACAAATCAGTACCATAACATGACATTTCATGCATGTTAACATCAAGATGATCTGAGCATCAGGTCGAATCAATTAAACCGGTATTCGAGAATACCCCGTTTGAATTGCTATTCGAATGTGATTCAAATCAACTCTAAACCTAATACATGTTGAAAATAATAACTTATCACCTTGCATTCTCATGCCATGCTCATGCATCATTTTGAGTGCATATGATTGTTATTGAATGTTGCCATTCTTTCGGTAGGCTCCGCACCCCCGGATTCCACCGAATATCCGTCTGACGGATATCGTTCCTCCTCTGAGCAACAAGGCAAGCAACCCTTTTGATCATCCCGGCATATCCCATGTTCTTGCTCCTGCACCTATTTATTGCATTAGGATCAAATGCTTCAACAGATTTTACCACGATAGTTGGACCCACTTCCTTTGCATGACCTAACCTTGTCACAGTAAATAGCCAAACCTTGCAACCTAGCATACCTGGTAGTTGCTTGAGCTATGATGTGCCTTATCCTGCTACGCATGCTATGCTTAGAGTTGTGTATGGTCTGTCATCTAGGAGATGAACAGAAATGTGGAATGTGTTCGGTGAGCAAAGGTTGTGTGTTGAACTTGATTTGGTAAAGGTACCGGTGAAAGGCTGTGTAGGAGTACATGGCGGGTTGTTTCATTGGAACCGTCCTTAGGAACTGAGTTCCGTGTATGTAATCCAAGACTAGATACTACCACATGCTGGGCCCTGAAATATGACCCCGCTCGGCCTATTAATCGTGTAGTACTCGGTCCAAGAGTTGCAAGTAGTTTCTGGTGTTTATAGTAATGCTGGAGGCCGTGCATGGTGCTGACCTGAGAGGTGGACCGTGATGCGGTAGGCAGTGGCACGGTGTACCAAGTGGCACCCGGATGGTGGGCTTGGGAACCCTGCGCACATCGTTTGAGGCCGTGGCGGAAACCTCGGCCGGACTTCCATACGGGTTACTCTCAGATAGGCGATAAACCTGGACTAGGTACTGGTGTGGTTAACGGTCGTGGCCGACTCCCTCGCTGGGCTTCCGCTTGAAGGTTGCCGAGGTGCACGACGTGCACATGGGGATAAGTGGCGAAAGCGTGTGTGACGAAGTACACCCCTGCAGGGTTATGAGCTATTCGAATAGCCGCGTCCGCGGATATGGACTACTTGGAGACATATGTTGTTCATAGATAACTTCAATGGCTACTCATAAAATTTGTCAAGATAAGCGTGAGTGTCATGGACGACATTTCCGTATGGAGACGGAATGATTCCACGACAGTGTATTGTTGTGGTGTTAATGGACTCGTGTGCGAGAAATCAAGTTGTCAAAACTAATTTCAAAATGCAAGTTGTCTAGCCACGAGTCAAATGCTGGCTTCCCGCATGAAACCCCACAATACCTTTTGATACCTTGCATGAGTAGTTAGTTCTCCTAAAGTCTTGCTGAGTACCTTCGTACTCATGTTTGCTTAATAAATGTTGCAAAGGTTGCTAATGACCCTAATGGAGGGTTCTTCATAGACATCGACGACGACGAGTAGCTGGTGTCCCAGCTATGATCTGGCCCTACGTCGGCTCTGTAGTATAGTCAGGCCATGTGCCTTGTAGTTGCCCTGTCTGTACCCAGACAGTTTATAACTCTTCCGCTGGCTTGTAATTGTATGATTGCTATTATGGGTCGTGAGACCCTTAATGTGTAATATTATGTGTGTGGCTCTTCCGAGCCTCTTAAATAAAGGTTGTATGTTTATGGTTATGTTGTGATGCCATCGATGTATCTATACATATCGGTATGCCATGCGTACGTGTGTCGTACTTGATACGTATGGGGTTCGATTACTTAGTCGTGAACTTTAGTAGCACTCCTTACAAGGAAATGCCCCTTTGTGATCCAACGAGCCTTGGTAGTTCGCTACTGCTCCGGACACAATGGTTGACCGGCATGTGTCCTTCTTAGCTGCTGTGTCTGTCCCTTTTGGGGAAATGTCACGCGATGTAATGGAGTCCTTGTAGCTTGCTACGACTCGTCTACATTCGCTGATGACCGACACCTGCTTTGTTGGGTCATGTATGTCTGTCCTTGTGCGGTACTGCCACTTTGGTTTATGACTAGACATGTCGATCCGGGTTCTTTGACATTGGATTGCTAGGGACACCTTCGCATACGTGAGTCAAAAGACGCAAACGGTCCCGGCTAAGGTAAGGCTGCAGCCGTGGAGTTAACCGTGCGTGAGACCACAAAGGGATGCGATGTGTTACAGGCTGGATTCCTATGGCTTAGGATCGGGGTCCCGACAGCGTTGGTATCAGAGCCTGACTGACTGTAGGATTACTAAGCCAAACTGGTCGAAGTTGAGTCTAGAATTGCTTTAGTTATATATAAGGGAATTGTTTGTGGAAGGGAACGTAAGACTCTTGTTCTCTTCTCAAGTTATTCTATTCTGGTCATCCTCATCTTTTCCGCGGGAATTAAGGACTAGATTTCTCATCTTCTCCTAGGCTCGTATTTCTGATCGATAGATTATAGGACTACGGGTCGAGAGATATTGGGTTTCTTTTCTTTTCCTAGGAAGTAGGAAGTAAGTTTGATGATTAGAGAGTTGAACTTGATAGTTGAGTGGTTACGCTATTCCATTTTGGGTTGTCTCAAATTTGTTTTGAGCATTTACAGCCGTTATGCTGCCCAATTTTGCATTCAGAGCTCTAATGCTTTTGCATTACTCTCTATTTACAGATGCCTGGCCGTCCTTCTCGTCAGGTGGTACGTCTGACCAGGTGCATTGATGTACCGGGTCATACGGCCATGCTGGTCAGGGTGATGTCGGTGTGCGGTTACCGCTGGTACCCCGAGTACACAGTGGAGGAACAGTACCGGGACTTCAACCAGAGCCAGTACATCTGCACTGTTAGGGTATTCCCAGACTACCCTGGAGCGGAGAAGCCAATCCATTGGTCCTATGGGTTGGGGGTCACCGTTGACATGGCAGTACAGGATGCTGCCTATTCAATGCTGACTATTATGAGAGCGAGACATGCACTGCTGCAGTATTCAGAGTTCTGCTATGTTCCGGCCTCTCAGTCTGGTGAAGAGGGATACCTCAGTGGAGTCTATTTTGATTCTTCTATGGAGGATCCACTTCTGCAGTCCACTGTTGAGATGCTAGAGAACAGAGACAGGGATGCTCGTGCTCTCCGCATGGAGCTTTATGCTACCCGTGCCCGTCTGTGGACAGTTTTGACGCAGCTGGCACCGGTAGTCCAGACAGGGTATGGAGAGATGGAGATGCTGAACCCTGTTAGAACCCATCTTCCGGCCCACGTTGACTGGCCAGCTATAGGAGGAGTCACACCTCTTCGGGGACCCCTCTTACCACCAGTCAGGGGACCAAGGCCACATCCGTGTCCTTATGGACCCCAGGGATCTCAGGCTAGAGTGTTTCCTGATCCGCAGGTTGAGCTTCCAGGTCATGGAGGTAATCTCTGTGAGATGTTCTATGCGGATGCCTGAGCTGTGAGCGGAAGATAGTATGTTAGTAGCCGTACGTTCACAGTCCTGCGTGACTTGTGAAGTATGGTAGTAATGTGAAATGAATTCCAGAGGCCTAGATAAATAATGTATAGGAAGCTTGTACGCCTCTGATGAGTAGTTTCACAAATTCAGCAGTTTGCTCTACGGTTAAGGTTGTACTGAGCTATGTAAGGGTGTGTATGAACCATGGTGTATAAATAGCAGTTGCTTGTTACCATGTTGTTCGGATATTCATTTCCGCATTCCGTGTGTTCTGTACATACTTAATCCATAGCTAGTATTGATATGATTTTGGTCTAAGCTGTGAGTTTGTTTGTCAGGATGGTGTTCACCAGGTTGAACCGTGCCCCTGCTCATGAGCAAGGCGAGGGTAGTCAAGCGTCGCAGGAAGACCTGCCTCACCCGCCTTCTCTGGTGGAAGTGATGCTTGAGGCAGAAAGAAACAAAAGGGAGACCAATCGACTACTAGAGCGTATTGAGCAGAATACGGCTCGACAGCCTAGGAACGTTGCAGTGTCCCTCAATGACTTTGTGAAGCTGAATCCTCCAAAGTTTCATCATTCCGTCGATCCCCTCGACGCTGATGACTGGCTGTGCAGCATCTCACGCAAGATTCGCTCAGCGAATGTGTCTGAGGCCGACAAGGTGACCTTTGCGGCGTATTTCCTGGAGGGACCCGCCAATCTGTGGTGGGAGAATTTTGAAGCTATGCGTCCCGCTGAACCAGTGGCCACATGGGCAGACTTCAGTGCAGCTTTTCGTCTGCACCATATTCCAGAGGGCCTGATGGACAGAAAGAGAGAGGAGTTATGTGCCTTCACTCAGGGCAAGTTGTCTGTGGATGCCTATAGCCGCGAGTTCGGTAACCTCGCCCGCTATGCAACAGAGGAGGTGTCTACTGACGCCAAGAAGCAAGCAAGATTCTGTAAGGGTCTGAGCCCTGAGCTCCGTCGAGACCTGCGCCTCCATGAGTGTGCAAGTTTTCAAGCCCTGGTCAACAAAGCGATCAGTGCGGAGACTGGTCATACTGACTTCGAAGCCACAAGGAAGCACTCCCGTGACTTTGGCTCATCTTCTGGTTCCGCGTTTCCAAAACGCAGGCTGTGGGTTCCAAACAGTTCTCTACCGCCAAGATACACTCCGAGGCCATCCTACGTGGCGCCTCAGACGAATCAGGCCAACCCTCCAGCAAAAGCTTATGGTGCTCCAGCTAGCAATGCTGCACCACGTGCCAACCAGGTGATATGCTACAAGTGTGGAGAACCAGGGCATTATTCCCGTGAGTGTCCTCAGAATGTGGGTGCCAAGCAACCCGGAAAGTCCGTCGAGCAGGCCAAGTCGGGCAAAGCTTTTTACGTGAAGCCAACTCCTGCACGTGGCCGTGTGAACTATGTGTCAGCAGAAGAAGCTGCAGAGGATCCTGACGTCATGCTGGGTACGCTTCTTGTCAATCATCACCCAGCGTCTGTTCTCTTTGACACTGGGTCTTCTCATTCCTTCATTTCAGAAAGTTATGCACAGTTGCATAACATGTCATTTTGTGATATGCCAATCCCATTGGTCATCCAAACCCCTGGTAGTAAATGGCAAACCTCTAGGATAACCTATGACAATGAAATTCTAGTAGACAGGCTAGTTTTTCTAGCCTCACTGATAGCATTGAAATCTTCGGATATTAATATCATCTTGGGCATGGACTGGATGTCAGCTCACTATGCCAAGATTGATACTCACTCTAGAAATGTCCAGCTTACCCATCCCTCGGGTGAGATAGTAAATGTCTCTACTCGAGTTGCCAAATGCCAACTCTATTCCCTAAATGCCAACCCCCTTCCGGAACTTGAAGACATTCCGGTAGTCCGTGACTTCCCGGATGTTTTTCCAGAGGAACTGCCAGGAATTCCACCTGACAGAGATGTAGAGTTTGTGATAGATCTTGTTCCGGGAACTGTCCCAATAGCGAGAAGACCTTATAAGATGGCACCCCTAGAGCTAGCCGAACTTAAGAAGCAATTAGATGAGGCCTTGAGCAAGGGTTTCATTGGTCCTAGCTCTTCTCCTTGGGCTTGTCCCGTCCTCTTCGTCAAGAAGAAAGACGGAACGGATCGGAAGGTTGTAGATTACCGACCAGTTAATCTGGTCACCATTAAGAACAAGTATCCGCTCCCCAGGATCAACGACCTGTACGATCAGCTCGCTGGATCCTCGGTCTTCTCCAAAATGGATTTGAGGTTGGGATACCATCAAATCAAGATTAAGAACGGGGACATTCCAAAAACGGCCTTTGTTACTCGTTATGGCCAATATGAGTACACCGTTACGTCCTTCGGTTTAACCAATGCCCCAGCCACCTTCTCTCGGCTGATGAATTCAATCTTTATGGAGTATTTGGATAAATTCGTCGTAGTATACCTCGATGATATTCTCATCTACTCAAAGAATGAACAAGAACATGCCGAGCATCTAAGGCTGGTATTGATGAAACTTCGAGAGCATCGCCTTTATGCCAAATTTTCAAAATGTGAATTCTGGTTACCAGAAGTGACCTATCTAGGCCACGTAATCTCTGGTAAGGGTATTGCTGTCAATCCCGAGAGAGTTCAAGCTGTCTTTGATTGGACTCAACCTGAATCGGTTAAGCAAGTTAGGAGTTTTCTTGGTCTAGCGAGCTATTGTCGCCGCTTTGTCGAGAATTTCTCCAAGGTTGCAAAGCCTCTAACTGAACTCCTCAAGAAAGATAAAAAGTTCGAGTGGACACCACAGTGTGAGCATAGTTTCCAGGAACTGAAAAGATGCCTGACTTCTGCACCTGTGTTGTTACCACGAGATTTTTCTAAGGACTTTGTTATCTATTGCGACGCCTCGCGACAAGGATTAGGTTGCATTCTCATGCAAGATCGTCATGTGATTGCATACGCATCTCGACAGTTGCGTCCACATGAGGATAATTATCCCACACATGACCTTGAGCTTGCAGCTGTGGTCCATGCACTAAAAACCTGGCGACATTACCTTTTGGGTAATCGCTATGAAATATTCAGTGATCACCAAAGTCTGAAATATATCTTCACCCAGCCGGATTTGAATCTCAGGCAAAGACGGTGGGTTGAGTTGATCTCGGATTACGACTTAGGGATAACTTACACCCCGGGGAAGGCCAATGTTATGGCCGATGCACTAAGTCGTAAATCTTATTGTAACAATTTGATGCTACAACAAGGTCAACCACATCTCCATGAGGACTTTCGGAAGTTGAATCTTCATATTGTTCCTCAAGGATTCCTTTCCACCCTGGTGGCGAAGCCTACTCTTAAGGATCAAATTATAGCTGGCCAAAAGCGTGACAAGGGAATATCACGGATCAAGGGGAATATTTTTAGCGGAAACGCTAAAGAAATTTTCCATGAATGATCAAGGTGTTGTGTTCTTCCAGAATCGTTTAGTGGTTCCTAAGAACCCACATCTAAGGCAGTTAATCCTTAAGGAGGCTCATGATTCTCCTCTCACCATTCATCCCGGTAGTACTAAGATGTATCAGGACCTACGCCAGAGGTTCTGGTGGACTAGGATGAAGAGAGAAATTGCTGAGTTCGTTGCTAACTGCGACGTTTGTCGTCGAGTTAAGGCAGAACATCAAAGGCCTGCTGGCACCCTTCGACCTTTAGCTATTCCTGAATGGAAATGGGATAATGTTAGCATGGATTTCATTACCGGATTTCCCAAGACCAAGAAAGGGAATAATGCTATCTTTGTGGTCATTGACCGTCTTTCCAAAGTGGCTCATTTTCTTCCCGTTCGTGAGAGTATAACAGCTAGCCAACTAGTAGAGTTATATATCTCTCGAATAGTGTCTCTTCATGGTGTTCCCCTGGAGATTAACTCGGACCGTGGAAGTATCTTTACTTCTCGCTTCTGGGAAAGTTTTCAGAATGCCATGGGGACTCACCTATCTTTTAGCACTGCTTTCCATCCCCAATCAAGTGGTCAAGTAGAAAGAGTGAATCAAATCCTAGAAGATATGCTCCGAGCTTGTGTTATATCGTTCGGTATGAATTGGGAAAAGTGCCTTCCATTCGCAGAATTCGCTTATAACAATAGTTACCAATCGAGCTTGGGCAAAGCCCCTTTTGAAGTTCTCTATGGACGAAGATGTCGAACCCCTCTTAATTGGTCAGAAACCGGAGAGAGGCAACTCTTTGGCCCGGATATGATCCAGGATGCAGAAGAGCAGGTTCGCATTATTCGTGAAAAGTTGAAAACAGCCCAGTCTCGTCAAAAGAGCCAATATGATCGTCATCATAAGGCTGTGACCTTTGAAGTTGACGAGAAGGCTTACCTTCGGGTTACACCTTTGAAGGGTACCCATCGTTTCGGTATCAAGGGCAAATTGGCTCCTCGTTACATTGGTCCTTTTCGCATTCTTGCCAAACGAGGAGAAGTTGCCTACCAGTTGGAACTTCCTCCGCATCTTTCCAAGGTTCATGATGTTTTCCACGTCTTGCAACTCAGGCGTTGCTTCTCGGATCCTATCCGTGAAGTGGACCACGAAACGCTTGATCTACAAGATAACCTTTCTTACCGAGAATACCCCGTGCGTATTCTTGATCAAGCTGAGCGTACCACTCGACGTTGAAACCTCAAGTTTCTTAAAGTTCAATGGTCAAATCATTCTGAAAAGGAGGCAACTTGGGAAAGAGAGGATCGTCTCCGACTTGAGTATCCAGCGTTATTCCCGACGACTTCTAAATCTCGGGACGAGATTCTTTTGAGTGGGGGTGAGTTGTCACATCCCTAACCCTTAAGCAAGATAGCATTGTGCTCATGTCTTCTTTGCATTTGCATCTAAGAAGTTTCAACAAAAACAACAAAGTGGCAAAGGAAAAAAAACTCAAAACCCTAGCCACCATTTTAATTAAAGGAAATCTCAAACTAGTTCAAAACCAATGAACCCAAAATGGCCTAAAGAAATGTTCAAACTTTCTGATAAATCATGAAAGTAAATGAGCATTGGAGAAAACTATTTTCTTGACACTTTAAGCTTTTTGATTAAATGAAAAAAGCCACTGGTTTCAAATTTAAAAATTGAAATCAGAAACTATAATTTTCCAAAAATGTTGAAAACCTTGGAAATGGTTGGGGATATTATAACAAATATTTCAGGAGGTCTAAAATAGTTTTTATTTTTTGTTTTGGAGCTGAAATAATTAGCAAAACAATAGTTAGCAAAACAAAAACAAAAACAGAAAAAAAATGGGAAACCTTACCTGTCGCCTAAGCCTGGCCCGGCCCATCTCCCCGCTCGTCCCCTCCCTCGCGCCAGTAGGCAGCAGGAGGTGGCCGCCGCCTCCTCCGGCGCGGCCACGCACCTGCGTGCCTGCCTGGCCGCCGCCTCGCGCTGGCGACGACGGGGATAAGCTCCCCAGAGCCTCCCCTATCCATTCCCCGCCTCGGTTCTCCTCCTCCTCCCGGATCTTCTCCTCCTCCTTGCTGCCGCCATTAGAGCCGAGCTCGAGCTCGAGCTGCCCGTGCCCCTCGCCATAGGATTCCCTCCCGGAGCACGCCATTAGCTCCGCCTCGTCGCCTTGGTCATATCTGCAGAAGCCGAAGCTTCCTCGAGCCCTGCAACGCCCGCAATGCCGTCGTCTTCCACCTCCGGCCGCTGGACCTCTCCCGTCGATTCGTCGCCCCCAGGCCTTCCCCGAGCCGTCTAAGCTCTGCTCTGCACTCCCCGTGAGCATGCGGTCATTTCCCCTAAGTTTCCCCCGTCGATCCCCTCCTCTAGCTCTAGTTTCACCGGAGCCCGACGAGGACCGCCGCTGCCGCTCGTCGCCGGTAGCCCTCCGATGATCAGCTCGTCCTTCCGAGGGCACCAGCAGCTCCAGGACGACGCGTAGATGCTGTAACAGCTAAGAACCGAGCGTAGATCCCTCTGATTCAAAGACCCCGATGACGCCGAGCCTTGGCCGCCGCCAAGCTCGTCGCCGGCATCATCTCCGGCCAGATCAGCCCCGGCTAGGTGCAGAAATGAAGCTGCGGGAGACGTGTCGTTCCTCTGGTGCTCTCGGCGCAGCATTTGGCCCCCTGTGCGCCGTTCTCGAGCCCCTCCGCCGTGCTGGTGGTCGCTGGAGGCTCCCCGCCGGCAAGGACGACCTCGCCGCCGGTGGATGCCGACGTGGCAAAGCTAACCCAGCGGCTTAGGGACCTAATCACTCGCTGACAAGTGGGCCCAAGGCCAAGTCAAACCTCAGTTAGGGCTGGTCAGCGCGGGATTAGTCCCAGAGAGGCTGACCAGTGGGGCCCCCCTGTCAGGTTTGACCTGAACAGGTCGGCTGACCTGCTGACGTCAGCCTGATGCAATAAATAGAATTTCCAGTATAAAACTAATTCAGGAAATTGCTAAAATTTGTAAAAATCATAGAAATTAATCCGTAACTCCAATGAAAATAATTTATATATGAAAAAGTATCAGAAAAATTCAAGGATTCTGATTATGCTATTTTCAACTATGTTTGAAAAAGTTACAGAACCCTAAATTGTGGAATAAGGAATAATTCAATTCTTATAATCACTTTATAAATGGAATTTGCAAAAATATTCAAATTCCATTATATATACAATGTTCACCACTGTCCTAATTACAAATCAGTACCATAACATGACATTTCATGCATGTTAACATCAAGTTGATCTGAGCATCAGGTCGAATCAATTAAACCGGTATCCGAGAATACCCCGTTTGAATTGCTATTCGAATGTGATTCAAATCAACTCTAAACCTAATACATGTTGAAAATAATAACTTATCACCTTGCATTCTCATGCCATGCTCATGCATCATTTTGAGTGCATATGATTGTTATTGAATGTTGCCATTCTTTCGGTAGGCTCCGCACCCCCGGATTCCACCGAATATCCGTCTGACGGATATCGTTCCTCCTCTGAGCAACAAGGCAAGCAATCCTTTTGATCATCCCGGCAAATCCCATGTTCTTGCTCCTGCACCTATTTATTGCATTAGGATCAAATGCTTCAACTGCTTTTGCCACGATAGTTGGACCCACTTCCTTTGCATGACTTAACCTTGTCACAGTAAATAGCCAAACCTTGCAACCTAGCATACCTGGTAGTTGCTTGAGCTATGATGTGCCTTATCCTGCTATGCCTGCTATGCTTAGAGGTGTGTATGGTGTGTCATCTAGGAGATGAACAGAAATGTGGAATGTGTTCGGTGAGCAAAGGTTGTGTGTTGAACTTGATTTGGTAAAGGTACCGGTGAAAGGCTGTGTAGGAGTACATGGCGGGTTGTTTCATTGGAACCGTCCTTAGGAACTGAGTTCCGTGTATGTAATCCAAGTCTAGATACTACCACATGCTGGGCCCTGAAATCTGACCCCGCTCGGCCTATTAATCGCGTAGTACTCGGTCCAGGAGTTGCAAGTAGTTTCTGGTGTTTATAGTAATGCTGGAGGCCGTGCATGGTGCTGACCTGAGAGGTGGACCGTGATGCGGTAGGCAGTGGCACGGTGTACCAAGTGGCACCCAGATGGTGGGCTTGGGAACCCTACGCACATCGTTTGAGGCCGTGGCGGAAACCTCGGCCGGACTTCCATACGGGTTACTCTCAGATAGGCGATAAACCTGGACTAGGTACTGGTGTGGTTAACGGTCGTGGCCGACTCCCTCGCTGGGCTTCCGCTTGAAGGTTGCCGAGGTGCATGACGTGCACATGGCGATAAGTGGCGAAAGCGTGTGTGACGAAGTACACCCCTGCAGGGTTATGAGCTATTCGAATAGCCGCGTCCGCGGATATGGACTACTTGGAGACATATGTTGTTCATAGATAACTTCAATGGCTACTCATAAAATTTGTCAAGATAAGCGTGAGTGTCGTGGACGGCATTTCCGTATGGAGACGGAATGATTCCACGACACTGTATTGTTGTGGTATTAATGGACTCGTGTGCGAGAAATCAAGTTGTCAAAACTAATTTCAAAATGCAAGTTGTCTAGCCACGAGTCAAATGCTGGCTTCCCGCATGAAACCCCACAATACCTTTTGATACCTTGCATGAGTAGTTAGTTCTCCTAAAGTCTTGCTGAGTACCTTCGTACTCATGTTTGCTTAATAAATGTTGCAGAGGTTGCTAATGACCCTAATGGAGGGTTCTTCGTAGACATCGACGACGACGAGTAGCTGGTGTCCCAGCTACGATCTGGCCCTACGTCGGCTCTGTAGTATATTCAGGCCATGTGCCTTCTAGTTGCCCTGTCTGTACCCAGACAGTTTATAACTCTTCCGCTGGCTTGTAATTGTATGATTGCTATTATGGGTCGTGAGACCCTTAATGTGTAATATTATGTGTGTGGCTCTTCCGAGCCTCTTAAATAAAGGTTGTATGTTTATGGTTATGTTGTGATGCCATCGATGTATCTATACATATCGGTATGCCATGCGTACGTGTGTCGTACTTGATATGTATGGGGTTCGATTACTTAGTCGTGAACTTTAGTAGCACTCCTTACAAGGAAATGCCCCTTCGTGATCCAACGAGCCTTGGTAGTTCGCTACTGCTCCGGACACAATGGTTGACCGGCATGTGTCCTTCTTAGCTGTTGTGTCTGTCCCTTTTGGGGAAATGTCACGCGATGTAATGGAGTCCTTGTAGCTTGCTACGACTCGTCTACATTCGCTGATGACCGACACCTGCTTTGTTGGGTCATGTATGCCTGTCCTTGTGCGGTACTGTCACTTTGGTTTATGACTAGACATGTCGATCCGGGTTCTTTGACATTGGATTGCTAGCCACACCTTCGCATACGTGAGTCAAAAGTCGCAAACGGTCCCGGCTAAGGTAAGGCTGCAGCCGTGGAGTTAACCGTGCGTGAGACCACAAAGGGATGCGATGTGTTACAGGCTGGATTCCTATGGCTTAGGATCGGGGTCCCGACACGCGTGCTCAAAAAGGAAGACGGCTTCGTCTGGAGCGACGAGGCAGAGGAGGCCCCGCGTGACCTCAAGCGTGCACTGACCACCGCACCAGTGTTGTCCGCACCGATAGACAAAGAACCGATGCTGCTCCACATCGCGGGACCAACCGCATAGTCAGCATCGTCATGGTCGTCGAGCGCTCGGAGCTGGGTTGAACCCAGCCGGTCCAACGACCGGTCTATGATGTGAGCGAGGTCTTGTCCGCCTCCAAGCAAAATTACCTGCACTACCAGAAGATGTGCTACGACATGTTCATGGCGGCCCGAAAGCTCAAGCCCTACTTCCAGGAACACCCGATCACGGTGGTGAGCACCGCTCCCCTTGGGGAGATCATGGGCAACCGGGATGCGGCTGGCCGAATCAGTGGGCCCTCTAGATGGCCGACCGCCACATCGCCTACAAGTCCCACACCACCGTCAAGTCTCATGCCTTGGCGGACTTCCTCGTCGATTGGGCAGAAATGGAGTACCTGTCGTCGCCTCCCGACTCCACCCATTGGCGCATGCACTTCGACGGCTCGAAGAGCGTACCAGCCTCGGAGCCGGCATCGTTCTCTCCTCCCCCAAGGGGGACCGTCTGTAGTACGTCCTGCAGATCCACTTCACCACGTCAAACAATGTGGCGGAGTATGAAGCGCTCACCCACGGCCTCCGGCTAGCCAGGGAAATTGGCATCCGACGTGTCCTTTGCTTCGGCGACTCCGACCTAGTGGTGCAGCAAGTCATTCGTGAATGGGGCGCCAGAGATGCAAACATGGCCAACTGCCATTTTCTGGTCCGACAGCTCACGGACGGTTTCGAAGGTTGCGAGTTCAACCACATCCTTTGAGTCGGCAACGAGGCCGCCAATACACTTGCAAAGATCGGCCCCACCCGACAATCCATCCCAGCCGGTGTATCCTTGGAGCACCTGCGCAAGCCCTCCATCACGCCATCTCCAGAATCCGAGTCCATCTTCATCCCGACCGACTCGGGGGCTGCTCCGCCAGTCCCGGGGGCTGCTGGCGCCGACTCAGGGACTACCGCCACCCCGCCGACTGCGACTCCAACGGGCCTGCCGACTACTCCAGCCGGTCCGGGGGCTGTCGTCCCTCCCTCTTGGTCCCTCCCACCCGACTCGGGGACTGCGGCAGCCGTCTAGCCATGTGCCGCGCCCGCCCCAACAAACCCAATCGCGGTGGCTGTGCTAACGGTGGTCATGGCCCCTTCCTGGGCACAACATATCCTCGAATACATCGAGAATGGCACCCTGCCTGCCAACGAAGTCGAGGCCCGACAAATCCAAAGGCGCTTCGTCGCCTACAACATCATAAACAACGAGCACATCAAGCGCAGATTGTCTGGGGTATTCCAGCACTGCGTCGAGGCGGACAAGGGCCGTGGGATCCTCCTTGACATCCACCAGGGCGAGTGCGGTCACCATGCCGCCTCGCGTTCCCTGGTGGCGAAGGCATTCCGCCACAGGTTCTACTGGTCGTCTGTCCTAAAAGATGCCAAGGAGCTGGTCTACAAGTGCAACGGCTGCCAGCACTTCAAAGCCCGCAGCCGCGAGCCGACCGCAGCCTTGCAAACCATCCCCCTCACAAGGCCTTTCGCCGTGTGGGGCCTGGACATGGTGGGCCCATTCAAAACCGCCCGAGGCGGCGTGACACATCTCCTGGTGGTCATTGACAAGTTCATGAAATGGATCGAGGCTGGGGCAATCAAGAAGCTTGACGGCCCGACGGCCGTCACGTTCATCAAGGACATCGCCGTCCACTACGGCCTCCCCAACAATGTCATCCCCGACAATGGCACCAACTTTGCCACGGGCGCGTTCGCTTGGTACTGAAACGAGCAAGGAATCCGGCTGGACCTCGCGTCTGTGGCCCACCCGCAGTCCAACGGCCAGGCGGAGCAGGCAAACAACCTCATCCTGGCCGACCTAAAACCGAGGCTAGTTCGCTCGCTCGAGCACTCGGTCGGCGCCTGGGTCGAGGAACTGCTGGCTGTGCTCTGGATGCTATGAACCACACCTAACCGGCCGACCAGTTTCACCCCATTCTTTCTCGTGTATGTGGCCGAGGCAACCATCCCTGCCGACGTCGAGTTCGACTCGCCATGGGTCACCCTATACACCGAGGTCGAGGCTAAAGAAGCCAGAGAAGACGGCGTCAACCTCCTCGAGGAGGGACACGATACGGCGCTATCTAGAACAACCATCTACGAGTAGGGCTTGCGCCGCTACCACATCCGGCGGGTCAAGCCTCTCTCGTTCCGAGAAGGCGATCTAGTGCTCCGGCTGATCCAACGGACAGCCGGCCAGCACAAGCTATCCGCCCCATGGGAGGGCCCATTCATCATAAGGAAAGCTCTCGGCAACAACGCCTACTACCTGATTGATGCTCACAAGGCAAGAAAGAACAAGAAGGATGCCTCGGGCTCTGAGACGGAGCGACCGTGGAACATGGAACTCCTCCGCCCGTTTTACACTTAAACAAGGGTATGTATGTATCTTCCCTATTTCAAGCAAATCAATGAACAACTGGCACCCCACGCGGGGCTTGGAGACTGCCTTTTCCATCCTACCTATGATTCAATTACATTTTTTCTCCGACCGCCCTCGGATCGGCCCAGCCGGCTCGGGGACTGACGGACCACCCAAGTTCCACCCGGCTCGGCAAAGTACCATACCTTCTCCTCGGGGGGCCTAACCCTTGTCGGCTACATACCACAACTTGGTTGTCCAGCCGGCGGGTGCAAAAGCAAAGGGGTGGAGCACATGGAAAATATCGACAAGGGGCGGGCCGGGCCTGGCCACTCTACTCGGTTCATTCAAAAACCCAACTTGCAAAAGCCAAATGTACCAACACCCCGCCTCCGGCAGCCCACTCCTCGCTCAGCCACAGTCCGCAAGCCGGCTAGCCTGCAAGAAAAAAAGGCAAAGGAGCGGGACACATGGGAAAATGACTAACGCAAGGAAAACTAGTGAACGAACCGACACACAACAACCAAGTCAAAATAAAACTACAGTGCATAATTAAAAGATAGCGGCGCAAGGCCGAGAGTGCATTACAATAAACTTACACCCCGAGTGGGTGGACTTGTCCATAACAAAAGTGCGAGTAAGAAAATCAGGAAGATTAAAACAATGGGCGGCCAATAGTGCCACCTCCCCGTCCCAGTCGGCGGGTCCTCGGGCTCATGTAAGCGTCGGGGGCCGGCGACGCCTCCCAGCTGGCCTCCTTATCACCATTCGGCGGCACCTCGACGTCTCTAGTCGGCGGCGACGTCCGGACCTCCTCGGCATCACGAGCAGGAGGCTCCGTCCCTTGAACACAAGATGCGGCCACGCCCTCGACGACCGCCTCGCCGGCCCCATCATCACCTTAAGACTCCTCTGAGTTGGAACCCACTTCCTCGTTGCTGGCGGCAATGGGGACGCCGAAATCATCCTTGGGGACGGGCGCACCGCCCTCATCTAGCTCTCGGTGGTATGTGCCCAGCGATGCGTAGCTGGCAAGCTCGTTGGCCCGAAGGCCGATGGCCTTGTCACGCTGCATCAGGTCCACCTACGATGCCGCTCGCATGGTAGTCAGCTCGTCCACGGTTAATACCTGAGTACCAGGAGAGGACAAAAGTCATCGCGATCCTGGCGCCGCCCCTCGCCGCCGACACCTTCCACGCATCGAAGCGGTCCACGACGTGCTCCAGCCATCCCGCGACCCGGATGACGGGAATCCTCGCCGCCCGGTCCGGCCAAAGGGCTGTGACAACGTACAAGACCGTCGTCTGGATCCGGTCATGGAGAATCCGCAGGAAATAGAGTCGGACCTGATACGTCTCCAACGTATCTAATTTTCCAAACTCTTTTGCCCTTGTTTTGGACTCTAATTTGCATGATTTGAATGAAACTAACCCGGACTGACGTTGTTTTTAGCAGAATTGCCATGATGTTGTTTTTGTGCAGAAATAAAAGTTCTCGGAATGACCTGGAAACTTACGAGGATTTTTTATGGAATATATAAAAAATATCAGAGAAAGAATCAACTCAAGATACGCTGCCAGTGGGCCACGAGCCCTGCAGGCGAGGCTCGTGGGGCCCACGTGGCTCCTCCGACTTCATCTCCAACTCTATATAACCTCTCTCGCCCAGAAAAAAAATCAGAGAGAAGAGTTCATCGCGTTTCACGATACGGAGCCGCCACCACCGCCTGTTCTTCCTTGGGATGGTAGATCTGGAGTCCGTTCTGGGCTCCGGAGAGGGGAAATCGACGCCGTCGTCATCTTCAACCATCCTCCATCGCCAATTCCATGATGCTCTCCATCATTCCTGAGTAATCTTATCGTAGGCTTGCTAGACGGTGATGGGTTGGATGAGAACTATCATGTAATCGAGCTAGTTTTGATGGGGTTTGATACCTAGTATCCACTATGTTCTAAGATTGATGTTGCTACTACTTTGCTATGCTTAATGCTTGTCACTAGGGCCCGAGTGCCATGATTTCAGATCTGAACCTATTATGTTTTCATCAATATATGTGTGGTCTTGATCCTATCTTGCAAGTTTTAGTCACCTACTATGTGTTATGACCCGGCAACCCCGGAGTGACAATAGCCAGAACCACTCCCGGAGATGACCATAGTATGAGGATCCCATGTATTCACCATGTGATAATGCTTTGTTCCGGTTCTCTATTAAGAGGAGACCTTAATATCCCTTAGTTTCCATTAGGACCCCGCTGCCACGGGAGGGTAGGACAAAAGATGTCATGCAAGTTCTTTTCCATAAGCACGCATGACTAAGTACGGAATACATGCCTACGTTACATTGACGAACTGGAGCTAGTTACATATCACCCTATGTTAGCACTGTTACATGATGAATGCCATCCAACATAATTATCCATCACCGATTCAATGGCTACGAGCTTTTCCTATACTGGTCCTTGTTAATTTACTTTACCGCTACTGCTGTCACACTTGCTATACAAATTACTACTGCTACTGTTACCGCCACTATCGTTACTATCATACTACTTTGCTACTAAAACTTTGCTACAAATACTAAGTCTTTCAGGTGTGGTTGAATTGACAACTCAACTGCTAATACTCGAGAGTATTCTTTGGCTCCCTTTGTGTCGAATCAATAAATTTGGGTTGAATACTCTACCCTCGAAAACTGTTGTGATCCCCTATTCTTGTGGGTTATCAAGACCTTTTTCTGGCGTCGTTGCCGAGGAGCATAGCTTTCCCTGAGTCACTTGGGATTTATATCTGTTGATCACTATGAGGAATCTGAGAGATCCAAAAACTAAAGCCTTGCCCTCAACTATGAGGACAGGTAAGGAACTACCATCTAGCTCTGCACTTGATTCACCTTCTGTTATGAGTAAATTTGCGACACCACCACCTAATAGTAATTTTGATATGTTGCATGTGCTTGATGATGCTACTTCTGCTATCCATGATGCTTATGATGATGCTTTGCTTGATAATGATATGCCACTGGGTGAATTTCCTGATGCACAAATTGCTAGAGTTACTGCTGAATCTGATGATACTTCTGAAACTGATGAAATTATTGAAGTTGAACCTGCTGTGACACCTGTTAGACCTAGCTCTCCTAGATATGAATTTCCTAATATACCTAAGGGCTATGTTATGGAGGGAGAGGTAGCTGAAGACTTCCTTGCTTGTAAGGATAGCTATGATCTTGAGAATTTATTACGCAAGTGGAAAGAATAATCTCTGAATGATAGAATGAAATATGATCCTAAGTTTGCTACTTCACCCATCTTTGTTACTGATAAGGATTATGAATTCTCTGTCGATCCTGACTTAATCACTTTGGTTGAATCTGATCCTTTTCATGGTTATGAATTTGAAACTGTTGTAGCACATCTTACTAAACTCAATGATATAGCCACGCTATTCACTAATGAGGAAAAAATTCGCTATTACTATATCCTTAAGTTGTTTCCTTTCTCACTAAAGGGTGATGCTAAAACTTGGTTTACTTCTCTTGCTCCTGGTTGTGTGCGTAGTCCCCAGGATATGATATACTACTTCTCTGAGAAATATTTTCCTGCCCATAAGAAACAAGCTGCCTTGCAGGATATATATAACTTTGTGCAAAATGAAGAAGAGAGTCTCCCACAAGCTTGGGGGAGGCTTGTCGAGTTACTTAATGCTTTGCCTGATCACCCTCTTAAGAAAAATGAAATACTTGATATCTTTTATAATGGACTAACCGATGCTTCTAGGGACCACCTAGATAGTTGTGCTGGTTGTGTTTTCAGGGAACAAACTATGGAACAAGCTGAAATTCTATTGAATAATATCTTGAGCAATGATAATGCTTGGACTATTCCCGAACCACCTCTGAAGCCAACTCCGAAGAAAAGAGGTATTCTATTCCTCAGTCCTGAAGATATGAAAGAAGCCAAGAAATCTATGCAAGAGAAAGGTATTAAATCTGAAGATGTTAAGAATCTACCACATATTGAAGAAATACATGGTCTTGATAACCCCACACAGGTAGTAGAGGTAAATTCTCTTCGTAGATTCAATGAGAGTGATATTCCTTATGATAAACCTGCTAGCTTATGCTTAGATGAATTTGATAACTTTGTTGCCAAACAATAAAGTTCTAATGATTATGTTAGCAGACAAATGAAACAAAATGCTCGTATGATTAATCATATAAGTGCTTGTATGGATATAAATGTTAATGATCTTAAGCTTATTGGTAAACATGCTTCTATGGTCACTACTCAAGTAGAACAAGTACTTAAGGCTCAAAATGACTTGCTTAATGAATTGAATGATTAATCTGTTAGAGTTGTTACTAGAGGTGGTAGAATGACTCAGGAACCTTTGTATCCTGAGGGCCATCCTAAGAGAATTGAACAACATTCTCAAGGAGTTAATACTGATGCACCTAGTCATCCTGGTAATAGGAAGAAAAAGAAAGATGATAGGAACTTGCATGCTAGTAAACTTGTTGCTGTTACACCTGAGAATCCAAATGTTGTTTCTATTTCTGATGACGAAACACAATCTGGTGATGAACATGAGCCTAGTGATAATATTGATAATGGTGTTCATGTTGATGCTCAACCTAGTAATGATAATGATGTGGAGATTGAACCTGATGTTGATCTTGATAACCCACAACCTAAGAACAAGAGATATTATAAGAATGATTTTATTTCTAGGAAGCATGGTAAAGAAAGAGAACCATGGGTTCAGAAACCCATGCCCTTTCCTCCCAAACCATCCAAGAAAAAGGATGATGAGGATTTTGAGCGCTTTGTTGAAATGATTAGACCTATCTTTTGGCAAATGCGTTTGACTGATATGCTTACAATGTCTCCTTATGCTAAGTACATGAAAGATATTGTGACTAATAAAAGAAAGATACCTGATGTTGAGATTTCCACCATGCTTGCTAATTACACTTTTAAGGATGGGACTCCTAAGAAACTAGGTGATCCCGGAGTGCCCACTATACCTTGCTCCATTAAAGGAAATTATGTTAGAACTGCTTTATGTGATCTTGGAGCCGGTGTTAGTGTTATGCTCTCTCTTTATATCGTAGACTTGAATTGGATAAGTTGACACCTACTGAAATTTCTTTGCAAATGGCCGAAAAATCAACTGCTTTACCTATCGGCATTTGCGAGGATGTGCCTGTTGTGGTTTCGAACGTTACTATCTTAATGGACTTTGTTATTCTTGATATGCCCGAGGATGATGCCATGGCGGTCATCCTTGGAAGACCATTTTTAAATACTGTAGGGGCTGTTATAGATTGCAACAAAAGCAATGTCACTTTCCATGTTAATGGTAATGAGCACATGGTGCACTTTCCGAAGAAACAATATCGAGTTCATTGGATTAATGCTAGTGAAAAGTCTTCATCAATTATTATTGGAAGCTTTCAATTCCCTATACCTACTGTCAAGATGAAATATGATATACTTGTTATTGGGGATATGCACACCCCCGTTGAGGTAACCTAGTGATTATTCGAAAATTCTCCGTTTTATGTGATTCGAAGAAAAGTTTGTCAAGGAGACTTGATCAACCTCATTGACGGATTTCTTTTGATGACCATGAGATGGATGAATCTAGAAGTCACAACCTTCTGTTCCCAACTTTTACTTTTTGTTATTTAGTAGAAAAATAATAAATATAGCATTATTTTCCTGTTTTCTGCATTATCCGTTCAATAAAAAATGACCTGAAAATAAAAGTTCTCCAAATGCCGTGAAATTCAAGTATGATTTTTTCTGGAATATTTAAGAATTTCTGAGATAGATAACTAGTTAGAGGGATGCACCAGTGGGCCACGAGCCCAAGAGGCGCGCCCACCCCCTAGGCGCGCCTCGCAGTCTCATGGGTCCCACATGCCCCCCTCCACTTATTCCAGCACCCATCTTCTTCGTCTACCTCCATAAAAAATCATTACACAGCTCAAACCCGTGTTCTTGCTCATTTTGCTGCATTTTTCGATCTCCTTGTGCAAAGCCCCAATCACCAAACTGTTTTGGGGAATTGTTCCTTGGTATGTGACCCCTCCATTGGTCCAATTAGTTTTTATTCTAGTGCTTTATTCATTGCATATTATTGCTACCTTGGTGACCCTGTTCTTGAGCTTTGCATGTTAATTATAGTTGGTCCCAAGTAGTTTGATGCATGGTATGGTCTCTACGCACTTGTAGGAGTAGTTGCTATGAGTTTTGTTAAACTTTGTTAACTTTTATTTTGAGTCGCTAAAAAATTCAGAATTATTTCAGAAAAAAGAAGATGTCCAGGAAGAACTATCATGGTGTTTCCTCAAACAAAAGGGGTCCCCATCTCGCGATTCGGGAGCCCGATCCTTATCGGCCGAGGAACGCACCGGTGCAACCATGTGAATGGCCTTCCAATGAATTCATGATTGATGCAAGTTTCAAGGACGAGTTTGATACATTTGTTCGCAACGCCGGGCTCGAAGAATTCATCTCCAATTAATGTGAACAATATACTACACTCACTACCTCTTTTGTTCGTAGATTCAAATTTCCAGTTGGCCGTGACACATCCATACTGTTTGATCTTTATGACAAATCGTATACTATGGATTTAGAGGATTTTAATAGAATATGCAAGATACCTGATTGGGGTAGTCCCAATGACCCTCCTAAGTCTTTGGTTAGAGATTTTATTTCTAGTATAACTGTTGGAGAAACTAGAGATATTACGCATGCTACCATGGGGAGCATTCATTTTCGTGCCTTACATTATTTTTCCCTCTTCATAGGTAGATGCATTAATGGCAAGCATGACCATAGTCACATCTGCGCACCTGACCTTAGTATTCTTAAGAGCGCAGTCACAGGTGATAGAAGTTTCAACATGGGAGCTATAATTGCTAGGAGGCTAAATAATAATGCTAATGAAGGGGATTTATTCGGTGGGATCTATGCCACTTGCATAGCAAATTCTCTTGGAATACCCATCCGCACAGGAGATCCCCCGCTCCACATAGCTTTCCTTGATGACGCTGCTATGATACGTTATCAGTTCCTTGAGAGGGATAATTCCCTCCTATACCGGTTAATATTTAACTGACAGTGTGTTTTCCATATTACCCTTCCTGCTCCTGCCTTCTTTGACTTTCAGGGAAAACGGAGATATTACATTACCAGAGGAGAGGCAGAGGAATGTGAGAGGGAGGTGAAGGCTGCTCGCCTCCGTGAGGCAGCTATTCAGGCGGTAGCTGCCGCGTCCCAGTACAACCCCCATTATGATTTTGGATATCGCCCGGACCAGCCGTGGAACTAGACCAACTTAGGCACAAAATCCTAAGCTTGGGGGAGTACGTGTCTCTCACTGACTTTATATTCATGCTCACACATTCACTTTGATAGTCGGTGTTCACACTCTTCCATTGTATCATCCATGCTAGTTTATTTCTTTTTCTCGCATTCTTCTCGTGTGTTTGTTTAAAAATGAGAAAAAGAAAAAAAATCAGTTGTAAGTTTACTTTCCAGCATGCTTAGTGGTAATTAAAAAGAAAACCCAAAAAGATTTCCTGTTCTACTTTTGCTTGTTGGGAGCCTTCCCGTGTAAATAGTTTTCTTTTTCTTTGGGTCAAGGTAGAAGACCATGATTAAAATGATTAGTGGCTCTCATATGCATTATTGTTTATCCGTCAAAGAGCCATATTACTTTGTCTTCTCCTCTGAATTTGCTTGCAGATTCCAGCTTAGTCCAATGCACGAACACTCTTATTATTATTCACATCATTCGGTCGTGCAAGCGAAAGGCAATAATGACGATATATGATGAAGTGACTGAGCGTGGAAAAGCTGGTATGAACTCGACCTATTTTGTTTTTGTAAATATGACTAGCTCATAGTTCCTAGTTTAGCATTGTTATGAGAGAAACATGTTTGCAATGACAACTTAGAGATCATAGTTTCTCATGCCATGCTTAATTAGCTAGGAGCTTATAATGGTTTGCCTTAGATGCCAACATGAATTTCAAGATGATTATGATGTAGTATGATAGGATGGTATCCTCCTTTGAATGATTCAAGTGGCTTGACTTGGCACATGTTCACACATGTAGTTAAAACAAAATCAACATAGCCTCTACGATATTCATGTTTATGGTGATTTATATCCTACTCATGCTTGCACTCAACATTGGTTAATTTCAATGCATATTGATGACTGTTGTCGCTCTCTAGTTGGTCGCTTCCCAGTCTTTTGCTAGCCTTCACTTGTACTAAGCGGGAATACTGCTTGTGCATCCACTTCCATAAACCCAAAGTTGTTCCAAATGAGTCCACCATACCTACCTATATGCGGTATCTACCTGCCGTTCTAAGTAAATTTGCATGTGCCACTCTCTAAATCTTCAAATAATAATCTGTTTTGTATGCCCGAACCGCTCATGTGTTGACAAGGGGCGGTCAGTATCTTCCATGCTAGGTGTGTTATCCTCGATACGTGTTTATTCATTATCACTCTCGAGAAAGGGGCCGGTAATCGGAATGCCCAGTTCCATGCTCAAATCAAATCAAAAATATAATTACAAACAAAACTCCCCCTGGATTGTTGTTGGTATGGACGGCACCTAAGGATTCGGCTAGTCGTGGAGTGTGATTGATCGGTGGTGGGGGAGTCAAAACTTTACTATTCTGTTTGGGAATAGCATGGAAGATGGTGAAAAC
Source organism: Hordeum vulgare subsp. vulgare (assembly GCF_904849725.1). Lineage (NCBI taxonomy): Eukaryota > Viridiplantae > Streptophyta > Magnoliopsida > Poales > Poaceae > Hordeum > Hordeum vulgare. Next base: position 461,953,927 of record NC_058524.1, read on the forward strand.
TCTTGGTCATCGCGTTGACAATGAAAGCATGCCACCCAAAATTATTTATCTCTGTTTTAAAAAGCTTGAGCTCTCGCACCTCTGCAAATCAATGCTTCCCTCTGCGAAGGGCCTATCTATTTACGTTTCTGTTGAGTCATCCTCTTCTTATTAAAAAGCACCAGTTAGAGAGCACCTCCGTCATTTATATGCTTTGCTATTAATTGATATTGAGTATGACTATGACGAGATCTTCTTTGCCATGAATTACATTTCTAGTCAGCCTTTGGTCTTTGAAGGTGCTCTGCATTTATGTTTTGCGGTCTCAGAAAGGGCTAGCGAGATACCATTTATTCATATTGAATCATGATTATTTTGATTGAAGTGTTGATGTTTGAAACTTATTATTATTGCTCTCTAGTTAATTACGCCATTGATATGAGTATACCATGAGACCTAAATGTCATTGCTTATGTGGTTAGCTTATGATCTTGCTGAAAATCTGAATATGAGTTAGACATAATTACAACAACAAGATCAAACAGAGTTCGTAAAAGTTTTTCTTTTGTCTCTTTCAGTTTATCAACTGAATTGCTTGAGGACAAGAAAGGCTTTAAGCTTGGGGGAGTTGATACGTCTCCAACGTATCTACTTTTCCAAACTCTTTGCCCTTGTTTTGGACTCTAATTTGCATGATTTGAATGAAACTAACCCGGACTGACGCTGTTTTCAGCACAACTACCATGTTGTTGTTTTTGTGCAGAAATAAAAGTTTTCAGAATGACCTGGAAACTTACGAGGATTTTTTATGGAATATATAAAAAATATCAGAGAAAGAATCAACTGAAGATACACTCCCAGTGGGCCATGAGCCCTGCAGGCGCCCCCTAGGGCGCGGCTAGCAGGCTCGTGGGGCCCACGTGGCTCCTCCGACTTCATCTCCAACTCTATATAACCTCTCTCGCCCAGGAAAAAAATCAGAGAGAACAGTTCATCGTGTTTCACGATACGGAACCGCCGCCACCGCCTATTCTTCCTCGGGAGCGCATATCTAGAGTCCGTTCTGGGCTCCGGAGAGGGGAAATCGACGTTGTCGTCATCATCAACCATCCTCCATCGCCAATTCCATGATGTTATCCATCGTTCGTGAGTAATCTTATCATAGGCTTGCTGGACGGTGATGGGTTGGATGAGATCTATCATGTAATCGAGTTAGTTTTGATGGGGTTTGATCCCTAGTATCCACTATGTTCTAAGATTGATGTTGCTACTACTTTGCTATGCTTAATGTTTGTCATTAGGGCCCGAGTGCCATGATTTTAGATCTAAAACTATTATGTTTTCATCAATATATGTGTGTTCTTGATCCTATCTTGCAAGTTGTAGTCACCTACTATGTGTTATGACCCGGTAACCCCGGAGTGACAATAGCCAGAACCACTCCCGGAGATGACCATAGTATGAGGATCCCATGTATTCACCATGTGCTAATGCTTTGTTCCGGTTCTATATTAAAAGGAGACCTTAATATCCCTTAGTTTCCATTAGGACTCCGCTGCCACGGGAGGGTAGGACAAAAGATGGCATGCAAGTTCTTTTCCATAAGCACGTATGACTAAATACAGAATACATGCCTACATTACATTGACGAACTAGAGCTAGTTACATATCACCCTATGTTATAACTGTTACATGATGAATGCCATCCGACATAATTATCCATCACCGATCCAATGCCTACGAGCTTTTCCTATACTGGTCCTTGTTAAGTTACTTTACCGCTACTGCTGTCACACTTGCTATACAAATTACTACTCCTACTGTTGTCGCCGCTACCGTTACTATCATACTACTTTGCTACTAAAACTTTGCTGCAGATACTAAGTCTTTCAGGTGTTGTTGAATTGACAACTCAACAGCTAATACTCGAGAGTATTCTTTGGCTCCCCTTGTGTCGAATCAATAAATTTGGATTGAATACTCTACCCTCGAAAACTGTTGCGATCCCCTATACTTGTGGGTTATGAGGGCCTCGCAGGCATGGGCCACCTCCTCCATCGACCAGCTGGCATCCGTGTCCGTCTCGCAACCCGCCCGACGCTGCTCCTCGCTATGGGCCTCCACTGCCCGCTTAGCTCGCGTCTGTCCTTCTGGGATGCAAGCTCGCTGGAAGAAATATGATAAGAAGAAGAGCCGGCGAAACACAACAAACAAGAACGACGACACTTACCGACGAACATGTTGTCCACCTCACGGAAAAGATTGAGCTATGCGGTCACCTCCCGCTCCGCTCTTACCCTGAGCATCGCCGCCTAGCGCGCCTCCTCCCCGAGCCGAGCAACCACGGCCTAGAAAGTCTCCGCCGCCCCCCTCACTGGATATTGACGCCTGCAATGCCGCCTCCTTGGCGACCGTCTTGTCACGGAGGGCTCCGGCAAGCCGCTCCACCTCCGCCTTCAGCTGCACCGCGGCCGCCTCTTCGTCCTTCAGCTCCTTCCTTAGCCGTCCGCTGTCCTCGACAACCTCATCGCACTTGCCCCGAACATCGGCAAGCGCACGACGCAGATCCTCCACCTCGACCGCAGGGAGGGCCTTCGTTGCACGAATAACAAATCAGTAGCCGGCTCGGCGACAAAACAGTACAAAGCAAAGAAGATTTGCCCGTGCTGCCACGACGCCGCGTAGCCAGCCCGAACCTCGGGGGCTACACCCAATGGGTGCGCTCGTGCGCACCCACCAGAATGTAAACTTACCCTTAACCTTCTCCAGCTTGGTCGTCCGGGCCTCGAAATCCTTGCGGATCTTGAAGTAGGAGTTCTTGTTGTAACGGCACAACACGGCCGCCTCCTGAAAGGGTGCCTCGCTCTTCGCCAGGTTCTTCTAAGGGAAGACAGCAAAGAAGATAAGAAACGAAGAAAATTTGGCTCGGCTGCCACAAAGACGCGCAGCCGGCCCAAATCTCGGGGACTACACCTAGTGGGTGCGCTCGCGCACACCCACCATAGAATACAAGGAAAGAAGGTTTCCATGAAGAGCTTACCTGAACCGTCTTCTCCACTAGCACAAGATTGCTCACTGCTGATTGGGCGAAGCTGGCTATCCCGTGGTGGCATCTGGCCATCACATCGGCGGCCGTAGGTAGCACCATGGGCTGCCCGTCGGTTGAAGAACTTGCCCCGGCCGATGCAGGGGCATGGCTCAGCTTCCCCTACTCCTCCAGGATGGCGGACATTAATCGCACTCCGTTGTATCCCACAGCACGTGGCGCCCCCGGCGCCGCCGGGTACGTTTGCGTCGCCGAAACTACTAAGGCCCGACCATCGCCACTCCTCGCCTCGGACTCGGCCCGGCGCCCCTGGTCGAACGCTGGACTCAACACCTCCTGGGCCACCGGCTCCATAGCCGGCGGTGCCTCCACCTCCGGGGGCGGCTCATGATGCGCCTCCACACGGGTCGGCGAGGCCTCCACGGCACGAGTCTCAAGGGACGTCGGCGTTGTGATGCCACTCGTCGCCCCGGCCAAGGGGCCGCTAGAGTCGACCGACGCGGCCTTCGCCTTGCCGCACGAAGCTGGACGGTGCGTTCGTGCTCGAGCCGCACCGTCGCCACGTGCTCCGCGGCAAGCGGCATAACACTCTCAGCCCCAACGACCAATGCCTCTGGCGCCGGAAGTTAGATGACCTTGTTGTTAGAAGAAAGAGAGCACGAGCTCAGCACCACGCGACACAGAAAGTAAGAAAAGTAGGAGGCACGAGCTTCAAAGAAATCTTACCCCGAAGCAAGGGAAATCTCGCGGCCACACCGCCTAAGCCTCCTTTACGTCGGCGGTGAGGCGCCCGGTGGCAGTGCAGCCGACCGAACCTTCTTGGTGGCCGGGCGAACGATCGGAACCTCGGTCGGGCGTTTCTCCCTGCGATGCTCCTTTGCCGTCTGGCGACGGGCCGGCTGGCTAGCAGTTGGCCGACCTCGAGCCGGAAGCTCCGCACACCTCCCTCGACGGCGCCTCTAGTATGGGCACAACATCGTCGTCGTCATCATCGGTCCAATCCTTCACGAACCCGTCAGGGCAGGGGTTGTTCGACGTCCCCGCCCCGCCCGCCGCGGCGCTGGTCGGCTCCTCCTCGTCCTCCTCGTCATCCTCATCCTCTTCCATCTCCTCCGATGCGTCCGGATCCTCGGGGCCAGCGGGGCCGACCGCGTCCAACTCTTAGTCATCGGAGTCGGAATCCTCCTGGTCCGGGTCGAGGTTCTCCGTGTTCGGGCCGTCCATCGTGTTCTATCAAGAAAAACACTGAGGAAAGGCACGATCACGCATCATATACTACAAGAAAGGAAAAAAGAATGGACAACCTCAGTCGGAAGAAAACTCACCAATGGCGCACGGTTGCCACGGTGGAACGGCTCGATGCCGAACTTCCAGTCCTCCTCGTCCAGCCGGAAGCTGGTGATGTTGTTCACCCTTGCGGCGCCCTTTCTTGGCGGTAGTTCCACCTTAGACAGCCAACATGGGTCCTTGCGGCCGCTCATGTCGCACATCTGGTGCGGTCGTGCTTGCAGCGACATCACTCGACGGAAAATGAAGGCCGCCACCAGATCTGAGGTTATGAGCCCCTGGGTGTTGGAAATATGCCCAAGAGGCAATAATAAAATAGATATTATTATATTTCCTGTTTCAAGATAATCGTTTTTTATCCATGCTATAATTGTACTGAATGGAAACATAAATGCATGTGGATATATAGACAAAACAATGTCCCTAGTGAGCCTCTAGTTGACTAGCCTATTGGTCAAGGATGGTTAAGGTTTCCTAGCCATAGACAAGCGTTGTCACTTGATGATGGGATCACATCATTAGGAGAATGTTGTGACGGACAAGACCCAAACTATAAATGTAGCATATGATCGTGTCATTTTGTTGCTATTTTTTTCTGCATGTCAAGTTTGCATTCCTATGACCAAGAGATCATGTAACTCACTGACACCAGAGGAATGCCTTGTATGTATCAATCATTGGAACGTTACTGGGTGACTATAAAGTTACTTTACTGGCATCTCTGAAGGTGGCCATTGTGATGCGGAACATCGCATGAGAAACAAAAAAATTCCTACGCACACGCAATACCTATCCATGGTGATGATCATCCACGAGAGGGGAGAGTGCATGTAGATACCCTTGTAGATGGCTAAGAGGAAGCGTATATAATGTGGTTGATGTAGTGGAACATCTTCATGATCCAAATCGCAGCCCGTCCCACGATCTCATCACGATCCGTCCCGCGATCCCATCACGATCCATCCCGATCTAGTGTCGAACAGACGGCACCTCCGCGTTCAGCACACGTACAGCTTGATGACGATCCCTGCCTTCTTGATACACCAAGAGGGGCGAAGAGGTATATGAGTTCTCCAGCACGGCGGCGTGGTGGTGGTAGTCATGGAACTATTCCAGCAGGGCTTCGCCCGAGCACCGCTGAAACTAGACTAGAGGAGAAACGGATCTAGAGAGAGAGGGCAGCACGTGGCTGATTTGTTGTGTCTCAAAAACACTCAATACCTCTAGTATATATAGGAGGGAGGGAGGGGAGGAGGCAGCCTCAAACCCTCAAGGTTTGTCCGAAATTGGAGGTGGAGTCCTACTCCAATCCTACTAGGAGTAGGATTCCTCCTCTCCGCTTGGAAACCCTTTCCACCTTTTCCACCTTTGTTTTTTTTCTCAAACCTCATGGGCCTTAGTGGGAGCTTATGTCAGCCCACTAGGGGCTGGTTTGTATCCTCCCATAGACCATAAGGCCCTCTCTGGGCGTGACACCCCTCCCGATGGTCCCCGGTACCCTCCCGACACTCCCGATACACTACCGATGAGCCCGAAACTTTTCCGGTGACCAAAACAGGGCTTCCTATATGTCAATCTTTACCTACGGACCATTCCAGAGCTCCTCATGACGTCTAGGATCTCATACGGGACTCCGAACAACTTTCGGTTACCAACACCTATAACTCAACTATACCGAAATGTCACGAACCTTGAGTGTGCAGACCTTGCGGGTTCGAGAACTATGCAGACATGACCGAGGCACCTCTACGGTCAATAACCAATAGTTGGACCTGGATGCCCATATTGGCTCCTACATATTCTATGAAGATCTTTATCGATTGAACCTCTATATCAAGGATTCAGTTAATCTCGTGTGTTGTTCCCTTTGTCCTTCGGTATGTTACTTGCCCGAGATTCGATCATCGGTATCTCTATACCTAGTTCAATCTCGTTATCGGCAAGTCACTTTACCATTTCTGTGATACAAGATCTCGTGGCTAACTCCATAGTCACATTTCTTGCAAGTCTTATTGTGATGTTGTATTACCGAGTGGGTCCCGAGATACCTCTCCATCATACGGAGTGACAAATCCCAGTCTCGATTCACGCCAACCCAACAGACACCTTCGGAGATACCTGTACAACATCTTTATAGTCACCGAGTTACATTGCAACGTTTCATACACACAAGGTATTCCTCCAGTGTCCGGGAGTTGCATGATCTCATGGTCATAGGAACGGATACATTGACATGCAGAAAAAAGTAGCAATAAACTGACACGATCATATGCTACGTTTATAGTTTGGGTCTTGTCCATCACATCATTCTCCTAATGATGTGATTCCGTTATCAAGTGACAACATTTGTCCATGGCCAGGAAACCTTGACCATCTTTTATCAATGAGCTAGTCAACTAGAGGCTCCTTAGGGAGAGTGTGTTGTCTATGTATCCACACATGTATTTGAGTTTCCAATCAATACAATTCTAGCATTGATAATAAACGATTATTATGAACAAGGAAATATAACAATAACCAATTTATTATTGCCTCTAGGGCATATTTCCAACACGTTGAGTTAGCATGGATCAAGACTGGGATTTGTCACTCCGTGTGACGGAGAGGTATCTCGGGGCCCACTCGGTAATACAACATCACAAACAAGGCTTGCAAGCAATGTGACTAAAGAGTTAGTCATGGGATCTTGTATTACGGAATGAGTAAAGAGACTTGCCGGTAATGAGATTGAAATAGCCATGGAGATACCGACGATCGAATCTCGGGAAAGTAACATACCAAAGGACAAAGGGAATGACGTACGGGATTGTGTGAATCCTTGACATAGAGGTTCAACCGATAAGATCTTAGTAGAATATGTACGATCCAATATGGACGTCCAGGTCCCGCTATTGGATATTGACCGGAGAGTGTCTAGGTCATATCTACATAGTTCTCGAACCCGCAGGGTCTGCACACTTAAGGTTCGGTGAAGTTTTCGGTATAGTTGAATTATTGATGTTGGTAACTGAATTTTGTTCGGAGTCCCGGATGAGATCCAGGTCGTCACGAGGAGTTCCGAAATGGTCCGGAAATGAAGATTGATATATAGGAAGTTGATATTTGGATTCCAGAAAAGTTTCGGGCATTACCACCAGTGTGCAGGGAGTGACGAATGGGTTCCGGGGGTCCACCTAGTGGGCCCGCCACTCCCCGAGAGGACCACATGGACTTTGGGGTGGCGCAATAGCCCTTGGTGTCCTGGCCAATCAACCAAAGAAGTCCCATGAGGAAAAATGTGGAAAATCCAAAAGAGGTGGACAAGTGGGAGAGGAGTCCTCCTCCAAGTGGAATTGAAGGAGGACTCTTCCCTCCTTACTTTGGCCGAACCAAGGGAGGCTTCCCTTGGTGGGCAAGCCTCCTCCCTCCTTCCTCCTATATACTTTAGAGGTTTAAAGGGTTTTTGTACAGAATTTTCAGCCACGTGCTACCCTCTCCTCTAAATCGTAGTTCTACCTCTAGATCGGTTTTTAGCAGTGCTTAGGCGAAGCCCTGCTGGAATAGATCCACCACCATCACCGGCACGCCGCCATGCTGCCAGAGAATTAATCTACCTCCTTGTCTCTCTTTCTGGATCAAGAAGGCGGAGATCGTCATCGACCTGTACGTGTGCTGAATACGGAGGTGTCGTCCGTTCGGCACTACATCAGGATGGATCGTGATGGGATCGCGGGACTGATCGTGATGAGATCGCGGGACGGGCTTCAATTTGGATCGTGAAGATGTTCCACTACATCAACCACATTATATACGCTTCCACTTAGCGATCTACAAGGGTATGTAGATTCAACCTCCCTCTCGTAGATGACCATCACCATGATAGGTCTTCGTGTGCGTAGGAATTTTTTTATTTCCCATGCAACGTTCCCCAACGGTGGCATCGTGAGCTAGGTTCATGCGTAGATGATATCTCGAGTAGAACACAAAAGAGTTTGTGGGTGTTGATGTTAAATTTTCTGCCCTCCTTAGTCTTTTCTTGATTCGGCAGTATTGTTGGATTGAAGCGGCCCGGACCAACTTTACTCATACACTTACGAGAGACCGGTTTCATCGACTCACATGCAACTTGTTGCATAAATATGACTGGCAGGTGTCTATTCTTCAACTTTAGTTGAATCAGATTTGACCGAGGCGGTCCTTGGAGAAGGTTAAAAAGAAATTTGCATATCACCATTGTGGCTTTGCGTAAGTAAGATGCTATCATACTAGATACCCATAGCAGCCACGTAAAACATGAAACAAAAAATTAGAGGACGTCTAACTTATTTTTGCAGGGTATGCATGTGATGTGATATGACCAAAGACATGATATGATATATTGGATGTATGAGATGATCATGTTGTAGTAGTTAAATATCGACTTGCACGTTGGTGCTACGACAACCGGCAGGAGCCATAGGATTGCCTTTAAACTAACGTTTGTGCTTGCAGATGCTTTTACTATATTGCTAGGTTGTAGCATTAATAGTAATAGCATAGATAGCGCGACAACCTCGATGGCGGCACGATGATGGAGATCATGGTGCAGCGTCGGTGATGATGGAGATCATGCCGGTGCTTTGGTGATGGAGATCAATAAGCACAAGCTCATGGCCATATCATGTCACTTATGATTTGCATGTGATGTTAATCCTTTTGTGCACCTTATTTTTCTTAGAACGACGGTAGCATTATAAGGTGATCCCTCACTAAAATTTCAAGATAAAATTGTGTTCTCCTCGACTAGGCACCGTTGCAATAGTTCGTCGTTTTGAGACACCACGTGATGACTGGGTGTGATAGACTCAACGTTCACATACAACGGGTACAAAATAGTTGCACACGCGGAACACTCGGATTAAACTTGACGAGCCTAGCATGTATAGACATGGCCTCGGAACACAAGAGACCAAAAGGTCGAGCATTAATCATATAGTTGATATGATCAACATGGAGAAGTTCACCACCAAAACTATACTCAACTCATGTGATGATCAGACTTGAGTTAGTGGATTTGGATCATGCGCCACTCGAATGACTAGAGGGATGTTTATTTGACACCGGAGGAATGCCTTGTTTGTATCAAACGTTGCAACGTTACTGTGTGACTATAACGGTACTCTACAGGCATCTCCGAAGGTGTCCGTTGAGTTAGCATGGATCAAGGCTCGGATTTGTCACTCCGTGTGACGGAGAGGTATCTCAAGGCCCACTCAGTAATACAACATCACAAACAAGCCTTGCAAGCAATGTGACTAAAGAATTAGCCACATGATCTTGTATTATGGAACGAGTAAAGAGGCTTACCGGTAACGAGATTGAAATTTGTATGGTGATACCGACGATCGAATCTCGGGCAAGTAACATGCCGAAGGACAAAGGTTGTGTGAATCCTTGACATAGAGGTTCAACCAATAAGATCTTTGTAGAATATGTAGGATCCAATATGGACGTCCAGGTCCCGTTATTGGATATTGAGCAAAGAGTGTGTCGGTCATGTCTACATAGTTCTCAAACCGCAGGGTCTGCACACTTACGGTTTGGTGACGTTTTCGGTATAGTTGAATTATTGATGTTGGTAACTGAATGTTGTTCAGAGTCTTGATGAGATCCCAGACATCACGAGTGTCTCCGTAATGGTCCGGAAATGAAGATTGATATATAGGATTGTTGCATTTGGCTTCCGGAAAGATTTCAGGCATTACTGGAAAAATACCGGGAGTGATGAATGGGTCCCGGGGTTTTACCGGGAGGGGCCACCCACCCAGGAGAGAACCAAATAGGCCCATGGGTGGTGCACCAGCCCTTAGTGGGCTGCTGAGTCCAGCACAATAAGGCTATTTCGTCCAAAGCAATAATAAAGAAGGAAAAAAAAGAAGGAGGTGGACAAGATAGGAACGAGTCCTTCACCAAACCGAATTGGAGGAGGACTCCTCCCTCCTTGCCTCGGCCGAAGCTCCTCGTTGGAGTAGGAGGCAAGCCAACCACCCCTTGGTTCCTCCAATATATAGTGGAGGGTTTTAGGGTTTTTGTAACTCAAGCCTTTGTGCAGCCCTCTCTCCCTCCACTACTTCATGACACCTCGTAGCTAGAACGGTACGGCACGGCAAAGCACTCTCGGAGTAGCTTCACCATCATCGCCGCCACACTGTCGTGTTGCCGGAGAATTCAGCTACCTCTTCGTCTGTCTTGCTGGATCAAGAAGGCGGAGATCGTCACCGAGCTATACGTGTGATGAATGCGGAGGTGGCGTCCGTTTGGTGCTAGATCAAGACGGATCGTGGGACGCCGACGATTTGGATCGCGAAGACGTTCCACTACATCAACCGCGTTTCTTAACGTTTCCCGCCTAGCGATCTACAAGGGTATGTGGATCCGATCTCCCTCTCGTAGATGATCATCACCATGATAGGTCTTTGTGTGCGTAGGAAATTTTTTATTTCCCATGCAATATTCCCCAACAGTGGTATCATGAGCTAGGTTCATGCATAAATGATATCTCGAGTAGAAAACAAAAGAGTTTGTGGGTGTTAATGTTCAATTTGCTGTCCTCCTTAGTCTTTTCTTGATTCGGCGGTATTGTTGGATTGAAGCGGCCCGGACCAACTTTACTCGTACGCTTACGAGAGACCGGTTTCATCGACTGACATGCAACTTGTTGCATAAAGATGACTCGCGGGTGTTTGTTTCTTCAACTTTAGTTGAATCGGATTTGACCGAGGTAGTTGATACGTCCATTTTGCTTCATTCTTTCATGTTGATATTTATCGCTTTTTGGGCTATTATTACACTTCACGGTACAATACTTATGCCTTTTCTCTCTTATTTTGCAAGGTTTACATGAAGAGGGAGAATGCCGACAGCTGGAATTCTGGCCTGAAAAGGGAGCAAATTTGAGATACCTATTCTGTGCAACTCCAAAAGCCGTGAAAATCAACGAGGATTTATTTTGGAATTTATAAAAAATATTGGGCCGAAGAAGTACCAGAGGGGCGCCAGCAGGAGGCCACAAGCCTGCTAGGCGCGGCCTACCCCCTGGTCGCGCCTAGGGGGCTTGTGGGCTCCCAGCTGGCCCTCTGGCCCCCTCTTTTGCTACAAGAAGGGTTTCGTTCCAGAAAAATCAGGAGGAGGCTTTCGGGAGGAATCGCCGCCGCCACGAGGCGGAACTTGAGCAGAACCAATCTAGAGTTCCGGCAGGGTCTTCCTGTCGGGGGAACTTCCCTCCCTGAGGGGGAAATCGTCGCCATCGTCATCACCAACACTCCTCTCATCGGAGGGGACTCATCACCATCAACATCTTCATCAGCACCATCTCATCTCCAAACCCTAGTTCATCTCTTGTAAGCAATCTCCATCTCGCGACTCCGATTGGTACTTGTAAGGTTGCTAGTAGTGTTAATTACTCTTTGTAGTTGATGCTAGTTGGATTACTTGGTGGAAGATTATATGTCCAGATCCTTGATGCTACTCATTACCTCTCTGGTCATGAATATGATTATGCTTTGTGAGTAGTTACTTTTGTTCCTGAGGACATGGGATAAGTCATGCTATAAGTAGTCATGTGAATTTGGTATTCATTCGATATTTTGATGTATTGTATGTTGTCTCTCCTCTAGTGGTGTTATGTCAATGTCGACTACATAACACTTCACCATTATTTGGGCCTAGAGGAAGGCATTGGGAAGTAGTAAGTAGATGATGGGTTGCTAGAGTGACAGAAGCTTAAACCCTAGTTTATGCGTTGCTTCGTAAGGGGCTGATTTGGATCCACCAGTTTAATGCTATGATTAGACTTTGTCTTAATTCTTCTTTGTAGTTGCGAATGCTTGCGAGAGGGGTTAATCATAAGTGGGATGCTTGTCCAAGTAAGGGCAGTACCCAAGCGCCAGTCCACCCACATATCAAACTATCAAAGTTGTGAACGCGAATCATATGAACATGATGAAAACTAGCTTGACAGAAATTCCCATGTGTCCTCGGGAGCGTTTTACCTCCTATAAGAGTTTGTCCAGGCTTGTCCCTTGCTACAAAAGGGATTGGGCCACTTTGCTGCACCGTTGTTACTATTGTTACTTGCTACTTGCTACGAATCATCTTGTCACACAAACTACTTGTTACCGTTAATTTCAGTGCTTGGAGATAGTACCTTGCTGAAAACCACTTGTCAGATCCTTCTGCTCCTCGTTGGGTTCGACACTCTTACTTATGGAAAGGACTACGATAGATCGCCTATACTTGTGGGTCATCAAGACTCTTTTCTGGCGCCGTAGCTGGGGAGTGAAGCGCCTTTGGTAAGTGGAATTTGGTAAGGAAACAATTATATAGTGTGCTAAAATTTATTGTCACTTGTTTCTATGGAAACTATTCCTTTGAGGAGCTTGTTCGGGGTATCTTCACCTCGAACGGAAGCACAAGGAGTTGCTCCTCAACCTTCTGCACCTACTGAAAATATTTTCTATGAATTTCCTTCGGGTATGCTTGAGAAACTGCTGGCTAATCCTTTTACAGGAGATGGAACATCACATCCAGACTTGCATCTACTCTATGTAGATGAAGTTTGTGGTTTATTTAATCTTGCAGGTTTTCCCGAGGATGAGGTCAAGAATAAGGTCTTTCCCTTATCTTTGAGGGATAAGGCGTTGACATGGTATAGGCTATGTGATGATACTGGATCATGGAACTACAATCGGTTGAAATTGGAATTTCATCAAAAGTTTTATCCTATGCATCTAGTACATCGTGATCATAATTATATTTATAATTTTTGGCCTCGTGACGGAGAAAGCATCTCTCAAGCTTGGGGGAGGCTTAAATCAATGTTATATTCATGCCCCAACCATGAGCTCTCGAGAGAAATTATCATTCAAAACTTCTATGCTCGGCTTTCTCCTGATGATCGTGCCATGCTTGACACTTCTTGTACCGGTTCTTTTATGAAGAGAGATATTGACTTCAAATGGAATTTATTGGAAAGAATTAAACGAAACTCTGAAGATTGGGAGCTTGATGAAGGTAAGGAGTCAGGTATGAATTTCAAGTTTGATTGCGTTAAATCCTTTGTTGAAACAAATACTTTTTGTGATTTTAGCGCTAAATATGGACTTGACTCTGAGATAGTAGCTTCATTGTGTGAATCATTTGCTACTCATATTTATCTCCCTACAAAGAAGTGGTTTAAATATCATCCTCCCTTATAAGTCAATGTAGTTAAACCCAATCCAGTTGAAGAGAAAGTCATTGCCTATAATGATCCTATTGTTCCCAGTGCTTACATTGAGAAACCACCTTTCCCTGTTAGGATAAAGGATCATTCTAAAGCTTCAACTATGATACGTAGGGGCTACATTAGAACACCTACACCCCTAAGCAAATTAGAGTTAACCTAGCATTGCTATTATCAAAGATCTCCTGTCCGACAATGTTGAGGGCCATGATATTCACTTCTGTGAAGATGCTGCTAGAAATGTTAAACCTCATGCTAGAGACAAATATAGGCATGTTGTTGGCACGCCTGTTGTTTCTGTTAAGATAGGAGATCATTGTTATCATGGTTTATGTGACGTGGGTGTTAGTGTTAGTGCAATACCTCAATCCTTATATGATGAAATTAAAGCCGAGATTGCACCTCCTGAGATAGAACCTATTGATGTCACTATTCAGCTTGCCAATAGAGATACTATCTGCCCTGTGGGAATTGTTAGGGATGTTGAAGTCCTGTGTGGTAAAACAAAGTATCCTGCTGATTTCCTCGTTCTTGCTACCACACAAGATAACTTTTGTCCCATCATGTTTGGCAGACCCTTCCTCAATACCGTCAATGCTCATATTGACTGTGAGAAGCAAACTGTCACTGTTGGCTTTGAAGGTGTGTCACATGAGTTCAATTTCTCCAAGTTTGGTAGACAACCTCATGAAAAAGAGTTGCTTAGTAAGGATGGAATTATTTCCCTAGCTTCTATTGTCGTGCCTCCTACTGATCCCTTAAAGCAATACTTGCTTGAGCATGAAAATGATATGCATATGGATGAAAGGGATGAGATAGATAGAGTTGTCTTAGAACAATATCCTATCCTTAAGAATAACTTGCCTGTTGAACTGCTTGGAAATCCACTCCCACCAAAGGGTGATCCTGTGTTCGAGCTTAAACAGTTGCCTGATACTCTTAAGTATGCTTATCTCAATGAAAAAGAGATATATCCTGTTATAGTTAGTGCTAGTCTCTCAGAGCATGAAGAAAAGAAGTTACTAAAAACTCTGAGGAAGCACCGTGCTGCTATTGGATCTACTCTTGATGATCTTAAGGGCATTATCCCACTCTATGCCGGCACAAGATTAAAACCGATCCTGATTCTAAACCAGTTACTGATCATCAAAGGAGATTAAATCCTAAGATGAAAGCGGTAGTAAGAAAAGAAATACTAAAGCTCCTGGAAGCAGGTATTATCTATCCTGTTGCTCATAGTGATTGGGTGTGTCTGGTGCATTGCGTCCCTAAGAAGGGAGGTATTGTCGTTGTCCCTAATGATAAGGATGAATTTATCCCACAAAGGATTATTACTGGCTATAGGATGGTGATTGATTTTAGGAAATTGAATAAAGCCACTAGGAAAGATCATTACCCTTTGCCTTTTATCGACCAAATGCTAGAAAGACTGTCTAAACACACACACTTCTGTTGTCTAGATGGTTATTCTGGTTTCTCCCAAATACCAGTTTCACAATCTGATTAGGAGAAAACCACTTTCACCTGTCCTTTTAGTACCTTTGCTTACAAATGTATGCCTTTTGGCTTATGTAATGCACCTGCCACCTTTCAAAGATGCATGATGGCTATATTATGTGACTTTTGTGAAAAGATTGTTTTTGTTTTCATGGATGACTTCTCCATTTACGGGTCTTCTTTTGATGATTGCCTCAGCAACCTTGCTCGAGTCTTGCAGATATGTAAAGATACCAATCTTGTCTTGAATTGGGAGAAGTGCCACTTTATGGTTAATGAAGGCATCGTCTTAGGACATAAAATTTGTGAAAGAGGTATTGAAGTCGATAAGGCTAAGGTTGATGCGATTGAGAAAATGCCATGCCCCACAGATATCAAAGGTATAAGAAGTTTCCTTGATCATGCTGGTTTCTATAGAAGGTTCATTAAAGACTTCTCCAAGATTTCCAGGCCTCTTACCAATCTCTTGCAAAAGGATATTCCTTTTGTTTTTGACGATGATTGTGAGGAAGCCTTCGAAATACTTAAAAAGGCTTTGATAACTGCGCCTATTGTTCAACCACCTGATTGGAATTTACCTTTTGAAATCATGTGTGATGCTAGTGATTATGTTGTTGGCGATGTCCTAGGACAAAGAATTGATAAGAAGTTGAATGGTATTCACTATGCTAGTAAAACTCTAGACACTGCCCAAAGAAACTATGCTACTACTGAAAAGGAATTTTTAGCAGCCGTGTTTGCATGTGAAAAGTTCAGATCTTACATAGTTGATTCCAAAGTCACTATTCACACTGATCACGTTGCTATTAAGTACCTCATGGAAAAGAAAGACGCTAAACCTAGACTTATCAGATGGTTTCTCTTGCTACAAGAATTTGATTTGCATGTTGTCGATAGGAAGGGTGTTGAGAACCCCGTAGCAGATAACTTGTCTAGGTTGGAGAATGTTCTTGATGACCCACAACCTATTGATGATAACTTTCCTGATGAGCAATTGAATGTCATCAATACTTCACGTAGTGCACCGTGGTATGCTGATTATGCAAACTATATCGTTGCCAAATATATACCACCTACTTTCACATACCAGCAAAAGAAGAAATTCTTCTTTGATTTGAGACATTACTTTTGGGATGATCCTCACCTTTATAAGGAAGGAGTATATGGTGTTATTAGACGTTGTGTACCTAAACATGAACAGGGACAGATCCTACAGAAGTGTCACTCCGAGGCTTACGGAGGACACCATGAGGGAGGTAGAACTGCACACAAGGTATTGCAATCAGGTTTCTATTGGCCCACTCTCTTCAAGGATGCCCGTAAGTTTGTCTTGTCTTGTGACGAATGTCAAAGAATAGGTAATATCGGTAAACGTCAGGAAATGCCTATGAATTAGTCACTTGTCATTGAACCATTTGATGTTTGGGGCTTTGATTATATGGGACCTTTTCCAAAATCCAACGGGTATACTCATATCCTAGTTGTTGTTGATTACGTTACTAAGTGGGTAGAAGCTATCCCAACTAGTAGTGATGATCACAACACTTCTATCAGGATGCTTAAAGAAGTTATTTTTCCTAGATTTGGAGTCCCTAGATATCTAATGACCAACTATGGTTCACATTTCATTCATGGTGCTTTCCGTAAAACGCTTCTAAGTACGATGTCAATCATAGAATTGCATCTCCCTATCACCCTCAGTCCAGTGGTCAAGTAGAGCTAAGCAATAGAGAGATTAAACTAATTCTGCAAAAGATTGTCAATAGGTCTAGAAAGAATTGGTCTAAGAAGCTCTATGATGCACTATGGGCTTATAGAACTGCCTATAAGAATCCCATGGGCATGTCTCCGTACAAAATGGTTTACGGTAAAGCATGTCATTTACCTCTTGAGCTAGAGCATAAGGCTCATTGGGCAATCAAAGAGCTCAACTTTGATTTCAAACTTGCTCATGAGAAGAGGTTATTTGATATTAGCTCGCCTGATGAATGGAGAACTCAAGCATATGAAAATGCCAAGTTGTTCAAAGAAAAGGTTAAGAGGTGGCATGATAAAAGGATACAAAAACGTGAGTTCAATGTAGGTGATTATGTCTTGCTATATAATTCTCGTGTAAGATTTTTTGCAGGCAAGCTTCTCTCTAAATGGGAAGGTCCCTACATTGTTGAGGAAGTATATCGTTCCGGTGCCATCATGATCAACAACACGGAAGGTAATTTTCCGAGAGTGGTAAATGGGCAGAGAATCAAGCATTATATCTCACGTACTCCCATAAATGTTGAAAGCAATATTATCAATACCATAACTCCGGAGGAGTACATAAGGGATATTTATCAGCCTGTTTCAGACTCCGAAAACGAAGAGGTATGTGATTCGGTAAGTAAACAAACTCCAAAACTTTTCTAGTAGGAATTTTTCTCCGTTTTGGAATTTTTAGAAAAATAGAAAATTTTAACGATCTGAAGGAGCAGAACTTTGTGCTCAAGAGGAAATTAAACAAATTCAAGAACTCTGCAACAACTCCACCACCATCACCTCCAAAGGAAGACAACTAAGCATGGGTATGGGCAATCCCCTTGGCTTATTCCAAGCTTGGGGGATTTGCCCCGGTATAGTATCACCATCACATCTTTTTCCTTTACCTTTTCTTAGTTCGATCCTTTTTGGTTTTATCTTTCTCTAGTAGATTAAAGTTCTTAGTGTTTTAGGATTGAGTTTTACTTTGTGTCACCCCCAATGTATTCGAGCTCGTGAGTCATATAATAAAGAGTGTTTTAGTTAAGGCCTTGCCTCATACCATGATCAAGAGAATGATAAAAGAACAAAAGCATGAACGATCATGTACTGATCTTATGGGAAGTGATGGCTTCACATATAAAAGAATGTTGATTGAAACTTGTTGAGGGTAGACAAACATAGACCTTGGTCATTGTTGCAATTAATAGGAAGTGATAGAGAAGGAGAGGTTCACATATAAATATATCATCTTTGACACCATCTATGATTGTGAACACTTACTAAACTATTACATGCTTAGAAGTAGATGTTGGACAAGGAAGACAACATAATGAATTGTGTTTGCTTGGTTCCGAACAATGTTATATGACTAGAGATCCCTTAGCATGTGACAATTGCTTCCACCTCATATTAGCCAAAACTTCCGCACTAAGTAGAGATACTACTTGTGCATCCACAAACCTTCAACCCCAGTTTTGCCATGAGAGTCCACCATACCTACCTATGGATTGAATAAGATCCCTCAAGTAAGTTGTCATCGGTGCAAGCAATAAAAATTGCTCCATAATATGTATGATCTATTGGTGTGTGGAAAATAAGCTTTGTACGAACCTGTGATGAGGAAGACATAAAAGCGACAGACTACATAATAAAGTTCTTTATCACAGTAGGCCATATAAAGTGACGTTCCTTCACACTAAGAGTACACACATCCAAACCTCAAAAGAGCATGACAACCTCTGCATCCCTCTGCGAAGGGACTATCTTGTACCTTTACTTTTTATCCCTAAAAGAGTCATGGTGATCTACACCAATTCCTTATTTCGCCTTTTTCTTGGCTAACGTCATATGCTAGGGAAAGATCTATATTCATATGTCAACTTGGAAGTAAGTATACATGAACTATTACTGTTAACATTACCCTTGAGGTAAGTGGTTGGGAGGCGAAACTATAAGCCCCTATCTTTGTGTGTGTTCAGCTGAAACTTTGATCTCATGAGTACCACGTGAGTTGTCGCAATTTTAGAAGACAAAAAGATGATTGAGTATGTGGATTTGCTTTACAAGCTCTTACTTGACTCTTTCCGATGTTATGATAAATTGCAATTGCTTCAGTGACTAAAGGCTATTGGTTGTTAATTCTCAATAAGGTTCTTGATCCATACTTTACTTTGTGAAGGAATTGTCACTTTAGCATAAGAGTTCATGTGATGGTATTGCTGTTCTGACTATGATCGTGATGCCTGCATGTTCGTATCTTGTTTTGTCGACACCTCTCTCTCTAAACATGTGGGCATATTTATTGATCTCGGCTTTCGCTTGAGGACAAGCGAGGTCTAAGCTTGGGGGAGTTGATACGTCCATTTTGCTTCATGCTTTCATGTTGATATTTATCGCTTTTTGGGCTCTTATTACACTTCACGGTACAATACTTATGCCTTTTCTCTCTTATTTCGCAAGGTTTACATGAAGAGGGAGAATGCCGGCAACTGGAATTCTGGCCTGAAAAGGGAGCAAGTTTGAGATACCTATTCTGCGCAACTCCAAAAGCCGTGAAAATCAACAAGGATTTATTTTGGAATTTATAAAAAAATACTGGGCCGAAGAAGTACCATAGGGGCGCCAGCAGGAGGCCACAAGCCTGCTAGGCGCGGCCTACCCCCTGGCCGCGCCTAGGGGGCTTGTGGGCTCCCAGCTGGCCCTCTCGCCCGCCTCTTTTACTATAAGAAGGGTTTCGTTCCAGAAAAAATCAGGAGGAGGCTTTCGGGAGGAATCACCGCCGCCACGAGGCGGAACTTGAGCAGAACCAATCTAGAGCTCCGGCAGGGTCGTCCTGCCGGGGAAACTTCCCTCCCGGAGGGGGAAATCGTCGCCATCGTCATCACCAACACACCTCTCATCGAAGGGGACTCGTCATTATCAACATCTTCATCCGCACCATCTCATCTCCAAACCCTAGTTCATCTCTTGTAACCAATCTCCGTCTCGTGACTCCGATTGGTACTTGTAAGGTTGCTAGTAGTGTTAATTACTCTTTGTAGTTGATGCTAGTTGGATTACTTGGTGGAAGATTATATGTCCAGATCCTTGATGCTACTCATTACCTCTCTGGTCATGAATATGATTATGCTTTGTGAGTAGTTACTTTTGTTCCTGAGGACAAGGGATAAGTCATGCTATAAGTAGTCATGTGAATTTGGTATTCGTTCGATATTTTGATGTGTTGTATGTTGTCTCTCCTCTAGTGGTGTTATGTGAACGTCGACTACATACAAATTTACCATTATTTGGGCCTAGAGGAAGGCATTGGGAAGTAGTAAGTAGATGATGGGTTGCTAGAGTGACAGAAGCTTAAACCCTAGTTTATGTGTTGCTTCGTAAGGGGCTGATTTGGATCCACTAGTTTAATGCTATGGTTAGACTTTGTCTTAATTCTTCTTTCGTAGTTGTGTATGCTTGCGAGAGGGGTTAATGATAAGTGGGATGCTTGTCCAAGTAAGGGTAGTACCCAAGCGCCGGTCCACCCACATATCAAACTATCAAAGTAGCGAACGCGAATCATATGAACATGATGAAAACTAGCTTGACAGAAATTCCCACGTGTCCTCGGGAGCGTTTTACCTCCTATAAGAGTTTTTCCAGGCTTGTCCCTTGCTACAAAAGGGAGTGGGCCACTTTGCTGCACCGTTGTTACTATTTTTACTTGCTACTTGCTACGAATCATCTTGTCACACAAACTACTTGTTACCGTTAATTTCAGTGCTTTCAGAGATTACCTTGCTGAAAACCACTTGTCAAATCCTTCTGCTCCTCGTTGGGTTCGACACTCTTACTTATCAAAAGGACTACGATAGATCCCCTATACTTGTGGGTCATCAGCGGTCCTTGGAGAAGGTTAAATAGAAATTTTCATATCACCGTTGTGGCTTTGCGTAAGTAAGATGCGATCATACTAGATACCCATAGCAGCCACGTAAAACATGCAACAAAAAATTAGAGGACGTCTGACTTGTTTTTGCAGGGTACGCATGTGATGTGATATGGCCAAAGACATGATATGATATATTGGATGTATGAGATGATCATGTGTTAATGGTTAAATATCGACTTGCATGTCGATGCTACAGAAACCGGCAGCAGCCATAGGGTTGTCTTTGGACTAACGTTTGTGCTTGCAGATGCTTTTACTATATCGCTAGGTTGTAGCTTCAGTAGTAATAGCATAGATAGCGTGACAACCTCGATGGAGGCATGATGATGGAGATCAAGGTGCGGGGCCGGTGGCTATGGAGATCATGTTGTTGCTTTGGTGATGGAGATCAAGAAGCACAAGTTCATGGCCATATCATGTCACTTATGATTTGCATGTGATGTTAATACTTTTATGCAACTTATGTTGCTTAGAACGACGGTAGCATTATAAGGTGATCACTCACTAAAATTTCAAGATAAAATTGCGTTCTCCCCGACTGTGCACCGTTGCGACAGTTCGTCGTTCCGAGACACCACATGATGATCGGGTGTGATAGACTCAACGCTCACCTACAACGGGTGCAAAACAGTTGCACACGTGAAACACTCGGTTTAACTTTGACGAGCCTAGCATGTACAGACATGGCCTCAGAACACAAGAGACCGAAAGGTCGAGCATGAATCATATAGTTGATATGATCAACATGGAGATGTTCACCACTGAAACTATACTCAACTCACATGATGATCGGACTTGAGTTAGTGAATTTGGATCATGCGACACTCGAATGACTGGAGGTATGTCTATTTGAGTGGGAGTTTATTAGTAATATGATTAGCTAAACTCAATTGTCTTGTACATAGTCTAAGTAATCTTTGCAAAATTTTATTTTGTAGATCAATGGCTCGCGCAGTAGCAACCCTGGATTTTAATACGTTCCTAAAGAAAGCTAAGTTGAAAGATGATGGAAGCAACTTTGTCGACTCGGCTCGAAATCTGACGCTTATCCTCCAAGATGGCCAAAAGCCATATGTGCTTGATGTTGCGCTAGGTAATGCACCACCCGCTACGGCAACCCAAGATGTTTTATACGCTTGGCAAGCGCGTAAGGATGACTACTCACTCGGTCAATGGGCAGTTTGTATGGCTTAGAACCGAGACTTCAAAGACGTTTTGAACGTCATGGAGCATATGATATGTTCTAGGAGTTGAAGTTTATGTTTGAGAAGAATGCCCATATCGAAAGGTATGAGACCTTCAATAAGTTCTATGCTTGCAAAATGGAGGAGAATTCGTCTGTCAGTCAACACGTACTCAGAATGTCTGGGTACTCTAACCGTCTAGCTGAGCTGGGGATTGAACTCCTGCAAGAAGCTATCACTGACAAAATTCTTCAGTCACTACTACCTAGCTATAAGAGCTTTGTGTTGAATTATAACATGCAAGGGATGAACAAGTCACCCGACGAGTTATTTGCGATGCTGAAAGTCGCTGAGTTAGAAATCCAGAAAGAACATCAAGTGTTGATGGTCAATAAGACCACTAGTTTTAAGAAAAACGACAAAGGCAAGAAGGGTAACTCCAAGAAGAGTGGAAAAGCTATTGCCCCTCCGACAAAGAAACCCAAGGCTGGACCAAAGCTGAAAACTGAGTGCTATTATTGCAAGGGGACTTGTCACTAGAAGCGCAACTGCCCCAAGTATCTGGCCGATAAGAAGGCGGCCAACACCAAAAAAGGTATATATGATATACATGTTATTGATGTGTACCTCACCAGCTCTCGTAGTAGTGCCTGGGTATTTGATACCGGTTCTGTTGCTCACATTTGCAACTCGAAATAGGAACTACAGAATAAACGAAGGCTGGTGAAGGATGAAGTGACGATGCACGTGGGAAATGGTTCCAAGGTTGATGCGATCGCCGTCGGCACGGTCTCACTTCAGTTACCATCGGGATTAGTGATGAACTTAAATAATTGTTATTTAGTGCCTGCGTTGAGCACGAACATTATATCTGGATCTTGTTTATTGCGAGATGGTTACTCATTTAAGTCAGAGAATAATGGTTCTTCTATTTATATGAGTAATATCTTTTATGGTCATGCACCCAATGTGAGGGGTTTGTTCATATTGAATCTCGATTGTGATGACACTCATATCCATAACACTGAGACCAAAATATGTAGAGTTAACAATGACAACGTCACTTTCTTGTGGCACTGCCGCTTAGGTCATATTGGTGTTAAACGCATGAAGAAACTCCATGCTGATGGACTTTTGGAGTCACTTGATTTTGAATCACTTGACACATGCGAACCATGTCTTATGGGCAAGATGACTAAGACTCCGTTCACTGGAACAATGGAGCGTGCAAGTGACTAGTTGGAGAATACATACTGATGTGTGCGGACCAATGAGCATAGAGCACGCGGCGGATATCGTTATTTTCTAACCTTCACCGACGATTTGAGTAGGTATGGCTACATCTACTTGATGAAGCACAAGTCTGAAACGTTTGAAAAGTTCAAACAACTTCAGAGTGAAGTTGAAAATCATCGTAGCAAGAAGATCAAGTTCCTACGATCTGATCGAGGAGGTGAATATCTGAGTTACGAGTTTGGTGCTCACTTAAGACAATGTGGAATTGTTTCACAGTTGACACCGCCTGGAACACCACAGCGTAATGGTGTGTCCGAACGTCGTAATTGTACTTTATTAGATATGGTGTGTTCTATGATGTCTCTTACCGATTTGCCATTATCATTTTGGGGCTATGCATTGGAGACAGCTGCATTCACTATAAATAGGGCACCATCAAAATCCATTGAACCGACACCATACGAGCTATGGTATAGCAAGAAGCAAAAGTTGTCGTTTCTTAAAGTTTGGGATGTGATGCTTATGTCAAAAAGCTTCAGCCTGAAAAGCTGGAACCCAAAGCGGAAAAGTGTGTCACTAAGAAAAGCCTGAAAAGCAGCGGTATACCTTCTATCTCAGATCCAAGGGCAAGGTGTTTGTCACTAAGAAAGGAGCTTTCCTTGAGAAAGAGTTTCTCTCGAAAGAATAGAGTGGGAGGAAGATAGAACTTGATGAGGTTGCAGAACATCTGCTTCAACAAGATGGTGACGCAGGGCAGAAAGAAATTTCTGTCGAGGCGACACCAGTTGAAGAGGAAGCTAATGATGATGATCATGAAGCTTCAGATCAAGTTACTGTCGGACCTCACAGGTCGACAACAGCACGTTTGCTCCGGAGTGGTACGGGAATCTTGTCTTGTCAATCATGTTGTTGGACAACAATGAGCCTACGAATTATGGAGAAGCAATGGTGAGTCCAGATTCCAACAGATGGTTAGAAGCCATGAAATCCAAGATAGGATCTATGTATGAAAACAAAGTATGGACTTTGGAAGTATTACCTGAAGGTCGCAAGGCTATTCAGAACAAATTAATCTTTAAGAAGAAGACGGACGCAAACGGTAATGTGACCGTTTATAAATCTCGACTTGTGGCAAAGGGTTTTTCACAAGTTCAAGGAGTTGAGTACGATGAGACATTCTCACCCGTAGCGATGCTTAAGTCCGTCCGAATCATGTTAGCAATAGCTGCATTTTTCGATTATGAAATCTGGCAGATGGATGTCAAAACGGCGTTCCTTAACGGGTTTCTTAATGAAGAGTTGTATATGATGCAACCCGAAGGTTTTGTCGATCCAGAGAATGCTGACAAACTGTGCAAGCTCCAGCGATCCATTTATGGACTGGTGCAAGGATCTCAGAGTTGGAATCGGCGCTTTGATGAGGTGATCAAGGCGTTTGGGTTTATACAAGTTTTTGGAGAAGCTTGTATTTACAAGAAAGTGAGTGGGAGCTCTATAGCGTTTCTAATATTATATGTGTATGACATATTGCTGATTGTAAACAATGTAGAGTTTCTGGAAATCGTAAGGGTTTACTTGAATAAAAGTTTTTCAATGAAGGACCTAGGAGAAGCTGCTTACATATTGGGCATAAAGATCTATAGAGATAGGTCAAGGCACCTAATAGCTCTTTCACAAAGCACATACCTTGATAAAGTTTTGAAGAATTTCAAAATGGAACAATCCAAGAAGGGGTTCTTGCCTATGTTACAAGGTATAAAGTTGAGTAAGACTCAATGTCCAGTAACTGCAGAAGATAGAGAAAAGATGAGTGTCGTCCCCTATGCTTCAGCCATAGGGTCTATCATGTATGCGATGTTGTGCACAAGACCGGATGTCAGCCTGGACATAAGTATGGCAGGAAGGTTTCAAAGTGATTCAGGAGTGGAACACTTGGCAGCGGTCAAGAATATTCTGAAGTACGTGAAAAGGACTAAGGAAATGTTTCTTGTTTATGGAGGTGACGAAGAGCTCATCGTAAAGGGTTACGTTGATGCAAGCTTTGACACTGATTCGGATGAATCTAAGACTCAAACCGAATATGTATTTATTCTTAACGGGGGTGCGGTAAGCTGGTGCAGTTCCAAGCAAAGCGTCGAAGCTGATTCTACATGCAAAGCGGAGTACATAGCTGCCTGAGAGGCGGCTAAGGAGCGTGTCTGGATGAAGCAGTTCATGCCAGATCTTGGAGTAATGCCAAGTACATTGGTGCCATTTCTCTAGGCAAGGAACCAAGGTTTCACAAGAGGACTAGCCACATAAAGCGACACTTCAATGCCATCCGCAATTACATAAAGGAGAAAGACATAAATATTTGCAAATTACACCAAGGTTTCACAATAGAGATGTGAAGCTAGATTATTGACTCTAGTGCAAGTGGGAGACTGTTGGAAATATGCCCTAGAAGCAATAATAAAATAGTTATTATTATATTTCTTGTTTCAAGATAATAGTTTATTATCCATGCTATAATTGTATTGAATGGAAACATAAATGCATGTGTGGATATATAGACAAAACAATGTCTGTGGTGAGCCTCTAGTTGACTATCCTATTGGTCAAGGATGGTTAAGTTTTCCTAGCCATATAAAAGTGTTGTCACTTGATGACGGGATCACATCATTAGGAGAATGATGTGATGGACAAGACCCAAACTATAAACGAAGCATATGATCATGTCATTTTGTTGCTATTGTTTTTTGCATGTCAAGTATGCATTCCTATGACCATGAGATCATGTAACTCATTGACACCGGAGGAATGCCTTGTGTGTATCAAACATCGCAACGTTACTGGGTGACTATAAAGGTACTCTACAGGCATCTGCGAAGGTGTCTTTTGAGTTAGCATGAATCAAGACTGGGATTTGTCACTCCGTGTGACAGAGAGGTATCTCGGGGCCCACTCGGTAATACAACATCACAAACAAGCCTTGCAAGCAATGTGACTAAAGAGTTAGCCACGGGATCTTGTATTACGGAACGAGTAAAGAGACTTACCGTTAACGAGATTGAAATAGGTATGGCGATACCGACGATCGAATCTCGGGCAAGTAACATACTGAAGGACAAAGGGAATGATATACGGGAATGTGTGAATCCTTAACATAGAGGTTCAACAGATAAGATCTTCGTAGAATATGTAGGATACAATATGTACGTCCAGGTCCCGCTATTGGATATTGACCGAAAAGTGTCTCAGTCATGTCTACATAGTTCTCGAACCCGCAGGGTCTGCACACTTAAGGTTCGATGACGTTTTCGGTATAGTTGAATTATTGATGTTGGTAACCAAATGTTGTTCGGAGTCCCGGATGAGATCCCGGACGTCACGAGTGTCTAAGTAATGGTCCGGAAACGAAGATTGATATATAGGATTGTTGCATTTGGCTTCCGAAAAGATTTCGGGCATTGCCGGTAAAGTACCGGGAGTGACAAATGGGTTCCAGGGTTTTACGGGGAGGGGGCACCCACCCGGGAAAGAACCAAATAGGCCCATGGGTGGCGCACCAGCCCTTAGTGGGCTGGTGAGGCCAGCCCAATAAGGCTATTTTGGCCAAAGCAATAATAAAGAAGGAAAAAAAAGGAGGTGGACAAGATAGGAAGGAGTCCTCCACCAAACCGAATTGGAGGAGGACTCCTCCCTCCTTGCCTCGGACGAATCTCCTCCTTAGAGTAGGAGGCAAGCCAACCACCCCTTGGTTCCTCCTATATATAGTGGAGGGTTTTAGGGTTTTTGTAACCTTTGTGCAGCCCTATCTCCCTCCACTACTTCGTGACACCTCGTAGCTAGATCGATACGGCACGGTGAATCCCTGGCGGAGTAGTTTCACCATCATCACCACCACGCCGTCGTGCTGCCGGAGAATTCATCTACCTCTTCGTCTCTCTTGCTGGATCAAGAAGGCGGAGATCATCATCGAGCTGCACGTGTGCTGAACGCGGAGGTGTCGTCCGTTCGGTGCTAGATCGGGACGGATCGTGGGACGGCGGCGATTTGGATCGGGAAGACATTCCACTACATCAACCTTGTTTCTTAACGCTTCCCGCTTAGTGATCTACAAGGGTATGTGGATCCGATCTCCCTCTCATAGTTGATCATCACCATGATAGGTCTTCATGTGCGTAGGATAATTTTTATTTCCCATGCAACGTTCCCCAACACTCGGAACCCTCAAGCTCCTGCAACCGGTCACCGATCGCCAACAGCTCGTCATTGCACACCTCGAGGCTCCAGTTCTCCCCAGTCGGTAGCGCTTCGGCAAACGGCGGGAGGTTAACCCAGTCCCGCCTCAGGCCGATGTTGCATACGTAGAAGAAGGTGTGTTGCCACTTTTTGAAGGATTCGATCCACTTCGTCTTCGGAAACGGCCCACCGCCCCACCTGTATACCACCGCGCCAACGTAGGAGTACCACACGTTGTCATGCTCCTGGGTACGGAAGTGGAAGAAGAAGCGAAAGAAAGAGGGAAAGGGCAAGAACCCAAGTACGCCTCGCACAAGGTAGCGAATCATGTGAGGTACATCATCGAGTTAGGCCCGAGATGGTGCATCTGGAGCCCGTAGAACTCGAGGAACTGCCACATAAAGCGGCTCACCGGCAGCCCGAAACCGACGAGGAAGCGTGTGCTGAAAACGATAAGCTCACCGGCGCGGGCTTCGGCACGTGCTCGTCGTCGGGCACGTGCCTTGACGTGCTCCGTGGACGGGAGCTTCCGCGTCCGCCGGAGATAGTCGATGTGCTTGTCACTCATGACGGAGCCCTCCCACGAGCCATCAGGTGGCCCGGCCATCTTGTCGTTCGCTTGCAACATAACGGAGAAGAAGAAGCAAGAGACGTGTATCGACCGCAGGGAGCCGCTGCGCGCGATGAAGGGAGGAACGGCGGCAATGAGCGTTGCAGGCACGACGAGGGAGCGATGGAGGCGGCGGGCGCTGTGGGTATGAGGAGGAAGGGCGACAGCGCCGAGCACCGGCCTCCCCACCTCCCCCCTTTTAAAGCCCGAGGGAGACGTGGGGCGTGGTATCACTTACACCCACGCCCCATTATCCCATGATCCTCATGCGGGGAACCCTAACCAGCGGCCCGCGGCCGCAAAAAATCCCGCGTGTGGGCCGAGGTGTGTGAGGATGGGCGTGCGGCAATGTCCCATCACGCGCTTAGTGGTGGGCCCGACATCCACCACCGGCGCACACGTGGCGCGCACCAGCCGGCGCTAAGCCCTAAGCGTCGTCGCGACGTCTGAAGGCCTCCGGATCGCAACAGTTTTGGGGGCTACTCACGGGGATACTACCCGTGGTGTTAGAGCATATCTCTCCATATGTGGTTTTCGCAATTGATGACAATTCCTATGGACTAATGGTTGCCTTAAGTTATATTTATAGGATTTGTCCATAGGCACTTCTTGAAGTCCATCTGTTGGGTTCAAGGAGTTTATATAATGACCAAGGAGGTATTCAAGGTATTATCCAAAGAATGGTCATAGAGACACAAGGTTGATCAAGATCTCGGACAAAGAGTAAATCAATATGATCAACACACAAAGCATACAAGATGTACCGAGAGGGATCAAGTGATCCCATGGTATGGTAAGCATTGTTCATTACGTGTTTGTGTGCTAACCCATGGTCTTCGTGAGAGTTCTATGTGGGGTTAGGTGTGTTTCCATGGGATTGCGTCTAGAGGAAGATCTCATACAACCCATGAAGGATGACATCAAGTGGTGATCGTCATCAAGATTGCGGTGTGCAAGTTAAAGTGGATCAGCACGAATATATCATGCTTAAAGCTTGTCGTCCATTGTGGTGGCAATGGACTTGTGAAGATATGCTGAAGAGCGGCTCACCCATGTTGTGCATGGGGGAGCAATCAACTAGTCTTCATCAAGCCAACGCAATCAAGAAGGTGGTCCATATTGAGGAAGCCAATATCATCGTCCTCTAGCTCAAGAGGACGAGGTGCAAGGTAGAGGTTTCCCTTGATAGGTTTTCTATTTTAGGATAGATTGTCGTACTCTCAAGGGGGCTCTCAAGTGAGTAGCTTGATCGTATCGTTCGTTGAGAGCTCAAACCGTATGCATCCTTGCATCATACTTCTTGGTTCTTGCTTGGTGTTTCTCTTTGTGAGTTTTAGAGCTTATGGTCATCTTCATGACAAGCTTGATTAAATCGAAAACGGAGCCCATATTTATCTTCTATGATGTTTTCGATGTTGGGAGTTTTTACCGGTCTTATACGAGGAAGGGTTCTCAACATTTTCTTATGGGCCTTTTCTCACTTTCTTCTTATTTATATTTCTATCAAGATTGTGTTAGCCCATGTCGTTAGCTTTCCAACAAACTTGGTTTAGTTGAATTTGGAGTCTGTATGCGAAAGTAAAGGTTGTTTCACTGGCGAGCGGTAGTACCGCTCCAGTCCTAGCGGTAGTACCGCGAGGGGCCTAGCGGTAGTACCGCCAGGGGCAGCGGTAGTACCGCTCCGGGTGGGCGATAGTACCGCTTCGGGACGGTAGTACCTCTCTCTCAGCACTTGTTCTCCGTCAAACTTTTTGCGAAGACTTTCTCTAGCGGTAGTACCGCCAGGGGCTAGCGGTAGTACCACTCCTCCCTGAGCGGTAGTACCGCTGGGGGCAGCGGTAGTACCACTGTGCTTGGGTTGTAAGTGGGGTAACGGTCTGATTCTTTCCCCCACTATATAAAGGGGTCCTTCTTCCCCCTTGGTGTTTTCTTATCCGTTGAGCTCATGTTCTACCCCCATTGTTGACCTTCTTAGATCTTGCTTACTGTCAATCCCTCCAATGATTCTTTCTTGTTCTTGAGGGAAAAGAGAGAGGATATCTAGATCCACATCTCCACCAATCACTTTCTCCTCTATGTGAGGGGAACCCCTTGGATCTAGATCTTGGAGTTCTTTGTGAGCTCCTTGTTCTTCCTCTTATATTTCTCCATAGCTTTTGTTGTTGTGGAGGGATTTGAGTGTGAGGGACTTGTCCACTTCGTGTGTTCTTTCCATTGCATTAGTTGCATCGGTTTGAGTTCTCCACGGTGATACGTGGAAGTGAAGTTTGAGAAGCTTAGTACCTTTGGTACTTAGTACCCTAGATATTGTTCTTCGTGGATGCTTTGGCGTCCTAGAAGCTTGGTGGTGTCTTGGAACTCAATCATTGTTGTGTAAATATCCGGGCAAGCGTCGGGGTCTCCAATTAGGTTGTGGAGATTGCCCCGAGCAATTTGTACGGGTACCGGTGACCGCCCCCAAGGTTTGCCATTTGTACGGGTTCGGTGACCGCCCTCAAGGGTCCCTTAGTGGAATCACAACATCTTGCATTGTGCGAGGGCGTGAGGAGATTACGGTGGCCTTAGTGGCATCTTGGGGAGCATTGTGCCTCCACACTGCTCCAACAGAGATTAGCATTCGCAAGGGTGTGAACTTCGGGATACATCATCGTCTCCGCGTGCCTCGGTTATCTCTTACCCGAACCCTTTACTTATGCACTTTACTTTGTGATAGCCATATTGTTTAATGCCATATATCTTGCTATCACTTAGTTGTTTATCTTGCTTAGCATAAGTTGTTGGTGCACATAGATGAGCCTAGTTGTTTTAGGTTTTGTGCTTGACAAATTAAACATTAGTTTTATTCCGCATTTTTTCAAGCCTAAACCATGATTATTTTAAAGCGCATATTCACCCCCCCCTCTAGGCGATATACGCGTCCTTTCAATTGGTATCAGAGCTAGTCTCTCTTTATTAGGTTTAACCACCTAGAGAGTAAGGATGTCGACTAGGGGTTTAGGATTCACTCACACTCTTAGTTTTGATGGCACAAATTTTGATGCTTGGGTAATTCGCATGCTTAATCACTTTCGGGTCTTGGACCCAAATTTAGAGCGGATTGTAGATATGGGTTTTTCTCCTCCAAAGGGTTCTCAAAATATATCTTTAGAGGATGAGAAAAACTCTTATCTCGATGCACAAGCTTCTAACGTGCTTTTTGATGCTTTGAGCAATGTAGTTATATTTCAACTCATGCCATTCCGAGATGCTCATGAGTTGTGGACAAAGCTTCAAGATAAATATGGTACGTCCAAGATTTTTGGAAATGATTGTTCTCCCTCCACCTCCGGTCGTGTGGTCTTCTCAATATCATCTACTTCACCTACATGTGGATTTCCGCAAGGTAATGATATGGTGAGTAGTGGTGATCATTGCAACGATGATAGTGGGTTTATTGTTGATGATTTTTCATCACTATATTATTGCAATGCTTCATCTTTGGGCGTTAACACTTCGAGCACTCTAAATGTTTTACATGCTTGTGTTGATAGTCCTTGCATATCATGTAAAAATTGCTTGACTAAATATCATGATGACATGCTTCCTATATCTTGTTGCCCTGATAAAAATGTATATATTTCCTCGAGTTGTTGTGCTAACAATATAGAGGAAATTCATCACTCCAGAACAAGATGTGGCCTTGAATGATGCTTCAAGGGATCCTACATCATCATCTATTGTTACTCACATTTTCCTTATGGCTAAGGCTTCAAAGGTATCTCCTACTTTGAATCCCAATATATCTCATGATGATGATGTTGATGATAATGGGGATGAGGATAATGATGAAGAGAGTGATAATATTGCATCCTTAAAAATTAAGGGTGAAATAATTTTTAAATCACTTTATAAGAATAAACTTGCTTGTTCCAACTTCTTGGAAATCATGTCTATTACCACTGAGGGCAAGAAATACATTGAGGAGTTGGAAGCTCATCTTGAGGAGCATGAGGCCACAATTGAGACAATGGAAGGTCATGAGCGTGATTACGCTAATGAGATCGCGGAGCTATCTCAAGCTCTTGAAAATGAACAAAACACCAAGGAATCTCTTGAGGAAACCTTTGCTCTAGAATTATCTAGATTAAAGGAATCCCATGACAGAGCTCTTGAGGTGGCTAATGATTTTAGAACTAAAAATGATAAGCTCGAAGCTGCACATGCTAAACTCCTTGAGGACTATGAGCACGTTGAAAATGGCTCAAGGTCTATTAAGAGTTCGCTCATCGAACTCAACGAGTCCCATGCTCAACTTGAAGCTTCATATGCTAAAGAGCTTGCCAAGTTGCCTTCTCCTCTTATTGCTAATGATGATGCTTGTGCTACTAACTCTACTTCTTGTGAAGCATCCATTTTAAAAGGAGAATGTTGAGCTAAGGGCTCAACTTGAGTTACTATCTAGCAATTATGGGAAATTGGAAGAAAGTCATGTAATGCTCACAAGCTCTCATGATGATCTTCTAGCGTCCCATAATGTGCTAAACTTAGCTCATGAGGCTATTACTACCGAGGTAACATCAAGTGAGCCTCATGTGGACAGTGGCACTACTTCTAGTCAAAATGCTATATTGCCATGTGCTAGTCCTCGTAATTCTTCTACTCATAATGTTGCTACCTCTTGTGATGAATTACTTTCCTTGCCTTGTTGCTCTAACAATGAAGCTTATACTTCCTCTAGTACTTGTGTTGATACTAACCATGTAGAGGAAATCGAAGAGCTCAAGGCCCAAGTCACTTCTTTGAAGATAGACTTGGAAAAGAGTCATGAAGGGATGTCCACACTCAACAATGTCTTGTGTGGGCAAAAATCCCCGAATGACAAAGATGGACTTGGATTCAACTCCAACAAGAAGAAGAAGTCCAAAAACTTCAAGAAGAAGGGCCAAGAACAAGTCAAGAATTCGGCCAAGATTATTTGCTTCAAGTGCAAAATTGAAGGGCCCATGTTAGATCTTGCCCACTAAAGAAGAAGCCCCAAAGTCACAAGCAACAAGGGAAGCGGCCACGAGTTCAATCACATACTCAACTACAAGTTGAAGAAAGGCCTCTTCCCTAGAAGACCCAAGCCAACACTCCTCATGTTGAGAAATCAATAGGGAAGAAATTAAAGGGTAGATGTTGCTACTTATGTCATGAGAAGGGTCACTTTGCTTCTTCTTGCACGAGAGGTAATTTATCCAACCCAATCATTATTGATGATATATATTCTCTTGGGAAGGATAAGTTTGGCAATGTGTTTGCCAAGTTAGTTGGTACTCAAAGTGGTGTCAAGAAAAGTACCATTTGGGTTTCCAAGCCTATTGTGACTAACCTCTTAGGACCCAACGTGGTTGGGGACCAACAAGCTCAAACTTGATCAATAGGTGATTGTGGAGGACATTGGAGACTTGGATACATAATGAAGAATTGAGGGGTCTTCATCATTCATATTATCTCAAGCCAAGTCATTTGGATTATCGAGTTTCTATCTTATATCCAATGTTCCTCCTTACGGTAACTTGTACTTAAACTGTTTACATTGTTAGTTACTTTCCCCTTTGCATGTTGTGGTTTTGTATCTTGCATGTGTTTGTATATGTTGTGCTTCCAACTTTCTTATCTTGAGTAATCGAGTATGTGTATGTTGGTTTGCACATCATGTACATGTGAGTCTTGTATTGAGCCTTTTTGCATCTTGTTTGTATCTTTGTTGGCTCTTGTGAGAGATTAATGGATTATCCCATTGTGGGGGAGTGATGTGCTTTGCACACCTCACAATACTATAAATGTGTATACATGGGGAATACCATTTAGTATTGATATTTCAAGATTATCTAGTTTCTATGTGGTATGTCTTACTCATGAGAAATTCAAATTCTATATGCTCCATTAATTATCTCTTGTTGGTTTTAATTTGTCACTTGTTAACATTGTTGGGTTATCACATTATGGGGGAGTAATGTGCTATGTGCATATTACAAGCCTAGAAAATGTGTACATTTGAGGTATTGCCACTTAGTGTTGATATTGTGAATTATCTTGTTCCTAGGTGGCATGTTATCTTTACAAGTGTCATTTGCTTGCGTTTTAGGGGTAAAAGATGATGTTGGATATATTTGCGATCTACCAATAAGTATTATTTCCAAAGTACTTCTTGTCCTTGACAATTGCTATTCCCATCATGTGGTAGGAATTGCAAATCGTCTTTATATTAGATTTTGTGTTTCGTTTGTCTCCTTGCCTTTTGTGGATCTATTTTAACATGTCTAGTGTTTTTATAGATATATAAAAGTGATGATCCCATCTTGTGCATTTTGTATTTAAATGCAAATTCTATATAATGCACATCCCTTGGGGGAGCTATCCTGTTTTTTAGAACACTCTCTTTATTCACCCATCATAACATATTTTGATCCTCATCAAGTGTGTGTTGATGGGAGGCAAGTCTTGCACTTTATGATGCTTTATGCCATCATGAAAATTTGTCGAGGGTGTGGTTTGTTGGAACCTAGCTCTCTTTTGGAAACTAGATACCTCGTGTTTGTTTTCCTTCAATTGGTATCTTGTTTCCTTTTATTTGGCATGTGTTAACGGATATCTCATTCCTTGAGTTATCTTTAATTGATATCCTCCAAGTGATACTTTTTCGTTTGGTATCTTATTATCACTTGATACCTTGTCTTTTGGTGTCTTATCAACTTTGTGTTGAGTTGATTCTTGAAAGCCTTGAGCATGCATATTTACTATATATAGCTTCTTTTGCTTGCTTGCTTTCTTTGACCCAATATATAGGGGAAACTCCACCTTTTCATAAATTGTCTAAAGTGTCCATGAAGTTCAAATTCATATCTATGTGCACATATGTGTGTGGAGTTTGTCCTATGTATTGTTGGTTTTCTAACTCTTTGGTCCCAATGAGTTTGGGCACCATTTTGTTTGTTTGTTGTTCCAGGAACAATTGGAGATGTGTTGGATGCTCGGCTCACCTACAAGGAAGGTGTTGAGACCATGTGATTATTGAAGCCAAGTTAGGATGATCAACGAACAACTATCTACTACATCAATCTATTGTTGTCTCGGTAACAAGTATCTACTTCATGCATTCATTTCTTGCAAAGGCCCGAACCTGTCTTTTCTTGGCCAGGTTGCATCATGGCTTGAATCTCTTGATTCTTTCTTGTAGTACTTGTTTCCTTTCTCAAAGCATCCGAACGATGATGTCTTATTGCTAGTTGGGATGTCTTTGATGTTTGTATGTTGGAAGTTCATATTGTACAATAAGAAAATATTAGGCCATGTGCTATGCTTCCAAGCAAAGATCTTATTGATATATTTATGACTTCCTTTTGGATATCTTGTTTGTTCCTTCTTGTAACCATTTCGTGTGTACATCCTTCTGAGTGGATATATATCATCATGATTGTCTTCTACTTAGAATCTTTTCCACATGAGAGAAGTTACATCTCTAATTGATATCCTCTTTTCTTTCACGTCCACCGTTGCATTTCCTTTTTCAGTTTTTGGTGGCTTCGTGAAAGGATTTGTCTTGAGTGCGTATCTTATATTCCTACATCTTGATGCACTCTTTGGCCGTGAAGATTATTTTTCCTCATGCTTGTCTTGATAAGGGCTTTGCCATTTCGATTGGTATCCCTCCTCTTGACAAGGTTCTTATTTCCTTTCTTCACCATGGGTTGTCACAATCATTGGTTCTTATTTTGTTTATTAGTAAGCTTGTGAACCCATTTTCTAGTGTGTGTGTGTGTGTGGGAATGATATGTATTGCACTTTGTTTCTCATTTCATCAAGACTATGTTGATGAGTAATGCTCATCCTTATCTTAGTCTTCTCAAGTGCTTTGCCATGACTCACACACATTATTTTGGTTGAGCCTATTCTTAAGTTGCTTCTTTTACATGTTGCTCAACCATTTGTTTTGTGCAAGTGATATGCTTATTGTCTCATCTATCTTCTTGCACTCGTTGTGTGTTTTTATTAATTTTGGGGGAGCAACGATCCTATTTTGTGCACTTGTATCAAATACAAAAATCTCTTATTAGTGCACAAATCATGGGGAGCTTCTCTAGTCTTGATAAAACACTTTGTTACCTTTATCATAATATCTTTTATTCATGTGGTTCGAAGGACCATATGATTGTTTGTTCCATCTGGTATCTTTTGATTGCTTGCCTCTATTTTTGTATGTCTTTGTGGCATACGATCCTTTATTTGCAATCTTTGGGTCCTCAATATAGTTTGTTTTCCTTCAACTACTTATCATTGTATTTGTGTATTTGTTTGCACTCATTTGCAGAGAAGTACACACTTTTTGGAGGACCACCTACTATATTGGCTTTCTAAACTTTTCGTCCATTTTGGCAATCGATGCCAATGAGGGAGAAGTTTAGAGAGTTTACTTTGGATATGTTTAGAGGGTTTTGCTTTTATTGCATAAGCATTTACGTCTTGCACGCATGCATTATTGCTTTGTATGTGTGCGCTTGGTTATGCTTATTTCCTTATATAAACTCTCTTAAAGTGGTTGTCATCAATTACCAAAATGGGGGAGATTGTTAGAGCATATCTCTCCATATGTGTTTTTGGTAATTGATGACAATTCCTATGGACTAATGGTTGCCTTAATTTATATTTATAGGATTTGTCCATAGGCACTTCTTGAAGTCCATCTGTTGGGTTCAAGGAGTTTATTTGATGACCAAGGAGGTATTCAAGGTATTATCCAAAGAATGGTCATAGAGACACAAGGTTGATCAAGATCTCATACAAAGAGTAAATCAAG
Source organism: Hordeum vulgare subsp. vulgare (assembly GCF_904849725.1). Classification (NCBI taxonomy): domain Eukaryota; kingdom Viridiplantae; phylum Streptophyta; class Magnoliopsida; order Poales; family Poaceae; genus Hordeum; species Hordeum vulgare. The sequence continues at coordinate 461,990,717 of NC_058524.1, forward strand.
ATGATCAACACACAAAGCGTACAAGATGTACTGAGAGGGATCAAGTAATCCCATGGTATGGTAAGCATTGTTCATTACGTGTTTGTGTACTAACCCATGGTCTTCGTGAGAGTTCTAGTGGGGTTAGGTGTGTTTCCATGGGCTTGCGTCTAGAGGAAGATCTCATACAACCCATGAAGGATGGCGTAAAGTGGTGATTGTCATCAAAATTGCGGTGTGCAAGTTCAAGTGGATCAGCACGAAGATATCATGCTTGAAGCTTGTCGTCCATTGTGGTGGAAATGGACTTGTGAAGATATGTTGAAGAGCGGCTCACCCATGTTGTGCATGGGGGAGTAATCAACTAGTATTCATCAAGCCAACGCAATCAAGAAGGTGGTCCATATTGAGGAAGCCAATATCATCGTCATCTAGCTCAAGAGGATGAGGTGCAAGGTATAGGTTTTCCCTTGATAGGTTTTCTGTTTTAGGATAGATTGTCGTACTGTCAAGGGGGGCTCTCAAGTGAGTAGCTTGATCGTATCGTTCGTTGAGAGCTCAAACCATTTGCATCCTTGCATCATACTTCTTGGTTCTTGTTTGGTGTTTCTCTTTGTGAGTTTTAGAGCTTATGGTCATCTTCATGACAAGCTTGAGTTCAACGAAAACTGAGTCCATATGCATCTTTTATGATGTTTTCGATATTGGGAGTTTTTACCGGTCTTATTCGAGGAAGGGTTCTCACAATTTTATTATGGGCCTTTTCTCACTTTCTTCTTATTGATATTTCTATCAAGATTGTGTTAGCCCATGTCGTTAGCTTTCCAACAAACTTGGTTTAGTTGAATTCGGAGTCCGTATGCCAAAGTTAAGGTTGTTTGAGTGGCGAGCGGTAGTACCGCTCTAGTCCTAGCGGTAGTACCGCCAGGGGCAGTGGTAGTACCGCTCCGGGTGGGCGGTAGTACCGCTCCGGGTGGGCGGTAGTACCGCTTCGGGACGGTAGTACCTCTCTCTGAGCAGTTGTTCTCCGTCGGACTTTTTGCAAAGACTTTCTCTAGCGGTAGTACCGCCAGGGGCTAGCGGTAGTACCTCCAGGTCTAGCGGTAGTACCGCCAGGGGCTAGCGGTAGTACCGCTGTGCTCGGGCTGTAAGTGGGGGTAACGGTCTGATTCTTGTCCCCACTATATAAAGGGGTCCTTCTTCCCCCTTGGTGTTTTCTTATCCGTTGAGCTCATGTTCTACCCCCATTGTTGACCTTCTTAGAGCTTGCTTACTCTCAATCCCTCCAATGATTCTTGCTTGTTCTTGAGGGAATAGAGAGAGGAGATCTACATCCACATCTCCACCAATCACTTTCTCCTCTATGTGAGGGGAACCCCTTGGATCTAGATCTTGGAGTTCTTTGTGAGTTCCTTGTTCTTCCTCTTATATTTCTCCATAGCTTTTGTTGTTGTGGAGGGATTTGAGTGTGAGGGACTTGTCCACTTCGTGTGTTCTTGCCATTGCATTAGTTGCATCGGTTTGAGTTCTCCACGGTGATACGTGGAAGTGAAGTTTGAGAAGCTTATTACCTTTGGTACTTAGTACCCTAGATATTGTTCTTCGTGGATGCTTTGGCGTCCTAGAAGCTTGGTGGTGTCTCGGAGCTCAATCATTGTGGTGTAAATCTCCGGGCAAGCGTCGGGGTCTCCAATTAGGTTGTGGAGATTGCCCCGAGCAATTTGTACGGGTACCGGTGACCGCCCCCAAGGTTTGCCATTTGTACGGGTTCGGTGACCGCCCTCAAGGGTCCCTTAGTGGAATCACGGCATCTTGCATTGTGCGAGGGCGTGAGGAGATTTCAGTGGCCTTAGTGGCATCTTGGGGAGCATTGTGCCTCCACACCGCTCCAACGGAGATAAGCATCCGCAAGGGTGTGAACTTTGGGATACATCATCGTCTCTGCGTGCCTCGGTTATCTCTTACCCGAACCCTTTACTTATGTACTTTACTTTGTGATAGCCATATTGTTTATTGTCATATATCTTGCTATCACTTAGTTGTTTATCTTGTTTAGCATAAGTTGTTGGTGCACATAGATGAGCCTAGTTGTTTTAGGTTTTGTGCTTGACAAATTAGACGTTAGTTTTATTCCACATTTGTTCAAGGCTAAACCGTAATTATTTTAAAGCGCCTATTCAACCCCCCCCCCCCCTCTAGGTGACATCCACGTCCTTTCACGTGGGTATACTCAAGTGGACATAATCCATCTCCAAGAAATTTGCGACCGACTGCCCCCCAGGCCGGCTGGCGACAGCCGGCCCGTCTGGCCGACGCGCACCACGCCGACTAGCGGCATTCGGCCTGGCCGGCTGGCCCGTCGCCTGCTGGACGGCCGGCTCTCGTCCCATCCAAGCGTACCCCGTACGATGACAAGACTTGACGCATGACGCAGAGGTCTTCGTGGCATTAGTATGCGCTGACAAGCTCGACGTGGTCGCGTGTGCAATGATGTAGGGGTCAGCGAGGCTACAGGACCCCGGTCACCGCCGAGGCTGACCGGGCAAGACGGCCTTGTAGCCACGCTCGCCCCTACCTACTCCTTGACAGTTGAGGCGTTAGCGAGACACACGAGCGGCGGGTCCCGCGTCGAAAAAGACCCCACAGCCGGCAGGCCCCGCAGCCAGCCGGAGAAGCCAGGTTCCACCTCGTGTTTTACCTCCACCACTGTACACATGAGGTTGCATTATAAAGCCCTACCTCAGGTTGCATTATAAAGCCCAACCTCAGCCCCACAGAGGGGGAGGCTGCACAGGTGACACACATAGAGAAATATCCACACACCACCGAGGCAGCGAGGCCGGCAGCAAGAGCAGCGAGGCCGGCAACAAGAGCTTCAGCCCCCTCCTCATGAACAGCTCAAGAAGCACCATTTGTACTGTATCTCATATAGTCACACGGGCAATACTAGGAGTTTTACCTCATCGGAGAGTCGTGGACCTGGGTAGATGGGCGTCATGTGTGTTGCGCGTACACCCTTTTCCAAACGCCGCCGGCATCCGTCGGCCCCAACCACGATCTAAGTCATCCTGGCAATACTAGGGGTTTTACCTCATCGGAGAGCTCTGGACCTAGGGAGATGGGCGTCATGTGTGTTGCGCGTACACCCTTTTCCAAACGCCGCCGGCATCCGTCGGCCCCAACCATGATTTAAGTCGGCCCCAACCACAATTTAAGTCATCGTGGCATTTGCCGCGGAAATACCACGACAAGTATCCTCGTTTGTATCTGCTCAACCAGTAGGATTTTAATTGAAATAACATGACATCTGTTTTCTTTCCTATTGATGCAAATCAAAAGGACGTGCATATCTGGCGAACGTTCGTCAGAAGCAGCATGAGGAAGTTTCTAGAAACTGCCATTACTTGGATAGTGTTTATTGCATTCTTTGTGCAAAAACTGTCATCCACCAGATGAAGATCGTGTGATTCACATGTGGTTCGCTGGCATTTCATTCCCAGCAAACGTTCCTCTGCCAAATAAAAAAGCTCTGAAACGGCAATGAAGGTTGGATTTTGTTTCAGACGTGGGTGGAAATGGGTTGAGAAAGGCATTGGACTTGAGAAGATTAACCGTGATTAATTGTATAATAAGAATGTGCGTGTTGCAGCATTTCTAGGCCACGCATATCCTCTGCAACATTTCTACATACCACAAGAACGAGAACGGACAATTCTTCAGCTTGGTTATCTAAGCATCCATCACATGGCGTCATCGCCACAATTCAAAACATGGGTGAAAAAAATAAACATCAAAACTCTACCGCAGAAGTGCTCCAACAAGTTCAAAGTTTCACACGACACAGAAACAAGACAGTGCATATCTAATCCTCCTCCTCACCCTCATTCTCAGCAATGTTGAAGTACCGGAGCTCGTAGACGCTGCGATCCTTGTTGGACGAAATCACCCGAAGCCAGTCACGCACATTGTGCTTCTTCAGGTACTTCTTTGTCAAATACTTCAAGTACCTGCGAAAATGAGAATGCATGAGATTAAACATAAGAGGATAGCATGAAGAAAAGAAACATATGAACACAGGAGCCACTGTTCATGACAAGGAAAACATTGAGTACTAAACTGGAAAACAAAGCAATACTCTTTTTTAAGCAGGAATTGCAACTGATATGATGCAGTGCAAAAAGAAAACATTGAGTACTAAACTGGAGAACAAAGCAATACTCCTTTTTAAGAAGGAATTGCAACTGATATGATGCAGTGCAAAAAACATTTACTACTAAAATGGACAATAAAGATTTGAAAAAACTATATCCAGAATTGTCATGGCTAATGAAACATTGACTAACAAAACAAAAAACAATTACTCCTACTACAACATCAACTGTAACTGACTAGCCACAACCTAGTTCTATGTCGGAATATGTAATTAGTGGTGACTACTGATCACAGTTTCCACTATAAAACAGGCGTGCAACCGGCAAATCCGCCAGTGATGGATCCACTAATATGATAGCCATCTCAGCTTCTAACATTGGACTGACATTGGAAGATATCACGGTAAAACGTGCTTAGCATGCGTCGACAGAATTACTTCTAAGCGCTCCACAACCCGGCCATCACAAATGGAGGAAGAACTCCTAATCGCGATCCACCACTAGCTGACTGACAACCTACACCCTCCGTAGGATTCAACAAATGCTACCCAGGAATTACACCTGGCCAGGACCGGGGTGCGCGTGGATCTGGGAAGGGGGCTAAGCGGTGGCGCGTCCGTACCTCTTGGAGAAGGCCCCGTCGGAAGTGACGGTGACCTTGCTCTTGTCGCGGGCGACGGTGACGGAATCGCCGAGGTTGCCGGCCTTGCCCCCGGCGACCTTGATGCGCTCCTGCAGGAACTTCTCGAGCGACGCGATCTCCATGATCTTATCGTCCACGGGCTTGGTGCAGTCGATCACGAAGGTGACCGACCCCTTCTTCTTCCCGGCGCCCGCGCCGCCCTTGGTAGCCGCCGTCACGCCGCGCGCCATCTCGGTCTCCCGCCTCGCCTGCTCTCCGGAGTCCTGCTTCGGTGGTGGCTGCGCCCGAGTCGATAGGGTTTCTCGGACGTGGGCGGAGGTCTCTTATAAATATCGATAGGGTTGGGATGATCGGACGGCCGCTGTCGCTCGGTGGCGATATCGTAGGCCGTCTGATCATGATGCTGTTATAATTGTCTAATGGGCCGAAATGTTAGGCTCAGTTTGGGCCCGTCAAAGAAATGCAATCATCATCGCTTCTTGTTGGGCTTTGGCTGCAGGCTCTATCGGCTCATTCTGACACCTGTCTGAAACAATGTCGCCCTAAAAACAACACATGTTTCATACTCCCTTTGTACCTAAATAATTATACTCACTTCATCCCAAATTAAGTGTCGCTGTTTTAGTATTAAATTATACTAACGTAATACTAAATTTGCGACACTTATTTTAAACAAAGGGAGTAGTTGGAAAAAACTAGACTAGTTTTCTTCAACTACAATAGTTTATAAACAAAAGGAGTACAATAAATTAGTTTCCCCTCAATTGTTTGCATCATCCTATGGAGTGAAAGTAGTACTATGTTGACTGTCCAATTAGTTGCCACCTAGTGGTGGTGTGGATGGTCCATTTTGAAGCATTGAGTGAGCATCTAAATTTCTTTCGGCGATGTTGGCGGTGTTGTATAAGATATACAATGCACACTTTCTATAATTCATCACCTAATCAATCATGTAATTTATTTTTGTGATGCGCAATCGAAGAGGATAGGCATAATATGGAACGAATACATGTACACGGTGACATACGCGATAAAATGTTAGTTCATATTTGAGTTGAGAAACACTCTTTGATATTAAAATGGTGTTGGTTATCGTTGCCGGCGTCACACACCTCATCTACTCTAATATTTAGTTTTGGTACCGGCGAGTGGGCCATCTTGCTTTATGCAAAACATCGGTGTCATTCTAGGCCTGCGAACACATACCGGAGAAAAATCTCACAAAGGGGCATCCAACATGCAACAAACTATTTGTTTTAATATATTTTACACGAACAAACATGTGGGATTCATTTGCCCTCCTTTTTCTAGCTACTCCATCAAACATGAATGTGAGTAGGGGTGAATGGATCATTGTATGTAGGTGGGTGTTGAGAAGAAGACGATGAGGGGTCGGGAGATGGAGAACTTCATGATGGGGTTATATTTATGAGTTTTGACTCAAAGATGCAAAGCTATATCATTTCATCGACAAACGATAGTGGAAACGTTTCTTTGAAGAGCATGCGAGCGCACATGGATAATCTAACGGGACTGCATCAATTACAATCTCATCAGCATGATATGGTTTGGCATGGATCGATCAGGAGCTTGAATGCACGCTCCAGATCGATTTAAAGACCACGAGAGCATATTCCCAACGTACTGTTAAGTCTTGGGACCACCAACACAATTTACTTCTTTTGAATTACTCGCTATGCTTAGATTTTCAAGAACAACATACCTCACATCTTGTGAATAGAAGATTTTCATAGAGGAGCTTTCCTTTCCTATCCGTTGGGCCAATCGAAAATCACATCCTAACTTAACACGTTTGAGTTGGTCCAAATCTATAACCCTCTTTTTTTGTTTGCTTTCTTGTACATAATAACAAGAACAATTTAAATACAAAACCATGATGTGCATGGGATACATTCCCACTGTCTCCCTCGGATATTTGAGGTATGCTTGTCTTGTCCTTCTCAAATGATAACCAAATAAACATGCATGCCACATTTCCCAACTAAGGATTAATTAGCGGTATGACTCTTAACCCTCACACGAGGGTATAAAATGACGGGTCTTTGACTCTTTTTAAACAACTACACCATCTTATTGATTTTTAGAAGAGTCTATAGGATTGTTTGCCCACCTAGACGAATTTCATCATATCTCTAACAAAACAATGCATCGTTACAAGGTGTTTTAGAGAGGGTTGAGAGTGAGGAGAGGGTTACATGTGCAAAAATACAAAAGAGGTGTGAAGCTTTGAACCCATGTCTCAAGCATATATTTACAAATGTATCAAGAGCAAAGACGGTGCTAGATGAAGACAAGTCGGCAATGCTCCAAGCGACAACTTCTGTCTACGACAATGAGGGATGGAAGACCATGCCATTCCGGCTTATGCCTCGCGTTGCACCATATTCTCAATCGTGTTGCAACATGCACCTGAGAGAGAGTGGTTGTCGAGCTTGAGATGGATATGTCTTCTCTACTTGAGATCCCCGGAGATTAAGATAGAAGTCGCGCGTCATGATTAATATCCACCAGATGCAACCTGCATCCTTGCGACGAAAAACGACAAAAAGAGGTCACTGCCCATTTGTAGTGCCTTATCTCAACACACTGAGCAAATGCATTGACCATAGCCGTCGGTGCTTATGACGACCACCTATACACTGGCCCACACATCACCCTTCCTTCAAACATTTGAGAGAGACATGAAATCCTGATGCCTCTCTTTCCTACTTGCGCTCAAGCATACTCTTTATTTGCGTGGATACCATTCACCTCTCCTATCATGTTCTCCTACACATGTTATATTAGAGATCGTACGAGAGCTTGGTTGTTATCTTGTGGAGTTGATGTACAATGCACTTGGAAATGCTTATTATATAGAACTAGTGATGAGGCGGTGATGTGATGCTAGGCATCTTGGTTGAATACTCTTCACCAACCGTCAATGTTTCCAATCTAGTATCTACTAACTAGAGTGAGGACCTTGTTAATGTTTACAGTAGAGGCCACAACAAGAACCGTACTAGTCTATACTACTAATAAAAGATCCAACGTAAACTTCCCTACGTCCACACAGGAATTACCCACACATAACCAAACAAGGATCTCCACCAGACGATTAGGAAAGAATTATAAATCTAACGCCTATCCACCATCAGGCCAGCACCACAGTGTGCATTTAGCAATTACAGTTTGGCTGACCGTGCTCCACCTCCACGTACAGAGAAAAACGATATGCAGCAGGAGGGAAAGAAAACAAAGGAGCCAATCAAGTGCACAAAAATAGGAGGAATAAACGGCAGACGCCGTGGCCTGCAACATCGCCGTGGCCTCCGCGTCCAGCTCCCCCTCCCCGTCTACCTCCTCCTCCCCCTCGCCGTCCGCCTCCCCCTCCCCCTCCCCGTCCGCCTCCTCCTCCCCCTCCCCTGGCCTGAAGCTTCGCCATCGCCAACCGGCAAAGGACCAGGCCGGTCCGGGTCCAACTCCCCCTCCCCGTTCGCGTCCTCCTCCCCCTTCCCCGTCGGCCTCCTCCTCCCCCCCCTCCGCTGGCCTGCTGCGTCGCCATCGCCAACTGACCAAGGATCAGCCTGGGGTCCATCCAGCAGTTAGACGAGCGGGACGCGAGGCGACAGAACGCGGCTGCAGATACAAAAAGAAAGCTCAGTTGCACAGTTATATGTAAACTGGAGAGTTTACAATTTAGCATCAGGTAATGTATTATATGTTTGTCAGCAGAATTATTTTTAACATTTAGCAGACATCATACATGCAACATGATATACCCGAGAAATGTTTATAATAGCAACTCTATATTTGTTATTTAATTAATCGTCTGAAAATCAGTATTGGTGTCTCCAGTACAAATATTTTGTTTATAATATGCTCAGTATACCTGGTTATAGACTGTACCCAAGAGATGTAATTGTACTTCCATTCCCACATGAGACTGAAATGAAAACACGCACAACTACATGCATGTTGAAACTATTGCACGAATGAGGCAAGAGCAGATGGAACATAATTGAGCTTGATCACCTTGGGTTTCACAAAACAAGTAGGAGCATCTTTAAGGCACTCAGAAGCAACCCCACCATAAGCTCAATTATGTTCCTTCTGATAGCAGAGTATATTCATAAGCCCAAAATACTGGTATGTTTACCATCGTGGTTGTAATAGCACGGAGGGAGGCATCTATTATGTTCCTTCTGATAGCAGAGTATAGTCATAAGCCCAAAATAGCAAAATGGTTACCTGATTACAACCACGATGACCATATCTATGCATAGATGAAATGATAGCAGAGTATATTGCCTTTCCAGCTGTGCATGTATACTGGTATGTTTGGCAGCATAAATGTATTATATGTTTAGCAGCATAAAACTTGAAAGTTTCTAATTTAGCAGAATTCTATTATATGTTTAGCAGCAGAAGTTAACTGACATTTGATAGTAGATAAATTTTTCATGTCTCTACATGAACCTGATAACAGGAGAAGTTAACTGACCTTTGATAGCAGCAGTATTTTTCATCTCAAGTGTAAAACATGCAGCCATGGAAGCCAACAACAACGGTAGAAACAAGCCGAACGAGCCGCCGTCCTTGGCCCAGACCCGTTCTTAATTTTTTTACGTCAAAGAAAATCAGCTAATCTATTATATGTTTGTCAGCAGAATTTTTTAGCATTTAGCATTTAGCATCAGCTCATATTATATAAAAACTGGAAAGTTTAGCATTTCGCAGAATTGTATTATATGTTTGGCAGCAGAATTGTATTATATGTTTAGCAGCAGAAAACTGGAAAGTTTAGGATTTAGAAGAATTGTATTATATGTTTGGCAGCATAATTGTATTATATGAAAAGTTTAGTGACGTATGCAAATAGCTGGTTCTATGTAGATACAATATATAAACAATGTAAACTCTGCAAATGACTGCTACTTGACTCAAAATTAAATGACAGGGATATTCATTTGAAGGCTAAGATATGTCTGATTCCAACGGTGCGGGGGCGCGCACTCCATTTCAAGATATCAGTAACAACCAAAATTCGGGTAACTATCAACAACCTTTCCTAACTTATAATAATGTTATTTTTGTTTATGTCCCAACTTGCTCTGTGTATTTATGCAGACCCTAAAGAATTAAAGAGGCAGAGAAACAGAGAGTACTATGCACGCAATAAAGATGACATTCTTAAGAGATGTCGTGAGGCCCGTGATAAGAAAGCTGCTTCAACAGCAGTGCTTACTCACCAGCAAAATGAAACAAATACGTCCGTGCCTATGTCTGTAGGTAAGAAAGAGGTCATATTGCATTACTATGTGTTGTTCATACATATGATGAGATGTAATGCACCAAACTAACACTAAGGTGCCATAGATATGGACACGATTGAGCTGCAGGGGCAAATGGTTGGCGAACATTATTCGCATAATGTGGATGGTGCATGCAGTGGACAACTTCGAGCTGAACAAAAAAATGAAACACAAACCCAGTTGTCCATGCCCATTGGTAATGATGTTCAAAACAGTAGATACAACCTTATGTGTTCATACTAATTACCTTTCTATGCAGACCCTAAGGAGTTGAGGAGGCAAAGGGACAGGGAGCGATATGCACGAAACAGGGATGAGATATTAAAATGCCAACGCATATCCCGTGAAAAGAGAAAGACTGCAAGTCAACTCCTGAACGATGATACCACTGTGTCACACACAACAAGTACGGGTCAAACCGGTGTCACCGAACTACAAAGGCTGACATGTGATGTTACAGGTTTGTGGGTTAGCATGTAATATGATTGTGTGTTCTTGGCTCATCTAACATGACCAAACCAATGTTTACTGCACTGTTGCTGAAATTTTATCGCAGGCTTATCAAGTATGCAAAATTCATCTCATGCACGCGTCCCGGTTAACCCAGAGATTAATTTAACAAACGAGGAGGATTCCGATTGGTTGCATAGGAATGATGCGTATCAGAGGCGGCAACGAAATGGAAGCTCAGAAATCGCTATTGATGTGCCTCTAGGCCGGCTAATTCAACCAACTAGCAGCATCATCAGAGATATTTCACAAGGTATATTTAACTGGCTTTGTTATGTTGGTCATGACATTTTGGGTTTCGATTAGATCGTGGCTGTGATCATTCCTGGATGAAAATTTATTTTGCATGCAGGGCATCTCACCCAAAATTCAGTTGTTCATGTACCCCAGTTGAGCATACTACATGGTAAAGATTCCACAATCGAATATGCGGGTTAGTTCAGAGATATAATCATTTTGTATGTGCCCAACATGATTTCTTTTGGCATAAATATGGGTTCTCTACCGTATGTTCAGGTATATAACCTTCAAACGGATCCAATCAACCTGTAAATAGGCCATGTAATGATGCGAGAAGACATGCTGAACCGGCTTCGCATGGTACTGAAAACACTAATAACCTGTAATGGGATATTGCGACATTCATATGGTCTAATGATCGTGTGTTTTTCTACCAGGCGAGGACGAGGATGATGATCCATATGGAATTTTTGAGCCCGTTGTTGAACATACCAGTTTACAAGGTAAAACACATACTTTCGTGCACGTATAAAGGTCGTCAACCATAAGTTAGAACTTCTGTCTGACCATTATATACCCTGCTAGACTGCTTGGAACCATTGCATAGTGGAGAACATGCATACCATGAGCCTGATCAAGAAGCTAGAATTTATATGGGTCAAGGTGTGTCCATTGTGTATTTTGTTTCCATTGTTTAGCACTCTCAAGTGCAAATTTTATAAGTGTTTACTGATGATGTGATGCTTGTGTCTACCGTTGTAGATGTTGCTTTCGAATCGTTCCAAGATGGACGTCATATCACACGAGCAGCACCCGTAGCAAGTACAGATGAATTAATATACCGGAACCTACCTACAAAGCATCACGTCCTAAGAAAGGTTGTGGATTGTCGACACTGTGGGGCATTGCGGTTTCCATTCGAGGGCCCAGCATTTTGTTGCAGAAAAGGAAAAGTCGGATTATTTACTCCAGATGTTCCAGAAGAATTGAGACGGTTGTTCACAAGTCAAGATGATGAGTACGCTAAATATTCCAGAGAGCATATTCGGTATTTCAACTCGCACTTCTCATTCACAAGTCTAGGAGTCACCCTTGATCGTCGAGTAAGCACTGCGGCAGGAAGTGGCGTATATACATTCCGTGCATGTGGTGGGTTGTACCACGCTCTTGACGATCTGGTGCCGGGTGATAATGGCCCTCGGCATTTGTAGCTATATATTTATGATACAGATCAAAACTTGGTTCACAGGGCTAATAGGTCTCCAGATCTTAATATAGACCTCATACGAAAGATTCTGACAATACTAGAGCGTAACCCGTATGCACAAACTTTCAGAAGGCTTGGGTCGGTTCCAAATCTAGATGAGTACAAAATCTCACTAAACACGGATATCAAGTTGGATCAGCGAAGGTATAATGCGCCAACGACCTCCCAAGTGACAGCCATATGGTTTGAAGGCAGTGACCCACAAAATTGCTTCGACAGGAGTGTTGTCGTCCATACGAAAAAAAGGAAACCGGCCACTATACATTAGAGCATACTATGGGTGCTACGACCCATTGTCATATCCACTATTCTTCCCATGTGGAGAGACTGGTTGGAATCGTTGCATTCCTTATATTACACAACAGGATGACGCGACCCATGAGGCCACGGCCCATGTTTTACCTTCAGGTATCATTCATCATTGCTAAATATCCAATTTGTATGTTGTCGACCATTATAGGTAAAACCACCATACTGATATTTATGTTCGGTATCTTAAGATGATGAGGAGAACCCAGATGAGGATTTTGCTGACAATGAAGGAGATGTAACACAATCCAGGAAATTTGTTACTGCAAGGGAATACTATTGCTTCAAGCTACAAGTCAGGAGGAAGCTTTTTAACATAGTCTCCTTCGGGGGGCGACTTTTCCAACAATGGGTTGTTGACATGTATATTAAGATCGAGACTATGCGTCTTGACTGGTACTCAAAGCCGGAAAATCAAAAGGTCATCCGCGCTGACCTGTACCAGGTAATGTGCTTGTGTTTATTGTAATACATCATAATATAACTATGTGGTGGATAACACATGCTTTGAGTATAACCTGGTATGCTATTACAGGGTCTTGTTGACACCGTCGTTGCCGGTGAGTCACGCGGTGATCGAATTGGCAAAAGAATCATGCTTCCACGGACATTTCCTGGTGGTGATCGTGACATGCAGCGGAGGTTCTTGGATGCTATGGCAATAGTGTAGTGGTCGGGAAAACCCGATTATTTTATCACGATGACTTGCAATCCATATTGGCAGGAGATAACCGAGGAACTGTTGCCTGGACAAATGCCGCAGGACCGCCCAGACCTGGTTGCAAGAGTATACAGTGCAAAACAACGAGATATGATGGACTTACTAACTAAGGGGAAGCATTTCGGAGAAGTCGCAACCTATGTACATGTCACCGAGTTTCAAAAGCGAGGTCTCCCGCATGACCATGTACTTCTAATCATGAAAGCAAAAAGCAAGTTAGCGACTCTAGATGACTATGACCGGGTGATATGTGCAGAGATACCCGACAAACAGAAACACCCAATTCTACATGATCTGGTCGTCAAACACATGTTGCACGGACCATGTGGTGAGTTGAAAAAAGTTGCCCATGCATGGTTGATGGACAATGTCGGTTCCATTACCCCCGAGATTTTTGCGATGCCACACAACAAGGGAAAGACTCATATCCCATCTACAGGAGGAGGGACGATGGGCAGCGAATTAGGATCCGAGGAGCAGATTTGGACAATAGGTGGGTGGTCCCTTACAACCCTTCTCTTCTTATGCGATACAACTGCCACATTAATGTAGAAGCATGCTCCAGCATCAAGGCAGTCAAGTACTTGTTCAAGTACATCTATAAAGGGCATGATCGTACATCCTTTGCATGCGAGCAAGATATCATCAATGATGGTGGAATCATCAATGAAATCCGGCAATATAGGGATGCACGCTATGTATCTCCTCCAGAGGCTATATTCAGGATTTTTCGTTTTAAACTGTTTGGTGTAAGTCCATCTGTGCTACAACTCCAGCTTCATTTGCCAAATATGCATACAGTTGCATTTAAAGCTTGTGAAAATCTAGAAGATGTTGTAGCACGACCGTCTTCTTCCAAGACCACACTTACAGAATACTTTGAGATGAACCGGAAGTTTCCAGTAGCACGGAACTTCTTGTACAGAGAGTTTCCAGAACATTACAGATGGATAGCTGGAAAAAAAAGTGGCAGAATAGAAAAACTAAGAGATTACAGATTGGAAGACTTGTGTATGCACACCCTGCTGAAGGAGAAAGATACTACTTGCGTGTGCTCCTAAGTCATGTCCGAGGTCCAACTTCATTCGATGCTTTAAAAACTGTAAATGGCAATTCATCCAGTTCCTTCAGGGAGGCATGTGAGCACTTAGGCCTGATTGAGCACGATAGAACTATCGATGATTGCATGATGGAGGCAGCCACATTTCAGATGCCTTCTGCCCTCGGACGGTTATTTGCGACTATACTGGTGTTTTGTGAGGTAACAGATATCCGACAGCTATGGGAGAAACATCTAGCATCGATGTCTGAGGATTACCGTCGTAATCAATCCAATGATGCAGCACTTGAGCAGATGGTCCTCAGAGATATTAGGGATATGTTGCAATCCATGGGGAAGGATATTGCAGGATATGGACTTCCGGAATTGCTTGACACTGATGGTTGTGATGACGGTGAGTACAAAGAGGTAACAGAGGAGAGGGAAATCAACGTGGACAAAGAACACCTAGATTTATTTAGCAGTTTGAACAATGAGCAGCTTGCTGGTTACAATGACATAATGGATCATGTGATGAAACAAAAAAGCCAGATATTCTTTGTTGACGGTCCAGGAGGCACTGACAAGACATACTTATACAAGGCATTGCTTGCTAAGGTGCGTTCAATGGGCCAGATAGCGATCGCAACTGCTACATCAGGGATAGCGGCGTCGATAATGCCCGGAGGACGGACTGCGCACTCCAGGTTCAAAATTCCAATCAAGCTCACCAACAACACCATGTGTAGTTTCACTAAGCAGAGTGGTACAACGGAGTTACTTAAACAGGCGTCATTGATTATCTGGGACGAGGTTGCTATGACAAAACGTCAAGCAGTTGAGACGCTTGATAGATCGCTTCAGGATATAATGGGATGTCGTTTGCCGTTTGGTGGGAAGGTTGTAGTCTTTGGTGGGGATTTCAGGCAGGTCCTTCCTGTTGTGACACGTGGGACAAGAGCACAAATCACAGATGCTACACTTCTAAGATCCTATCTGTGGGAGAAGATCCGCAAGATACGCCTCACACGCAATATGCGTGCACAGGCTGATCCTTGGTTCTCCGAATACCTCCTGAGGATCGGCAATGGTACAGAAGAGACAATTGGTGACGACTATGTGCGTCTCCCGAACGACATTGTGATTGCCTATACCGAGGATGAGACAGCTATGAACAAGCTCATCGAAGATGTCTTCCCATCGTTGCATGCCAATGCTAAATCGAGAGAGTACATGAGCACACGTGCTATTCTTTCGACCAAGAACGATCATGTCGATGCCCTGAATGACAAGATGATCTCAAGGTTTCCAGGCGAAGAAAAGATATACCATAGTTTCGACTCCATCGAGGATGACATGCAGAATAATTACACGATTGATTTTCTAAACTCAATCACAACAAATGGCTTGCCCCCGCATGTATTGAGATTAAAGGTCAATTGTCCGGTCATTCTGCTACGGAACCTCGACCCATATAATGGCCTATGCAATGGAACACGGCTTATGATTAGAGCCTTCCAGGATAATGCAATTGACGCAGTGATTGTTGGTGGTCAGCATGCTGGAAAGAGGGTGTTCATACCTAGGATCCCTATGTCGCCCTCGGAGGACATCTCACTTCCTTTCAAACTAAAAAGAAAACAGTTCCCCATCCGCTTGAGTTTTGCAATGACGATTAACAAGGCGCAGGGTCAAACGATCCCGAACGTCGGTGTTTACCTTCCCGAGCCAGTATTCTCACACGGTCAGCTATATGTTGCATTGTCAAGGGGGGTGTCGAGGGAGACGACACGGATTTTGGCCAAGCCAAACAAGGAGGTTGATAAATCTGGGAAAAGCACCAAGAACATTGTCTATAGAGATGTTTTGAGAGATGAGGGAGGTGCGTTATTCCATTATGTATTTGCACACATGAATATGTTAATTTATCTGAAACTACTCCTGCATTTAACGTTAATTGTTTTTCATTTACAGGCTAAACTAATGAGAAGAAGTAGCGGATGAGGGGGTAACACAGGAGTATCTTCTTCCATCCAGCAAAAGGTAAGAGCCTTTATCTGCTTCTGCATGTCATCCCCCTTTGATATAAATGTATGCTACTGTGTTCTTGTGCTACTGTTTTGAACTGTTGTGCAACTATTTGTGCTAAATGAGCTAAGGGTATGCTAAATGAGCTAAACATTTTGGTTCAACAAGCATATTATGATCCTAAATATTTACTATTCTGAAGTACGCTCTGAAAACTAAAAAACAAACAAAAATGAAACCTGGAAAGTTAAACTGTAAGTAGCAGGTTGGAGAGGGAAGTTCTAAATGAAGATGGAGTCATATTCTTTCTCAGTTTGTATGTCCATGAGTAATATGTACTGAGTAATATCTATGCATGCACATCTTCCACATATTCTTTGTCAGATATTATAATAATATTTTATAATTAGTTTGTATGTCTTATTATAATTCGAACGGCTATTTTTGTGACAGTTACGTTTTTAGCTATGTGAGTGTAGTATAGTTAATCCTGTGAAACCAGTAAACTATAGCTGCTTGCTCTGTTTTCACGCAAACGGCGGCCCAGACAACGGTGGGGATCAGGCGCAGGGGCAGGGGGAGCTGGACCTGGAGCTGGAGGAGACGAGCACCATGATCCTTATATAGAATTTCTCAACATATACCAACCATATTGATAATTCGGAGATGTGAACACAGTCATGTGAGATACAACCCTATGCATATGTATCTGACAGTCCAGTCTAACCTTATCAACCTTCAGCGTCGATGAATTTGGGATACTATCAGGACTCCTCAGTATGATAATGTAGGATGTACTCCTGTCACATTTGAGGTGCTGCTGATACAAAATTGATAGAAGAACTTGTTTGTTTATAAAACTGTCAATTGGACACATTATTGGCTCATTGTTCGGAGTGCAGCTAATATATCTTTTTTTTGTTAACTCATTGTTTTGACTAGCAGCATGCGTTCGAATCTGGTAAATATGGAGGCATGGCAAGCATATTCTTGTTACATGGCAACACTTACTTTGGTGCTGCTGTAGCAGCAATATTATGCTGCTGTGGCAGCAATATTAGACACGATCAACAACAATAATAATAAAACATAGCAACGAAACTCACCTTGATGGTTTCCGTTTTGGTCGAACAACCGAAATTACTTTCGTGATAACTCACGAATATGAACTATCTGCCAAGACAAAATGATACAAGGATTATATTTCGGTACAGAAAAAGATAATTTTTTCTATATAAAAATGTATAACAATGAGCACATAAAAAATCCAAGAAACTAACCGATGAGCCGAAACAAATATTAGTATACTAAAGTGTATTACGAAAAAATTCCATCAATTATATATGTCTGGGATATAATAAAAAAGAAAAACGATATGCATGGGGTATAATAAAAGATAAAGATCCACGATCCCTAAAATTTTGGATCTCCCTCCCTAGAATCCCGCAGTCCACGATCTCCTTCCCACAACACGGCAGTTCACGATCTCATTCACCCTCATCTCTCCTCATCGCCCTTCCACTCTCCTGGACCTTCCCTCTTCGCCCTCATCTCTCCTCCACCTCTCTTGCACTCTCCTGGTCCTTGCCCCCGCTGCCCGTGCTGTCTCGAGTAGACATCAGCCCCTCCCGGTTAGCTGCCCTAAATCTGCTGTCCACGTCGTCGTCGCACCGGTGGCGGCTTCACGGGCAGACCTCGGCACATCCCCGTGCGCTGCCCTATCTCCAGTGTCCACACCGTCCTCGCCCTAGTGGCCGCACCGTCTCAAGTACACAGGTAAGGAAGAGTACATACTGCTCTTATTTGTACTGTATGGAGTATATTATAAAATATAGTATGGAGTATATGTGTATTTCCTTTTGAAACTAGAGTATAGAATTTTATTAGTTCCAAAAAATCATAGAACCTATTTTATTTGTATCCAAGTGAGTAGTATATTCATCCAAAGAAGAGTATATTCAAACAGTGCCACATACTATACGAAAAAAGGTTCCTAGTATGGCCATAAAACAGATGTGATGCCATTTTTTAGAGAGTGCAGTGTATATATTTTCAAAAAAGTATGCAGTATTTCCCTTTCCAATTAGTATGGAGTGTACAGTATTAAATTTTTACACGAGAACGAGCATGCAGCAAGGCATTAACCAAGACATGGTTGCACATTTATAGCCCATACATTCATACATACATGTATGTATGCTGCTATGTATGGTGCTCTGAATCAGAATCAGAACATTTCATAAAAGTAGCAGCAAGTAGATCAATGTATATTTCTTTCGGAGAATGACAGGTAAAAATGTTTTCTGCATGAACATGTAAATAGTTAGAATTTTGTTGCAAAAACTGAAGCAATTGGCTAGATTATTTTTAATCATTCTTCATAGTAAACATGGGTACAGCAAGATAATCACTTGGATTAATACTTAAGCTGAAGACAAACAGAGCATTAGAATTCCAGCTTCAACAGGTTGTCTTTGGCTACAGAGTTTTTCTAAAAGGACATTTAACTTTCAGCAAGCATGAACAAACAAGAACAAGTGTGCAATGTATCTGAGAACAAGTCACCGAACAATAGAAAAAGAACCTGGAAGTTTTGGCACACCGAGCTTACGCAAAGCTCGGACGAGGAACTAATACTAATATATACACTGGTTTTCAAGAAAACATGGACGCGGAAGGCAAGGACAAGCATGCGGAAAATATGGTTATTGAAGGCATGATAACGAAAGACGAGGATGTGAACCATGAGTCATCAAAGAGAATAGAACAACAAGCCATCATGGATGATACAGAAAACATACATATTAATGAGGTCATTAATATATTTTCAAATGTCATTATTATTTTCATTATGGCGGGACAAAACATGAAGTTCATTTGTGCTATGATATCAAATATAAAACTGTTTACTCACCTTCATAATATTCTTTCATTTATTTGGATATTCATTTCTAAACAAAGCATGGACGAGGAACTAATACTAAATATGCTTTGGTTTTCAGGAAAACATGGACGAGGAAGGCAAGGACAAGCATGCGGAAAATATGGTTATTGAAGGCATGATAACGAAAGACGAGGATGTGAACCCCGAGTCATCAAAGAGAATAGAACAACAAGCCATCATGGATGATACAGAAAACATACATATTAATAAGGTCATTATTATATTTTCACATGTCATTATTATTGTTATTCTGGCGGGACAAAACAATATGTAATTTGTGCTATGATATCAAATATAAAACTGTTTATAAATCCTTTGTAATATTCTCTCTTTTATATGGAGTACATACTGTATAATATTATATTATTGTGTCTTTCAGTTACTAATCAAGGAAGAATCAAGTGGAATAAATGACAAAGATGAAGTAGAGAAAAAGTATAGCACGCAGTCCACTGATTGCGAAGTGACACAGGCATGCTTTCTTTGATTAGGTATCCCAAATAGTTATAATATAATTAAATTATATTCTGCATAGGGATTACTCTTTGTAATGTTGCTCTCAGGAATTAACAAGGCAGGGAACAAGTGAACAAAAGCAGCCTACTCAAGACATTGAATTAGCACAAATGTTCGACACCGAAGGGGGGGGGGGAACTATAGGGGACAACTTGGCAGATTCAAATGTACGAGCCGACAAAGATGAAGAGGAGAAAAAGAAGAGCACACAGTCCACTCATTCCAAGGTGGCAATTTCATCTTTTCTTTTTCAACTATGTCCTAAATAAATAGTTCTAATGCGAAAGTCAACTATCCTCAGGAAATAACCTTCAAGGAAACAACTGAACAAATGCATCAAGTTCAGGACGAGGAATTAGAACAGACATGGGGCACCGAAGGGGCAGAAACTATATGGGATAATCTGGCAGATTCAAATGGAATAGCCGGCAAAGATGAATTGGAGGAAAATAAGAGCACGCAGTCCACTGATTCTGGACTCTCCGAAGTGACAGAGGTATCTTTTCAATTCCAACTATGTCCCAAATAGTTCTAATTCTAATTCTATTATATCTTGCATACAGATGATTCTTTAATATGTTGCTCTCAGGAATTAACAGACAACGAAACAAGTAAACCAATGGAGGCATGTGGGGACGAAGAATTAGAACAAATGTCCGGCAGGGAACGGGCAGAAATTATAGGGACAAGCTGCCAATGGGAGCGCAAACATGGAAGCCTATTCGACTACATAACAAACCTAAGAAGGCACAACACTACGTGGTGGCTCCAGAAGGCACGGTCAAATCTTTCTATGCCCTGGTTTTGCTACATTTGTTTTCCTCGTTATTAATAAATGTTATTACTTCCATCATGATAGATTACGCCTGCACCGACGATGATTGGAACGTGATTAAAAATATCATGTCTGAACCAAATGATAAAAGAACTTTAGTGAGCATTGGCGACTCAAATCTCCAAAGAAGACAGTTGGAACGTCTTTTATTACCCGGAGAATTTCTTGGCGACGAAGTAAGTATATGTAGCTTTATGACGAGACGATGCTATTTGAACATGAGTTACTTTTTTGTCCTATAACCAAGGTGTGCACTTCGTATTACAGATCATAGACGCATACATACATTGCATAAGTGCTAAAGAGCATCTAAAGATGGGGACTGGTGGAAGTGTGTTCTTAGAGAATGCATGCATCTCTAAGCTGATAAAGGAATTTAAGTTTATACGGGATGACACACTAAGATGGGTGTTAGACAGAGCTACAACTTATTTGGAACATGATATGGTGAGTCTCAGTTCTTTACATATTATGAATTCAATCATGGATGAATGTTTCTCTACAGATGGGACTTAAACTAACAAAAACTCTATTTACAGATATATGTTCCAGTAAACATTAAAGACTTTCATTGGTACCTAGCAGTTATAAATAGCCGGGTGCGACGTATCCAGGTGCTCGACTCGCTAGGCCCAGGAATGAACCGCAAAGACCTCACTGCTATGGTTAGTTATTAGTCTCAGTGCACCATCTTTTGATAAGACGATTTCTGTTATTCTTCGGTTGGGATGCTAATACGTTGTCATTTATTCATGCAACAGCTAGAAGGACTGGAAAATGTATTCCAATATGCATCACTTCAAAATGAACTAAAATTTGATAAGTGGAAAGACGTAAACATTACAGCATGGCCAAGGGAAGAATGTATTAAGAGCAGTCTGCAGACAGATGGGTATACCTCTTTCGAATCAAACTTGTTGCTCCCATCCCCTTTCGGCACCTCCTTCTCCTTCACGATATCTGAACCATTAATATTAATACATATGTTGTAAGAATGTCATCCTTTGTCGTCTCAGGTTCTAGAATAACTACAATTAGTACAAGTGAGAATTCTATGTTTACATATATGCGGAATATCTTAAACTCTATTTGTAAATACAACATATAAAAGGACAGTTTTCGAGAATATCTTAAACTCTATTTCTATAAATTCATTTGTATATAAAACACTTTAAAAATTGATAAAACAATGATGGATATATTTAAATTCTATAATCATATATAGGTCATCTTGTGGTCTCTGGATGATAAATTTTATGGAGTACTTCACTGGAAATGATTTGTCTGACACTCCTACGCAGGTAAATTTTATCCTAATACTTATTCTATGTTCTGTCATTACTTAACTCTTATTTCTATTTTAATAGGATCATATGACAGATTTTAGAACAAAACTAGCTGTCATTTTAGTGGACTCAGAATTGAATGATGATAATATAAGAAATCGAGACATGGAAGATGACGAAAACAATATAGATCCCACGGATTGTATGATTCTGGATGGACCCCCTCAAAATCTCAAAACATAGAATACATCATCAAATGTTGAGTTCATCTCACAGTCATATATATCCTTTCACCGTCTGTCAACCCAACAAACGATGACTTAATAGACGAACTGTGCTTGTTCATCAGTATGGTTGATGATGACGCTTTACTAGAGTAAGCCATGTTCTTTTATTTCATTGCTGCTGTCTAATAAATTACTCTGATGTTATTATAATTGACAAAATTTTGATTTTACAGGAGCGAATGGGTGAAAAGCTCTGATCCTTACCCTATCAGCTTAAAGTTGAGACAAATAAAAAAAAATACTAAACAATGATGAATATATGGATATTGATTGCTTTAACATGGCTGTGCGGATACTAGCGCGCCACGAAGTCCAACTTCTCAGAGACATTCCATCTCACTACATGGATCTAAACTTTTGTGTAAGTTACTATTATTGCCTTTTACATTTTCTTTTCCTCACAGAACTATTGTTTTCTTATTTCTATTTTAGTCCATGTTCCACTATGCACGAGACCCAAGTCATCATGAAAATATGGACAGTGCTACGTTTAAATGATTGTTTCATAGCTGGCCTGACAGCAATGAGTATCATATCTCACAGTGTGATATGGTAAGATTTTAATTTTTCATTTCTAACAGTGGTTTATTTGGTTTAAATTAACATGAAAGGTATTTATAAATGTATGCATCATTGCAGATTTTATTGCCTTGGGATATTTTTGGACTGTTTCTATTGTTTGTCTTGGATCAAGATAAAAAAGTTATCTCTATTTTTGATCCGATACCAATACCTACTTTGGGAAAGAATATACTTAAAACAGTGGTCAGTAACCTAAACCTCGCACTCCAAGTTGCAAACCCTGCATTCAAGGACGACATCTCCAAATGGGAATGTATAGTTCCGGTTGTTCCAACAAACTCATCAGAAATTATTTTAGGGATCATCTTCTATAAATCAACAGTAATTAGTACTAAGTTAATGAAGGATTTCTTATATTTGAGTTGGGTCAATCAACACTAATTAGTACTAAGTTGACTACTATATAGTTGTGCCAAAACAGAGAGACAGAGAGCATGATTAACTCATTTTCCAAACCTTGTCTAGCCTTCATCATTGCCACTAAGAATCAGCTGAAGGAACTCGGTGCTTTCGTCCATTGCTGCAATGACAGAATAAGGAGAAGATCAGCACATTCATATACCACATAGTAAGATAAAGAACTGGATAACATGATAAAGGCAAGCAGCTAAATGCGTATATACTTTTTTTGAAAGAAAATGTGCATATACTTGAGCAACATATAGTCGAATACAACACTGGAAACGCTGAAATTTAACCTACAATTTCTTGATTTCCCAATGTAACATAAGAAGCAAATATATTGATTTTAAATACTAATATATTGAAGTAAAATAAGAAGTCATAACAGTTCAACATATGGAAGCAGACCAATTCACATGGTACTCATGTAAACTTTTTTTTCTCGGAATGATTTCAATGGCATATATAATAAAAAAATCGTGACTAAGAAAGCTCGCAGCTCTGTACTCCGTCTTGGTGACAAAAGAAGCATTTACAGCATTTGATAATACAACATTCCCTGCATGATTCATCAACTAAAATAAGCAAAGAGAGATCAATAGAATTATACCTTCTCCATTCCCCTGATCAAAAAGTATCCACCAGAATCAAAAAGGCAGTCACTTTCCTTGAGTTCATGCAACCAGCATAAATTTGAATTAACCATGACTGGAAGGCGGCCAATAGACACAAGATGAGTTTCATCCATAAGAACCCTCTTGTGACCAAAAACATCATTCTCTGTTTTAGACTTGTCACTTTTCTCCATAGAATAAATCTGTGAACAGTTTCAAATACGCCAGGCAATTGTGTGACTCAGTGACTGTAACACCTAACGGTGTGTTTTGGTAGGATGCATGAAGGGTGCATGAGCCTAAAAGTTCCCTTCCCGACCCACCCTTGGGTGTTTGGTAGAGTGTATGAAGGGTGTATGACTCCACACTAGCTTAACACAAATACAATAGATGCATGCATGAAGAGAGCATGCATGAAGAGGGGTGTTGAGATGAGCATGCACGAAGCGGGAACAACTAAGCTGAGATGAGAATGCAACCAAACACACCCTAAGTGCACAAATATGAGTACCCAATGATGATATGGTAACTTCAAAACACACACACCATAAGACATCTTAGCACATAGTTTATGAAAGTAAATTAACATA
This sequence comes from Hordeum vulgare subsp. vulgare, assembly GCF_904849725.1. Classification (NCBI taxonomy): domain Eukaryota; kingdom Viridiplantae; phylum Streptophyta; class Magnoliopsida; order Poales; family Poaceae; genus Hordeum; species Hordeum vulgare. The sequence continues at coordinate 462,014,975 of NC_058524.1, forward strand.
TCAACACAACAGTTCAATAGAATCAAGCGCATAAAACATTAGCAGACATCAGTGGCATCTACAACTATGTATGTTGCTGACTGCTAAGCTAATCTGGAAAGCAGCCATTTGTTCCTTGACTGCTCGATTTCATGTTCTGTCAATGGACTGTTTTGCTACATTAATTGGGGTACCAGGGAATAAATCAACTACCAAATTAAATGAAGACAACATCAGCTTCACAAGATCAGTAGATAGACAGACAAGGTCTTTGCATCTTTTTACAGGATTAACTTACAAACATGATTAAAATTGTGTGTTGTCAACAACACTTAAAAAAACAGGGTCATAGCATGCATGTCACATCATTTTACAGTTACAAATACTTTTGGAAGCATCGATCCCAGAGATTGCATTCATGTGTGCAACACTTCATAAACAGACAACAGCATAAAAGAGTAAGTAATTGCAGAACCTCTCTAGGCTTCCCAAGCTCATGTCAATTGGAACTTCTGCATGTGACTCAGAGTACTTTCCCTTACCATCTCCATCCAAGGATGGTTTCCCATTCATATCAGCATCCGCAAAAAGCTGTTTTCTGTCAACATCCATAGAAGACTGTCCATTTGAATCATCCACAGTATGGGATCTGCTCTCTTCCTTGTCATACAATTCCATGGGTTCCAGCTCAGGCTCAGCGCCGTTCTCTGATTGCCAATATCTGTCAGAACACTGAACTAATTATAATCGATCTTTTGTCGTGGTCTCTTCAAATCGAGCTCAAAGATCATAAATACTAATCAGAAATCACGAGGCAGATGAAATAATCTAGCACAAAGCCGCGCTGGAAGAGGATGAATTGACATGAGCTTGGGAACCTCCCGCGGTTCGTGCGCACGGAGGGGGACGCCGGGCTGGCCTGCCCCGGCTGCGACGGCGGCTTCCTGGAGCAGATGGACGCGCCGCCGCCGCGCAGGGCCGTCGCGCCCGTCATCCTTCGTCCGACGCCGCGCCGCCGCGGACGCGCCCGCCGAGGTCCCGCCACGCCACCAGCGCCACCAGCAGCTTCGAGCTCTTCTACAACGACGGCGCCGGATCCGGCCTCCGCTCGCTGCCCGAGAGCATGTCCGGGGAGGAGATGAGGTGGGACAGGGGACGGGCGACGGAGCGGACGCGGAGCAGCTCCGGGAGCGCGAGGCGGATGAGGATCTGATGGGAGGAGCTCGCCGAGGAGAGGATAAGATTTCGGTGGGGAGAGGGCTGTGGTGTGCACTGAGAGGAGAGGATAAGGTTTGGGTGGGGAGAGTGATGTGGTGTGCACTGAGAGGAGAGGAGACGATAGGGTGGGGAGAGGGGGAGTGGGTGAGATTGTGTGGGGGGGATGGGGGGGGGAGTGGGTGGTTCGGGTGTGTGATTTTTTTTTAAACGAGGTGGGTGAGATTGTGAGGTTTTTTTCCACGAAATTGTTAGGTTATTTTTTATAACGAGAGTGCGTGAGGTTTTTTTTATACCGGGAGTATGTTCTTAATTTTCTTTTTTTACCTTTTCTGTGTCTACCATGTTTATTTGTACATTGTAGTACATAAAAGACATATATTTAATAATCAAAATGTTCATATTGTGATTATTCGTGCGTTGCACGTGCATGCTTACTAGTAGTATAAACTCTACATAATGTGACCCGCTTTGGTACACCCCCTAGGAAATTTGAGAAGGGTATTCTCGTTCAGCCACAAACTAATCCTATAATTTTTCAGTTCAAAAAAAAATCCTATAATTGGTTTTGCAATTAGTTACGACCTAATAGACCATTTATTCTCCTGGAAAATTGCACCCTCCATGGACGAGGTTTGCCTGCTCCGCCTTCCTATCCCATTTGTGCTCTGCGCACGTTCCTTCATCATTGAACGGTTGCAATAATTTTCCTCATTGAACGGTTGCAATAATTTTCCTCTACCACGACCCTTTTCACCGCAAAATATGATTATCGACTGGGGTTGTGCTCATGGTAGACAAGGAACTGCATGCCAACATCAGGAAGGTCTATTGTGTGTTTGAGCTTGTCTGGTTGTGTGGTGCACGGCTCGACGCCACCCAAATGGGTCACCATTGTGCGTGTGTGTGTATTTACAGAAGGGGTTAATATTATAATTGGGATTTTCCTTTTGGTGTAAAGGTGAAAAGGGTCGTGGTAAAGTAAAATTGCTCCAATCATTCGATGACAAAGGACCATGCGCAAAGCAAGATGGGAGCAGGGAGGCGGAGCAAGCAAGCCTCGTCCACGCACCCAACTGCTTGATCATCGATCACGTCACGTCTCCCCGTCCACCACCGGTCGCGTGTCCCCCCTTTGCTCGTTCCTCTCGGCTCACCGCACAGCCCATCCATTGTCGTCCCCCCTCTGCCATCCCTCCCCATTCGCCACTGCACTTGCCTTTTCTCTCCATGTTAGCATCTCATGTGTGACGTTGCACAACTTCCCAATCCCCTGGTCATCCATCTATTGCATATTGATCACCTTGAGGCCTCATTTGGTTAAGGGGGATTGGGGAGGTTTTAAGAGGGAGGGATTTCAGGGGATTGGGTGAATCCCTTTGTTCCACCCAATCCTCTCAAATCCCCGGGGCTTTGCTTCCACTAGTACCCCGAGGAGAGTTTTGAAATACATGGATAGGAAGGGATTGAAGGGGAACGGAGGGGATTGGGCTAAGCAAACCCCTCCTACCAAATGGACGCCCGAGGATCTGTGGGGTTTCTGTCCCTCCCGGGAATTTTCCTTTCAAAACCTCCCCAATCCCCCTTAATCAAACGAGGCCTGAGGAAGATCATGTGCCTCCTCCCCGCCCGCTCGCCAAGAACAACAAGCTTGTGAACAGCCTAAACCACGCCTAGCTCTTCCCTGCATTCATTGTGTTGGCCCAACGATGAGCACGCTCGGTTTGTACTTATCTAGTGTCATTGTCGAATACTAACACATGATTTCAATTCATAACTTGTTGTTACTACTTGGTAGGATGCATGAACTACATTTTCCCAATTAATTGACACTTTAAACTAAGAGAAGAAGCCACCCAAATCAATGGAACCATGAGCACATCACATTGTATCTTTACCGAGGCGTCGAGCTCACCAACTGGTCGTTGTGCCCGGCTAGCCAACCCAACTGCCCAAGGTTATCCCGCGACTAGCGCGTTCAAACCCAAAATGCCAACAACCCAACGACAACCACCGCCGGGCCAAACTTTTCTCACATTTGTAGTTGCACGAGGAAGCCGTCGACAAGGAGGGTGGCATGGGATGGAGTGGAGGACGGTATGAGATGGAGATAAGGGTAGCAACATGCCACGATACACCTCACTATTAGGAAGCAAACGGAGACACAATTCCAAGATGTTGTGGATTAACTTGTCGCCTGCCTACCAAACTAGAAATGGGCGACTACTACCAATCCAATCCGTCCTTTGTGCCATCCCGATTCACACAATGCTCACCATGTTCGGATAGGCTGTCATGAAGAGGGTTGCCTCACCGGGATAAGTGCCCCCTATGAGATCAACACGAGGAGTCGATCGACCACCTACTCCTCACCCGTGCCTTTGCGAGAGGAGTATGGGATACATTTTGCACGACGTTAGGCATAGCTAATGGTACACCGCAGCCGGGAGACACCTTGCAGTGCTGGAGCATGTGGGCAGCCTCCCATGGACACCACGGTAAGATGGTGCATGCCATACTATTGTTATGCTTGTGGGAGCTCTAGAAGCATTGGAACGCCATAGTTTTTGACAGTCAGACGTTGTGCCAACAGAACTCCTTTGAAAGATTGAGTCTGAGAGTAGGGTGTGGAGTGTAGCGGGTCTAGTGGGTTCAGGATTGTATGCTCTCCTGGCCGAGGCATCAACAAGGGTGAGAGGAGAGTAATTCACATAAGGACGGTAGCAGTTGAGTGGAGCTCGCATGACCTGCATTGTGGGCACACCATGTACAACATAATTCGGGATCTCACCCCCTTTCATCTATAATATACGATACACACACTTGCGCGTATTCGAGAGAAAAATGTGTCATGATAGGAGGGGCATGAAAAGAGAGGAGGAGTGGATGAGCCGTTGATGGGTGGATAAGGACCCGTCATGCCAGTGCCTTTAGGTGCTGACAAAGACGGTGTGAGGAGGAGGAGTCGGCGATGACGTCCTATTCATACGAATAGGATCATATTAAATGTATGATGCGGAGAGATTCAAATGGCTCATATGAGCAAGGGTTAGACATGACTTACTTATTTGTTAATGCTCATCATACTCTTGGTTATAAAGGGGTAAAGACTGATCTCGATCGCTGATATATTTAAAGGATGTAACGAAGCAAACGCACCACATATATTATAGTGCTTATTATTACTTACGTACGTAAGCGTGTGTGTAAAACTCTTTGCAGAAAAGACGCTTGAATATGCTTATTATGTAGAAAAGCTTAGTACTATTAGTGTAGAGTCGAAATAACTCAATCCATTCTTAAAAGCTGAAGGACGGGTAAAGGACTTATTTGTTACTTTGAGTTATCCTAAGGACCTAAGTGTCTGAGAAGAATTTGGGACCATGGCGAAACAAATAAACTCGTGTGCAGCACACAAAAAATAATAGAACAAAACAATTCACATGTATGGCTGCAAATGATGAATGGTCCCGATATTTACCACACGTGTGACATATTAAACATACGCATACACGTCATGTGTGGCATAATCAGGAGGCAGCCCATACATGCGAACATTAGAACTGTCCACACGTGTGGACACAACTACTTCGTGTCATAGTCCAATAACTATTACTCATGCCCACCCGGTGCGTGTGGATCGAAGCAAATCTGTCCATACATCTCGGCGCCGCTACGTTAGTTACCCGCGGGGTGACACTTTAATTACCACGAGGGATGACAACTTTTTTGTTTTGATAAACTATAGTTGCCATGTCTAATTAATGGTAGTTGTCGTGTGTAACCAAACCAAAGTTGTCATGTGTAATTAACTACTTGTCCTATATGGTTTAAAGATAGTTATTATGTGTGATTTACTAGTTGCCACGTGTGGTTCAATTATAGTTGTCATGTATGGTTAATCGTAATTGTCATGTGTGCTTATCTAGTTGTCACGTACGCAGAACTGCAGTTGTCATCTAGCAATGAATCATAGTTGTCATGTGTGTTTACCTAATTGTTAGGTACACGCGAGCGTCGTATGAGTGAAGAGCACTTTATCCACACGCACGCGAACTAGGTGTTAACTGTATGGGTGGAAACTGATTCACCCACATGGCGCAGCTAGCAATCGCGCGCTGCGGATTGTGTGCGCAAACACTTCAACGTCTACAGACACGATGATGCCTATGTGGCATATAAAATTCATGAAACGTTGTCAAAATTTGAACAAAAGAAAATCAACAAAGATCGTTGCGTATGGATGAAGTGCAAATATATCACAACGTGTGTGCGTTATTATTTGGGATGATGAATTGGAGGCATGCAAGTTGTAGAGTTTTCTTTAATCACAACCCAGTATAGGGCTTTCTTATGAGAATGCACTGGATTTTCCTTTTGACATCTAGCAGACCTACCCGTTAAGTTCAAATAAATATGGTATATATGGTTGTGAAACAATCTACTGGCTTAAAGCTAATTGTATCTAGTAGATTCATTTATACCCGCGATTCAAGCCAGACCTCATCCACACATGAAAACCTAGTGTACGAGAGTATGGAAGCAAATTGGCAATATCTTTAATCCTGATGCCTCCTATTCTCAACATTTTCGACACCTTCAGATCCTTCTTTGATGTACCAATCTTGATCAATTTTTTTTATGAATTTGTAGCACGGTATAGATACTAAGGAACCGTTCTGTTTCTCTACGCTCCCTCGACTCCGCTCCTGAAGCGGGGCAGGGTATCATTCATTTTAATGGAGCGGTTCATACCCAGCTCCACAGCTCCGGGAGTGAAGGGAAACCGAACGGGGCCTAAATCAGGCGCGAGCAGCAAGCTAGTATTTTCTATCTTATGATATCAAAACACAAACAATGTGCTCACATATATATACTACTCTAGCATATATGGTTGTTGAGGTCACTTATCACACACTAATTTCTCCAGATACTGGGCATCAGAACTGCTGGATATTACATGGATGAGGCCGGTGTGGGAGTACTTCGTGTGTGTACGAAGCTAAGATTATATGTATGAGTGATGAAGATGAAATGTCGGTACTCAATCAACAAGTACAATTACTACAAGTATACCTGATGGGAGATGATGGGCTTCATGGCGTATGTAAGACGTGAGTTTTCTTCATACAATTGTCATGGTTATCGGAATTGTGACTTGAATTAGATCTGTGGTTAATTACTACTCCCTCGTCCGGAATTACTTGTCGCGAAAATGAATAGAAATGAATGTATGTAAAACTAAAATACGTCTAGATACATTCATTTTTTCGATAAGTAATTCCGGACGGAGGAAGTACCATACTTGATTCTACCGAAGATGGGATATTTAGAGTTACAATTGTTCCTTAAAAATGTGTGACATTTTGTTATACTAGTTTGGAACATAATAACATTTCAATTAAAGTTTAAAACTCTAGTTCAAAAATTAAATGTGAAGGAACAGTACGATTAAGTTTTGGAGTAAACTATAGTGTAGCAATTTAAAATGTACTCCCTCTATCTTATATTAATATTCTTTGCCGGAATCTGTCCCTTATTAACTGAGGCTTAAATAAATATATTTACTCCCTTCGTCACGGTTTAGAAGGCGTGCATGCAAATTCTCTAGGACTTAGGTGGTTATTGATTGGCTGCGAAATGAGTAAAAAATAGCATTCACACTACGCATGCATATAGAAGTAGTAAAACAGAGTACTAATTAGCTGCTAGGAGTAAATGCAACGTGCCTTAATCTTTGTCTATTTTGGAAACACACGCAAGTCTAACCGTGCCTTCTAAACCGTGACAGAGGGAGTAGATGTACCACAGTTGTAGATACATCTATTTCAGCGTTAGTTAATATTGTAAGGAAGGAGTAGGATTTTAAACAAGTTTATTTCGCCAATACGGAGACCCAAAAGCAGCAGTGAGCTTTGTCAACCCTAAGGGTTTGGATATATTTTTCAATTCCAAAGGTTGTTTTTCTAAGAATTTGTACTACTTATTTATATGGCCATCCAGAAGAGAACTGATTTAGTAGGATCACATCGAATCGTTATAGTGATCCTACAACAATATTTAAGTACAAACGTAATAAGGCTAAAACTTTCTGAGAGGTTATGCGTGGGGGCTGGTATTGCGTGAAGATTGCTGGCGGCAACCAAATCCCGTATCATTTTCTTTCATGATCTAGACTCCACCATCACGAGAGGGTCGCCTTCCACCGCCGTCCTCCTGCGGCTCCCATCTGTCGACGATCTCGGTCGTCGGTGGTGAGGGTGGTTGCTGGATCCACGCATATGGATTTCTTAGGCTTTTAGTAGCTTAGGGTTTGAGTTGTTCATCATCTAGGGTTCGGTGGTGGTGATAGCAATGCTGAATAAAAAAAATCTCTAGATCCTTCCCCGAGGAGGCGATCCGCGTTGTGGTTGGATTTGGAAATCAGCCCGTTCAAGCAAGGATGGTGCGGCAGGAGCGACATCCTCGTGGTGAACCTGTGTCCTCGGGCTTCGCCCTTGTGACGATGTTTGCTCCAGCGCTGGCACGGAGCTTGGGAGACAGTCCAGGAGCGGATGCAGATTGTGGTATGCACATGTGACATGTGAAAGATGGTGGATCGCGATGGGTTCGTGGTTCGTGGCAGATAAGTATGGTTCCCTCCTTCGACGCCTTAGTCATGTGGAGATGCCAGATCCGGAGCTTGATGGCATGTCCGGGGTGTTGCCCCGGTCTTATTTGTTTAACACAATGGTTTCACCTCTATTGGCGAACCACCATAGAGGTCCACAAAGTTGCATATCGGCAATGGAGCCTCGTCGTTCTCGAGTGTGGAGGTGATCCGTCATTCTTTCCTGTTGTAGTGCTAGAGGCATGTGATAGGCGTTTGTGTAAAGTTCACAGGATTCTTGGGTCTTGTTTTTATTTTTACTTCTTGGTTGGTGGTCATATGTGGAAAGGCTAAAATTATGTTTTTTTATTTGGCGAGATTGATATGTAGGTGTCTTATAATATGATCTTTATGATATAAATGTGACACGCATTACCATGCAATAAAAAGGATCTGGCATTGTCTAGAGAGGTTGATCTTCTCCGTTCGGGGCGTGATTAGGTCTTCGTAATTCTTTTTTTATGAGAATAGATCATCATCGCTAACTTTATTGATTGTTGAGTATATTTCGCATGTATCTTGTATACCTGGCCCACCTCCTACTTCCTTGTATAGTTGAGGTTGTGACCCACCTTGTACACCATATATACGTGCGCTTGCACCCAATCAATACATCGAGAGTTGCATCCTATTCCTCTACATGGTACCAGCTGCTACCTCTTCAGCTTGCGTTGGTTTTTCCCTTGAAGAGGAAAGGGTGATGTAGCACAGTAGCAGTAAATATTTCCCTCAGTTTGAGAACCAAGGTATCAATCCAGTAGGAGTATCAAGCCAAGTTTCCAAAGTACCTGCACAAAAACAACAAACTTCCACCCAACGATACAAAGGGGTTGTCAATCCATTCACGATTGATTGCAAGGTGAGATTTGAAGGTGGAAAGTGCAACAAAGTAAAATTGTAAGGCTGAAAATATGATGTGAAGTAGACCCGCGGGCCATAGTGTTCACTAGAGGCTTCTCTCATGATAGTAAATAGTACGATGGGTGAACGAATTACTGTCGAGCAATTGATAGAACCACGCAAAGTCATGACGATATCTAAGGCAATGATCATACATATAGGCATCACGTCCGACACAAGTAGACCGATACTTTCTACATCTACTACTATTACTCCACACATCGACCGCTATCCAGCATGCATCTAGTGTATTGAGTTCATAAGAAATAGAGTAACGCCTTAAGCAGGATGACATGATGTAGAGGGATAAATTCATGCAATAGATATAAACCCCATCTTTTACCCTTGATGGCAACAACACGATGCGTGCCTCGCTACCCCTTTTGTCACTGGGTGAGGTCACCGCACAGTATGAACCCAAAACCAAGCACTTCTCCCATTGCAAGAATTATAGATCAAGTTGGCCAAACGAAACCCATTACTCGAAGAAAATTACAAGCATATGAAATCATGCATATAAGAGATCAGAAGAAACTCAAATAAGATTCATAGATAATCTGATCATAAATCCACAATTCATCAGATCTCGACAAACACACCGCAAAAGAGGATTACATCGGATAGATCTCCATGAAGATCATGGAGAACTTTGTATTGAAGATCCAAGAGAGAGAAGAAGCCATCTAGCTACTAGCTATGGACCCAAAGGTCTGTGGTGAACTACTCACGCATCATCGGAGAGGCAATGGTGCTGATGAAGAAGCCCTCCGTGTCCGAATCCCCCCTCCGGAAGGGCACCAGAAAGTGCCGCCGATGGGATCTTGTGGAGACAGAAGCTTGTGGCGGCGGAAAAGTATTTTCGTGGCTCTCTCGCGTGGTTTCAGATTTTTCGGGGATTTATAGGTGGAAGAAGTAGGGCAAAGGAGCCACGGAGGGCCCACAAGCCTGCTAGGCGCGCCCCAGGCCGTGGCTAGGGGGCTTGTGGCCACCCCCGGGACCCTTTGCCTTGGCTGCCAAGCTCCATGTGTATCTTCTGTTGTGGAAAAAAAAATCTTTTCGGAGGTTTTATTCCGTTTGGGCTCCGTTTTATATTCTCCTCTGAAAAAGGTCAAAAACACGAAAAAACAAGAACTGGCACTTGGCACTGATTTAATAAGTTAGTCCCAAAAAAGATATAAAATGCATACAAAACATCCAAAGTTTGAAAAGATAATAGCATGGAACCATAAAAAATTATAGACACGTTGGAGATGTATCAAGCATCCCCAAGCTTAACTCCTTCTCTTCCTCGAGTATGGAAGTGATAAAGACTGAATTTTTGATGTGGAATGCTACCTAGCATATTTGTCATTTGTAACTTCTTTCATGTGACATGAATGTTCAGATCCATAAGATTCAAAACAATAGTTTGCTATTGACATGAAAACAATAATACTTCAAGCAAACTATCAAGGTAATCATGAACATTCGAGATAACAAGGCCAAAGAAAGTTATCCCTACAAAATCATATAGTCTGGCTATGCTCCATCATCCCCACACAACGAATTTCAATCATGCACAACCCCGGTATTGGCCAAGTAATTGTTTTCACACTCTTACTTTCTCAAACTTTTTTCAACTCTCACGCAATACATGAGTGTGAGCCATGGATATAGCACTATAGGTGGACTAGAGTGTGGTGGAGGTTGTGAGGCAAAAAGGAGGAGATGGTCACATCGACTCGGTGTATCAAAGGGCTATGGAGATGCCCATCAATAGATATCAATGTGAATGAGTAGGGATTACCATGCAACGGATGCACTTAGAGCTATAAGTGTGTGAAAGCTCAAAAGGAGAACTAGTGGGTGTGCACCCAACTTGCTTGCTCACGAAGACCTACGACAATTTTGAGGAAGCCCATCATTGGAATATACAAGCCAAGTTATATAATGAAGATTCCCACTAGTATAAGGAGGTGACAAAACAAGAGACTCTCAATCATGAAGAACATGGTGCTATTATGAAGCACAAGTGTGGAAAAAGATAGTAGCATTGTCCCTTCTCTCTTTTTCTCTTTTTTTTGTTTGGGCTCTTCGGCCTCTTTTCATTTTTTTCTATTTTTTTATTTTTTTGGTGGGCATCTTTGGCCTCTTTTCATTTTTCCTCACATGGGACAATGCTCTAATAATGATGATCATCACACTTTATTTACTCACAACTCAATGCTTAGAACGATGATGACTCTATAGGAAATGCCTCCGGCAGTGTACCGGGATGTGCAACGATCTAGCTTGGCGTATGACGTTGAAACATCTCACTAGCTATCTTATGATCATGCAATGGCAATATGAAAGTGGCGGCACATGTCATGAGACGGAACGGTGGGAGTTGCATGGCAATATATCTCGGAATGGCTATGAAAAGGCCATGATAGGTAGGTATGGTGGCTGTTTTGAGGAAGGTCTATGGTAGTTTTGTGTACCGACAAAAGTTGCGCGGTACTAGAGAGGCTAGCAATGGTGGTAGGTGAAAGTGCATCTATACCATGGACTCACATTAGTCATGAAGAACTCACATACTTATTGCGAAAGTTTTTATTAGTAATCGAAACAAAGTGCTAAACGCATACTCCTAGGGGAAGGGTTGGTAGGTGTTTACCATCGCGCGATCCCGACCGCAACACAAAGGATGACAATCAATAAATCAATTATGCTCTGACTTCCTAACATAGCGGTTCACCATACGTGCATGTTACGGGAGTCACTAACTTCAACACAAGTATTTATAGATTCACAACACCTTACTAACATGACTCTTAATATTACCAAATCCATGTCTCAAAACTAATTGAGAGGAATCAAACTTCTCTTTACTAATCAATGCACATGAATATGGAAGTTTTATTGTATCCTCTTTGGATGCCTATAATCTTTAGGACTACTTTCATAGCACAAGCCAACTACCAAGCTACTCAAAGAGAGCACTCTCAAAAAGATATAAGTGAAGATAGAGAGTTCTTATTTCTCCAAAATATGACACCCCCGTGCTCTAAAAAGATCTAAATGAAGCACTAGAGCAAAGTTATCTAGCTCAAAAGATATAAGTGAAGCACATGCGAGCTAAATTGCCTAACTCAAAAGATATAAGCGAAGCTCAATGAGTATTCTAGCAAATTCATGATGCGTGTGTGTCTCTCCCAAAAAGGTGTGCAGCAAGGATGATTGTGACACAACAAAAAGAAAAGACTCCTATAATACACGACGCTCCAAGAAAAACACATATCATGTGGTGAATAAAAATATAGCTCCAAGTAACGTTACCGATGGATTGAAGACGAAAGAGGGGATGCCTTCCCGGGGCATCCCCAAGCTTAGGCTTTTTGGTATCCTTGAATTTGGATAGGGATGCCTTGGGCATCCCCAAGATTGATCTCTTTCCACTCTTCATCCCATTGTCCATGAGAACATCACCCAAAACTTGAAAACTTCACAACACAAAACAGAAACTCGTGATATCATTAGCACAAGAAAACAAACTACCACCTCTTTAGGTACTGTAGCAAACTTGATTTCTATTTATATTGGTGTTAGATTACTGTATTCTCACTTTTCCATGGCTATTACCCCCCCGATACTATCCATAGTTTCATCAAAATAAGCAATCAACACAAAAAAAACAGAATGTGTCAAAAACAAACAAGTCTGTAGCAATCTGCATACTTCGTATACTTCTGGTATCTCAAAAATTCTGGAAAATTACGACAATTTGGGAAATTGGCATATCAACCAGCAGCAAAAATAATCAACTCAAAAGCTCTTTCTGGATGAAAATGAAAAATAATTTCGTGAGCGAAAAGTTTCTGTCTTTTTCAGCACGATCAAACAACCATCACCAAAACTAGTCATAAAGGTTTTACTTGGCACAAACACAAAAAAACACAAAAAAACACACAACCATAACAGAATTATGATGGTGTGGATGCAACAAAACAGAAATAAAAAAGCAAAGATAAATTCATTGGGTTGCCTCCCAACAAGTGCTATTGTTTAACGCCCTTAGCTAGGCATAGATAATTCAATGATGCTCACATAAAAGATAAGAATTGAAGCACAACGAGAGCATCAAAAAGCATGTGAAAATCACATCTAAGTCTAACATACTTCCTATGCATAGGAATTTTATAGGAAAACAAATTGTCAAGACAACCAATAGTTACCATATGGAAGGAAGAACAAAGAGACAATATCAATCTCAACAAAACGAGAGGTAATTTAGTAACATGCAAGTTTCTACCACAATATTTTTTTCTCTCATAACAATTGCATGTGGGATCATATTCAAATTCAATAATATAGCTATCACAAAGGATATTCTTTTCATGATGCACATGCATGCAAAGTTGACGCTCTTCAAAAATAGTGGGATTATCAACAACTAAAGTCATGACTTCTCCAATCCCACTTTCAATATTATTGCAAATATCATAATCATCATGAGGCTTAAACAAATTTTCAAGATCATAATAAAAATTGTTACCCCAATCACGATCATTGCAACAAGTAGTGGACATACAAAACTAGCATCCCCAAGCTTAGGGTTTTGCATATTTTTAGCATGATTGCCATTAATAGAATTCATAGTGAAACCATTGCAATCATGCTTTTCATTCAAGGAGCCCTCGTGAATCACTTCATAAATTTCTTCATCACGATTTTCAGATTCACGCATCTCAAGCAAAACTCCATAGAGAAAGTCAAGTGCACTCAACTCACTAGCAATTGGATCAACATAATTGGATCTCTTAAAGAGATTAGCAAGTGGATGAGGATTCATACCAATAGATTTTCAGCAAGTGAAGATGCAAGCATATTGAAGGCACATAGCACACAAGCAAAGGAAAGGCAAACAAAAAAGGCAAATTTTTTTGTAAATTTTTGTTTTTGAGAAGTGGGGGAGAGGAAAACGAGAGGCAAAAGGCAAAAAAAAAGTAAATGCAAGAGATGAGTTTGCGACAGTTACTTGGATAAGCTTCACTTAGAGTAGTCCCCGGTGCCAGAAATTGACACGTTGAAGGAAGACTATTCTTGACTTGATGCTCCTCGGCAACGGTGCCAGAAATTGGCACGTTGACGGGAGACTATTTTTGACTTGATCCTCCTCCCCGGCAACGGCGTGAGAAATTCTTCTTGCTACCTCTTGAGCTTGCGTTGGTTTTTCCCTTGAATAGGAAAGGGTGATGCAACACAGTAGCAGTAAGTATTTCCCTCAGTTTGAGAACCAAGGTATCAATCCAGTAGGGGTATCAAGCCAAGTTTCCAAAGTACGTGCGCAAAAACAGCAAACTTGCACCCAACGCTACAAAGGGGTTGTCAATCCCTTCACGATTGATTGCAAGGTAGGATCTGAAGGCGGGAAGTGCAACAAAGTAAAAGTGTAAGGTTGAAAATATGATGTGAAGTAGACCCGGGGGCCATAGTGTTCACTAGAGGCTTCTCTCATGATAGCAAATATTACGGTGGGTGAACGAATTACTGTCGAGCAATTGATAGAACCGCGCAAATTCATGACGATATCTAAGGCAATGATCATACATATAGGCATCACGTCCGAGACAAGTAGACCGATACTTTCTGCATCTACTACTATTACTCCACACATCGACCGCTATCTAGCATGCATCTAGTGTACTGAGTTCATGACAAACACAGTAACGCCTTAAGCAAGATGACATGATGTAGAGGGATAAATTCATGCAATAGATATAAACCCCATCTTTTTACCCTTGATGGCAACAACATGATGCGTGCCTCGCTACCCCTTCTGTCACTGGGTGAGGTCATCGCACGATATGAACCCAAAACCAAGCACTTCTCCCATTGCAAGAATTATAGATCAAGTTGGCCAAACGAAACCCATAACTTGAAGAGAATTACAAGGATATGAAATCATGCATATAAGAGATCAGAAGAAACTCAAACAAGATTCATAGATAATCTGATCATAAATCCACAATTCATCGGATCTCGACAAGCACACCGCAAAAGAGGATTACATCGGATAGATCTCCATGAAGATCATGGAGAACTTTGTATTGAAGATCCAAGAGAGAGAAGAAGCCATCTAGCTACTAGCTATGGACCCGAAGGTCTGTGGTGAACTACTCACGCATCATTGGAGAGGCAATGGTGTTGATGAAGAAACCCTCCGTGTCCGAATCCCCCCTCCGGCAGGGCACCAGAAAGTGCCCCAGATGGGATCTTGCGGAGGCAGAAGCTTGCGGTGGCGGAAAAGTATTTTCGTGGCTCTCTCTCGTGGTTTCCGATTTTTCGGGGATTTATAGGCGGAAGAAGTAGGGCAAAGGAGCCACGGGGGGCCCACAAGCCTGCTAGGCGCCCCCCAGGCTGCGGCTAGGGGGCTTGTGGCCTCCCCCGGGACCCTTTGCCTTCGCTCCCAAGCTCTGTGCGTATCTTCTGTTCCGGAAAAAAATATTTTCGGAGGTTTTATTCCGTTTGGACTCCGTTTGATATTCTCCTCTGAAAAAGGTCAAAAACACGGAAAAAACAGGAACTGGCACTTGGCACTGAGTTAATAAGTTAGTCCCAAAAAAGATATAAAATGCATACAAAACATCGAAAGTTTGACAAGATAATAGCATGGAACCATCAAAAATTATAGATACGTTGGAGACGTATCACCAACCTACCCGATCCTACCCTAGCCGCGCTGCGCTGTGTCTCCTCCATGGCATTGCCATGCCTACCCTAGCCGCCGTCACGCCGCACCTCTTTGGCGCTGCCGCATAGCCGCCGTTTCTTACCGGACTGCTTCCCCCATCGGCCGCTTCGCGTCTCGACCCTCCCACCCGTGCTGCCGCCCCCTTTCGGTCATGCTGCTCCAAACCCTAACCCTACCCGGGCCACCGCTCCACACTAGCCACTGTCTCCATGTATTCCTACAGTAACCCCTTCGGCTCCTCCTTCTCCTGTGACTTCGAGGTTCCCAACACCACCCACATCCGCGACGTTCCTCTCTCCGATCACGTTCTCATCAATCTCTCCTACAAGGAGGCTAGCTAATACACCTGTAAGACCCACTTCAACCTCCTCTTCCGGAAGTACAACCTCGGGGATCACATCGATGACACCGCCAAGCTCCTCTGTTGGGGAACGTCGCATGGGAAACAAAAAATATCCTACGCTAACCAAGATCAATCTATGGAGACTAACATCTATGAGAGGGGGAGTGCATCTACATACCCTTGTAGATCGCCAAGAGGAAGCGTATCTAACACGGTTTAAGTAGTCGAACGTATTCCCGATCCAATCACTATCCATCCCGTGATCCCATCATGATCCGTCCCACGATCCCATCACGATCCGTCCGGATCTAGAGCCGTACGGATGACACCTCCGCGTTCAACACACGTACAACTCGATGACGTTCTCCACCTCCTTGATCCAGCAAGCGAGGGTGGAGAGGTATATGATTTCTCCGTCAGCACGACGGCATGGCGGCGGTGGTGGTGGAGCTGTTCCGACAGGGCTTTGCCAGGCAATACTGAAACCGATCTAGTGGAGAAAACTAGTCTATGGGAGAGATAGGGCTGCGTCGTGGCATAGGTGTTTTGCAGCCCTCTCTCCCCATATGTATATAAGGGGAAGGGAGAGGAGGTTGCGCCCTATGGTTCCCCCTAGGAGGGGTAGCGTCTAACAGAGGGAGGGGTGGCGTCCCATGGGGTGGCTTACCACCCAAGTTAGGGTGGCACCACCTCATAGGGTTGGCCCTCCACCAACCCAGCTGCATGGGCCTTAAGTGGGGAGGAGTACCCTGCTCACCAGGGGCTGGTGCACATCCCTCACAGCCCATGTGGCCCCTCCGGGTCAGGTGGCCCCTTGCGGTGGACCCCCAGAACCCTTCTGGCACCCCAGTACGCCACCGGTGATGCACGAACTTTTTTTGGTGACCAACACAGAACTTCCCATATATCAATATTTACCTCTCCGGACCATTCCGGAGCTCCTCCTGACGTTCGGGATCTCATCTGGGCCTCCGAACAACCTTCGGTCACCAACATACATAACTTAACCATACCGAAACGTCACCGAACCTTAAGTGTGCAGACCCTGCGGGTTCGAGAATTATGTAGACATGACCTGAGACACTCTTCGGTCAATAACCAATAGCGGGACATGGATGCCATATTGGCTCCTACACATTCTACGAAGATCTTTATCGGCCGAACAATGATATCAAGGATTCAATCAATCCCGTATACTGTTCCCCATGTCCATCGGTATGTTACTTGCACGAGATTCGATCGTCGGTATCTCTATACCTAGTTCAATCTCGTTACCGACAAGTCTCTTTACTCGTTTCGTAATACAAGATCCCGTGACTAACTCCTTAGTCACATTGCTTTCAAGCTCATTGTGATGTTGTATTACTGAGTGGGCCCAGAGATACCTCTCTGTCATATGAAGTGACAAATCCCAGTCTCGATTCACGCCAACCCAACAGACACCTTTGGAGATACCTGTAGAGCACCTTTATAGTCACCTAGTTATGTTGTGACGTTTGATACACACAAGGTATTCCTCCGATGCCCGGGAGTTGCATGATCTCATGGTCATAGAAACATATACTTGACATGTAGAAAACAGTAGCAATAAACTGACACGATCATATGCTATGTTCATAGTTTGGGTCTTGTCCATCACATAATTCTCCTAATGATGTGATCCCATTATCAAATGACAACTCATGTCTATGGTCAGGAAACCTTGTCCATCTTTGATCAACAAGTTAGTCCTTGAAGGCTCACTAGGGACAGTGTGTTGTCTATGTATCCACACATGTATTTGAGTTTCCAATCAATACAATTATAGCATGGATAATAAACGATTATCATGAACAAGGAAATATAATAATGACTAATTTATTATTGCCTCTAGCGCATATTTCCAACAGTCTCCCACTTGCACCAGAGTCAATAATCTAGTTCACATCACTATGTCGGGACCCTGATCCTAAGCCATAGGAATCCAGCCTATAACACATCGCACCACTTTGCGGTCTCACGCACGGTTAATCCCACGGCTCCCACCTTACCTTAGCCGGGACCGTTTGCGCCTTTTGACTCACGTATGCAATTGTGTCGCTAGCATTCCAATGTCAAAGAACCCGGGTCGACATAACTAGTCATAAACTCAAGTGGCTCAACTGTACAGAGACAAGCATACATAACCCATCAAAGCAGGTGTCGGTCATCAGCGAGCGTAGACGAGTCGTAGCAAGCTACAAGGACTCCATTACACCGCGTGACATTTCCTTGTAGGGACAAACACAACAACTAAGAAGGATGCATGCCGGTCAACCAATGTGTCCGGAGCAGTAGCGAACTACCAAGGCTCGGTGGAAACACAAATGGGGCATTTCTCTATATAGAGAGCTACTAAGGCATACGACTAGGTGTCGAGCCCCATACATATCACAGTACATCACACGTACACATGACATACTCGATATGCATAGATACAATAATGGCATCACAACATAACCAACAATACTCGCCATGTGCACGTCATGCACCTCGACAACCTTCAAGCAGAAGCCCAGCAAGGGAGTCGTCCACGACCGTTAACCGCGCTAATATCTAGTCCAGGTTTATCGCCTATCTGAGAGTGAACCCACACGGAAGTCCGGCCGAGGTCTCCACTACGGCCCCAAACGATGTGCGCAGGGTTCCCAAGCCCACCATCCGGGTGCCACTTGGTACATCGTGCCACTGCCTACCGTATCATAGCCCACCTCTAAGGTCAGCACTATGCACGGCCTCCAGCATGACTACAAACACCAGAAACTACTTGCAACTCCTCGACCGAGTACTAGGCGATTAATAAGTCGAGCGGGGTCATATTTTAGGGCCCAACATGTGGTAGTGTAATGCCCCAGATGTAACCTTGCCATATTTGGAAACCTTTCATGTTTGGATCCATGATGTCATGCTTTGGAGTTATCATTTCATGTGATCATGTGGCTTACTTTCATGTCTTATCTCATGCATCATACCATTCAATGCATCATGTCTTCTCTGTGTGTTGTTGTTGTTGTTGGATCTATGAGGAGTGCATGTGTTATGTGGTGTGTGATGATGTGGTGATTGCAAAGCTTGGGTTTCAAGCTATGCTTGATTTTAAAACTAGGTTTCAACAAAACCCCTTCTTCTTTATTCACTTGAGCTCAAGATAAACTTGCTCCAATCCTGTTTTAAAAATGTTGTTCATTTTGTAGTTTTTCTTGTGTTTGAGGCATATGGTTTTGGGTTTTTTAAAACTTGTGAAATGGGGTTTTTAACTACAAAACAGATTAATTAATTCTGTTTTGTAATTATTTTATTTACTCCAAAAATCATCTTTGTATTTTATTTAATTGGGTCATAATTCCCTTATGACGAGGGATGTTTTATTTTTATTTTTTGGAACCCCAGTATGTCCTAGTTGATTTTATTTTGCTGTGGTTTAGTTTTAAATGGAAAAACCCTTTGGGTTTTTTCTCTCTGGTTATCTGGCGCCAGTGGATGGGCTCCCTCCTTCCGAGGCCTAGAACCTTTTCCCTCGCGCGGAGCAGCTTATCTCCCCCGTTCCTCTCTTCTTCTCCGACGGCGTCTTCTTCCTTCTCTGCTTTCCGTCAGTGCTGTGAGAGAGCGCGCGCGACCGTCCCCTCACGGACGTCAAGGCGTCCCTCCTCCCTCCTATAAAACAAGCATCGGCGTGCGTGCCTAGGGTTCCTCCTCGCCCGCCGCCAGCCCCATTCCTCTCCTCTCTCCCTTCCCCCTCGACAGGTAATTCCAGTGAGATTCAGAGATTCAGAGTGTCGCCGCCGTCGATCCCGCGTCCTCCTCATCGCCGGCAGCCTCTCCCCGCGCCATCCGAGGCATCCACGAGGATGGGGGTCCTCCTCCCGTTCCGTTCCCGTCGCTAGAGGGGTGGTTCCCCTCTCTGGCGCTCCCTCCGCGGCGGCTCCGTCAGGCCGGAGGAGCACGTCGCGTCACCGCGCCTCTTCATCCCCTTCTTCCTCCATGACGAGCCCTTCCTCGTCGACACCCTAGGTGAGCGTGCCCCGCTCCCCTCCGCCTCCTCCTTTCGTCTGCAGTGCCCGGAGCTCGTCGCCGGCATTGTTTGGTCGCGCGGGCAGCAGCAGCTCCTGCTGTAGCTAGGTGATCGTCGCGCCGTCGTAGTAGAGCATCTCTCGGTGAGCTTGGGGCGGGAATGGATCCCCTGATAATCCCTCTTCCTCCCCGCAAATGCCACCTTGTCAATTTTGCGCGTAGCAATGCCGATGACCTTCCCCTGTTTCAGCTGCCGTCGTTCTGTAGATGGAACAGAGGGGGATGCTCAAGAGAGTTACTTCCCCCTCTCTGTTAAGTTTCGTTCGTGTAGCATAGTGGCAGGGGGTAGTTTTGTTGACGGTGTGGTCGTGGGTTCGAATCCACAAGAGACCCCCCTTTTTATTTCTTCTTTCGTGGTACAGTAGTTCAACAGGGAAGCATATCATGTTTCCCTCCTCTTCTATGTCGAAGAGCTCGAGCTAGCGCAGTGGTGAGGTGCTGTGTGTGCACCAGAGGGATCTTGGGTTCGATCCCATGCACTCCGTTTTATTTTTTAGCTGTTTGTAATTATTGTTTCACTATTCTTTGCTTGGGCAGCAAGTAGGCTTAGATGTTTTAGTGAAGTTTGAACTTGTTTCTTTTGTGCCTATATTTTTGTGAGAGTGTATATGTGGTGTGTGTAAGTGAAATGTACATGTGCATATGTGTGTGTGTGTATGTGTGTGTGTGTAACACACACATGCTTGTGCAAGTTTGCACAAACACATGAGGGGGATTATGTGAGTAGTGTGTATGTGTGTGAGTGCATGTGTAGATGCATTAGAGTGTGTGTGGGCACTTACATGACTGTGCATGCACTCATATAGTGTGTGTATGTGCTTTAGTGTGTATGTGAAGGATGTGGATATGCATACATGTGTCTGTGGTGGGTATGTGGGTGCACCCATGCACATGTGCATGAGGGTCTACCCCCTCATGAGGCCATTCTTGTGTGTGTGTGAGCACACATATTTAGGTGTTGGTGTGTATGTGTTCATGCATGAGTGTGTGTGGGCATGAGTGCACCTATGCACTTGTGCATGAGGGCTAACCCCTCATGCTTGACAATATGTTGATGTGATGGTGTAAGAACCTTTATTGTGTGCATAAGTAGGTGTAGAGATGCCACATATGCTTTATTCTCTTGTGATAATGCTCCTATATGCTTATAGTGATTTCTATGTTGATTTTCGAGCTAGCTTTGTGCCTACATGTTCCATGCAAGTACCCATGTATTATATATGCTTTTGGGGTAGAATCATCCCAGGAATCCACTGGTGGAATCAGATTTCACTTTAGAGCAACTTCATAAACTGTCATTTTTCTGTCTTGAGGCCATGTTTAGAGCTTAGTGGCATATGGTGTGTTGGCCCTATGAGGATGAATCCTTGATGTGGCAGTAGTGGGTGAACCCCTCTACAGCATGGGGACTTTGTTTTATTCATAGGAGTTTGTATGTACTTTTTGTGCCTTGTCAAAGTTGACACTTGGCTGAAACTGACAACTTTGTGAAAATCTATGATTTTCACTAAGTCTGAGAATCTGCTGTTATTTTCCTCCCTTGTTGATTTGCTTGCACAAGCTCATGTGTCAGGAATCAGCCCATGCAACAAACTAAGGTTTGTGACATTTTGTGTTTGTATAGCTCTGTGTTAAATTTCATGCTCTTTCACTTCCTGTAGATATCATTTTGGAGGCTGCCAAAATGCTTCAGAGCATAAGCAGCTGGTGAAAATCTGAGATTTTCACTGACTTCCAGAATCTGTTATTTTTGTCCAAGTTTGTGTCCATAGATCTTCTCATGTGTGATGCCTTTGTAGTAGCTTCTTGCTCAGGCTTCTTCTCATGTGTGATGCCTTTGCAGTAGTTTTTTTGATCATGTGGCAACCTGGTAACACTAGGAGAGTGCCATTGGAGTGTGCTTGTGGTGGATTTGAACCGTAGGACTCCATATCTTGTTTTGTAGTTTCCGGTTGATCCGTAGCTCCGTTCTCTACGTTCTTTATATGTTTCCTAGGTCATGCTAGTTTCTATAGAAGGTTCATTAAAGACTTCTCTAAGATTTCTAGGCCTCTTACCAACCTCTTGCAGAAGGATGTTCCTTTTGTTTTTGATGAGGATTGTGAGGAAGCCTTCGAAATATTTAAGAAGGCTTTGATAACCGCACCTATTGTTCAACCACCTGACTGGAACTTGCCCTTTGAAATCATGTGCGACGCTAGTGATTATGCTGTTGGTGCTGTTCTAGGACAAAGAGTTGACAAGAAGTTGAATGACATTCACTACGCTAGTAAAACTCTAGACAGTGCCCAAAGAAACTATGCCACTATTGAGAAGGAATTTTTAGCAGTCGTGTTTGCATGTGAAAAGTTCAGATCTTACATAGTTGAATCCAAAGTCACTATTCACTCTGATCATGCTGCTATTAAGTACCTCATGGAGAAGAAGGACGCTAAGCCTAGGCTGATCAGATGGGTTCTCCCTGCTACAGGAATTTGATTTGCACGTCGTTGACCGAAAGGGTGCTGATAACCCTGTAGCAGATAACTTGTCTAGGCTAGAGAATGTCCTTGATGCCCCACTACCTATTGATGATAGCTTTCTTGATGAGCAATTAAATGTCATCCACACTTCACATAGTGCACCGTGGTATGCAGATTATGCAAACTATATCGTAGCCAAATACATACCACCCAGTTTCACCTATCAGCAAAAGAAGAAATTCTTCTTTGATTTGAGACATTACTTTTGGGATGATCCTCACCTTTATAAGGAACGAGTAGATGGTGTTATTAGACGTTGTGTGCCAGGACATGAACATGGACATATCTTGCAGAAGTGTCATTCCGAAGCCTACGAAGGACACCATGCTGGAGATAGAACTTACCATAAGGTATTGCAACCAGGTTTCTATTGGCCCACTCTCTTCAAGGATGCCCGTAAGTTTGTCTTGTCTTGTGACGAATGCCAAAGAATAGGGAACATCAGTAAGCGTCAGGAAATGCCTATGAACTATTCACTTGTCATTAAACCATTTGATGTATGGGGCTTTGATTATATGGGACCCTTCCCGAGTTCCAATGGGTACACTCACATCTTAGTTATTGTGGATTACGTTACTAAGTGGGTAGAAGCTATCCACACTAAAAATGCTGATCACCACACCTCTATTAAGATGCTTAAAGAAGTCATATTCCCAAGATTTGGAGTCCCTAGATACTTGATGACTGATGGTGGTTCACACTTCATTCATGGTGTTTTCCGCAAGATGCTAGCTAAGTATGATGTCAACCATAGAGTTGCATCTCCTTATCATCCTCAGTCTAGTGGTCAAGTGGAGTTGAGTAATAGGGAGATCAAGTTGATCCTACAAAAGACCATCAATAGATCTCGAAAGAATTGGTCTAGCAAACTTGACGATGCACTATGGGCTTATAGGACTGCTTATAAGAATCCCATGGGCATGTCACCGTATAAAATGGTTTATGGTAAAGCCTGTCATTTAACTCTTGAGCTGGAACACAAAGCTTATTGGGCAATCAAAGAGCTCAACTTTGATTTCAAACTTGCCGGTGAGAAGCGGTTGTTTGATATCAGCTCGTTAGATGAATGGAGAACCCAGGCATACGAGAATGCCAAGTTGTTAGGTTAAGAGATGGCACGACAAACGAATACAGAAACGAGAGTTCAATGTAGGTGATTATGTCTTGCTATACAATTCTCGTTTGAGATTCTTTGCAGGCAAGCTTCTCTCTAAATGGGAAGGTCCCTATGTTATCGAGGAAGTATATCGTTCTGGTGCCATCAAAATCAATAACACGGAAGGAAATTTTCCTAGAGTGGTAAATGGGCAAAGAATCAAGCATTACATCTCTGGTACTCCCATAAATGTTGAGATCAATATCATCAATGTCATAACTCCAGAGGAGTACATAAGGGATGTTTATGAGCCTGTTTCAGGCCTTGAAAACAAAGATGTATCTGTTTTGATAAGAAACTGGACTCCGATGCTTTTCCAATAGGAAATTTCCTCCGTTTGGGAATTTTTGGAAAATTAGAAAAATAAAAAGCAGTCCGGAGAGCGAACGAGGCGGCCACAAGCCCTGCCACCGCCCCTACCCCCTGGTGGCGGAGGGCAAGCTTGTGGGCACCTCGTGTGCCTCCCGGACTCTGTTTTCTTGCGGAGGACTCCTTCTGGCCTAGAAAAAATAAATATATACTCGCCCGAAGGTTTTGATCTCCGTATCGCGTAGTTTTCCTCTGTTTTCGTTTCGAGCCTGTTTTTGTGACAGATCTAGATCATCATGACTTCCCCAAACGCTCCTAAGGACAAGATCTTCGAGAAGGTCATCAATCCCTACCTCACGGAAGTGCTGAAACACCCTCAATCTATCAAGATGAGCGAGGGGATGTTGCACATCCGTGATGTTGAGGGGCCTAAGAAGACCGGAAGCGTGGAGACGAGGCTCGAAGCACTGGAGCAACAAGTCTTCAAGTGCCAAGGGATGGTGGAGCGTGGACTCAACGCCAACCACATGATGATCACGGAGTTCACTAGCAATCACAAGATGGATGCCATTGATATTTGGAAACACCTCTCCAGGCTCTATGATAGGGTCGATCAACTTCAGGGCCAGATCTATGACCTGCAGAACCAAAACTGTGAGTATGAGTACATATTTAAATTAATAAGGTTGGCTACAAATTTGAGGATTCCGGCGACTCGTTCATCCTGCCATGATGGAGCACCTATGCCTTGGAAGACGGAGGATCAGACTACTCCAACAACTCCACCACCATCACCACCGAAGGAAGGCAACTAAGCATTGGTATGGGCAATCCCCTTGGCTTCTGCCAAGCTTGGGGGAGTTGCACTGGTATCGTATCACCTTTATATCTTTTGCTTTTACCTTTATTTTAGTTCTTTCCTTTTCAGTTTTTATTTCTTCTCTTAGAGGAATAATGTCACACCCAAGATGCGACCCTATCCTCAATTTGGCACGGGGGCCTTGTCAGGGATAGAAGCGCATCTCGTCGTGTCGCAAGAATGGATATCGTTACAAGTACATGTACTGAAAAGAAGAGATATGTAAAGAATTGGCTTACACTCGCCACAAGCTACATCAGAGTCACATCAGTACATTACATAAACATCAAGAGTAAGAGCAGGGTCCGACTACGGACGAAAACAAACGAGAAAAATAAGAACGACGTCCATCCTTGCTATCCCAGGATGCCGGCCTGGAACCCATCCTAGATCGATGATGAAGAAGAAGAAGAAGCAACTCCAAATGATCAATCAACGCGCTCGCGTCAAGTAACCTTTACCTGTACCTACAACTGGTGTTGTAGTAATCTGTGAGCCACAGTGGACTCATCAATCTCATTTCCAAAAGTATCAAGACTAGCAAAGCTTAATGGGTGAGGCATGGTTAAGTGGTGAGGTTGCAGCAGTGGCTAAGCATATATTTGGTGGCTAACTTACGAATACCAGAAATAAGAGGGGGAAGATCTACGCATAACGGACGTGAACTACTGATGATCAAATGAATGATCCTGAACACCTACCTACGTCAGACGTAACCCCACCGTGTCCTCGATCGGAGAAGGAACTCATGAAAGAGACAGTCCGGTTACTCACACAGTTGGCAAGTTTTAATTAAGTTAACTTCAAGTTATCTAGAACCAGTGTTAAACAAAGTTTCCATGTTGCCACATAACCGCGGGCACGGCTTTCCGAAAGATTTAACCTTGCAGGGGTGCTCCAACTAGTCCATCACAAATTACCACAAGCCGCATAGAAATCCTCAATCACGAAGCTCGCGATCTCGTCGGATTCCCTAGTGGAAAACCTCAACTCTGAGATTACCCAAAGCATCACCGGAATCCCGATGCACAAGATATCTCGTCAAAGGTAAAACTAATCCAGCAAGGCCGCCCGACGTGTCGACGTACCCGATAGGAGCCGCGTATCTCGTTCTCAGGACACGACGGATGGAACTAGCTACGAGTGCCAAACCTCGAGTTTCCTCGCGGTGGCCCCGCAGGCAGACTGTTTGGGACCAACACCATCAGCACTGGCCCCCCTGTTTATGTAAAATTACTCCTCGGGTAGCGCTAACTCCCTATGCATTTCAGTATTATCAAATTATTATGTTGGGAAAATGTAAAACCAATGTTGGGCCTTGCCAGACCAGCTTTAATCTAAAACGAATTATCAAGGGGGTCCCCATAACAAGCCCGATCGTGTTAGGAGCGCTCAATTATGGAACATAACACCGGTAGCCGAAACTAAGGGGGCAAAGGTGGAACAAAACACCAGGCTAGAAAGGCCGAGCCTTCCACCTTTTACCAAGTGTATAGGTGCATTAAATTAAATAGCATTTTATATGGTGATATAACAAGGAACCCATGCTTTCACATGGAAGCATCTGCACCTGCAACTAGCAACGCTAACAACATGGATAAGCAAGTGGTAACATAGCCAATCAGTGGTTTGCTAGGTCGAACATGTTGAAGGTTTCATGGCATTGTTGAGAGGCTGATATTTAACATGTGGTAGGCAACGAGACATAATCGGTAGAAACGGTAAAACTAGCATGGCAATGATAGTAATGGTATCTGGGGAAATGGTCATCTTGCCTGAGATCCCGCATGGAAGAAGAATGACTCTGTGAAGCAGATGAACCGACGTACTCGAACGGGTCCTCACAATCCGACACGCTTGCGGAACTCTACCGAGACGGGGAAAACCGGAAACAAGCATCAACACACGAAATTCACCACACGATGCAACAACACAAATGATGCATGAGTAGCTGAAAACATGCAAGACATGGCATGACAATTCACGACAAACAAACACTACACATTAAGTGAAGTTCTATATGCAACGGGTTGCATATTGGCAAAACTCCACGTTTAATTATTTAGTTCTATCCCGATTAGGTGCACGACAATATTAAATGTGATTAAACATGGCAAGAGGTGAAGCGTAATTAAACTACCTATCTATGCATTTTAAATGAGGTCGGAGATGACATATAGCATCTCCGAGACGACCTCATATGTTAATTTCACAATTCTGTCCAGATCTGAACTAATGCATTTAATTGGTTGTTAAACAGAAAAAAAATAGGTTCACGTGATTCTACGCGTCATGGCAAGCAATCTACACATAAAGAACATCTCCAACGGAGCTACGGATCAAAAGTTACAAGCACCGCAAGATATGATGGCATGAATGCAATATGTGTGCAACGGCGGTCACGAGCACTTCAAAACATACAACCAGCAAGAGAAAATGAAACTACACGAGATTCTAAGCAAGTTTCATGTAGGACACGATCAAATCGGAGCTACGGTTCAAAAACTACGAGCTAAACAAGAAGTCACTACAATCTGCCAAAATCAGACACATAGCACTTTCTACGCCCCACAACTACGGCTACACAACTCCGATAAACTCAACCAAGGCATGGCACGAAAGAGGGCAAGAAGCACTACTACAATCAACTAACAACAACTAGCATGGCAGCAAGGAACACTAGGAAAAGAAGACACAACATGGCATCGCACACACTATTTCAGACTTAATGAAAATAACACCTCATGAAAGTGCAGTTTTTGATCTGAAGCAATATTAACAGCAGCAAAATCCTAATCTACAGGTCTCCAAATGGCATGAAAATTTACAGCATGCTAGAGAAACACAAGTGGTACAACTAACTCCATTGCACCAACCTCAAAAGAGCTACAGATCACAAGATGAAAGCAAGACAAGACAGCAACAAAATAATACCAGATCCCAGACTTAGAAATATTTCAGCTCCTCCAAATCAGCACTATTTCTAGCAACTTGAGAGCAAGAAAATCACACCTAAACATGCATTTCTATTGCAATCAAAAATACCAGGGGCTAGACAAAACATCCAAGAACAACTCTCTAGTTGACAACTTAATCAAACGACGCACAGAATAAATCCTACGAAAAAGACAAGAGGGCAACATAGCAAAATATCTCGCGAACTGACTTCCTCAAAAACTAAAACTAACTGCATAGAAAAATACCATGGATTTTTCTACCCCGAAAACATATAAAATATGTGGGGTTGCACAACAAAAATAAAGCCACACATAAATGCGAGATAATTACCTATACACGGGAAAATAAACTACCGGCAATCCCTACACGCAAAATACCAATGACCGCTCTAAAATACATGGAATAATGGTTCCTAAAACATAGGCATTTTACCTAAGGCACTCGAGCAATCCGGACCGCAAGAAAAATAAATACGGGACGTTCCCCTATTGGGACAGCACGCTAAACTAGGCGTTTGGCACGTAAAACTACGTCAAATAAATATGCAAGTTGTGAAATCGTGTTCTACTCGCAAAACTACGCGAAATCTATATGCTACATGTCGCGATCCGATTTACGGATTAAAAGATACGGACATCTAAATGTCTAACTCCTGGAAAAGAATTAAATCGCAGGGAAAAAATATCTAAAGACTAAACGGGCCGAAAGTGACAGGCGCTAAATAACTAAGCTGCGCACGCGTATAAAAATAATGAGGATCGGGGCAGTCTCACCTTGTGCCTGGCCCAGGTCGGTTCGGATTGGAGAGGTGGAGCAGCTGGGGGCGATGCGGACTGGGCCTGGGGCCGGCCCATGCGAGGAAGAGGGGGAGGCCGGCTCAGGCGACCTGGAGGGAGGCGGTTGGGAGGCCCACGTGTCAGGCGAGGCAGGCCTGGTCGACGAGGAGGCCCAGGCGGAGCTGTCGTGCTCCTCCCGCACGGCCACAGGAACCGGCG
Source organism: Hordeum vulgare subsp. vulgare (assembly GCF_904849725.1). Lineage (NCBI taxonomy): Eukaryota > Viridiplantae > Streptophyta > Magnoliopsida > Poales > Poaceae > Hordeum > Hordeum vulgare. The sequence goes on from NC_058524.1 coordinate 462,043,664, forward strand.
GCGGGAGTTGACCACCGCGGCGGTCGTCGGACCGGCAAGGGGGCGCAGGCAGCGGGCAAAACGGCGAAGGACAAGCGCAGCAAAGGGATCCGGCCTCCACGGTGCCATTCCCGGGGACGGCAGCCCGAGATGGTGCCGGGGCAGCGGAACGGTCGGCGCAGCTCCTGGCGCGGCGCAGTTCCTCGCAGGCGAGTGGGGCGCGTGGACCAAGGGCGGCGGGCGCGCAGGCGGGCGGCGACGGGAGGCAGCGCGATGGGGTTGCGGCGCTAGCACGGCGGCGGCTCGATCGGGAGGAACAGCAGGGAGGCAGAACGGGCGGCGGCGGCGGCGGATCTGGGCTTGGGCGGGCCCCAGACGGGCTTCGCAGGCCCGACGGCTGGAGAGGGAGAGAGGAGACTGGCTAGGGTTTTAGGGTTGCACGGATTTCCAGGTGGAGAGGGTTTAGGCGGTCTAAAATAAACCCGGGGGTCTATATATAGGCAAAGGGGGGCTAGGTTAGCCGGAATTTCGTTCTGGATCCAACCGTGCGGTCGGATTCGGACGATTCCGAACGCGGGTATGGTGTCACGCCCAAGATGCGACCCTATCCTCAATTTGGCACGAAGGCCTCGTCAGGGATAGAAGCGCATCTCGACGTGTCGCAAGAATGGATATCATTACAAGCACATGTACTGAAAAGAAGAGATATATATACAGAGTTGGCTTACACTCGCCACAAGCTACATCAGAGTCACTTCAGTACATTACATAAACATCAAGAGTAAGAGCAGGGTCCGACTACAGACGAAAACAATCGAGAAAAGAAAGAACGACGTCCATCCTTGCTATCCCAGGCTGCCGGCCTGGAACCCATCCTAGATCGATGAAAAAGAAGAAGAAACAACTCCAAATGAACAATCAACGCGCTCGCGTCAAGTACCCTTTACCTGTACCTGCAACTGGTGTTGTAGTAATCTGTGAGCCACAGGGGACTCAACAATCTCATTTCCAAAGGTATCAAGACTATCATAGCTTAATGGGTGATGCATGGTTAAGTGGTGAGGTTGCAGCAGCGGCTAAGCATATATTTGGTGGCTAAACTTACGAGTACAAGAATAAGAGGGGAAAGATCTACGCATAACGGACGTGAACTACTGATGATCAAATGAATGATCCTGAACACCTACCTACGTCAGACATAACCCCACGTGTCCTCGATCGGAGAAGGAACTCACGAAAGAGACGGTCACGGTTACGCACACAGTTGGCAATATTTTAATTAAGTTAACTTCAAGTTATCTAGAACCAGTGTTAAACAAAGTTTCCACGTTGCCACATAACTGCGGGCACGGCTTTCGGAAAGATTTAACCCTGCAGGGGTGCTCCAACTAGTCCATCACAAATTACCACAAGCCGCATAGAAATCCTCAACCACGAAGCTCGCGATCTCGTCGAATTCCCTAGTGGAAAACCTCAACTCTGAGATTACCCAAAGCATCACCGGAATCCCGATGCACAAGATATCTCGTCAAAGGTAAAACTAATCCAGCAAGGCCGCCCGACGTGTCGACGATCCCGATAGGAGTCGCGTACCTCGTTCTCAGGACACGACGGATGAGCTAGACGTCGGGATCGCTAAACCTCCGGGTGACCAGAGGGGCGCCGGACATCGCTCAGGTGGGACCAACACTCATGAGGAGCACTGGCCCGGGGGTTGATTAAATTAGTCCGCGGGTGCCGGCGGGTCCCTGTGCATTATTATTAGGTTATTAGGCAAATGTAGTACCAAAGTTGGGCCTTGTCAGACCAGTCTTAATCTAAAACGAATTATCAAGGGGGTCCCCATAACAACCCCGATCATGTTAGGAGCGTCCATTTATGGAACATAACACCGGTAGTCGGAAACTAAGGGGGCAAAGGTGGAACAAAACACCAGGCTAGAAAGGCCAAGCCTTCCACCTTTTACCAAGTATATAGGTGCATTAAATTAAATAGCATTTAAATATGGTGATATAACAAGGAACCCATGCTTTCACATGGAAGCAAAGCACCTGCAACTAGCAACGCTACACAGGGTTATGCAAGCAGTAACATAGCCAATCAGTGGTTTGCTAGGTTGAACAGGTTGAGGGTTTCATGGCATTGTTGAGAGGCTGATATTTAACAGGTGGTAGGCAACGAGATATAATCGATAGAAGCGATAAAATAGCATGGAAATGATAGTAATGGTATCTGGGGAAATGGTCATCTTGCGTGACATCCCGCTTGGAAGAAGAATGACTCCGTGAAGCAGACAAACCGACGTAGTCGAACGGGTCCTCACAATACGGCACGCTGCGGAACTCTATCGAGATGAAGCAAACCGGAAACACAAATCAACACACGGAATTCACCACACGATGCACAACACAAATGATGCATGAGCAGCTGAAGACATGCAAGTCACGGCATGACAATTCACACAATCAAACACTACACATTAAGTGAAGTTCAATATGCAACGAGTTGCATATTGACGAAACTCCACGTTAATTATTTAGTTCTATCCCGGTTAGGTACACGGCAATATTAAATGTGGTTAAACATGGCAAGAGGTGAAGCGTAATTAAACTACCCATCTAGGCATTTTAAATGAGGTCGGAAATGACATATAGCATCTCCGAGACGACCTCACATGTTAATTGACAATTCTGTCCAGATCTGAACTAACACATTTAATTAGTTGTTAAACAGAAAAACAAATAGGTTCACGTGATTCTACGCGTCATTTCAAGCAATCTACACATAAAGAACATCTCCAACGGAGCTACGGTTCAAAAGATACAAGCACCGCAAGATATGATGGCATGAATGCAAAATGTGTGCAACGGCGGCTACGAGCACTTCAAACATGCAACCAGCAAAAGAAAATGAAACTACACGAGATTCTAAGCAAGTTTCATGTAGGACACGATCAAAACGGAGCTACGGTTCAAAAACTACGAGCAAAACAAGAATTGACTACAATCTGCCAAAATCAGCCACATAGCATCTTCTACGCCCCACAACTACGGCTACACAACTCCGATATGCACAAACAAGGCATGGCATGGAAGAGGGCAAGAAGCAGTACTACAAACAACTAACAAAAATTAGCATGGCATCATGGATCACTAGGGAAAGAAGACACAAAATGGCATCTCACACTCTATTTCAGACTTGGTGAAAATTACTCCTCATCAAAGTGCAGTTTTCGATCTGAAGCAATATTGACAGCAGCAAAACCTATAGCTACGGGACTCCAAATGACATGAACATGTACAGCATGCTAGAGAAACACAAGGGGTACAACTAACTCCATAGGACCAACCTCAAAAGAGCTACAGATCACAAGATGCAAGCAAGACAAGACAACAACAAAATATAACAGATTCCAGACTTAGAAATATTTCAGCTCCTCCAAATCAGCACTATTTCTAGCAACTTGAGAGCAATCAAACCACACCTAAACATGCATTTCTATTACAACTAAAAATACCAGGGGCTAAACAAAACATCTGAGAAGAACTCCCTAGTTGACAACTAATTCAAACGAGGCACGGAATAAATCCTACGAATTAAATAAAAGGGCAACTTAGCAAAATATCTCGCGAACTAACTTCCTCAAAAACTAAAACTAATTGCACAGAAAAATCCAATGGGTTTTTCTACCCTGAAAGCATATAAAATATGTGGGGTTGCACAACAAAAATAAAGCCACACATAAATGCGAGAAAAAAAATAACCTATATACGGGAAAATAAACTAGTGGCAATTCCCTACACGAAAAAATACAAATGACCGCTCTAAAATACACAGAAAAATAGTTCCTAAAACATAGGCATTTCTAATACGGCATTCGAACTAACCGGACTTGCGCGAAAAATAAATATGGGACGTATCCTATTAAAACAGCACGTTATTCTAGGCATCCGGCACGCCAAACAACGTCAAACAATTATGCATGTTTCAAATTCGTATTCTACGCACGGAACTACCACAAAACCATATAAAATATTCCTCGTTCCGACTTACGGATAAAAAGTTACGGGCATTTAAATATATACTAAACCCTGAAAATAAATAATTCACAACCCTAAAAGAAATCAACTAATGGGCCGAATCAGGGCATTGGCGAAAAAATATAGAAAAACATGACACGACGCTAGATAGGCAGCAGGGGAGGCTCACCTTGTGGGCTTCGGGCCCATGAGGGAAGGCTGGTGGAGGAACCACCCTGGCCTGGGCCGGCTCGGCCTCGTGGCCAGCTGGGCCGATGCGGGGCGGTGGAGGCCCACGCGGGGTCGCTGGGGAACGGGGCGTCGCTCCTCCTCGGGGTCCTCGATCTGAGGCGAAGCCGGCGGCGGCGCAGGTGCTTGGGCCACCGGCGGGAGTGCTGCAGGTGGGTGGATGGCAACGGGACGAGGCACATCCGACCGAATATGGAGCTGCGGCGGCGGTCGCCGGCGGGACGCGGACGGGCGGCAGCACATGGCGAGCCCCGGCGGGAGCCGCGACGCACGTGGGGACCCGGGGCTCCGGCGGCCGGAAGAAGGCGGCGGCGACCCGGGCAGGCGGCGACCGGCGGCGGCGGGGCACGGCAGCTTGGGGCTGCTGCCTCGGGCACGGCTGTGGGGAGGCGAGGAGGGGCCCTGGTGGAGCTCCTGCTGGCTCGGGAGGCGGCGGTGGCGGATGGGCCTCGCCCGGGCCCGATCTGGGCTCGGCGGGCCCGCGGAGCTGGGGTGGGTGGAGCTGGCTGCGGGAGATGCGGGTGGTTAGGGCTAGGGGCGCGGTTTTCGAGGTGGAGAGGGATGGCTGTCTAAAAATTAGGAGGAGGGGGTATTAAATAGGAAAGGGGGCTAGGGTTAACGGGAATCGCGTTCCGGATCCAACCGTGCGGTCGGATTCGGACGATTCCGAACGCGGGTACGGGTACGTGGCCATGTAGAGGGGATATCCGGAGACGAGAGGGAGAACGGGCGGCGCGACACGAATTTTAAAACACCGACATACGTCCGGAGGTAGACCGAAGACGGTGCCGCTACGGGCGACCGTTGAGGTACCAGACGAACTCCGATTGCGACGAAAACTGGTAGGCGGCCTACCTATATTAAAAGAAGGCCGCACGTCAAATCTCAACCCAATCAGAGAAAGTTTTACGCACACTTTTAAAACAGGGTTCGAACGATGCCGCGGGCGCGTGCGTGAGCGGTCGGCCTCGGAACGGACAACGACGCGAACCAGCAACTAACAACGGATGCAAGTTTTGAAAAGTGGTGGCAACGGAGATGCCGATGCAATGCAGATGATGTGAATGATGCGATGATGATGCGACAAATGAAAATACCCACACGACGAAAACGGAAAGAAGGGGGAATCTTCTCGAACGTCGGCATCGGACTGTCACATATGGGTACGTGGCCGTGTAGAGGGGATATTCGGAGACGATAGGGAGAACGGGCGGCGCGGGAATGAATTTTAAAACTCCGACAAACGTCCGACGGTAGACCGAATACGATGCCGCTACGGTCGACCGTTCGGGTACCAGACGAACTCCGATCGCGACGAAATTCGACAGGCGGCCTAGCTAGAACTAATTAGGACCGCATGCCAAGTTTCACCCCGATCAGAGAAAGTTTTAAGCGCATTTTAAAAACAGGGTTTCGACCGATGCCGCGGGCGCGTGCGAGTGCGGTCGGGCTCAGAACGGACAACGACGGGAACCGACAACTGACAACGGATGCATGTTTTGAAAACGGGCGGCAACGGAGATGCCGATGCAATGCTAATGATGCGAATGATGCGACAAAAGAAAATAGGCACACGACGAAAACAGAATAAAGTGGGAATCTTCTGGAACGTCGGCATCGGGCTGTCACAACTCTCCTACACTACAAGAGGATCTCGCCCCGACATCCAAGAATGAAAGGGGGAGAGGATGAGAAAGAACAATAGGTAAAACTTAGTCGCTTCTTTGACAAACTAGTGAAACTAACGATCCTTGAAGATTGCAAAGAGATGAGGAATGATATGAGAAAGAAGCAAGAATTCACGGAAAATTTTGACAACACTTCGGTAGGAAAATGGGACAAAAAATTCGAAAAGGTAGGAGAAATAGACAATATTCATGACAAACAACTAAATAGATCAAGGGGACACCATGATCTTGACAGAACAACAAGATTGACCCAAATTAGCAACATCACAATGCCTCCGGAACAATAGAATAGGAACTAGCTCAAGCGGAAGAAGAGAATGAAGAAAGGAATGACAACTATCATCATGATAGAATTGAAGAGCCTCCGGATAGAAGAATAGATGGAGTAGTTGGAAAACCCACAACGAAAAGAACAAGATAGTAGTGGGCTTATGAAAATCGTCTCAACAAATATGAGGTGACAACCAACCACTAAAAGAAACAAGGATTGATTGGGAGAAACAAGATATGAACAATTACTTTCACCAAGAGGATCCATTGAGAACTTGGATTAATGACAAGCACCATGATAGAAACAATCCATAGGAAAAGCTTTAGGTGAAATCCAACCAAGATAGCTCAATGAATAAGCCATGGGTTGCAAATATCTCATGATCATAGAATTGGTGGGTTTAATTATCTCATACTTGAAAGAAAATCTCTTCGAGACTCCTACACTAACAAGAATGCTGTAATACCACCTCAAAAGATAAAGGAAGGATAAATGCACCCGGAAATGCAAGATGAGAAAACTTGAGGTTCTCTAATAAGAATCTTGAAGAACACTTGAGAATGGATTGAAACCTTGATGAACCACCATGAAGGACCTCCGTATACAAATGAATGATGCAATAATATGAAGGTAGAAAATAATAAGATTATGATCTTGCCAAGATTTAGATGAAGCCTCACAGAGAGAAACTTGATAGAACTTGGAACTCCGGAAAGAAATATAGGCACTTGAGAAAAGAATTTATATCATGAGTCCTCCGGAAGAAGAAATCAGATTACTATGATCAAGAATAAGAGTTATGTTATGCTTATCCTTCATCAAGTTTAATTGATGACAAGCAACGGATTTAGCATACCACTTATTCTTCTTGAAATGACCGAGGAGAGACATGAGCACAAACTAGAAGAAATCTTGAAAGAGGCACCAGTGAGAATTGAAATGAATGAGGCAACCATCAATGAATGGAGATACATGAGAATGAAGAGATCATGAGCCACCTGAGAGAAAACTAGAACAAGGCCCCAGAATAAACGAGAGACGAACGAAGAGACAACAATGAAGAATAATTTGAGAATGAAGGCTGCAAGATGAGAACGAACAAAATCTTCTAAAATTATGGCCTTCGGAGGATCGAGAATGAAAACAACTCAGAAAAGCACCGGATAGCAAGAAAAGGGATTACTCATGATTGACAACAATTGAGAGGAAACACGAAGCTGAGATGACAGTCTTCAGAAGAATGGAACAAGACTGAGAGAAACACTCCTTCGAATAGCAAGTTGAGAAAGATGACGAGGAACACACCAAGAATTAATGAGACACTCCGGAATAATGAAGAATGAAAGGTTGAGCCAATATGAGAATTAATTCAAATAGAACTTGAAGAAGGGATATGACTGATGAAATTCATACTTACGTCATAGTTGAAAAGAATTAATGATCTCCGGAAAAAGATTAAAAGAGCTAGGAAAGATCCTGGGAAAAACCTGTGGGTTATGGACCCACTCAAAGAAACCACCGTTGGAAATATTATTAGAAGGGGAGATATTGCACCGGTACAAGAAAAACTAGATGAGGTTAGCACCTCAAAATAACTGAAGGATGAAAAGCAGAACTTCTGAAATATCTTTAACACTCCGGATAGAAAGAGAGAGGAATTAATAAACAAGATAGGCTGAAAGAATTTCGAACGTCGGAAAGAATTTAATGGTTGAAAAGGATATGATGACCATGGATAACTGAAATGAATTCACCGGTAAGGATGACAAGAATGAATAAAGATGAACATGAAGCTCCTGAGACTCTTCACAATGAATCATCGGATAGGACACGGAATAAAAGATAGCTGAAGCATCACTGAATATAAAGGCGCTTGGATGATGACTGAAACATTGAAGAAAAGGGGTGGGAGGGCGGGAAAAACAAAGACAACTTGGGACAGATGAGATGAACTCCGGAATAAAACGAGAGAATGATCTTGCAAAAATTGGAGAGGATTGAATCCACTTGGAGAGAAACACACCGGTTGAATGGAATTGATACGATGACTCAGGTTGACAAGAATTGATAAGACCATTGATTTGAGCAAAGAGAATTAGCATTCCCACAAAAATATGAGAACACCGCTTAGAGAAGATCTGAAATCACCACTTCATATTGAAGCAACACGAATTACCATATTCCAACAGAACAAAGGGTGCGGCTTACGAAACAAGCCAAAACAAACTCATGAGAAAGATTTCGTCCGATATTTTCGTGGACACGAATCCACTAGATGTCGAACCCCAACCTGACATCATGCATTTGTTGGAAGAATGTCCTATAAGTAACTACTTGAATTCCCACCTAAGAACTCCCGAAATTTCTGGTCATGCAATCTGGTACACGGATACAAGGAGTAATATCACACAACTCCTATACTAACCCGTCACATGTATCACATCCGTCAACACACAACCAGAATCTCGGACCTTCATCTACAACAGACCCTCGTGATCACAATGATACAAAGTATGGCAGTACTCCCGAACAATCTGCACCAATACTGGGGACATCGGGGTTATCTCGCCACTACTAGTATTGAAGCAATTACGAACATCCTTCGTTCTGAGATACTAAGAAATCTGAATGATAACGATGTGCTCAAGAATCCCTTGGAGCTCAATTCCCCTGAAACTTAAAGCAAATAGGAGGCACCAAGACAGAACTCCGTCACATCGGCATCATATAGATTCCAAAAATATCCGCGTGATCCTAAATTTTTTTTTGAGTGAGAAGAGAAGTAGAATTAAATTATTACGTCAAGATTACTCACCAGAGCATAGAAGAGAAGAAAAAGAATCCTACTCTCCGATATATAACTAGACTCAAAGCTTTTTTTCACTAGACTCGACTCGGCCAAGTTCGATCAATCAAGGGGGCTCCTAGGTCGGTACTGCTCTGATACCAACTTGTCACGCCCAAGATGCGACCCTATCCTCAATTTGGCATGGGGGCCTCGTCAGGGATAGAAGCGCATCTCGTCGTGTCGCAAGAATGGATATCGTTACAAGTACATGTACTGAAAAGAAGAGATATGTAAAGAATTGGCTTACACTCGCCACAAGCTACATCAGAGTCACATCAGTACATTACATAAACATCAAGAGTAAGAGCAGGGTTCGACTACGGACGAAAACAAACGAGAAAAATAAGAACGACGTCCATCCTTGCTATCCCAGGATGCCGGCCTGGAACCCATCCTAGATCGATGAAGAAGAAGAAGAAGAAGCAACTCCAAATGATCAATCAACGCGCTCGTGTCAAGTAACCTTTACGTGTACCTACAACTGGTGTTGTAGTAATCTGTGAGCCACAGGGGACTCAGCAATCTCATTTCCAAAGGTATCAAGACTAGCAAAGCTTAATGGGTGAGGCATGGTTAAGTGGTGAGGCTGCAGCAGTGGCTAAGCATATATTTGGTGGCTAACTTACGAATACCAGAAATAAGAGGGGGAAGATCTACGCATAACGGACGTGAACTACTGATGATCAAATGAATGATCCTGAACACCTACCTACGTCAGATGTAACCCCACCGTGTCCTCGATCGGAGAAGGAACTCACGAAAGAGACAGTCCGGTTACGCACACAGCTGGCAAGTTTTAATTAAGTTAACTTCAAGTTATCTAGAACCAGTGTTAAACAAAGTTTCCATGTTGCCACATAACCGCGGGCACGGCTTTCCGAAAGATTTAACCCTGCAGGGGTGCTCCAACTAGTCCATCACAAATTACCACAAGCCACATAGAAATCCTCAATCACGAAGCTCGCGATCTCGTCGGATTCCCTAGTGGAAAACCTCAACTCTGAGATTACCCAAAGCATCACCGGAATCCCGATGCATAGGATATCTCGTCAAAGGTAAAACTAATCCAGCAAGGCCGCCCGACGTGTCGACGTACCCGATAGGAGCCGCGTATCTCGTTCTCAGGACACGACGGATGGAACTAGCTACGAGTGCCAAACCTGGAGTTTCCTCGCGGTGGCCCCGCAGGCAGTCCGTTTGGGACCAACACCATCAGCACTGGCCCCCCCTGTTTATGTAAAATTACTCCTCGGGTAGCGCTAACTCCCTATGCATTTCAGTATTATCAAAGTATTATGTTGTGCAAATGTAAAACCAATGTTGGGCCTTGCCAGACCAGCTTTAATCTAAAACGAATTATCAAGGGGGTCCCCATAACAACCCCGATCGTGTTAGGAGCGCTCAATTATGGAACATAACACCGGTAGCCGAAACTAAGGGGGCAAACGTGGAACAAAACACCAGGCTAGAAAGGCCGAGCCTTCCACCTTTTACCAAGTATATAGGTGCATTAAATTAAATAGCATTTTATATGGTGATATAACAAGGAACCCATGCTTTCACATGGAAGCATCTACACCTGCAACTAGCAACGCTAACAACATGGATAAGAAAGTGGTAACATAGCCAATCAGTGGTTTGCTAGGTCGAACATGTTGAAGGTTTCATGGCATTGTTGAGAGGCTGATATTTAACATGTGGTAGGCAACGAGACATAATCGGTAGAAACGGTAAAACTAGCATGGCAATGATAGTAATGGTATCTGGGGAAATGGTCATCTTGCCTGAGATCCCGCATGGAAGAAGAATGACTCTGTGAAGCAGATGAACCGACGTACTCGAACGGGTCCTCACAATCCGACACGCTTGCGGAACTCTACCGAGACGGGGAAAACCGGAAACAAGCATCAACACACGAAATTCACCACACGATGCAACAACACAAATGATGCATGAGTAGCTGAAAACATGCAAGACATGGCATGACAATTCACGACAAACAAACACTACACATTAAGTGAAGTTCTATATGCAACGGGTTGCATATTGGCAAAACTCCACGTTTAATTATTTAGTTCTATCCCGATTAGGTGCACGACAATATTAAATGTGATTAAACATGGCAGAGGTGAAGCGTAATTAAACTACCTATCTATGCATTTTAAATGAGGTCGGAGATGACATATAGCATCTCCGAGACGACCTCATATGTTAATTTCACAATTCTGTCCAGATCTGAACTAATGCATTTAATTGGTTGTTAAACAGAAAAAAATAGGTTCACGTGATTCTACGCGTCATGGCAAGCAATCTACACATAAAGAACATCTCCAACGGAGCTACGGATCAAAAGTTACAAGCACCGCAAGATATGATGGCATGAATGCAATATGTGTGCAACGGCGGTCACGAGCACTTCAAAACATACAACCAGCAAGAGAAAATGAAACTACACGAGATTCTAAGCAAGTTTCATGTAGGACACGATCAAATCGGAGCTACGGTTCAAAAACTACGAGCTAAACAAGAAGTCACTACAATCTGCCAAAATCAGACACATAGCACTTTCTACGCCCCACAACTACGGCTACACAACTCCGATAAACTCAACCAAGGCATGGCACGAAAGAGGGCAAGAAGCACTACTACAATCAACTAACAACAACTAGCATGGCAGCAAGGAACACTAGGAAAAGAAGACACAACATGGCATCGCACACACTATTTCAGACTTAATGAAAATAACACCTCATGAAAGTGCAGTTTTTGATCTGAAGCAATATTGACAGCAGCAAAATCCTAATCTACAGGTCTCCAAATGGCATGAAAATTTACAGCATGCTAGAGAAACACAAGTGGTACAACTAACTCCATTGCACCAACCTCAAAAGAGCTACAGATCACAAGATGAAAGCAAGACAAGACAGCAACAAAATAATACCAGATCCCAGACTTAGAAATATTTCAGCTCCTCCAAATCAGCACTATTTCTAGCAACTTGAGAGCAAGAAAATCACACCTAAACATGCATTTCTATTGCAATCAAAAATACCAGGGGCTAGACAAAACATCCAAGAACAACTCTCTAGTTGACAACTTAATCAAACGACGCACAGAATAAATCCTACGAAAAAGACAAGAGGGCAACATAGCAAAATATCTCGCGAACTGACTTCCTCAAAAACTAAAACTAACTGCATAGAAAAATACCATGGATTTTTCTACCCCGAAAACATATAAAATATGTGGGGTTGCACAACAAAAATAAAGCCACACATAAATGCGAGATAATTACCTATACACGGGAAAATAAACTACCGGCAATCCCTACACGCAAAATACCAATGACCGCTCTAAAATACATGGAATAATGGTTCCTAAAACATAGGCATTTTACCTAAGGCACTCGAGCAATCCGGACCGCAAGAAAAATAAATACGGGACGTTCCCCTATTGGGACAGCACGCTAAACTAGGCGTTTAGCATGTAAAACTACGTCAAATAAATATGCAAGTTGTGAAATCGTGTTCTATCGCAAAACTACGCGAAATCCATATGCTACATGTCGCGATCCGATTTACGGATTAAAAGATACGGGCATCTAAATGTCTAACTCCTGGAAAAGAATTAAATCGCAGGGAAAAAAATCAAAAGACTAAACGGGCCGAAAGTGACAGGCGCTAACTAACTAAGCTGCGCACAGCGTATAAAAATAATGAGGATCCGGGCAGTTTCACCTTGGGCCTGGCCCAGGTCGGTTCGGATTGGAGAGGTGGAGCAGCTGGGGGCGATTCCGACTGGGCCTGGGGCCGGCCCATGCGAGGAAGAGGGGGAGGCCGGCTCAGGCGACCTGGAGGGAGGCGGTTGGGAGGCCCACGCGCAAGGCGAGGCAGGCCTGGTCGACGAGGAGGCCCAAGCGGAGCTGTCGTGCTCCTCCCGCACGGCCACAGGAACCGGCGGCGGGAGTTGACCACCGCGGCGGCCGTCGGACCGGCAAGGGGCGCAGGCAGCGGGCAAAACGGCGAAGAACAAGCGCGACAAAGGGATCCAGCCTCCACGGCGCCATTCCCGGCGACGGCAACCCGAGATGGTGCCGGGGCGGCGGAACGGCCGGCGCAGCTCCTGGCGCGGCGCAGTTCCTGGCAGGCGAGCGGGGCGCGCGGACCGAGGGCGGCGGGCGCGCAGGCGGGCGGCGACGGGAGGCAGCGCGACGGGGTTGCGGCGCTAGCACGGCGGCGGCTCGCTCGGGAGGAGGAGCAGGGAGGCAGAACGGGCGGCGGCGGCGGATCTGGGATCGGGCGGGCCCCAGATGGGCTTCGCGGGCCCGGCGGCTGGAGAGGGAGAGAGGAGGCTGGCTAGGGTTTGAGGGTTGCACGGATTTCGAGGTGGAGAGGGTGGAGGTTGTCTAAAATAAACCCGGGGGTCTATATATAGGCAAAGGGGGGCTAGGTTAGCCGGAATTTCGTTCCGGATCCAACCGTGCGGTCGGATTTGGACGATTCCGAACGCGGGTATGGGTACGTGGCCGTGTAGAGGGGATATCCGGAGACGAGAGGGAGAACGGGCGGCGCGGCAACGAATTTTAAAATTCCGACAAACGTCCGACGGTAGACCGAATACGATGCCGCTATGGTCAACTGTTCGGGTACCAGACGAACTCCGATTGCGACGAAATTCGACAGGCGGCCTAGCTAGGACTAATTACGACCGCATGCCAAGTTTCACCCCGATCAGAGAAAGTTTTAAGCGCATTTTAAAAACAGGGTTTCGACCGATTCCGCGGGCGCGTGCGAGTGCGGTCGGGCTCAGAACGGACAACGACGGGAACCGGCAACTAACAACGGATGCAAGTTTTGAAAACGGGCGGCAACGGAGATGCCGATGCAATGCAGATGATGCGAATGATGCGATGATGATGCGACAAAAGAAAATAGGCACACGACAAAAACGGAATAAAGTGGGAATCTTGTGGAACGTCGGCATGGGGCTGTCACAAATAAGTCTTTAGTGTTTAGTTTGAGTCTTTTTCTTTTGTCTCTCTCCCGATGTATTCGAGCTTACGAGCTATATAATAAAGAGTGTCTTAGTCAAGGGCTTTGCTTGTGCCATGATCAAAAGTATGAAAAGAATGATAGCATGAAAGATCATGAGATGATCTTATGGAAAGTGATAACTTCACGTATGACATGCATGATGATTGAAACTTGTTGAGAATAAATCAACATAGACCTCGGTCATTGTTGCAATTAATAAGAAGTAATAAGGAAAGAGAGGTTCACATATAAATATATCATCTTAGACACTTTTTACAATTGTGAGCACTCACCAAACTATTACATGCCTAGGAGTAGATGTTGGACAAGGAAGACACCATAATGAATTGTGTTTGCTTGGTTCCATACAATGTTATATGATTAGAGATCCCTTAGCATGTGACGATTGCTTCCACCTCATATTATCCAAAACTCCCGCACCAAGTAGAGATACTACTTGTGCATCCATAAACCTCCAACTAGTTTTGCCATGAGAGTCCACCATACCTACCTATGGATTGAATAAGATCCTTCAAGTAAGTTGTCATCGGTGCAAGCAATCAAAATTGTTCTCTAATATGTATGATCTATTAGTCTGTGGAAAATAAACTTTGTACGAACCTGTGATGAGGAAGACATAAAAGCGACAGACTGCATAATAAAGTTCTTTATCACAGGAGGCAATATAAAGTGACGTTCCTCCACACTAAGAGGACACGCATTCAAAACTCAAAAGCGCATGACAACCTCTGCTTCCCTCTACGAAGGGCCCATCTTGTACCTTTACTTTTTGCCCTTGTAAGAGTCATGGTGATCATCACCAATTCCCTATTTTTGCATTTGTCTTGGCTACCGTCACATGCTTGGGAAAGATCTATATTCATATATCAACTTGGAGTTGAGTACTTATGCTTTATTGTTGTTGACTTTACCTTTGAGGTAAATGGTTGGGAGGCAAAACTATAAGCCCCTATCTTCCTCTGTGTCCAGCTGAAACTTTGACACCATGAGTACCACGTGAGTTGTAACAATTGTGGAAAACAAAAGAGATGATTGAGTATGTGGGTTTGCCTTACAAGCTCTTATTTGACTCTTTCTGATGTAGTGATAAATTGCAATTGCTTCAATGACTATGGTTTATTGTTGGTTACTTCTCGGTAAGGTTTTTGCTTCATGCTTTGCTTTGTGAAGGAATTGTTACTTTCCCATAAGAATCTTTATGATGTACTGTTGTCCTATGTGTGATCATGATGCCCTCATGTCCGTATTATGGTTTATCGACACCTTCGTCCCCAAACATGTGGACATGTTTGTGGAACTTGGTTTTCGCTTGAGGACAAGCGAGGTCTAAGCTTGGGGGAGTTGATACGTCCATTTTGCATCATGCTTTGATGTTGATATTTATTGCTTTTTGGGCTATTATATTACTTGTGGTACCATATTTATGCCTTTTCTCTCTTATTTTGCAAGGTTTATTTGAAGAGGGAGAATTCAGGCAGCTGGAATTCTGGACTGGAAAAGGAGCAAATCCTAGTCTACTATTATGCACATCTCCAAATGTCCTGAAAAGTTACGTGGATTTTTTGGGATTATATAAAAAATATTGGGCGAAAGAACTACCAGAGGGGGGCTGCCAGGGTGCCACAAGCCCTGACACCGCCACCCCCTGGT
This sequence comes from Hordeum vulgare subsp. vulgare, assembly GCF_904849725.1. NCBI lineage: Eukaryota > Viridiplantae > Streptophyta > Magnoliopsida > Poales > Poaceae > Hordeum > Hordeum vulgare. The sequence continues at coordinate 462,059,422 of NC_058524.1, forward strand.
GGCGGAGTGGGGGCTTGTGGGCTCCCTGACAGCCCACTAGCCCCCCTCTTTTGCTATATGAAGCGTCTTGGTCCAGAAAAAATCTGACAGCAGCTTTTTCGTGGTTTCGCTGCCGCCACGAGGCGAAACTTGAGCAGATCCAATCTAGAGCTCCGGCAGGATGATCCTGCCGGGGAAACTTCCCTCCCGGAGGGGGAAATCCCATCGTCATCACCAACACTCCTCTCGTCGGAGGGGAGGCATCTTCATCAACATCTTCATCAACACCATCTCCTCTCCAATCCCTAGTTCATATCTTGTAATCAATCTCCGTCTCACGACTCCGATTGGTACTTGTAAGGTTGCTAGTAGTGTTGATTACTCTTTGTAGTTGATGCTAGTTGGATTACTTGGTGGAAGAGTTTATGTTCAGATCCTTGACGCTATTCATTACACCTCTGATCATGATTATGATTATGTTGTGTGAGTAGTTACTTTTGTTCCTGAGGACATGGGATAAGTCATGTTAATAATAGTCATGTGAATTTGATATTCGTTCGGTATTTTGATATGTTGTATGTTGTCTTTTCCTCTAGTGGTGTTATGTGAACGTCGACTACATAACACTTCACCATATTTGGGCCTAGAGGAAGGCATTGGGAAGTAGTAAGTAGATGATGGGTTGCTGGAGTGACAGACGCTTAAACCCCAATCTATGCGTTGCTTCGTGAGGGGCTGATTTGGATCCACTAGTTTAATGCTATGGTTAGGCTTTGTATTAATTCTTCTTTTGTAGTTGCGGATGCTTGTGAGAGAGGTTAATCATAAGTCGGATGCTTGTCCAAGTAAGGGAAGTACCCAAGCGCCGGTCCACCCACATATCAAACTATCAAAGTAACGAACGCGAATCATATGAACATGATGAAACTAGCATGACAGAAATTCCCGTGTGTCCTCGGGAGTGTTTTTCCTCCTATGAGACGTTGTTCAGGCTTGTCCCTTGCTGCAAAAGGGATTGGGCCACTTGCTGCACCGTTGCTACTACTTGTTACTTTTTGCTTGCTACGTTTCACCTCGCTACACAATCACTTGTTACCGCTCCTTTCAGTGCTTGCAGTTATTACCTTGCTGAAATCCGTTTATCAGAGCCTTCTGCTCCTCGTTGGGTTCGACACTCTTACTTATCGAAAGGACTACGATTGATCCCCTATACTTGTGGGTCATCAGTGCCTCCTGTCTGACTTGATTTCTTCCGGGGAGTTGAGCTCCAGGGGATTCTTGTGCACATCACCATCATTCAGATTTCTTAGTATCTCAGGACGAAGGATGTTCGGAATTGCTTCAATACTAGTAGTGGCGAGATATCCCCGATGTCCCCAGTACTGGTGCAGATTGTTCGGGAGTACTGACATACTTGTATCGTTGTGATTACGAGGGTCTGTAGTAGATGAAGGTTCGAGATTCTCGTAATGTGTTGACGGATGTGATACACTCGACGGGTTAGTATAGGAGTTGTGTGAAATATTACTCCTTGTATCCGTATACCAGATTGCATGACCAGATACTTTGGGAATTCATAGGTGGGATATCAAGTAGTGACTTATAGGACAACCTTCGTGCAGATGCATGATGTGAGGTTGGGATTCGACATTCAGTGGGTACGTTTGTTCACGGTCGTCTTAAAACGGTTCTCGTTGTGTCTTAAAGAGTCCTTGTAGCTTGCTACGACTCGGGGATGCTTCGTAAGTCGTGTGCACTGCCTTGCATAGGATGGCTACTGTAAATTCGAGCCCGTGCGATCATATCCACGAAGATATCGGATGGAATCTCGATCATACGTTTGTTCCGAGCAATTCTAGCTCATACTTGGTTTGCAAGTGGTCTTTAATCAGAATTTTGTCGATAGTCACTTTGAGGAAGCATTCTTACTATTTTGTTCGAGTGCAATTGCTAATATTCCTGTTCAGATATTCCTGCCTTTTGATTCAGCTTTACCTTCAATATTGTTCTCTGGTCTAATGTGTTGTCTGTCTTCAGGATGGCTCCACCAACTCGTCAGAATCCGGGTCATGAGGCTGTTGAGATGCCGCCACCACCCCCTCCACCTCCTCCTCCGTCGCCGCCTCCTCCTGCAGAGGCTTGGCAAGCGGTGATGGTTGCAACAAATGCTAACACTCAGATGTTAATCCAGCTGTTGCAAGAGAGGATTAATCAGCAGCAGGGAAATTTCAACCATGGTGGTGTACGGTTTGCTACTCCGAGTCAATTCCTGGCAAACCAGCCGAAGACCTTCACGTCGTGTGATCAACCGTTTGACGCTGAGGACTGGATTCGGGACATGAACAAGCATTTTGAGTGCAACAATGTCCGTCTAGAGGATTTCGCCAAGTTTGCAACATTCCAGCTCAAGGGACAGGCGACAGTTTGGTGGCAACAGTTGAAGGACTCCAGGGGTGCCAGAGTGATCACTTCGGATGAGTTCTGCAGAGATTTCAGGTCCCACTATATCCCGTATAGCTTTGTGGAGGAGATGCGTGAGAAGTTTAGGCGCTTGAAGCAAGGTGATTCCTCCGTGTACAAGTACAATGTTGAGTTCCACGAGCTGGCCCGATATGCCTTGCAGGACATTCCAGATCAGAAGGGCAAGATCTATCAGTTCAGAGGTGGTCTGAAAGAGGACTTGCAGCTGGCCCTCGCCTTGCACGATCCTGATGAGTTTGATAAGTTCTACAACTTGGCTCTCAGGGCTGAGGCAGCTTTGCTCAGGGTGGAGAATTCGAAGAAGCATTTCAGAGAGTCTAGTTCGTCTTCCTCAACTCAGGTGATTCAGAAACAACAGAAATATTGGGTGTCTCCTCCTCCTCCTCGGCACACTCAGCACTTCAAGCAAGCACGTGGTCGTGCTTCTTCCCACCCACCCACCCCAGCTTTCCAGCAGAGGTTTCAGCAGCAGAAGCAAGGGAATCCTCAGACGCAGTTCCGTCAGCTGGCAGATGTTACTTGACACAAGTGTGGGCAGAAGGGTCACTATGCCAACAAGTGCACCTCTCAGTTGCGTCTTCCGCCTCCTCCTCCAAGCAAACCTCCAAGCAATGCTATAGTGAAGTTCAACCCTAGGTCTGCGAGAGTCAATATGGTGAATGCAGCTGAAGCAGAGAACTCCCCACACGTGATTATGTGTAATCTCTCAGTTAATGATATTCCTGCTAAAGTTTTATTTGATTCTCGTAAATCGCATTCATTCATCTCAAGGCCTTTTATTGCTAAGCATGACATTCCCGCAATTCACTTGGATAGTCCTTTCCGCGTGGTTTCTCCGGGAATGCGTATGAGTTCTCATATGATGGTTCCGGATGTTTCTGTCAAGATGGGTAATTATGCTTTTCTGGCTTCTCCTATTGTCCTTGCCAACTCCGATATTGATTTGATCCTTGGGATTGATTGGTTGGCCATGAACAAGGCATCTATTGATTGTGAGTCTAAAGAAGTGAAGCTAACTCATTCTTCGGAGGACGTGATTATCTTCGCAGCGTGTGATGACACGATGCGTCTGTTTTCCTTGAATGAGTAGGGTGAGATCTCTCCAATTTCGCAAGTCCCAGTGTTCTGCGAATATGAAGATGTTTTTCCGGAAGAACTGCCAGGAATGCCTCCGCACCGAGCAGTTGAGTTCGTAATTGAGCTTGAACCGGGTACTCAGCCTGTGTGCAAACGGCCGTACAAACTGGGTCCAGAAGAGCTGAAGGAGCTAAAGAAACAACTTGATGAGCAGGAGCGTATGGGTCTGATCAGACCAAGGTCATCTCCTTGGGGTTGTGGAGTTCTTTTCGCAAGTAGGAGGATGGTACAGAATGACTCTGTGTCGATTACTGCCCATTGAATAAGAAGACGATTAAAAAGAAGTATCCACTTCCTAACGTGAATGAGTTGTTCGAGCAATTGAAAGGTGCTAAGATCTTCTCGAAGCTTGATCTCAGAATGGGTTATCATCAGATTCACATTCGCGAAGAGGACATTCCAAAGACTGCTTTCAGGACAAGCTTTGGCTCGTATGAGTATACAGTGATGTCTTTTGGTCTGGCAAATGATCCACCGACCTTGTGTTGAATGATGAATTATATCTTCTATCCATTCAAGAATGAATTCGTCTTGTTGTATCTTGATGATATTCTGGTCTTTTCAGAAACTGAGGAAGAGCATGAAGAACATCTCAGACTGGTGCTTGATAAGCTAAGAGAGCATAAGTTCTATGCTAAGTTTTCCAAATGTGAGTTCTGGTTGAAAGAAGTTGTCTACCTTGGGCACATCATCTCTGCCGAGGGCATCAAAGTTTATCCGTCAAAGGTGCATCCCATTGTTGAGTGGGAGCCTCCGCAAAATGTGAAGCAGCTTCGAAGCTTTCTCGAGCTTGCAAGCTATTGTAGAAGATTCGTTGAGAATTTCTCCAAGATTGCTAAGCCTCTCCCAAGTCTCCTTCAGAAGGGTGTGAAGTATGTCTGGTCTCCAAAGTGTCAGTTGGCTTTCGACACACTCAAAGAGAAGCTCACTTCTACTCGAGTCTTGGTTCCTCCTGATGACTCCAAACCTTATCAAGTGTTCTGCGACGCCTCTTCAAGGTCTTGGTGCAGTGTTGGTGCAAGACAAGAAAGTGGTAGCTTATACCTCGAGGCAGTTGAAGCCAAGTGAGAAGAATTACCACACTCATGGTCTTGAGTTTGCGTCACTGGTACATGCTCTGATGACTTGGAGACACCTCTTGTTGGATCGAAAGGTTGAAGTGTTCACCGATCACAAGAGTCTCAAGTACATCTTCACCCAGCCTAACCTCAATCTTCGGCAAACTCGTTGGGTGGAAATGCTCCAAGCGTTGAGTACAATCCAGGCAAAGCTAATGTCGTGGCAGATGCTTTGAGCAGGAAGGCTTACTGCAACAGTCTCATTCTAAAGCCTCTCCAGCTTGACCTTTGTGAATCTTTCAGAAAGCTCAACCTTCAGTTAGTACCTCAGGGATTTCTTGCAAATCTTCAGATCTCTCCTACCTTGGAAGACCGGGTCCGACAAGCTCAACTTCTTGATGCAATGGTGAAGAAAGTTAAGATTGGCTTGGCAAAGGGAGTTCCCAAATATAAGTGCTTCAGTGTTGATGCCAGAGATACTTTATTCTTTGAGGATCGTCTTGTTGTTCCGAAAGGGGATCTCAAAAAGGTTATCATGGAAGAAGCTCATAACTCTCTTCCCTCCATACATCCAGGAAGTTCCAAGATGTATCAGGACTTGAAACAGATCTTCTGGTGGACTCGCATGAAGCGTGAAATTGCTCAGTTCGTAAATGAATGTGATGTATGTCGAAGGGTGAAAGCAGAGCATTAACGTCCAGCAAGTCTTTTGCATCCTTTGCCCATTCCCGAGTGGAAGTTCGACCATATTGAGATGGATTTCGTCACCGGATTTCCGAAGTCCAAGAAGGGTAACGATGTCATCTTCGTCGTCATCGGCAAGTTGAGAAAACTAGCTCATTTCCTTCCAGTCAAGGAGTCCATCTCGGGAGCTCAGCTTGCAGAGGTGTACACTTCGAGGATAGTCTCTTTGCATGGCGTGTTGATACGTCTCCAACGTATCTATAATTTTTGATGGTTTCATGCTATTATCTTGTCAAACTTTGGATGATTTGCATGCCTTTTATTTATTTTTTGGGACTAACTTATTAACTCAGTGCCAAGTGCCAGTTCCTGTTTTTTCCATATTTTTGACCCCTTTCAGAGGAGATTTTGAAACGGAGTCCAAACGGAAGAAAATCCCCGAAAAGATTTTTTTTGGAACGGAAGAAGATCGGAGAACTTGGGAGCCAAGCCAGAAGAGCCCCAGGGGCCCCACAAGCCCCCACCCCGCGACCAGGGGGCCGTGCCATCCAGGCTTTTGGGACCCCTGGAGGTCCCCTGACCTAGATCTTCCGCCTATATATTCCCAAATATTCCCAAAAAAAATCAAGAGACGATCACAATTACTTTTCCGCCGCTGCAAGCTTTTGTCTCCGCAAGATCCCATTTGGGGCACGTCCTGGTGCCCTGCCGGAGGGGGGATTCGGACACGGAGGGCTTCTTCATCAACACCATGACCTCTCCGATGATGCGTGAGTAGTTCACCATAGACCTACGGGTCCATAGCTAGTAACTAGATGGCTTCTTCTCTCTCTTGGATCTTCAATACAAAGTTCTCCATGATCATCATGGAGATCTATCTGATGTAATCTTCTTTTGCGGTATGTTTGTTGAGATCCGATGAATTGTGGATTTATGATCAGATTATCTATGAATCTTATTTGAGTTTCTTCTGATCTCTCTTATGCATGACCTCTCTTCGAGTTGTGGGTTTGTCTGGCCAACTAGATCTATGATTCTTGCAATGGGAGAAGTGCTTGGTTTTGGGTTCATACCGTGCGGTGACCTCACCCAGTGACAGAAGGGGTAGCGAGGCACGTATCGTGTTGTTGCCATCAAGGGTAAAAAGATGGGGTTTCATCATTGGTTTGAGATTATCCATCTACATCATGTCATCTTGCTTAAAGCGTTACTCTGTTCGTCACGAACTCAATACACTAGATGCATGCTGGATAGCGGTCGATGTGTGGAGTAATAGTAGTAGATGTAGAAAGTATCAGTCTACTTGTCTCGGACGTGATGCCTATATGCATGATCATTGCCTTAGATATCGTCATGACTTTGCGCGGTTCTATCAATTGCTCGACAGTAATTTGTTCACCCACCGTGATACTTGCTATTTTGGGAGAAGCCTCTAGTGAACACTATGGCCCCCAAGGTCTACTCCACACCATATTTCCAGCTTTACACTTTTTACTTTGTTGCACTTTTCGCCTTCAGATCTCACTTTGGAAACAATCTTGAAGGGATTGACAACCCCTTTGAAGCGTTGGGTGCAAGCTTGTTTGTGTTTGCGCAGGTACTCCGGACTTGACGAGACCCTCCTTCTGGATCGATACCTTGGTTCTCAAACTGAGGGAAATACTTACTGCTCCTGTGCTGCATCACCCTTTCCTCTTCAAGGGAAGAACCAACGCAAGCCCAGCCTCTGTCAACGTGTCAACTTCTGGCGCTGTTGTCTGTGGGATAGCAGAAGAATTTCTAGCGCCGTTGCCGGGGAGGAAGATCAAGTCAAGAACTCATCCAAGTAGGTGTCGCAAACTCATCTCTTGCATTTACTTTGTTTGCTAGTTGCCTCTCGTTTTCCTCTCCCCCACTTCACCAATTTGCCTTTTTCGTTCGCCTTTTCGTTCGCCCTTTTCGTTCGCCCTTTTTCTCGCCCGCTTTTTGTTTGCTTGTGTGCTTGCTTGCTTGCTGAAGTCACCATGAATGAAAACACCAAACTTTGTGACTTCTCGAATAATGATAATAATTATTTTATTAGTACTCCGATTACTCCCGCCACTAGTGCGGAGTCATACGAAATCAATGCCGCTTTGCTGAATCTTGTTATGAAAGAGCAATTCTCTGGCCTTCCTAGTGAAGATGCCGCATCCCATATCAATACCTTCATTGAGCTTTGCGATATGCAAAAGAAAAAATATGTGGATAATGACGTGATTAAATTGAAGCTTTTTTCCTTTCTCGTTGCGAGATCGCGCAAAAACTTGGTTTTCTTCTTTGCCCAAAAACAGTATCGATTCTTGGGATAAGTGCAAAGATGCTTATATATCCAAGTATTTTCCGCCGGCTAAGATAATCTCTCTCCATAATGATATCATGAATTTCAAGCAACTTGATCATGAACATGTTGCACAAGCTTGGGAGAGAATGAAATTAATGATTAGGAATTGTCCCACTCATGGCTTGAGTCTTTGGATGATTATCCAAATCTTTTACGCTGTCTTGAATTTCGCTTCTAGAAATATCTTGGACTACGCCTCAGGTGGAACGTTCATGGAAATCACGTTAGGAGAAGCCACAAAGCTCTTAGACAACATCATGACAAACTACTCTCAGTGGCACACTGAAAGGTCACCTACTATTAAGAAGGTACATGCTATAGAAGAAATTAACTCGTTGAGTGCTAAGATGGATGAGTTAATGAATTTGGTTGCTAGTAGAAGTGCTCCTTTGGATCCTAATGATATGCCTTTGTCTACTTTCATTGAGAGTATCAACGCTAGCTTGGACGTTAATTTTGTTGGTAGGAATAATTTTGGCAACAACAATGCCTTTAGAGGAAACTATGTTCCTAGGCCTTTTCCTAGTAACTCCTCTAATAACTTTGGCAACTCCTACAACAATGCTCATGGAAATTACAATAGATTACCCTCTGATCTAGAGAGCAATATCAAAGATTTCATCAACTCTCAAAAGATTTTCAATGCGTCCATAGAGGAAAAACTACTCAAAATTGACGATTTGGCTAAGAGCGTTGATAGGATTTCTTGTGATGTTGATGCTTTGAAAGTTAGATGTGATCCTCCCAAAATCAACATGGATGAAACTTTGAAAGGTATGCATGTTTCCATGATTGAGAGCCAAGAAAGAACCGCCCAAATTCGTGCTAGACATGAATGGCTTAAAAAGGCGTGTTCTCGTGATGAGAATCACGAAGATCTTAAAGTGCTTGGTGTGACTCTCATTGAATCTTTTTTTTCTTGTGTCAAACCTAATGATTATGGGGCTAGATATGAATCCACTTTGGTTGAAAAGTGCCCCAAGGATTCGGAGTCCATCTATCTTGATGCTAAAAGCATTAAAAGTGGAGTAGAAGACGCTAAAACTTTGAGTAGTAATGAAATTACTATCGTGGATTTCAAGGAATTCAATTATGATAGTTGCTCCTTGATTGAATGCATTTCTTTTATGCAATCCATGTTGAACTCTCCACCCGCTTATAGCCAAAACAAAGCCTTTACCGATCACATCGTCGAAGCTATGATGAAAGCTCTTGAAGAGAAACTTGAATTGGAAGTCTCTATCCCTAGAAAGCTTCATGATGAGTGGGAACCTACCATAAAAATAAAAATCAAAAACTATGAGTGCAATGCTTTGTGTGATTTGGGTGCTAGTGTTTCTGCGATTCCAAAGTCTTTATGTGATGTTCTGGGTTTTAATGAGATTGAAGAGTGTTCTCTTAATTTGCATCTTGCTGATTCTACTGTCAAGAAACCCATGGGAAGGATCAATGATGTTCTTATTATTGCAAATAGGAACTATGTACCCGTGGATTTCATTGTGCTTGACATTGATTGCAATCCTACATGCCCTATTATTCTTGGTAGACCTTTCCTAAGGACTATCGGTGCTATCATCAATATGAAGGAAGGGAATATTAGATTTCAATTTCCTTTAAGGAAGTTCATGGAACACTTTCCTAGAAATAAAATAAAATTGCCTTATGAATCCATGATGAGGGCCCCTTATGGTTTGAGCACCAAAGACGACGATACGTTATTCTATCGCTCATATGCCTAGCTAAGGGCGTTAAACAATAGCGCTTGTTGGGAGGGAACCCAATGAATTTATCTTTTTCTTTATGTTTTGTTGCGTCCTCACCATCACAATTCTGTTGTGATTGTGTTTTTTGTGTTTCTTTTTTTGTTTGAGCCAAGCAAAACCTTTATGACTAGTCTTAGTAATGGTTGTTTGATCCTGCTGGAAAAAGACAGAAACTTTTCGCTCACGAGATGATTTTTCATTTTTATTCAGAAAGATCTTTTGAGTTGATTCTTTTTTCTGCTGATTAATATGCGCTTTCCCCAGACCTTCGTAATTGTTCGTATGTTTTGAGGTACCAGACGTATACGAAGTATACATATTGCTACAAACTGGTCCGTTTTTGAGAGATTCTGTTTTTTGTTGAGCTAGTTGCTTGTTTTGATGAAACTATGGTTAGTATTAGGGGGTACTAGACATGGAAAAGTGAGAATACAGTAGCTCATCATCAATATAGATGGAATTCAAGTTTTCTACAGTACCAAAAGAAGTGGTAGTTTGTTTTCTTGTACTAATGTTATCACAAGTTTCTGTTTAAGTTTTGTGTTGTGAAGTTTCCAAGTTTTGGGTGATGTTCTCATGGACAAAGAGATAAGGAGTGGAAAGAGCTCAAGCTTGGGGATTCCCAAGGCACCCAAGCCATATTCAAGGACACCAAAAAGCCTAATCTTGGGGATGCCCCGGGAAGGCATCCCCTCTTTCGTCTTCAATCCATCGGTAACATTACTTGGAGCTATATTTTTATTCACCACATGATATGTGCTTTTCTTGGAGCGTCTTGTATCTTAGGAGTCTTTTCTTTTTGTTGTGTCATAATCATCCTTGCTGCACACCTTTTTGAGAGAGAGAGAGACATGCACTCATCGTGATTTTGCTAGAATGCTCATAGTGCTTCACTTATATCTTTTGAGCTAGATACTTTTGCTCTAGTGCTTCACTTATATCTTTTGAGCTAGATACTTTTGCTCTTGTGCTTCACTTATATCTTTAGAGAACGGCGGTGCGTGACTTGGTAGTTGGCTTATGCTATGAAAGTAGTCCCAAATGTGCTAGGTATTCAAAGAGGATGCAAAAACCTCCATCTTCATGTGCATTGAGTAGAAAGAGAAGTTTCGATTCCTCTCAATTAGTTTTGAGACATGGATTTGGTGATATTGAGAGTTGTGTTAGTAGGGTGTTGTGAATAAATAAATACTTGTGTTGAAGTTAGTGATTCCCATAGCATGCACGTATGGTGAACCGCTATGTTAGGAAGTCAGAGCATAATTGATCTATTGATTGTCATCCTTTGTGTTGAGGTCGGGATCGCGCGATGGTTTACACCTACCAACCCTTCCCCTCGGAGTATGTGTTTAGCACTTTGTTTCGATTACTAATAAAAACTTTCGCAATAAGTATGTGAGTTCTTCATGACTAATGTGAGCCCATGGTATAGATGCACTTTCACCTGCCACCATTGCTAGCCTCTCTAGTACCGCGCAATTCTCACCGGTGCACAAACCCACCAAATTACTTCCTCAAAACAGGCACCATACCTACCTACTATGGAATTTTCATAGCCATTCCGAGATATATTGCCATGCAACTCCCACCGTTCCGTCTCATGACTTGTACCGTCACTCTCATATTGCCATTGCATGATCATACTAGATCATTGCACATCCCGGTACAATACCGGAGGCATTTCCTATGGAGTCATCTTCATTGTGATCTTTGAGCTGTGAGTAAATAAAAGTGTGATGATCATCATTATTAGAGCATTGTCCCATGTGAGGAAAAAAAGAGGCCAAAGTTCCCAAAAATAAAAAAAAAAAGAGAAAAGAAAAAAGAGAGGCCTAAGAGCCCAAATAAAAAAAGAAATGAGAGAAAAAAAGAAAAGGGACAATGCTACTATCATTTTCCACACTTGTGCTTCATGTTAGCACCATGTTCTTCATGATTGAGAGCTTCTTGCTTTGTCACTACCATATGCTAGTGGGAATCTTCATTTTATAACTTGGCTTGTATATTCCAATGACGGGCTTCCTCAAAATTTCCCTAGGTCTTCGTGAGCAAGCAAGTTGGATGCACACCCACTAGTTTTCCTCTTTAGCTTTCACATTCTTATAGCTCTAGTGCATCTCTTGTATGGCAATCACTACTCATTCACATTCATATCTATTAATGGGCATCTCCATAGCCTATTGATACGCCGAGTCAGTGTGACCATCTCCTCCTTTTTGCCTCACAACCACCACCACACTCTATTCCACCTATAGTGCTATATCCATGGCTCGTGCTCATGTATTGCGTGATAGTTATAAAAAGTTTGGAAAGTAAGAGTGCGAAAACAATTACTTGGCCAATTCCGGGTTGTGCATGATTTACATTAGTTGTGTGAGGATGATGGAGCATAGCCAGACTATATGATTTTGTAGGGATAACTTTCTTTAGCCTTGTTATTTTGAAAGTTCATGATTACTTTCCTAGTTTGCTTGAAGTATTACTGTTTTCATGTCAATAGCAAACTATTGTTTTGAATCTTATGGATCTGAACATTCATGGCACATGAAAGAAGTTGCAAAGGAAAACTATGCTAGGTAGCATTCCACATCAAAAATTCATTCTTTATCACTTCCCTACTTGAGGGCGAGCAGGAGTTAAGCTTGGGGATGCTTGATACGTCTCCAACGTATCTATAATTTTTGATGGTTTCATGCTATTATCTTGTCAAACTTTGGATGTTTTGCATGCCTTTTATTTATTTTTTGGGACTAACTTATTAACTCAGTGCCAAGTGCCATTTCCTGTTTTTTTCCATGTTTTTGACCCCTTTCAGAGGAGATTTTGAAACGGAGTCCAAACGGAAGAAAATCCCCGAAAAGATCGGAGAACTTGGGAGCCAAGCCAGAAGAGCCCCAGGGGCCCACAAGCCCCCACCCCGCGGCCAGGGGGGCCGCGCCATCCAGGCTTGTGGGCCCCCTGGAGGTCCCCTGACCTAGATCTTGCGCCTATATATTCCCAAATATTCCCAAAAAAATCAAGAGACGATCGCAATTACTTTTCCGCCGCCGCAAGCTTCTGTCTCCGCAAGAACCCATCTGGGGCACGTCCTGGTGCCCTGCCGGAGGGGGGATTCGGACACGGAGGGCTTCTTCATCAACACCATGACCTCTCCAATGATGCGTGAGTAGTTCACCATAGACCTACGGGTCCATAGCTAGTAACTAGATGGCTTCTTCTCTCTCTTGGATCTTCAATACAAAGTTCTCCATGATCTTCATGGAGATCTATCCGATGTAATCTTCTTTTGTGGTATGTTTTTCGAGATCCGATGAATTGTGGATTTATGATCAGATTATCTATGAATCTTATTTGAGTTTCTTCTAACCTCTCTTATGCATGATTTCATATCCTTGTAATTCTATTCGAGTTGTGGGTTTTGTCTGGCCAACTAGATCTATGATTCTTGCAATGGGAGAAGTGCTTGGTTTTGGGTTCTGCGGTGACCTCACCCAGTGACAGAAGGGGTAGCGAGGCATGTATCGTGTTGTTGCCATCAAGGGTAAAAAGATGGGGTTTTCATCATTGGTTTGAGATTATCCCTCTACATCATGTCATCTTGCTTAAAGCGTTACTCTGTTCGTCACGAACTCAATGCACTAGATGCATGCTGGATAGCGGTCGATCTGTGGAGTAATAGTAGTAGATGTAGAAAGTATCGGCCTACTTGTCTCGGACGTGATGCCTATATGCATGATCATTGCCTTAGATATCGTCATGACTTTGCGCGGTTCTATCAATTGCTCGACAGTAATTTGTTCACCCACCGTGATACTTGCTATTTTGAGAGAAGCCTCTAGTGAACACTATGGCCCCCAGGGTCTACTCCACACCATATTTTCAACTTTACACTTTTTACTTTGTTGCACTTTCCGCCTTCAGATCTCACTTTGCAAACAATCTTGAAGGGATTGACAACCCCTTTGAAGCGTCGGGTGCAAGCTTGTTTGTGTTTGTGCAGGTACTCCGGACTTGACGAGACCCTCCTTCTGGATCGATACCTTGGTTCTCAAACTGAGGGAAATACTTACTGCTCCTGTGCTGCATCACCCTTTCCTCTTCAAGGGAAGAACCAACGCAAGCCCAACCTCTGTCAACGTGTCAACTTCTGGCGCTGTTGTCTGTGGGATAGCACGTGCCAATGCTGATTTCTTCGGATCGCGGAAGCATCTTCACTTCCAAGTTCTCGGACTCATTTTAGTCTGCGATGGGTACTAAGATTTGATTCAGCACAACCTTTCATTCTCAGACTAGCGGGCAAGTTGAGAGAGTAAATCAGGTCCTTGAGGATATGCTAAGAGCCTGTGTCATTTCCTTTGGCATGAAGTGGGAAAACTGCCTACCATCTGCTGAGTTTTCATATGACAACAGCTATCAGGCATGTTCAGGCAAAGCTCCGTTTGAGATTCTCTATGGCAGGAAGTGTCGTACCCCGCTCAACTGGTCCGAGACCAGCGAGCGTCAGTTCTTGGGAATGACTTGATCGAAGAAGCAGAAGAGATGTGTCGGGTCATTCGGGATAATCTCAGAGCAGCGCAGTCCCGTGAGAAGAGCTACTATGATAGCAAGCATCGTGACATGTCTTATGAGCTCGATGACTTCGTCTATCTCAAAATGTCTCCTATGAATGGCACTCGGCGTTTTGGCATCAAAGGCAAGCTTGCTCCTCATTTTGTTGGGCCTTTCAGAATTGTTAGCAAGAGAGGCGACCTTGCTTATCAACTTGAGCTCCCTTCAAACTTCGCAAATGTGCATGACGTGTTCCATGTCTCTCAGCTCCGGAGATGCTTCAAGACTCCCGAGCACATAGTTGATCTTCAGGATATCGACATTCAACCCGACCTATCCTATCGTGAGCATCCAGTTGCATTTCTTGAGACAACTGAGCGCAAGACCCACAATAAGTCAATCAAGTTTCTCAAGGTGCAGTGGTCACATCATTCCGATAAAAAGGCCACTTGAGAGCGCGAGGATCACCTCCGTTCCGAATTCCCAGAGTTCTTTGAGTCCTAGATCTCAGGACGAGATCTTCTTGTAGTGTGGGACAGTTTGTAGTGCCCCAGATGTAACCTTGCCATATTTGGAAACCTTTCAAGTTTGGATCCATGATGTCATGCTTTGGAGTTATCATTTCATGTGATCATGTGGCTTACTTTCATGTCTTCTCTCATGCATCATACCATTCAATGCATCATGTCTTCTCCCTGTGTTGTTGTTGTTGTTGTTGTTGGATCTATGAGGAGTGCATGTGATATGTGGTGTGTGATGATGTGGTGCTTGCAAAGCTTGGGTTTCAAGCTATGCTTGATTTTAAAACTAGGTTTCAACAAGACCCCTTCTTCTTCATTCACTTGAGCTCAAGATTAACTTGCTCCAATCCTGTTTTAAAAATGTTGTTCATTTTGTAGTTTTTCTTGTGTTTCAGGCATATGGTTTTGGGGGTTTTGAAACTTTAGTGAAATGGGGTTTTTAACTACAAAATAGATTAATTAATTCTGTTTTGTAATTATTTTATTTACTCTAAAAAGCATCTTTGTATTTTATTTAATTGGGTCATAATTCCCTTATGACCAGGGATGTTTTATTTTTATTTTTTGGAACCCCAGTATGTCCTAGGTGATTTTATTTTGCTGTGGTTTAGTTTTAAATGGAAAACCCCTTTGGGTTTTTCTCTCTGGTTATCTAGCGCCACTGGATGGGCTCCCTCCTTCCCAGGCCCAGAACCTTTTCCCTCGCGCGGAGCAGCCCATCTCCCCCGTTCCTCTCTTCTTTTCTAACGGCGTCTTCTCCCTTCTCTGCTTTCCGTCAGTGCTGTGAGAGAGCACACGCGACCGTCCCCTCACGGACATCGAGGCGTCCCTCCTCCCTCCTATAAAACGGGCATCGGCGTGCGTGCCTAGTATTCCTCCTTGCCCGCTGCCAGCCCCGTTTCTCTCCTCTCTCCCTTCCCCCTTGACAGGTAAGTCCAGTGAGATTCAGAGATTCAGAGTGTCGCCGCCGTCGATCCCGCGTCCTCCTCGTTGCCGGAAGCCTCTCCCCGCGGCATCTGAGGCATCCACGAGGATGGGGGTCCTCCCCCCGTTCCGTTCTCGTTGCTAGAGGGGTGGTCCCCCCCTCTGGTGCTCCCTCCGCGGTGGCTCCGTCAGGCCGGAGCAGCACGTTGCGTCGCCACGCCTCTTCGTCCCCTTCTTCCTGCACGACGAGCCCTTCCTCGTCGACACCCTAGGTGATCGTGCCCCGCTCCCCTCCGCCTCCTCCTTTCCTCTTCAGCGCCCAGAACTCGTCGGCGGCGTTGTCTGGTCGCGCGGGAAGCAGCAGCTCCTGCTGTAGCTAGGTGATCGTCGCGCCGCCGTAGTAGAGCACCTCTCGGTGAGCTTGGGGCGGGAATGGATCCCGTGATGATCCCTCTTCCTCCCCGCAAGCGCCACTTTGTCAATTTTGCACGTAGCAACGTCGATGACCTTCCCCTATTCCGGCCGCCGTCGTTCTGTAGATGGAACAGAGGGGGATGCTCAAGAGAGTTACTTCCCCCTCTGTGTTAAGTTCCGTTCGTGTAGCTAGTGGTAGGGGGTAGTTTTGTTGACGGTGTGGTCGTGGGTTCGAATCCCCGAGAGACCCCCCCCCCTTTTTATTCCTTCTTTCGTGGTACAGTAGTTCAACAGGGAAGCATATCATGTTTCCCTCCTCTTCTCTGTCGAAGAGCTCGAGCTAGCGCAGTGGTGAGGTGCTCTCTGTGCACCAAAGGGATCCTGGGTTCGATCCCATGCACTCCCTTTTATTTTTTTTCTGTTTTGTAATTATTGTTTCACTATTATTTGCTTGGGCTGCAAGTAGGCTTAGATGTTTTAGTGAATTTTGAACTTGTTTCTTTTGTGCCTATATTTTTGTGAGTGTGTATATGTGGTGTGTGTAAGTTAAATGTATATGTGCATATGTGTGTGTGTGTGTGTATGTGTGTGTGTGTAACACACACATGCTTGTGCAAGTTTGCACAAACACATGAGGGGGATTATATGAGTAGTGTGTATGTGTGTGAGTGCATGTGTAGATGCATTAGAGTGTGTGTGAGCACTTACATGAGTGTGCATGCACTCATATAGTGTGTGTATGTGCTTTAGTGTGTATGTGAAGGATGTGGATATGCATACATGTGTGTGTGGTGTGTATGTGGGTGCACCCATGCACATGTGCATGAGGGTCTACCCCCTCATGAGGCCATTCTTGTGTGTGTGTGAGCACACATATTTAGGTGTAGGTGTGTATGTGTTCATGCATGAGTGTGTGTGGGCATGAGTGCACCTATGCACTTGTGCATGAGGGCTAACCCCTCATGCTTGCCAATATGTTGATGTGATGGTGTATGAACCTTGATTGTGTGCATAAGTAAGTGTAGAGATGCCACATGTCATTTCTTCTCTTGTGATAATGCTCCTATATGCTTATAGTGATTTCTATGTTGATTTTAGAGCTAGCTTTGTGCCTACATGTTCCATGCAAGTACCCATGTATTATATATGCTTTTGGGGTAGAATCATCCGAGGAATCGACTGGTGGAATCAGATTTCACTTTAGAGCAACTTCATAAACTGTCATTTTTCTGTCTTGATGTCATGTTTAGAGCTTAGTGTCATGTGGTGTGTTGGCACTATGAGGATGAATCCTTGATGTGGCAGTAGTGGGTGAACCCCTCTACAGCATGGGGACTTTGTTTTGTTCATAGGGGTTTGTATGTACTTGTTGTGCCTTGTCAAAGTTGACACTTGGCTAAAACTGACAACTTTGTGAAAATCTGTGATTTTCACTAAGTCTGAGAATCTGCTGTTATTTTCTTCCCTTGTTGATTTGCTTGCACAAGCTCATGTGTTGGGAATCATCCCATGCAACAAACTAAGGTTTGTGATATTTTGTGTTTGTATAGCTCTCTGTTAAATTTCATGCTCTTTCACTTCCTGTAGATATCATTTTGGAGGCTGCCAAAATGCTTCAGAGCATAAGCACCTGGTGAAAATCTGAGGTTTTTACTAAGTCCCAGAATCTGTTATTTTTGTCCAAGTTTGTGTCCATAGATCTTCTCATGTGTGATGCCTTTGTAGTAGCTTCTTGCTCAGGCTTGTAGATTTTTTAATGGCTTTTGCCACATATCTTTTTTGGCTCATTTGGGTGGTCGTAGGTACTTTGAATGTTGTAGACAAACTGCTATGATGCTGTTTAGGACATATTGCATGTTTTAGTTGTTTTGAAGCTTGTGTGAGTATTGTTGATGGTGTGGTGTGTTTCTTTGCACCACCCCACTTATGTTTGTTTTTTTGATCATGTGGTAACCTGGTAACACCAGTAGAGTGCCATTGGAGTGTGCTTGTGGTGGATTTGAACCGTAGGACTCCATATCTTGTTTTGTAGTTTCCGGTTGATCCGTAGCTCCGTTCTCTACGTTCTTTATATGTTTTGTTTTTGCATCGTTTCCTCGTGATGCACCTGTTCATGTCATTCCCATGCATATCAAGATAGCTTAGTATGCAGTTCTGTCCAGAAGTTTATCAACTCACCTCATGCATATGAAAGTGACTATAATAGTGATGCATGCTTCCTTCTCATCTCATGCATCATACTGTTTGTTGCATCATGTTGTGTTGGTGTTCATTGGCTGTTATTTCTATCTTGGGTAGAATCAGGATTGGAGAGCGAGTACGTGGATTCTGGAGAGTACGTGCAGGACGATCAAGAGTAGTTCCAAGCTGAAGACATCACAGGCAAGATGACCGTGACCTTGATACCGTATCTAGCTTTGTTATGCTTAGAATCACGTTTCCTTCGATATATGCTCGCTGCCTACCACTTGATAAAAATGCCACATGTCATTGCCATGAAACCCAAGCACCTTCCCCTCCAAGCTAATGTTGTTTGGCTAAGTAGGCATGCTCAACTTCTAATGAATAGCTTTGCTAGTTGCAGGTGCCAGCTGTCTCATGTGATAACATGAGTATTTTGATACCATTATGACTAAACTACTATTTAATTAATTCACCTATATACTTGGTAAATGACGGAAGGCCTAGCCTTTTGCCGGGTGATTTGTTCCAATGTTGCCGCCTTAGTTTCGGCTACCGGTGTTTGTTTCCATAACTGATCGCTCCTAACACGTTCGGGGTTGTTATGGGGACCCCCTTGATAAATCTTGTCCGGCAGGATCCAACATTGGTTTTAATTTGCTAATTACCTAATAATAATTTTCATAGGTAATAGCTACCCCGAGGATTTAATCAACAACCCGGGCCAGTGCTCCTCATGAGTGTTGGTCCAACCTAGAGCAGCTTATTACGCTCCCCGGGGCAACTCGGTGTTTTGGCGTGGTAACCATCGCTCATCCGTCGTGTCCTGAGACTGAGATACGCGGCTCTTATCAGGGTCGTCGACACGAGGCGAGGTCCTTCTAGATTAGTCTTACCTTAGTGATATATCTTGCATATAGGAATCCAGGTGAAACTTTGGGTCTCCTCAAAGTTGAGGTTTTCCTCTAAGGAATCCGACGAGATCACGAGTTTCGTGATAGAGGATTACTTTGCGGCCCGTGGCAGTTTGTGAAGGACTAGTTGGAGCACCCCTGCAGGTTTTAATATTTTGGAAAGACGTGCCTGCGGTTATGTGGCAAACATGGATAATTTGTTAACATCCGGTTCTAGATAACTTGAATTAACTCTATTAAACCTGCCAACTGTGTGCGTAACCGTGACTGTCTCCTTCAAAGACCTCTCTTCGATCGAGAACACGGTGGGGTTATGTTTGACGTAAGTAGGTGTTCAGGATTACTTAGTGATCATCTAGTCTTCGACCGCTCACATAGACCACCATGTCAAATACTCTGATCTTCATAAGTTAGCCACCATACAAACTTAGGATGCTGCAACCTATACACTAAACCTTCCTCACCTAATAACTGGACTAGATTCATTACCAAGGTCATCCGATTGCTGAGTCCACGTGGCTCACAGTTTACTAAAACACCCAAACAGGTACAGGTACACCCAACGCAAGAGATCCTGATGGCACGTAGCTGGCGTGGCAGTACGATGAGGAGAATGACCGACTGTACGTGAACTATCCGGAGGACCGAGGCCGTGGTCGTGATCGTGGGCCAACATGCGGGATATCATAGTCTTTTCCTTGTTTCATGTTGTCCATAGCGGGACTAACTTGTTTTGAATAATTGTGTGGATGTAAACCTTATATTATACTATGTCAGATGGCAAGTGTATGCCCTACTTGTCATTCTTTGAATATGTAATGTTATGAATATCTTGCTTGCGAAACATTTAGATGCGCCTCTTTCCCTTTTGGGCCATCGCCCCCAAAATAGGAAAGGGCCGCATCTTAGTCGTTGCACATAGTAACTAGTCTTGGATTACATACACGGAACTCAGTTCCTAAGGACGGTTCCAATGAAACAACCCGCCATGTACTCCTACATAGCCTTTCATCGGCACCTTTACCAAATCAGGTTCTACACTTAATCTTTTTCATTAGAACACATTCATCCATTCCTGTTCATCACCCAGATGAAACATACCTGACACAACTCTAGGCATAGCAAGCATAGCAGGAGAAGACACATCTTAGCTCAAGAAACTACCAGGTATGCTAGGTTGCAAGGTTTGGCTATTCACTGTGACAATGACAGGTCATGCAAAGAAATAGGTTCAACTACCGAAGTAAAGCATTTGAAATATTTTGTTCTAATGCAATAAGTGAGAGCAGGAGCGGAAACTTGGGATTATATCGGGATGATCAAAAATGGTGCTTGCCTTGAAGATCAGCGGAAGGATAAGCTCTTTCTGACACATACTCCTGGGTATCCTGTGGAGCAAAGCCTACCGTAATAATAGCTGCAACCAATATCATAGAAATGCAACAATATGATGCATGAACAAGACATGAAATGAAATGTAGCATGAGCTAGTGTGGCTATCAAAACCTTGGTTTGATGCTGATTTGAATTCAAGTTCAAATATTATTTAAAGTAGCACATTTATTAAATTCCTTTAATTGATTTGACCTTGTGCTGTTTCATAACTTAGTTTGTCATGCATGCAAATAGCACCATTCGATTCTTTGG
Organism: Hordeum vulgare subsp. vulgare; assembly: GCF_904849725.1. Classification (NCBI taxonomy): domain Eukaryota; kingdom Viridiplantae; phylum Streptophyta; class Magnoliopsida; order Poales; family Poaceae; genus Hordeum; species Hordeum vulgare. Next base: position 462,080,035 of record NC_058524.1, read on the forward strand.
ATTTTTTGATCATTTTCATATATAAATTATTTTAATCTGAGTTACACATTATTTTCAATGAATTTTTGAAGTTTTGAACTTATTCTGGAATTGTTTTAATTCAGAAATGAATTTACTGCATCAGCATGACATCAACAGGTTAATCTCACCGTTGAAATTCAAACCTGACCAGTGGGACCCACTGGTCAGTGACTCTAGTTAGAAATTAGTTAAGTTTTAAATTGATTAGATCATTAGCAGAGGCTGGCCCACATGTCAGTTTCTCTTTAGGATTTAAATAAATAGTTAATATTTTTAATTAACCCAACTTAATCACTCAGGGTTGGCCCCACATGGCAGAGAGCCACGGGGTCAAACCCACCAGCGATGGGGTCAAACCCATCGGCGGCGAGCCTCCGGTGGCTCCAGGGACGGCGGAGGGCATCGGGAATGTTCCTGTGGTGACCAAATGAGCGGCAGAAGGCACTGGAAGAACGACCACTGACCCGTGAATCCATGTTTGCAAGCCTCGGGGGTTGAAACGGTCGGAGTCGACGCCGACGACGATCTCGGCGGCTGCCGGTTCTCGGGCAACGTTGAGGTCATCGAAACAGGACGCAAATGGATCAGGGTTTGGCTCCTACAGAACCTACGCAACACGTTGAAGCTACTGGCGGTCTCAGATGGATCAACCCATCACCGGATCCTCACGGGCGACGAGCTCCCGCGGCAGATCTCATCGGGCTCCGGTGGAATCGGCTGCTAGGGCTCGGAATCGAAGGGGAAAAGAGGGGGAACGGCATACGGGGCTCACGGGGGTTGCAGAGGTGTCGAGAGCGGGCTCGGGGATGGCCTGGAGAGGGAGAACGACGACAGCGAACGTCGGCGGCCCGAGGAAAAAGACGACATCGATCCGGCGTCACAGGGGCTCTCGGCAGTGTGTGACTTGCTGGAAAGCTTCAGAGGATCACGGCGGTGCTTCTGCGCGGCTCCGACGAAGGAATGGATGGCTGCCACGGCTTGGCGACGCGACCTCAAGCTCCGGCCAAGGCGAGCGGAGAGGGAGAAGGAGGAGGAGATCGAATGGGAAGGGGGAAAGGGTTGCAATGGGTTGTGGGGGAGCTTATCTCCCTCGCCAGGACGACAGGGCGGCCAGGCAGGCACCCAGGTGCGTGCCCTCACTGGAGGAAGCGGCGGACACCTCCTGCTGCCTACTGTCGATGAGGAAGATGACAGGAGGTGTAGTGGGCTGGGCGAGGTGAGCGTGTGATAGAAATTTTCTATTTTTTCCATTTCTATTTTCTGTTTAACATTTCTGACATTTGTTTACTTTATTTTTGGCTCCAAACTATTCCTATAAATTTTGAAAATAATTGTGGGTGTTATTTGGAATATTTCCAAGTCCACAAAAATATTTCAACATTTTATAATATCCTAAGATATTTGAAACCACATATTTGAGTAATATGAGTGGGTTTTGTGCAATAAATAAAATGCCAGAAGTATTTTTAAAATAAATTCCACCCCTGAAATATTGTTTCCAATATTTATCAAAAAGAGTGGGCTTTTATGAAGGCCATTTTGAGTTCATTAAACTTTTACTTCATTTGGATTGAGTTGAATAATGAGGTGCTTGGGTTTTCTTTCATTCCTATTTTCATTTTTAATGCAAGAATTAAAACATGAGCACAATCTTGCAAAACACCAAATGGAATCTAGGATGTGAAACTCACCCCCACTCAAAGAATCTCGTCGTGAGATTTGGAAGTCATCGGGAAGAACGCGGGATACTCAAGTCGGAGACGGTCCTGTCTTTCCCATGTTGCTTCTTTTTCAGAATGATTTGACCATTGAACTTTAAGAAACTTGAGGTTTCGACGTCGAGTGGTACGCTCAGCTTGATCAAGAATACGAACAAGGTATTCTCGGTACAAAAGGTTATCCTGGAGATCAAGCGTTTCGTGGTCCACTTCATGCATAGGATCCAGGAAGCAACGCTTGAGTTGCGAGACGTGGAAAACATCATGAACCTTGGAAAGATGCGGAGGAAGTTCCAATTGGTAGGCAACTTCTCCTCGTTTGGCAAGAATGCGAAAAGGACCAATGTAACGAGGAGGCAATTTGCCTTTGATACCGAAGCGATGGGTACCCTTCAAAGGTGTAACCCGAAGGTAAACCTTCTCGTCAACTTCAAAGGTCACAGCCTTATGATGACGATCATATTGGCTCTTTTGACGAAATTGGGCTGCTTTCAACTTTTCACGAATAATGTGAACTTGCTCTTCTGCTTCCTGGATCATATCTGGACCAAAAAGTTGCCTCTCTCCAGTTTCTGACCAATTAAGAGGTGTTCGACATCTTCGTCCATAGAGAACTTCAAAAGGGGCTTTGCCCAAGCTTGATTGATAACTATTGTTATAAGCAAATTCGGTGAATGGAAGACACTTCTCCCAATTCATACCAAACGATATAACACAAGCTTGAAGCATATCTTCTAGAATTTTATTGACTCTTTCTACTTGACCACTTGATTGAGGATGGAAAGTAGTGCTAAAAGATAGGTGAGTCCCCATGGCATTCTGAAAGCTTTCCCAGAAACTAGAAGTAAAAATACTTCCATGATCTGAATTAATATCCAATGGAACACCATGAAGAGACAATATTCGAGAGAGATATAACTCTGCTAGATGGCTAGGTGTTATACTCTCACGAACTAGAAGAAAATGAGCTACTTTGGACAGACGGTCAATGACCACAAAGATAGCATTATTCCCTTTCTTGGTCCTGGGAAATCCAGTGATGAAATCCATACTAACTTTATCCCATTTCCATTCAGGAATAGCTAAAGGTTGGAGGGTGCCAACAGGACTTTGATGTTCTGCCTTAACTCGATGGCAAACGTCGCAGTTAGCAACGAACTCAACAATTTCTCTCTTCATCCTAGTCCACCAGAACCTCTGGCGTAGGTCCTGATACATTTTGGTTCTAGGAGGATGAATCGTGAGAGGAGATTCATGAGCCTCCTTAAGGATCAACTACCTCAGATGTGGATTCTTAGGAACCACTAGACGGTTCTAGAAGAACACAACATCTTGATCATTCATAGAGAATTCCTTAGCGTTTCCGCTAGTAATATTCTCCTTGATCCGCGATATACCCTTATCACGCTTTTGGCCAGCTATGATTTGATCCCTAGAAGTAGGTTTCGCCACCAGGGTAGAAAGGAATTAATCCTTGAGGAACAATGTGGAGGTTTAACTTCTGAAATTCCTCACAGAGACGTGGTTGACCTCGTTGTACCATCAGATTGTTACAATAAGACTTACGACTTAGTGCATCGGCCATGACATTGGCCTTCCCCGGGGTGTAAGTTATCCCTAAGTCGTAATATGTGATCAACTCGACCCACCGTCTTTGCTTGAGATTCAAATCAGGCTGGATGAAGATATATTTCACACTTTGGTGATTAGTGAAAATTTCGCAACGATTACCAAGAAGGTAATGTCGCCAGGTTTTTAGTGCATGGACTATAGCTGCAAGCTCAAGAACATGGGTGGGATAATTATCCTCATGTGGACACAACTATCGAGATGAGTATGCAATCACATGACGATCCTGCATGAGAATGCAACCTAATCCTTGTCGCAAGGCGTCGTAATAGATAACAAAGTCCTTAGAGAAATCTGGTAGTAGCAACACAAGTGCGGAAGTCAGGCGCCTTTTCAGTTCCTGAAAATTATGCTCACACTGTGGTGTCCACTCAAACTTTTTATCTTTCTTGAGGAGTTCAGTTAGAGGCTTTGCAACCTTGGAGAAGTTCTCGACAAAGCGGCAACAATAGCTCGCTAGACCAAGAAAACTCCTAACTTGCTTAACCGATTCAGGTTGAGTCCAATCAAGGACGGCTTGAACTCTCTCGGGATTGACAGCAATACCCTTACCAGAGATTACATGGCCTAAATAGGTCACTTCTCGTAACCAAAATTCACATTTTGAAAACTTGGCATAAAGGCGATGCTCTCGAAGTTTCATCAATACCAACCTTAGATGCTCAGCATGTTCTTGTTCGTTCTTCGAGTAGATAATAATATCATCGAGGTATACCACGACGAATTTATCCAGATACTCCATGAAGATCGAATTCATCATGCGAGAGAAGGTGGTTGGGGCATTGGTTAAACCAAAGGACATGACGGTGTACTCGTATTGGCCATAACGAGTGACAAAGGCCGTTTTTGGAATGTCCCCGTTATTGATCTTGATTTGATGGTATTCCAACCTCAAATCCATTTTGGAGAAGATTGAGGATCCACCGAGCTGATCATACAAATCGTTGATCCTGGGGAGCGGATACTTGTTCTTTATGGTGACCAGATTAACTGGTCGATAATCTACAACCATCCGATCTGTTCCATCTTTCTTCTTGACGAAGAGGATGGGACAAGCCCAAGGAGAAGAGCTAGGTCGAATGAAACCTTTATTCAAGGCCTCATCTAATTGTTTCTTAAGTTCGGCTAGCTCTAAGGGTGCCATCTTATAGGGTCTTCTGGCTGTTGGGACAGTTCCCGGAACAAGATGTATCACAAACTCTACATCCCTGTCAGGTGGAATTGCTCGCGGTTCTTCTCGAAAAACATCCGGAAAGTCACGGACTACCGGAATGTATTCAAGTTCTGGAAGAGGACTAGCATTGAGGGAATAGAGTTGGCATTTTACTATCTCACCCGATGGAGGGGTAAGCTGAATGATACCTCTCCAATGTATCTATAATTTTTTATGGTTCCATGATATTATCTTGTCAACTTTGGATGTTTTGTATGCGTGAATATGCTATTTTATATCTTTTTTGGGACTAACCTATTAACACAGTGCCAAGTGCCAGTTTCTGTTTTTTCCGTGTTTTTGACCTTTTTCAGAGGAGAGTATTAAACGGAGTCCAAACGGAATAAAACCTGCGAAATGATTTTTTCCATAACAGAAGATACGCAGGAAACTTGAGAACCAAGGAAAAGGACCTCGGAGGAGGTCACAAGCCCACCAGGCCCGACCTGGGGGGGCAGGCTTGTGGGCTCCCCGTGGCTCCTCTGCCCTACTTCTTCTGCCTATAAATTCTCCAAAAATCTTAAACCACCAGAGAGAGCCACGAAAAAATTCTTTTCCGCCGCCGCAAGCTTTTGTCTCCGCAAGATCCCATCTGGGGCATGTTCTGGTTCCCTGCTGGAGGGGGATTCGGACAGGGAGGGCTTCTTCATCAACACCATTGCCTCTCTGATGATGCATGAGTAGTTCATCACAGACCTTCGGGTCCATAGCTAGTAGCTAGATGGCTTCTTCTCTCTCTTGAATCTTCAATACAAAGTTCTCCATGATCTTCATGGAGATCTATCCGGTGTAATCTTCTTTTGCGGTGTGTTTGTCGAGATCCGATGAATTGTGGATTTATGATCAGATTATCTATGAATATTAATTGAGTCTCCTCTGATCTCTTATATGCATGATTTCATATCCTTGTAATTCTCTTCGAGTTGTGCGTTTCGTTTGGCCAACTTGATCTATAATTCTTGCAATGGGAAAAGTGCTTGGTTTTGGGTTCATACCGTGCGGTGTACTCACCTAGTGACAGAAGGGGTAGCGAGGCACGTATCGTGTTGTTGCCATCAAGGGTAAAAAGATGTGGTTTATATCTATTGCATGAATTTATCCCTCTACATCATGTCATCTTGCTTAAGGCATTAATCCATTTGTTATGAACTTAATACACTAGATGCATGCTGGATAGCGGTCGATGTGTGGAGTAATAGTAGTAGATGCAGAAAGTATGGGTCTACTTGTCTCGGACGTGATGCTTATATGTATGATCATTGCCTTAGATATCATCATGACTTTGCGTGATTCTATCAAGTGCTTGAAAGTAATTCGTTCACCCACCATAATACTTGCTATAATGACAGAATCCTCTAGTGAACACTATGGCCCCCGAGTCTACTTCACATCATATTTTCAGATCTACACTTTTACTTTGTTGCACTTTCCACCTACAGATCTCACCTTGCAAATAATCGTGAAGGGATTGACAACCCCTTTATAGCGTTGGGTGCAATTTTGTTTGTTTTTGTGCAGGTACATTGGTGACTTGTCTTGATACTCCTACCAGATTGATACCTTGGTTCTCAAACTGAGGGAAATACTTACTACTATTGTGCTGCATCACCCTTTCCTCTTCAAGGGAAAAACCAACGCAAGCTCAAGAGGTAGCACTGAACATTCCTAGAATGGGTATCAATCTTGGCGTAATGGGCTGACATCCAGTCCATACCCAAGATGATATTGATATGTGAGGATTTAAGGGCTATCAATGATGCTAGAAAAAATAGCCTGTCTACTAGAATTTCATTGTCATAACTTATCCTAGAAGTGTGCCATTTACTACGAGGAGTTTGGACCACTAATGGAATTGGCATATCACAAAAGGACATGTTATGCAACTGCGCATAACTTTCAGAAACGAATGAATGAGATGACCCAGTATCAAAAAGAACAGACGCTGGGTGACGATTGACAAGGAGCGTACCCAAAATGACGTCGGGATCCTGTGCAGCTTCTTCTGTTGAAACATAACTCACGCGGCCACGCGCAGGAGTTGGTTTCACATAATATGCCTTGCCCGACTTGCCTTGCCCAACAGACTTCCCAGGTTGCTTGGTAGCGATATTCTGGGGACACTCACGTGAATAGTGTCCTGGTTCTCCACACTTGTAACAGATCACTTGATTGGCACGTGGTGCAACATTGGTAGCTGGACCACCATAGGTTTCGGCTGGGGGTTGGTCTAGTTTGCTTGAGGCACCACATAGGATGGCCTCGGGGTGTACCTTGGCGGCAGATAACTATTCGGGACCCACACCAGGCGCTTCTGAAACGCTGAAACGGATGAGGAGCCAGAATGGCGAGGGTGCTTCTTCGTTGCTTCATAGTCGGTATGACCAGTCTCGGCACTGATCGCCTTGTTGACAAGAGATTGGAAACTTGTACATTCATGAAGGCGCAGGTCACGACGAAGTTCGGGGCTCAGACCCTTGCGGAATCTTGCTTGCTTATTGACGTCAGTTGACACCTCTTCAGTTGCGTAGCGAGCAAGATTTCCGAACTCACGGCTAAAAGCATCCACAGTTAACTTTCCCTGAGTGAAGGCACGAAATTCCTCTCTCTTGCGGTCCATTAGACCCTCTGGTATGTGATGCACACAGAAAGCTACGCTGAAATTAGCCAAGGTGGCTGCTGGTCCGGCAGGACGCATAGCTTCATAACTCTCCCACCACAGATTGGTGGGGCCTTCCAGAAAGTAAGCAATGAAGGTCACCTTGTCAGCCTCAGCAACGTTGGCAGAGCGTATCTTGCACGATATACTGCACAACAAGTCATCACCGTCTAGAGGATCGACAGAATGATGGAACTTCGGGGGATTTAGCTTCACAAAGTCATTGAGGGACACTGCGTCATTTCGCGGCTGATGAGCCGTATTTTGTTCAATACGCTCTAGCACACGGTTGGTCTCTCTCTTGTTCCTTTCTGCCTCCAGCATAACCTCCGCCAGAGAAGGCGGGTGAGGCAGGTCCTCATGTGCTGCCTGACTACCCTCTCCCTGGTCATGGCTAGGGGCACGGTTGTGCCTGGTGAACAACATCCTGGCAAACAAACTCACAACTTAGACTAGATCAACATCAATACTAGCCTCTGTTGAGGAAATCGTTAACCGGTAACTGCTCGGTTGGCTGGTGAGTAGGGGAATAATGGGCTAATCGGCAAGTTAATCGACCATTGAATCCATTAATCGGGCGATTTATCAGTTAATCGGCTACTCGGTGGCCTTGCGAGTAGGGATTAATCGGCAAGTTAACTGGTTAACTAGACGAATTCTTGAACAGGGTACTAGCTATAGATTAAGAATGCACTGAACAACATGGAATGCGGAAATGAACATCCGAACAACATGGTAAAAAGCAAGCTGCTATATATACACCATGGTTCATACACACCATAACATAGTTCAGTACAACCTCAAACTGAAGAGCAAATTACTGAAAAGATGATACTACTCATCAGAGGCTTTCCAAGCTTCCTATACATTATTTATCTATGCCTCCGGAACTCATCTCACAACATTGTCATATTCCACAAGACACACAAAACTGTGGAAATATAACTACTACAATACTACTATTCCACTCACGGGCTCAAGCATCCGCATAAAACATCTCATACAGGTTTCCTCCATGACCTGGGAGCTGAACCTGCGGATCAGGGAACACTCTAGCCTGAGATCCCTAGGAACCGTAAGGACACGGATGTGGCCTCGGTCCCCTGACTGGTGGCAACAAAGGTCCCCAAAGAGGGGTGACACCTCCGATCGCAGGCCAGTCAACATGAGCTGGAAAATGAGTCCTAACTGGGTTCAACATCTCCATATCTCCATAGTCTGTCTGAACTACAGGTGCTAGCTGTGTCAATGTTGTCCACAGACGGGCACGAGTAGCATAAAGCTCCATACGAAGGGCACGAGCATCTCGGTCTCTATTCTCTAACATCTGAGTGGTAATCTACAGCAGCGGATCCTCCAAAGAAGAATCAAAGTAGACTCCACTGAGATATCCTTCTTCTCCTGACTGGGAAGCCGGAACAAAACAGAAGTCTGAATTCTGCAGCAGTGCATGTGTGGCTCTCATCATGGTCAACATTGAATAGGCGTCATCTTTACCGCCATGTCAACGGTAACCCCCAATCCATAAGACCAATGGATCAGCTCCTCAGCTCGAGGGTAATCTGGGAATACCCTAACAGTGCACAGATACTAACTCTGGTTGAAATCCCGGTACTGCTCCTCCAGTGTATACTCTGGGTACCAGCGGTAACCGGCTACTGACATCATCCTGACCAGCATGGTCGTGTGACCCGGTACATCAATGCACCTAGTCAGACGGATCACCTGACGAAAAGGACGGGCAGGCATATGAAATAGAGAATAATGCAAAAGGCATTAGAGCTCTGGAAATAAAATTGGGCAGCATAACGGTTGTAAATGCTCAAAAACAATTTTGAAACAACCCACAAAAGATTGGATAGCATAACCACTCAACTATCAAGATCAAATTCCATGGTCATCAAATATATATATATATATATTCCTTGGAACAAAAGAAAATTTGGATTGATTCTCAAACCGCTTTCCTACAATCTAACGATTAGTAACACGCGATCCTGAGAGATAGATAAGAAACCTAGTTCTTAATCCCCGTAGAAAAGATGAGGATGACCAGAACAGAATGACTTGAGAAGAGAAGCAAGAGCCTTACGTTCCCTTCCACAAACAATTCCCTTACATATAACTAAAGCATTTCTAGACTCGACTTTGACTGGTTTGGCTTGGTAATCCTACAGTCAGTCAGGCTCTGATACCAACGCTGTCGGAACCCCGATCCTAAGCTATAGGAATCCAGCCTGTAACACATCGCATCCCTTTGCCGTCTCACGTACGGTTAATCCCACAGCTGCCAGCTTACCTTAGCCGGGACCGTTTGCGCCTTTTGACTCACGTATGCAATTGTGTCGCTAGCATTCCAATGTCAAAGAACCCGGGTCGACATAACTAGTCATAAACTGAAGTGGCTCAACTATACAGAGACAGGCATACATAACCCAGCAAAGCAGGTGTCGGTCATCAGCGAGCGTAGACGAGTCGTAGCAAGCTACAAGGACTCCATTACATCGCGTGACATTTCCCCGTAGGGACAGACACAACAACTAAGAAGGATACATGTCGGTCAACCAATGTGTCCGGAGCAGTAGCGAACTACCAAGGCTCGGTGGAAACACAAAGGGGCATTTCTCTGTATAGAGAGCTACTAAGGCATACGACTAGGTGTCGAACCCCATACATATCACAGTACATCACACGTACGCATGACATACTCGATATGCATAGATAAAACAATGGCATCACAACATAACCATACAACATCACAACATTTATTTAGAAGACTCGGAAGAGTCTTGCATGATAAGTTCATACAGGTAGGGGTCACATGACCCGACACTGAAGTCATACAAACGAAGTCATACAAGCCAAGCGAAAGCATTAAAGTTGTTTGAGTACAGACAGTTGAAAGGAAAAAGGCATAAAGCCTGACTATCTACAAATCCCTTTTGGAAGGGTCCAGGTCGTAGCTGGGACACCAACTACTCGTCATCATCGAGGTCTAGATAGAACCCACCTGTTGGCTCGTGCGTGTCTTCTGCAACATTAATTAAACAAACATGAGTTCAAAGGTACTCAGCAAGACTTTAGAACAGATCTATCTACTCATGCACATGTATCAATAAGGGGGGGTTGTGGGGTTTTATGCAGCAAGCCAGCTTTGACTCTTGGCTAGATTATACTACAATGTTAAATAGTTTTAAACAACTTTTATAAGTCGTACACGAGTCCATTACCACCACAACAATACACTATCATGGATTCATTCCCGTCTTTCTACGGAATGCCATGCATGATACTCACACTTATCTTGATACTTTTATGAGTAGCCATTAAAGTTATCTATGAACAACATATGCCTTCAAGTAGTCCATATCCGCGGACGCGGCTATTCGAATAGATCATAACCCTGCAGTGGTGTACTTCTTCACACACGCTTTCGCCACTTATCGCCATGTGCGCGTCATGCACCTCGGCAACCTTCAAGCGGAAGCCCAGCGAGGGAGTCGGCCACGACCGTTAACCACGCTAATACCTAGTCCAGGTTTATCGCCTATTGGAGAGTGAACCCGCACGGATGTCCGGTCGAGGTTTCCTCTACGGCCCCAAACGATGTGCGCAGGGTTCCCAAGCGCACCATCCGGGTGCCACTTGGTACACCGCTGCCTACCGTATTATAGCCCACCTCTAAGGTCAGCACTATGCACGGCCTCCAGCATGACTACAAACACCAGAAACTACTTGCAACTCCTGGACTGAGTACTAGGAGATTAGTAAGTCGAGCGGGGTCATATTTCAGGGCCCAGCATGTGGTAGTAACTAGTCTTGGATTACATACACGGAACTCAGTTCCTAAGGACGGTTCCAATGAAACAACCCGCCATGTAGTCCTACTTAGCCTTTCTTCGGTACCTTTACCAAATCAGGTTCTACACTTAATCTTTGTCATTAGAACACATTCATCCATAACTGTTCATCACCTAGATGAAACAGACCTAACACAACTCTAGGCATAACAAGCATAGCAGGATAAGACACATCATGGCTCAAGCAACTACTAGGTATGCTAGGTTGCAAGGTTTGGCTACATGACAGGTCATGCAAAGAAATAGGTTCAACTACCGAAGTAAAGCATTTGAAATATTTTGTTCTAATGCAATAAGTGAGAGCAGGAGCGGAAACATGGGATTATATCAGGATGATAAAAAATGGTGCTTGCCTTGAAGATCAGCGGAAGGATACACTCCTTCAGAGGATACTCCTGGGTATCCTATGGAGCGGAGCCTACCGTAATAATAACAGCAATCAATATCATACAAATGCAACAACATGATGCATGAACAAGACATGAAATGAAATTTAGCATGAGCTAGTGTGGCTCTCAAAACCTTGGTTTGATGCTGATTTGAATTCAAGTTCAAATATTATTTAAAGTAGGACATTTATTAAATTGCTTTAATTTATTTGACCTGATGCTGTTTCATAACTTAGTTTGTCAAGCACGAAAATAGCACCATTGGATTCTTTGGATTTTTCTGATCATTTTTCATATATAAATTATTTTAATCTGAGTTACATATTATTTTATATGAATTTTTGAAGTTTTGACCTTATTCTGGGATTGTTTTAATTCAGAAATGAATTTACTGCATCAACATGACATCAGCAGGTCAATCTGGCCGTTGAAAGTCAAACCTGACCAGTGGGACCCACTGGTCAGTGACTCTAGTTAGAAATTAGTTAAGTTTTAAATTGATTAGATCATTAGCAGAGGTTGGCCCACATGTCAATGTATGTTTAGGGTTTAAATAAACAGTTAATATTTTTAATTAACCCAACTTAATCACTCAGGGCGTGCCCCACATGGCAGAGAGCCACGGGGTCAAACCCACCGGCGATGGGGTCAAACCCACCGGCGGCGAGCCTCCGGTGGCTCGAGGGACGGCGGAGGGCATCGGGAATGCTCCTCCGGCGACCAAACGAGCGGCAGAAGGCAGTGGAAGAACGGCCACTCACCCATGAATCCATTTTTGCAAGCCTCGGGGGTTGAAATGGCTGGAGTCGACACCGGCGACGAGCTCGGCGGCTGCCGGAGTTCGGGCAACGTCGAGGTCATCGAAATAGGACGCAAATGGATCGGGGTTTGGCTCCTACAGAACCTATGCAGCACGCTGAAGCTACTCGTGGTCTCAGATGGATCAACCCATCACCGGAGCCTCACCGGCGACAAGCTCCGACAGCGGATCTCATCGGGCTCCGGTGGAATCGGGTGCTAGGGCTCGGAATCGAAGGGGAAAAGAGGGGGAAAAGCATCCGGGGCTCACGGGGGTCGCAGAGGCGTCGAGAGCGGGCTTGGGGATGGCCTGGAGAGGGAGAACGACGGCGGCGAACTTCGGCGGCCCGAGGAAGAAGACGACGTCGATCCGGCGTCACAGGGGCTCTCGGCATCGTGTGACTTGCTGGAAAGCTTCAGAGGATCACGGCGGTGCCTCTGCGCGGCTCCGAGGAAGGAATGGATGGCTGCTACGGCTTGGCGATGCGAGCTCAAGCTCCGGCCATGGCGAGCAGAGAGGGAGAAGGAGGAGGAGATCGAATGGGAAGGGGGAAAGGGTTGGAACAGGTTGGGGGAGCTTATCTCCCTCGTCAGCACGACAGGGCGGCCAAGCAGGCACCCAGGTGCGTGCCCTCGCCGGAGGAAGCGGCGGCCACCTCCTGTTGCCTACTGTCAACGAGGAAGACGACAAGAGGGGTAGTGGGCTGGGCCAGGTGAGCGTCTGATAGAAATTTTCCATTTTTTCATTTCTATTTTCTGTTTAACATTTCTGACATTTGTTTACTTTATTTTTGGCTCCAAACTATTCATATAAATAGTGAAAATAATTGTGGGTGTTATTTGGAATATTTCCAACTCCACAAAAATATTTCAACATTTTATAATATCCTGAGATATTTAAAACCACATATTTGAGTAATATCAGTGGCTTTTGTGCAATAAATAAAATGCTAGAGGTATTTTTAAAATAAATTCCACCCCTGAAATATTGTTTCCAATATTTATCAAAAAGAGTGGGATTTTATGAAGGCCATTTTGAGTTCATTGAACTTTTACTTCATTTGGATTGAGTTGAATAATGAGGTGCTAGGGTTTTCTTTCATTCCTATTTTCATTTTTAATGCAAGAATTAAAACATGAGCACAATCTTGCAAAACACCAAATGGAATCTAGGGATGTGACACACTATGTGATTCACACCCAATAAGTTCTGGGGTTCATCATGTTTTGCTTGTGAGAGAGGTTTTAGTCAATGGGCGTGAACTTTTGAGATCCGTGTGTGTTCTACAAATCTCTATGTCGTACTATAAATGGTGCTACCATGCTCCATTTGGAACTATTCCAAAGGACCGCTCCATTATACGAATCCGGTCTGCTACTCAAAGACATCCAAATTGGTGTCAAAGCTTTCATCGACATAACCCTTTATGACGAACTCTTTTATCACCTCCATAATTGAGAAATATTTCCTTAGTCCTCAAGTTACTAAGGATAATTTTTACCGTTGTCCAGTGATCCATTCCTGGATCACTCTTGTACCCGTTGACACACTCATGGCAAGGCACACATCAGGTGCGGTACACAGCATGGCACACAATAGAGCCTAAAGCTAAGGCATAGGGGAAAACCTTCGTCCTTTCTCTTTTTGTTGCCGTGGTCGAGCTTTGAGTCGTACTCAAATTTACACCTTACAACAGAGTTAAGAACTCTTTCTTTGACCGATCTATTTTGAACTCCTTCAAAAACTTATCAAGGTATGTTATTCATTGAAAGTTTTATCAAGCGTCTTGATATATCTCTATAGATCTTGATGCTTAGTGTTCAAGTAGCTTAATCCATGGTTTCCTTTGAAAAACTCCTTTCAAACAACCCTATATGCTTTACAGAAATCCTACATCATTTTTGATCAACAATATGTCGACGACATATACTTATCAGAAATTCTTTAGTGCTCCCACTCACTTTCTTGGAAATACAAGTTTCTCATAAACTTTGTAAAAACCCAAAAGCTTTGATCATCACATCAAAGCGTATATTCCAACTCCGAGATGCTTGCTCAAGTCCATTGAAGGATTGTTGGAGCTTGCATACTTGTTAGCATCCTTAGGATCGACAAAACCTTCTCGTTGTATCACATACAACCTTTCCTCAAGGAAACCGTCGTGGAAACAATGTTTTTACATCCATCCGCAAGATTTCATAATCAAAAAATGCAGCAACTGCTAACATAATTCCAACAGACTTTACCATCGCTACGAGTGAGAAAGTCCCATTGTAGTCAACTCCTTGAACTTGTCAGAAACTTCTTTGCGACAAGTCGAGCTTTCTAAATGGTGACATTTACCATCGTCGTATGTCTTCCTTTTAAAGATTCATTAGTACTTGATAGCCTTACGACCATCAAGTAGTTCTTCCGAAGTCCACACTTTGTTTTCATACATGGATCCTACCTCGGATGTCATGGCCTCCAGCCATTTGTCGGGATCCGGGTCCACCATCGCTTCTCCGTAGCTCGCAGGTTCATTGTTGTCCAACAACATGACCTCCAAGACAGGATTACCGTACCACTCCGGAGCAGTATGTGTCCTTGTCGACCTACGAGGCTTAGTAGTAACTTGATCTGAAGCTTCATGATCACCATCACCAACTTCCACTTCAATTTGGTGTAGGCGCCACAGGAACAACTTCGTGCGCCCTGCTACCCTCTGTTTGAAGTGACGGTTCAACAACCTCACCAAGTTCCACCATCCTCCCACTCAATTCTTTTGAGAGAAACTCTTTCTCGAGAAAGGACCCAGTTTAGGCAACAAACTCTTTGCTTTCGGATCTGAGATAGGAGGCATACCCAACTGTTTTGGGTATCCTATGAAGATGCATGTATCCGCTTTGGGGTCGAGCTTATCAGGTTGAAGCCTTTTGACATAAGCATCTTAGCCTCATACATTAAGAAACGACAGCTTAAGTTTCTCTAAACCATAGTTCATACGGTATCATCTCAACAGAATTAAATGGTGCCCTATGTAAAGTGAATGTGGTTGTCTCTAATGCATAACCCCAAAACGATAGTGGTAATTCGATAAGAGACATCATAGTACGCACCATATCAAATAGGGCATGACTACGATATTTGGACACACCATCACACTATGGTGTTCTAGGTGGCATGAGTTGTGAAACAATTTCCACTTTGTCCTAAATGTATACCAAACTCGCAACTCAGATATTCACCTCCACGATCACATCGTAGACATATTATCCTCTTTTCACGATGATCCTCAACTTCACTCTAAAATTGCTTGAACTTTTCAACATTTCAAACTTGTGATTCATCAAGCAAATACACGTGTATCTAATCAAATCATCAATCAAGTAAGAACATAATGATATCCACTGCGTGCCTCAGCACTCATTGGACTGCATACATCAAAATGTATTATTTCTAATAAGTCACTTTCTCGTTCCATCTCACTGGAAAATGAGGCCTTCAGTCATCTTGCCTATGTGGCATGATTTGCATGTCTCAAGTGATTCAAAGTCAAGTGAGTCCAAAAGATCCATCTGCATGGAGTTTCTACATGTGTTTACACCAATAGGCATGGTTCGCATGTCTCAAACGATTCAAGAACGGGTAAGTCCAAAGATCCATCAGCATGGAGCTTCTTCATGTGTTTTATACCAATATGACTTAAGCGACAGTGCCACAACTAAGTGGCACTATCATTACTAGTTTGTATGTTTTGGCATCAAGATTATGAACATGTGTATCACTACGATCGAGATTCAATAAACCATTCATATTAGCTGCATGATCATTGAAGGTATTATTCAAGTAAACAGAGTAACCATTCTCTCTTTAAATAAATAATCGTATTGCAACAAACATGACCATATCATGTTCATGCTCAACGCAAACACCAAACAACATTTAGGTTTAACACTAATCCCGAAGGTAGGGGGAGCGTGCGATGGTGATCACATAAACCTTGGAAACACTTCCAACACACATCAGTACCTCGCCTTTAGCTAGTCTCCATCTATTTAGTAGCTTTATTTCGAGTTACTAACATTTAGCAACTGAACCGGTATCTAATACCCATGTGCTACTAGGAGTACTAGTAAATTACACATCAATAATACGTATATCTAATATACTTCTACTGACATTGTCAGCCTTCTTATCTACTAGGTATCTAGGGCAGTTATGCCTCAGTGATCATTCCCTTCATTATAGAAGCACATAGTCTCGGGTTTGGGTTCAACCTTGGGTTTCTTCATTGGAGCGACAACTGACTTGTCATTCCCGAAGTTTCCCTTCTTTCCCTTGTCGTTCTTGAAACTAGTGGTTTTTACTAACCATCAACACTTGATGCTCCTTCTTGATTTCTACCTTCGTGGTGTCAAACATCGTGAATAGCTCAAGGATCATCTTTTCCATCCCTGGTATACTATAATTCATCACGAAGCTCAGTAGCTTGGTGGCAGTGACTTTGGAGAACTATGTTAATCACTATCTTATCTGGAAGATCAACTCCCACTTGATTCAAGTGATTGTAGCACCCAGACAATCTGAGCACATGCTCAAGATTGAGCTTTTCTCCTTTACTTTGCAAGAAAAGGATCTTGTCGGAGGTCTCATACCTCTCAACACGGGCACGAGCCTGAAATCATAATTTTAGATCTTGGAACATCTCATATGTTTCGTGACGTTCAAAACATCTCGGGCGCCTCAATTCTAAGTCACAAAGCATGACGCACTGAACTATCACGTAGTCATCAAAACATGTATGTCAGATGTTCGCAACATCCACAAAAGATGCTTGGAGTAGAACGCCGAGCGGTGCATTAAAGACATAAGCCCTCTATGCAACAATCTGGACAATCCTCAGTTTACGGACCCAGTCCGCATAATTGCTACTATCATCTTTCAACTTAGTTTTCTCTAGGAACATATGAAAATTCGGGGGACCTACAGTGCAAGCTAATCATCTACAACATAATTTGCAAAGATATTTTGACTATGTTCATGATAATGAGTTTAAATAATCATATTATTTAAGAACTCCCACTCAAATTGACATCCCTCTCGTCATTTGAATGGTACCTGATTCAAATCCACCAATCCATGTCCCACCATCACGTGAGATGAGGTGGTTTCAATGGTGAACATCTCCATGTTAATCATATCTACTATATGACTCATGTTCGACCTTTCAGTCTCCTGTGTTCCAAGGCCATGTATGTACATGCTAGGCTCATCAAGTTTAACCCGAGTGTTCCGCGTGTGCAAAACTGTCTTGCACCCGTTCTATGTGAACGTAGAGTCTATCACACCCGATCATCACGTGGTGTCTCAAAACGATGAACTGTCGGAATGGTGCACAATCGGGGAGAACACAATTCTATATTGAAATTTTAGTAAGGGATCACCTTATAATGCTACCGTCGTCCTAAGCAAAACAAGGTTCATAAAAACAATTGACATCACATGCAAATCATATGTGAAATGATATATCCATGAACTTGTCTTTTTGATCTCCATCTTCAAAGCACCGACATGATCTCCATCGTCACCAGCACAACACCATGATCTCCATCATTGTGTTCCCATCAAGGTTGTCGCACCAAGCATGCTTCTACTACTATTGCTACCGTTTAGCGATTAAGTAAAGCATTACATAGTGCTTAATTATTGACATGTAGGTCATACAATAATTAAAGACAACCCTATGGCTCCTGTCGGTTGTCGTCGCATCGACATGCAAGTCGATATTAATTATTACAACATGATCATTTGATACATCAAATATATATCATCATGTTTTTGGCCATATCATATCACAACATACCGTGCAAAAACAAGTTAGACGTCCTCTAATTTGTTGTTGCATGTTTTACGTGGTTGCTATGGGTATCTAGTAAGAACGCTTCTTACCCACGCAAAACTACAATGGTGATATGCAAGTTGATATTTAACCTACTACAAGAACTGACTTTGTCGAATCCGATTCAACTAAGGTGGGAGAGACAAACACCCGCGAGCCATCTTGATGAAACAAGTTGCATGTCAGTCGATGGAACCGATCTCGCGTACGTGGACGAGTAAAGTTGGTTCGGGCCGCTTCATCCCACAATACCGCTAAATCAAGAAAAGACTAAGGAGGGAAGCAATCTGAATATCAACGCCCACAAACTCCTTTGTGTTCTACTCGTGATGCCATCTACGCATAGACCTAGCTCTTCATGCCACTGTTGGGGAACGTCGCATGGGAAACAAAAAATCCTACACTCACCAAGATCAATCTATGTAGGGGAGTGCATCTACAAACCCTTGTAGATCGGTAAGTGGAAGCGTATATAATGCGGTTTAAGTAATCGAACGTCTTCGCGATCCAATCACGATCCATCGCGCGATCTCATCACGATCTGTCTCATGATCCCATCACG